>NC_083410.1:11582616-12182616 GCF_020745735.1 Hemiscyllium ocellatum
CAAAGGTCTTGCCTTTGTTAAGTTGCAGAAGTTTGTTGAGAACTTGTTTCCGTGCTGAGCAAGTGGTGATCAAGAAATCAAAGGTAGCTGCAAACAAGTTAAAGCTGGGTATCATCAAAATGCAATTAAATGGTTACTCTTATCTCTGGGTATTGTTGTTGAGAATGAGTAAGCAAAGGTCAAAGGGTTGAGGGAAATGGCGTGTTTAGGCGGTGATGTAATGTGAGGTAGGTGCTGGTGTTGTAGAGAGGGCGAAGAGATTTTGAACCCTCTGGAATCACCAGTATTCCCAACGTAAGAAGAGCTACATTTCTAGTCAGAAGAAGGTTTTGATTGGATTAGACTGGTGTTTTGTCGAAGGTAAGCGAATTCCTCCCTTCCCAATTTAAGATAATCTTGAAAGCCTGACTCTTACATGCATACATGTCTGATTAAATGATATCTGATAAACTGATTCTGTTGAGGGCGGGTCATGCCAAGTGCAAATAAAAAAACACTTTGCAAATATTTGTGTTTTGGTTCAAATAGCAATTCAAGTTATCACTCAGTACTTTTTAAAAAGAGCTTTTGTGCTGCAAGACCCACATCAAATTTAACAGTATTATTTGTCCTTCTTCATCACTGCCTCCGATAATTAGCATTGTCAAATTGTGAAGCTACTTGTTGTCAGCGGTTTTTTTTGTAAATATATTTATTAACGCAAAAAATTTTTCTGACTTTTATAAAATTATTGAAAGTACAACCAATAACAAATACCAGTATAATAAAGAGAAAGCAAACACAAATTACAATACAACTACTGTCTACTAACCTACCCTATAGTACAAAACAAAACCTAATACTGTGCAAAACAACACCAATAAATAAGTAAGTGACTAATAGATCAAAAAAAGCAAAAGAAAACAAAAAAAACACAAAGTAGCTAAGCTCGGCACAAAGCTCCCAAACAAAAGAATGTTACCGTTATGTATATACCCGTATTAACTCAGGAGTACCCCTCCAGGGCTCAACAAACCTAACTGTCCTGGTTAAACAAACTCCCTAGTTAAAATAACTGACAAATCTATATCCAAATAACCCAAATATGGCTGCCATGACTTAGAAAAATAGTCTGTTGTGTGGTGTACCATGTTTGTAAAAAAATTCCAAGGGAATGTGCTCCATAATTAATTTCCGCCATCCCAGCAAACCTGGCGGGTTCTCAACTCGACCAATTCATCAGAATATTCTTCTGTGCACAGTATGCAAGAATATTAAATAGTGTCTTCCCATGCCCATCTAAGGATGATAAATTCGGTAGATGTAGAGGACAGATATTGGGTCGACTTAAATTTAAGTCCTCAATACCCTCCCCATCTCTCCTGCCACCGTACTCCAATTAACATGGAGCCTGTGGCATATCCAGAAGCAATGGGTAAGAGTACCTTTATTTTACATTTGGGGCACATTGAAGGTGTCCCTTTTTAAACTTCACCAGACGGTCCGGTGCCAGATGAACCCTGTGCAGAACTTTTAACTGCATAGCACATGTCCTATTCCAGACTGAGATCTTTGTGCATTCTCCCATGTTTCAGAAGAGATCTCCACTCCTAGGTCTTGCTCCCAGACCTCATGTAATGGGAAATATCCTGCCAGGCCCTGCCACCCAGCAGGTGATAGAAGGCACTAACCGAAAAGTTGCTTGTGGAACCTCGCAACAACTTCTTATTACTGCGCTTATAGGACTTGGTAAGAAGTGTAGTCATCTTCTGGATGAAATCCCTAATCTGGAAAAAAAACGGAAAATATCTCTGGGCAACTCAGTTGCTCAAAAGACATCATTACATCCCCCTCAAACAAGTCTCCCAAACTGGAAACGCCATAGTGTGAACCCCGAGTCCATCACCCCTGGTCAGAACCTTGGCATACCAACTATAGGCATACGTGGCAAAGTCTTGGATAAGCAACCCTCACTCTGACGCATCGGCCCCCCATGCCTTGACTGTACTAACAACAATGGGGTCTGACAGTGGTCCATAACTATCCTCCTCTTATCCATGAACAACAGGTTAATAAGAGGGTACTTTGCCTGGGAGGCCTCGATATCCAGCCCATATTGAACCTGGATTGTTATCTACTCCATCACAAAGGACAACAGGGAACTCAGTTGATATCTCCTAATGTCTGGGAAATCAACTCCTCCCCCTCCTTGAGGCAACTGCAATTTAGTAAGTTTGATGAGGGGCTGCCCACGATGCCAGACAAAGGAACCAAACCATTCCATAAGCTTCCTCAGTGTTGACCTGGAAAACATTATGGGGAGCATACACATGGGATAAAGCAAATGAGGAAGAACATTCATCTTAATGAGAGATATTTGGTCCAACCATGAAATTGGAAGAGCCTCCCATCTCTGGAGATCCCACCTAACATTGTCGAGCGAGTGAGCAAAGTTAGTCCGAAATAACCGATCAAACTTGGGGGTAATAAAAATGCCTAGGTATCGGAACACTGCCCGTGCCCACTTAAAAGGGAACACGGGTCCATTTTCAACCTCTGGCACTTCCTTGAGGTTCCCAAAGGCTTAGCCTCTGATTTTGCAAAGTTGTTCTTATATCCTGAAATAGCCCCAAAGAATTGATACGTTGTATCAGATGTGGCATGGAGGTCATCAAAAGGACATCATCCGCATACCATGTAATCTTGTGTACTCTCAATCCCACATCCGGAGCGGTTCTGTGGATGTTCTGACAATTTGGCCTCTGCCATCACCAACATAAACAACAATTTGTGTGAAAGGGGGCAACCATGACGACTACCCCTACCAATCCTAAAGTTCCCAGACATCACCCCATTGATGATGACCGTGGCTAGAAGGTGGCAATTATAAAACCTCCACCTACCTAGCAAAGACCCACCCAACCCAAATACTCTAAGTCATTAAACAGTACGGCCATTCCACCCGGTCAAATGCTTTCTCTGCATCGAAGGAAATCAGCAAACCCTGAATAGATCGTTGCTGACAAACTTGGACCATATTCAGCAACCTTCTAATATTATTGGAAGACCTACGGCCTCTTTATAAAACCTGTCTGGTCCTCTTTAACAATATGGGGCAACACCTTTTCCAATCTCAGCACCAAGGTCTTAGACAGAATCTTGAGATTTGAATTTAATGGATAGATGGGCCTGTATGAGGCACAATCCTCAGGAACCTTCCCCTTCTTAAGAATTAAGGAAATATTAGCTTCTCTCAAAGATGGTGGTAGGCATTCATGCATTTAGGAGTGATTGTCAAGGCTGATGTTGAAGATGTACAGAATCCCTAAAACTCCTTTATAAAACTCACCTCGGAGACCATCAGGGCCAACCACTTTCCCACTCTGAAATTGCCTAGCTGCCTCCTGTATTTCCTGAACTGTCAGGGGAAATTAAGGAGAGAGGTCTGTTCCAAGGTTACCCCTGCGAGGTCCAGGTTCTTAAAGGCCTCCACCTGTCCTTGCAACCTTCAGACCGATACAATTCAGAGTAAACACTCTGAAAAGCCTCATTAATCCTTTTGGCATCATATGTAAGGACCCCAGCACTGTCTCTGATTGCAGTATTAGATTGAGGAGCACGTTTTTTCCTAGTCATGTATGCTAAATACTTTCCTGGCCTATCACCATACTCGAACAGGCTTTGTCTAGCAAAAGCAAGTTCGTCCTTTGCAGTTTATGTATGTATTGAATTCAAGGCCGCCTGAAGGGCTGTGATCTGTAGCTTAGTCACGGAAGGCTGTGCAAAACGTGCTGCCTCAGCGGCTTTCAATCACTCCTCAAGTGGACCCTGCTGTTCCTCCTCCTGTCTTTTCCCTAGCCGAATAGGAAATAGCTAATCCCCAGCAAAGACCTTAGCAGTCTCCCACAGCATAGAAGGACTACTAGCCGCGCCTGAGTTGATAGTCAAGAATTCCTGAAATTCCTTCAGGAAGTATTCCACAAATTTGAAATCCTTAAGGAGAAAAGGATCCAGACGCCAGTGCAGCAAACCTAGCCCTTCACTCTTGGCCTTAACCTCCAAATATACCGCCACATGATCAGAGATAGCTATGATCCCAATTTTACAACCCATAACTGAATCCAGAAGGGCCGAGGGAGCCAGAAAGAGATCAATCCTCGTTTGACATTTATGTGGGTTTGAAGAAAAAGGTGAAGTCCCTGCTGGTAGGGTGAAGACATCTCCAAATGTCCACTAGCCCTAACTCCTTGCATAGTGAAGAAATAGTTGGAAGCCCACGAGGCATCCTGTCCAGTGTTGGATCCAAAAGACAATTGAAATCCACCCCCGATGATGATGTGCCGTGTTCCAGAGGCACTCTGCTTAGAGAAGGCACTAATCAAAAATTTGATTGGATGCACCGGAGAACAGTAGACATTTAAAATGCCGTATTCCTCTCCATGTTTTTAGATTAGATTACTTACAGTGTGGAAACAGGCCCTTCGACCCAACAAGTCCACACCGACCCGCCGAAGCGCAACCCACCCATACCCCTTACCTAGCACGACGGGCAATTTAGCATGGCCAATTCACCTGACTTGCACATCTTTGGACTGTGGGAGGAAACCGGAGCACCCGGAGGAAACCCACGCAGACACGGGGAGAATGTGCAAACTCCACACAGTCAGTCGCCTGAGTCGGGAATTGAACCCAGGTCTCGGGCGCTGTGAGGCAGCAGTGCTAACCACTGTGCCACCGTGCCGCCCATCAGGGCCTTAAGTATCGCAAACCGCCCCTGCTCATCTTTCACCTGCTCTAATAATATGAACAGAAGATTTTTCTGGATGAGTACTGCCACTCCCCTACTTTTTAGTAGTAATGGATGAAAAGAATACCCAATCATAATCCCCCCACTGTTGTAGCTTCAGGTGTTCCCCATCATCAAGATGAGTTTCCTGCAACAAAGCAATATCAACCCTTTCCCTCTTAAGGTTAGAAAGTACTTTTTTTTTCCTTTTTAACAGGTGAATGATTTCCCCTGATGTTCCAAGTGCACCATTTAACAAAACACTTAGCTATATCCCCTTTCAGAGACCCTTGAACCCTTGGAAGGAAGAACCCTGCTTGCAATGTGCCAAGCACAAATAAATAAAGACTCATAGAGTCAAAGAGTAGTTTTTGTTTACACAATTCCATCATAATTACAAACAACTATTACTACCAAAACACTACAGAAAAACCAACTGTAAAATCTTGAATGGAAGACTCTCCCCCTGCCCATAGGGGACACTCACCCTAACCGTCCCTCCTTCTCAACTCCTTCAAGTCCGGACTGTGCCCCAGTACTTTGTGGGCGGCACGGTGGCACAGTGGTTAGCACTGCTGCCTCACAGCGCCTGAAGACCCGGGTTCAATTCCCGACTCAGGCGACTGACTGTGTGGAGTTTGCACATTCTCCCCGTGTCTGCGTGGGTTTCCTCCGGGTGATCCGGTTTCCTCCCACAGTCCAAAGATGTGCGGGTCAGGTGAATTGGCCATGCTAAATTGCCCGTAGTGTTAGGTAAGGGGTAAATATAAGGGTATGGGTATGGGTGGGTTGCGCTTCGGCGGGTCGGTGTGGACTTGTTGGGCCGAAGGGCCTGTTTCCACACTGTAAGTAATCTAATCTAATCTTAGGTGTAAAAAAAACAAGGAGATGATCCTTGAATCAACCAAAGAAAAGGCAAAGTCAGGTTAAGCACTCAGCCCATCCCCAGCTTCATGTCACCCCTACTTGTGACTAAAGGAGAAAGAGAACAAGCAAATAAAAAAGAGACAACAAAGGACTTCCACAAAATTTCTCATAATAAAATCCAGTTAGGAAAAAAAAAGGAACAACATATTCCAAGTTTTTTTTTGATTATTAGGGAGAGAGAAAGGAAAATGCAGGGAAGAAAGGAAAAAGAGGACTAACATTAAAACAGACAGACTGGTCTGAAGAATGCGGTTAAAGTTTTTAGTTTTATCCGCTGAGTCAAATATTTAAACTGAGTCCCTGTGGCTGAAACGGAGCATCTCATGGAGTACTGGATACCCAGGTTCCTTAGCCCCTTTTTAACTTAAAGGATGGACTTCCTCATTTGAGTTGTGCAACAGTGCCTGTGGATCTTTTCCCAGTGATCTGGAAGCTTCTATTACTTTTTGCTTGTCCTTGTATGAGTGGAAGTGCACTAGGACCTGCCGGGGGTGCTGTACTGGCCCTGACCTGTGCACTGCGACTGATAGGCCCTTTCAATCTGCAGCCGGCTGGACTTGATTCAAAGGCCCAGGAACTCGGGCAGCCAGTGTGCAAAGAATTTGACTAGCTGCCCATCTCCTTCATCCTCCTGGGAGCCCAACAATCCAAAGATTCATCCTCCGACCTTGATTTTAGAGGTTGTCATCTTGGTCTAGTTAGGCCCACATCCCCTGTTCCGGTACCTGGATCTGACTGGATGAGGACTCCATCACCGCTTCCGAGGCCTTGGTTTGACCTTCCACCTCCTCCAGCTGCTCCCCGAGGCCCTGGATCTCCCGGTCATACTTCTGCAGCATGGGCATGATGGGTTGGATCTGGGCATGCTTTTCGCAGATCTCCTCAATCGCAGCCCCAACTTTCGAGGTAAGTCTCCATCACCGCTGCCAATTCCTGAGAGGTCAGATCCTGGGGGGGGCGGTGGTGGTGGTGGTGGTTCAGGAGAGGCTGCTGCTGCTGCAGTCTCTGGTATGCCTGGTGCTGCAGGAGAGTGCCCTCTTTGCTGCTGTTTGCTCGTTCCTTTTCCCTTTGGCATCCTTCCCTTTCCCAAATATTAACAAATGTGTTCCGAAATGTGTTGAACTAATAACTTCTCCACATAAATTGGCCAGGGATGGTTTTAAAAAAAACAATATGCCTTGGCTGTTCAGCAGAGTCGCCCATGGCAGTTCTACAGAATTGCCGCCATCTTAGAGTTAAAAGTCTGGCAACAAGACACCATTAAACCTACTTCCTATGGTATGGGTGTCTTTGGCAAGACTGACATTGTTGTTCATCCTAATTGTCATTGAACTGAATGGCTTGCTTGGCCATTTCAGAGGACTGTTAAGAGTCAAACACATTGCAGTGGGTCTGCAGGTGTGTAGGCCAGATCCAATGGGAATGGCAGATTGCTTTCCCTAAAGGGGAGTGTGTTTTTACAGCAATCAATGATAGCTCATCTTTACTTTCACTTCCAAATTATTACTTATTGAAATCCAATTTCCCCAGCTGCATAGATGGGATTTGCATCCATGTCCCCAGAACATGCACCAACTGCAAGAAATGCAAAACGTGCGCCCACACCTCCTCCCTTACTTCTCTCCAAGGCCCCAAGGGATCCTTCCATATCCACCACAAATTCACTTGCACATCCACACATATCATCTGTTGCATCCGCTGCACCCGATGTGGCCTCCTCTCTATTGGGGAGACAGGCCGCCTACTTGCGGAACATTTCAGAGAACACCTCTGGGACGCCCAGACCAACCAACCCAACCACCCCGTGGCTCAACACTTTAACTCCCCCTCCCACTCCACTAAGGACATGCAGGTCCTTGGACTCCTCCATCGCCAGACCATAACGACACGACGGTTGGAGGAAGAGCGTCTCATCTTCCGCCTGGGAACCCTCCAACCACAAGGGATGAACTCAGATTTCTCCAGTTTCCTCATTTCCCCTCTTTCCCCCCACCCCCACCCCCACCTTGTCTCAGTCAAATCTCTTGAACTCAGCATCGCCTTCCTAACTTGCAATCTTCTTCCTGACCTCTCCGCCCCCACCCCACTCCGGCCTATCACCCTCACCTTGACCTCCTTCCACCTATAGCATCTCCATTGCCCCTCCTCCCTACCTTTTTATCTTAGCCTGCTGGACATACTTTGCTCATTCCTGAAGAAGGGCTTATGCCCGAAACGTCGAATCTCCTGTTCCTTGGATGCTGCCTGACCAGCGCTTTTCCAGCAACACCATTTTCAGCCCAGCACATTATCCTTTTGATTACTATTTCAGTTATTACTATTGCCACTGTACCAACTGAGACCACAACCATTATTGACTGGTGGAGGGGGCTTGAAGGACTAAATGGTCTATTCTTTTTAATTATTCTGTTCAGACATGTTATGTCACATACTGAGTTTTTCCAGCAATATCTATTTATGTATGTCTGGGAGCTGCTGTTCCTAGATAAATCTACATTTGACATTTTATGAGCTTTTTCAAAAGCCAAAAATCAAACAACACCAGGTTGGTTGCAATTTCAAATAAACCTGTTGGACTGTAACCTAGTGTTTTATTTTTGACCTTGTCCACCCCAGTTCAACTGTGGCATCTCCACATCATTTTTAAAAGCCAGTTGACCCGAGTTCAGAACCAGCGTGTTTCTGTGAGGATGAAAGATGATGCTGGTAAGATTTGGGAACCTTGGGTGACAAGAGATGTGGTAAGTTTAGTTGAAAATAAAAAGAAAGTATATGTTAGGTTTAGGAAACAGAAATTAAACAAAGCCCGTGAGTATATTGGAAGCAGAAAATAATTTTTCAAAAATTGGGAGGGCTAGAAAGGTCCTTGGCAAGGCAGAATCCCAAGGCATTTTATACCTATTAGGAGCAAGAAGGTAAATAGGGAAAAGGTAGGTTCACTCAAGGATAAAGGGCATTTGTGTGTGGAGCTAGAGGGAGTGGTGAGATCCTTTAATGAGTGCTTTGCTTCAGTATTCACCAAAGAGAAAGACATGAATGATGGCAACTTGTTACACTCCAAGGCATGTCGATATTAAAAAGGAGAACGTGTTGGGTGGCTTGAAACACATCTATCACTGTATACTGAAGGGAGCAAGGGAGGAGATTGTTTGAGGCCTTGACAGAGGATACAGAGATCTCTTTAACCACAGGAGAAAGTGAGGACTGCAGATGCTGGAGATCAGAGCTGAAAATGTGTTGCTTGAAAAGCGCAGCAGGTCAGGCAGCATCCAAGGAGCAGGAGAGTCGACGTTTCGGGCATGAACCCTTCCACAGGCAAGATCCCAGAAGGCTGGAGAATAGCCAGTGTTATTTCAACGTTTTGAGAAGGACAACAGGGATAATCCAGGAAATTATAGGCTGGTGAGTCCTACATCAATGGCAGGGAAAGTATTGGAGAAGATTCTGAGGGACAAGATTTACTTGCATTGAGAGAAGAATTGACTTGTTGGCAGGAGTCAACATTGCTTTATGCAGGCAACGTCTTGTCTTACAAACTTGCTTGTATGTTTTGAGGAAGTTACAAAATAATTGATTTGAGGTTAAGGTGGAGATCTTGTCTACATGGACTTTACAAAAGCATTTCACAAGGTCCCTCATGATCGACTGGTCCAGAAGATCAAATTGCATTTAATCCATATGAGTTGGTAAGTTAGATCAAAATTGGCTTGGCTTTCAAAGACTGAGTAGTTGCAGAGGTTTGTTTTTCTGACTAGAGGTCTGTAACCAGTGTGGCTATGCAAGGATCAGTACAAAGACCTCTGTTGTTCGCAATTTATATAAATTATTTAGATGAAAATGTTTTAATAAATTAGCAGATGACGTGAAAATTGCTGGAGTTGTGGATAGCTAGGAAGGATATCAAAGGATGCAGCAGGATATAGATTAAACTGGAAAGTATTTTGGGGCGAAATGGCAGATGGACTAACGTCCAGATAATTGAGGTGATGCATTTTGGAAATCCGAATGCAAGAGAAAAGTAAATGGCCGGACCCTTTGAGCATTGATTTACAGAGAAAACTTGACATCCAAGTTCGAAACTCCCTGCAAGTGGAAACACAAGTGGATAAGATGGTGAAGAAAACATACAGCAAGCTTGCCTTCATTATTTGGGACACTGAGTGGAAAAGTTGGCAAGTCGTTCCACAACTGTATCAGACTTTGGTCAGGAGTACTCTGCATAGTTCTGGTTGCTGCACTATAACATGGATGTGGAGAATTTTGAAGATGCAGAAGAGGTTTAGCAGGATGTTGCCTAGCTTAGTGTATATTGGTTATAAGGAGAGGTTGGACAATCCTAGTTTGTTTTCAGCGGAGTATCAGAGGCTAAGGAGCAGGGGCGCATCCTAATAGAAATACATAAAATTTGAGGGGCATGGGTAGGGTGGGCAGTCGGAGTCTCTTTGCCAGGTGGAAATGTCAAATATGAGGGGGCATAGATTTAAGGTAAGAGGGGCAAAATAGGCACCTGGAATGCTGCTAGGGGAAATGGTAGAAGCACATATGTTAGCAAGATTTGAGGCATTCAGGTAGACAGTAAAAGGATATACAGTAGACCATGTGCAGGCAGGTGGCTTTAGTTTAGAATAGCATCATGGTCAGCACGGGGGTGGCGTGGAGGGCTTGTTCCTGTACAATTCTGTGGAGAGAAAAGAGTTAATGTTTTGAGTCCCATGTTTTGATGAAATGTCACTAGACTTTAAACACTAACTCTGGCAGCATCTGCAAAGAGAAAACAGACTTGGTGATTTCTCCAGAAATTTCTGGTTTTATGTGTTTCATTTCTCCAGTTCAGGTTTTTTTTTAAAACGGGATGTCTGATACTGCTGTATTTTTATTAGCCCACCTAACAGCGATAGTGCTTATATTTTCCCCAGCACCCATGTTGTGTGTGTGTACAGGTGTGAAACACAAGGTGCACGAATCTTTTTACTCCATTTCCACCACCAGGAAGAAAGGACATATCTGAGTGGCCAGTGACAAGCAGTGCCCTTCACATCAAAGGGCAATGCTGTGCGATTAAACAGTGAAGGGGAGGATAGGGATTAAATCAAAATAGTTGGACAAGAAATAATACACTCCACTCCCTGCGGTGCCCACCTCTCCCTGAACAGCTCAAAGGTATTGGTGGACACCGCGTACTCCTCCTCCTCCAGAGACACCCAGGCTCTAACATATCCAGTTCATTGTTTTGTGTTATGGCACATACCTACGATAGATGGGACTTGAACCGTGGCCTTTTGGACTCAAGATATAGACACTGCCACTTTGCTGCAGGAAATCATCAAATCACAGAATTGCAGTTTTGAGGTCTTTCATGACACATGGTAAGCTGGCCAGATTTCTGGTTTTATGTGTTTCATTTAGGGCGGCACGGTGGCACAGTGGTTAGCACTGCTGCTTCACAGCACCAGAGATCTGGGTTCAGTTCCCGCCTCAGGGGACTGACTGTGTGGAGTTTGCACGTTCTCCCCGTGTCTGCGTGGGTTTCCTCCGGGTGCTCCGGTTTCCTCCCACAGTCCAAAGATGTGCGGGTCAGGTGAATTGGCCATGCTAAATTGCCCGTAGTGTTAGGTAAGGGGTAAATGGAGGGGTATGGGTGAGTTGCGCTTCGGCGGGTCGGTGTGGACTTGTTGGGCCGAAGGGCCTGTTTCCACACTGTAAGTAATCTAGTCTAATCTGTAAGTAATCTAATCTAATCATTTGCCTAGGGTTAATGAGGAGCGACCTTTTATTAATTTCCTTTGGTGAATCTGGAAGGTTTATGTGGAAGATCTTTGCCTCTCTTTTGTTTACGAACCTTTCTTTCCTCAATGCACGTGTGAACTTTGTTGTTCTTTGCTTCAACAGATAAGGTGAAGGGTCCCCGGAATTTAATGAGAAAGGGAATCGCGCTAATTTTTCTTGGGCACATCAACTTCATTGTTGGCGCAATCGTTCATGGCACTGTCCTGAGGCACATTTCAAAACCTGAAGGAAAAGTGACTGCTGAATATTCAGTGGCCAACATTATTTGTGTCATCTCAGGTTTGTTGGTGAGTTCCTATATTCCATTTATTTTATTGGAGTGAACTGCATTCATCCTGCCTAGAGTGTTGCTGTCGAATTCTTGATTTGATGGAAATAGATGCTCATGAATGTTGTTTCATGAGAGAATAACAGGACTTGCATTTCCAGAGCAACTTTCACAATATTGTAACATCTTAAGGGTTGATAGTCAAGAAAGCATTTTCATCTGAAGTAATGGTTGAATCAGGCCTCAGTTTAGCATCTTGACCAAAAGATAGAAACTTGGATTGTGTAGTACTCCCTCAGAATTGCACTAGAAGTGGCAGCCTAAATTTTGCACTTTAGCTATGGGGTAGGACTTGAAGCAACAACCTCTTGGGGGAACAAATGCTACTTATGGGCAGCTCTAATTCGAGCTGAGTTTTTTTTTATCCTTGTGTTGCCATGGCTTGTTTGGAAGGAGTCTCAACAGTCAGAGGGTTGTGAGTATAGTAGCTAATTTAGAGATCAACACAGAATGTAGTGTGACAGTCCTGGTACTAGTACTGAGGCATGGCCAGAGCATCATCCTCAAACCAAGACCCTGTCTGATGCCTTGAGTGGGCATTAAAGCTTGTGGCACAACGTCAAAGAAGAGCAGGCAGTTATTACACATGTAATGGGAATAAATATTTATCCCGGAGCCAGCATAATTTTTAAAAAGACAAATTCTCAGGCTGTATATGGGAGCTTGCTGTGTCCAAATTGGCTGCCGTGTTTTCTACAGCAGTGAGTCCTTAAAGAAAAAGCAAACAAAGCAATTTTGGATTCTAAGATCACAAAATGCAATAATATTTTAACTTGGTGTACAGTGCTTCGAAATTAATAAATCAACCTAAGATGCTTCTTAGGGTTATAAAGCAAAATTTGGCATCCAATCATATGAAGACATTTTAAGGCAAATGACCAAAAGCCTCTTCAGAAGCAGAGTTTAGAGACCGTCTTAAAGGAGGGAAAGGTGGAGAGGTTCAGGGTGGGGAATCCTAATGTGAAGCCTTGCTGGTTGAAGGCATGGAGCACTTACAATCAGTAATGTACCACCGAACAGAAGTGGAGAGTGCAGACATTTCTCCAGAATTTTGAGCTGAGGGTGTTTTGCAGAGATCAGGAAGGAGAGGGGATTCCAAATGCTAGCAATAAAAATATAAGGTACTAGAAATACCCACTGTCAATCAGCATTTGTAAAAGGAAGATGTTTTATGTTACTGAGAGAAAGCTGTGTTCTATTGAGATTCTGTACTTAAAATAGTTAACTGTCCTTTCTCTTTGTACCTGCTGAGTGATAATTTCCTCCCTCAATGGTTGCACTATATTGTCTTTCTGGATTAGTGGTACTGGGAGAGCACAGCAGTTCAGGCAGCATCCAAAGTGCAGTGAAATCGACGTTTCGGGCAAAAGCCCTTCAGGAATTAAGGCAGTGAGCCTGAAGCGTGGAGAGATAAGCTAGGGGAGGGTGGGGGTGGGGAGAAAGTAGCATAGAGTACAGTAGGTGAGTGGGGGTGGGGAAATTTGAGCTGAGGGTGGTTGCAGAGATCAGGAAGGAGAGGGGATTCCAAATGCTAGCAATAAAAATATAAGGTACTAGAAATACCCACTGTCAATCAGCATTTGTAAAAGGAAGATGTTTTATGTTACTGAGAGGAAATTCGACGTTTCTGTGCTTTAACCAGCAACACATTTTCAGCTCTGATCTCCAGCATCTGCAGACTTCACTTTTTACATGAAGGTGATAGGTCAGGGAGGAGAGGGTGGAGTGGATAGGTGGAAAAGGAGATAGGCAGGTAGGACAAGTCCGGACAAGTCATGGGAACAGTGCTGAGCTGGAAGTTTGGAACTAGGGTGAGGTGGGGGAAGAGGAAATGAGGAAACTGTTGAAGTCCTCATTGATGCCCTGGGGTTGAAGTGTTCCGAGGCGGAAGATGAGTCGTTCTTCCTCCAGCTGTCTGGTGCTGAGGGAGCGGTGGCGAAGGAGGCCCAGGACCTCCATGTCCTCGGCAGAGTGAGAGGGGGAGTTGAAATGTTGGGCCACGGGGCAGTGTGGTTGATTGGTGCGGGTGTCCTGGCGATGTTCCCTAAAGCGCTCTGCTAGGAGGCGCCCAGTCTCCCCAATGTAGAGGAGACCGCATCGGGAGCAACGGATACAATGAATGATATTAGTGGATGTGCAGGTAAAACTTTGATGGATGTGGAAGGCTCCTTTAGGGCCTTGGATAGAGGTGAGGGAGGAGGTGTGGGTGCAGGTTTTACAGTTCCTGTGGTGGCAGGGGAAAGTGTCAGGATGGGAGGGTGGGTTGTGGGGGGGCTGGGGGGTGTGGACCTGACCAGGTAGTCACGGAGGGAACGGTCTTTGCGGAAGGTGGAAAGGGGTGGGGAGGGAAATATATCCCTTTTGGAGGTGGCGAAAATGTCGGCGGATGATTTGGTTTATGCGAAGATTTGTAAGGTGGAAGGTGAGCACCAGGGGCGTTCTGTCCTTGTTACGGTTGGAGGGGTGGGGTCTGAGGGCAGAGGTGCGGGATGTGGACGAGATGCGTTGGAGGGCATCTTTAACCACGTGGGAAGGGAAATTGCTATCTCTAAAGAAGGAGGCCATCTGGTGTGTTCTGTGGTGGAACTGGTCCTCCTGGGAGCAGATACGGTGGAGGCGGAGGAATTGGGAATACGGGATGGCATTTTTGCAAGAGGCAGGGTGGGAAGAGGTGTAATCCAGGTAGCTGTGGGAGTCAGTGAGTTTGTAAAAATTGTCAGTGTCAAGTCGGTCGTCATTAATGGAGATGGAGAGGTCCAGGAAGGGGAGGGAGGTGTCAGAGATGGTCCAGGTAAATTTAAGGTCAGGGTGGAATGTGTTGGTGAAGTTGATGAATTGCTCAACCTCCTTGTGGGAGCATGAGGTGGCGGCAATGCAGTCATCAATGTAGCGGAGGAAGAGGTGGGGAGTGGTGCCAGTGTAATTACAGAAGATCAGCTGTTCTATGTAGCCAACAAAGAGACAGGCATAGCTGGGGCCCATACGGGTGCCCATGGCTACCCTTTTGGTCTGGAGGAAGTGGGAGGATTCAAAGGAGAAATTAAGGGTGAGGACCAGTTCGGCCAAACGAATGAGAGTGTCGGTGGAAGGATACTGTTGGGGATGTCTGGAGAGGAAAAAAACGGAGGGCTTGGAGGCCCTGGTCATGGCGGATGGAGGTGTAGAGGGATTGGATATCCATGGTGAAGATGAGACATTGGGGGCCGGGCAAACAGAAGTCTTGGAGGAGGTGGAGGGCTTGGGTGGTGTCTCGAACGTATGTGGGGAGTTCCTGGACTAGGGAGAATAGGACAGTGTCAAGGTAGGTAGAGATGAGTTCAGTGGGGCAGGAGCATGCTGAGACAATGGGTCGGCCAGGGTGGTCAGGCTTGTGGATCTTGGGAAGGAGGTAGAATCGGGCAGTGTGGGGTTCCCGGACTATGAGGTTGGAAGTGGTGGGTGGGAGATCTCCTGAGGTGATGAGGTTCTGTATGGTCTGAGTGGTGATGGTTTGGTGATGGGGGGGTGGGGTCATGGTCGAGGGGGCAGTGGGAAGAGGTGTCCTTGAGTTGGCATTTGGCTTCAGCGGTGTAGAGGACAGTGCGCCAGACTACCACTACCTATACTGTCTTTTGGCAACAGTATCACGGCTGCTGTGTAGATTGTTGACTTTTGTTTAATCAAGCAGCACTTTTTAACTCTTCCAAGTGACTTTGTAGACCCCAGAACCCATTTAAACTCTGGGTGTGACTAATTGGAGTTTCTTATGTTTCAATTCTTTCAGAGTATCTTAACGGGTATCATCGCTATTCTGGTGTCACGGAATGTAACCAAGATAAAACTGGTATGTGGTTTAATTATAGTTATGCTAAAAAGTGAAAGGAATTTTTTTAAAAAGTTTTATTTTTGAACTTTTTATAAATGTGAAATGGTGAAGATTCAACAGGGGAGGGTTTGCACAATTTTCTAGCACTCATATTGTGATCTGTCAGCATTTGTCTTTAAAACTAACCGGTTTAGCTGAATGAGCAGCCTGCAAATGTCGAAATACAGAAGTTGTTATCAGTGATTTCACGCCTTCTCTGTTGAAGGCTATTGTCTTCTCCACCGCCAACACTTATGCAACACACAGTCTGCAATCAAGTACATAGCACTGAAATGATGAGAAAACTCTGCCCTTTTTATATTATTCCTCTTCCTGTCAAAACCCTCAAAATAATTGCACCTTGTTAAATGAGGTGCATCTGCACTTTTAGTGGTACACTATTGCCCACAGAAACCAATACTCTAAAACAGTACACTTCTAGTTGAGAGATCATGAAACATTCTCATTGATACATGACCTCAAAACAAAACCTACACTTAGATGTGATTTGGAGATACCGGTGTTGGACTGGGGTGTACAAAGTTAAAAATCACACAACACCAGGTTATAATCCAACAGGTTTAATTGGAAGCACACTAGCTTTCGGAGCGTCATTCCTTCATCAGGTGGTAGTGGAGGGTTGAATCCTAACACACAGAATCTATAACCAAACTTTCATGGTGTGATGTAACTGAAATTATACATTGAAAAATTGAATGTCTGTTAAACCTTTCATCTGTTAGAATAATCTGTTCTTATCTGATCTGAATCATGCTCAGCTGAGCCTCTTGTTTCACAAAATTCGGAACCTAACTCCTTCCCTACCTACTTAAACCCCATACACATTCTCCGGGTCAGTGTGGACTTGTTGGGCCAAAGGGCCTATTTCCACACAAGGGATTCTAATTCGAGCTGAAGTTGCTGAATGATTTGTTGACATGATTTGGAGATGCCTGTGTTGGACTGGGGTGTATAAAGTTTTAAATTCACACAGGTTATAGTCCAACAAGTTTAATTGGAAGTACACAAGCTTTCAGAGCGCCGCTCCTTCATCGGGTGATTGCAGACTCACAATCGGGTGACTCTCAATCACCTGATTTGATGGCCTCCAAATTAAACTATGCCTCCTTCAATCATGCAGTGTTTTTGAAAAAAGGGGCTGACTAAATTCAGTGATAATGCAAAACATCCTTGATGCTGTTGAAAATCAAATTTTGCATTTTAAAAAGTTTACCATTTTAATTTCTAGGAGGTTTGATATTTCAACATTAGTCCCATGTATACTTCACTCACTGTGAAACTTTAATTCGAAGTGACAATTTCAGTGCCTTTCATTCTCCATTTATAACAGTGGTGACAGTTCACCTCACAAGTACTTCAGTGGCAAGTAGAATGAGCCATTAAATTAGCTGTTGAACTAGTTGTCCGGTTCAAGTAGAATGCATTATTTGTTCATTACTGTCTGACAGGTAATTTGAGCACAATAAGCACATTAACTGGTGTGCATTGTATCCAGTATTGTTGTATCCATCGGATTGTTGTCAATCCAATAATTCATACCTTGTTCAAATGAATTTTGCTGGAGTGTGTTTTACAATTTCTGATTGTGCATCAGGAGGACCTTGCAAGCAATACAGCACCAAATGTACAAATGTCTGGGTTATTTTCACTGAAGGATGCCCAGCACATTATTACCTCGGAGTTGCGAGGTGAAATCATGAGTTTGTCTTTTGAAGTATTAATTATGATAGCATTCATTGTGCTCTCACGTGTCAATCAGAAGGTTGAGAGTTCAATTCCACTCCAGATCAACATCTCTTGCGTAGTGCTGAGCGAATGTTTGAAGTTATCATCTTTAAAATCATACATTAAACTAAGATCATATCTGCCTACTCAAATGGTTGCTGTGGGAAAACAATACAAGAATATCCTACAACAATGACTGCACTTCATAAATAACTCTTCATTACAAAGAAGGGAGGATGGGTGAATTGAAAGTTCTTCCCTTCTGTCTATAATCATGTGATTTAGTTTTGAAAATGTAGATTGTGTAAGCTTTGACAATAACAGACGTGAAACTCCACAAAGGAGTGCTGTTTTAGTGTCCAGTCAAGGAAACCCCCACTTGTTATGACTGACTTTGGAATTTTCTGGAAGCTTGATCATTAGTGCTGAACTAACGAAGTTCATCTGATATACATTTCAACCCCTGTCACCACCAACTAAACAATCATTTTGACAGTTTGTGTTTTTCAAAAAAATAATAAGCAATTGTATTACCCTCTAGTTTGACAATGAAATGCTTTGGGACTTGTTTTCATCACTTGTACAGTGTTTGTTGTCCATGCCTAAATGTCTGGAAACCAGCTAAAAGTCAACTACTGTACTTTGCTGTGGGTCTACAGTACATATAAGCCTGACCAGATAAGAATGGCAGATTTCCTTCCCTAAAGGACATTAAGCTTACCAAATAATAGGTTTTTTGCAACAATCGAGTGGTTAGGTTAGTCTTCCCACCCAGCCTTTTATTAAATTCCAGTTTCATTATCTATCATGATGGAATTTGAATCCATGTCCCCACAACATTCACTTAGTGCTTTGGATTGCTCGTCCAGTGACATTGCCACTATGCCAGCTCCTCCCCAATTTCATGAAAGCTGCCACAAAAATTGATTTTTTTTCAAGGGCAAATGCAGCCTTGACCGAATCTCAGACCAAGGACTTTTTTTTTCCCAGCCAACCATATTTCTGTCATTTTTGCATTTGTACCTAACTCCGTAATCCAGCTTAAGTTTTGGAATCAGCAATTATGTGATGCTGCTTATCAGTGACCACAGAAGATTTAATGATCTGAGGTACGGATTTTCCCTTTTCTTGATGACAGTTTGAACAAATTTGTGGACCGATTATGGAAAAATTTTAAAATGGGGTTGTTGTGGTATTTTTTCTTTTAACACACCACCTATATTGACTGGAACTCTTCCAGGGGCTTGGATTGGAGGGAATTTGTTAGAGATGTCCAGGAGGGGTGTGTTTTTTTTTGAAGCCAGATGTAAATGGCCCAACAAAGGAAGGGACCTACTAGACCTGTTATTGGGAAATGATTGAACTTTAATTGGAGGAGCATTTTGGCAACAGTGACCAAAAATGCCGTCAGTTTTAAATTACTTATGGATAAGGATAGAGTAGTCCTTGAAAGAAAGTACTAAACTGGGGGAACAACAATGTTGAGCAGGAACTGGAAATGTAGATTGGAGGCAGCTGTTGGAGGGAAATCCACATAATCTGGGAATCTTTTAAAGGCCAGCTGATTAGAGTTCAGGACTAACATTTTCATGTGAAAATGAAAGATAAGGATGGTAAGATTTGGGAACCTTCGATGATCAGAGAAATTGTGAGCTTAATCAAAATTTAAAAAGGGGACATACCTAAGGTTTAGGAACTGAAGGCTGACCGCTCTGAGAGCAGGAATCACCCTAAAGGAGGAGTTGGGGCTTAAAGGAGCCTTGGCAAACAGGATTGAGAAAAATCCCAAGGCATTCTATGTATATAAAAGAAGCAAGAGGGTAGCTAGGAGAAAGAATGAGTCCACTCAAGGCCAAAGGAGGGAATTTTTGGATGGAGCCAGAGAAATAGGGTGAAGTCCTTAGTGAATACTTTGCATTGGTATTCACAAAGGAGCAGGACATGGGGGATGGTGAGTCTAGAGAAGGTAATGTGGATGTTCTGAGGCATGTAAATATAAAAAAGGGAGGTGGTGTTGAAAAGCATTTAAGATAGATAAGTCGCCAGGACCTGATGGGATCTATCTCCAAATACTGAGGGAGGTATTGGAAGAAAGTGCTGGTGCCTTGTGTGAAGACTTTATATGGTCTTTGTCAGAGATCCCAGAGGACTGGAGAATGGCCACAGGCATAGTGTCATACAGCTTGGAAACAGACCCTTTGGTCCAACCAGTTCATGCCAACCATCTTTCTAAATGAAACTAGTCCCACTGCCTGCCCTTGGCCCATATCCCTCCAAACCTTTCCTATCCATGAACTTATACAAATGTCTGTTAAACATTGCAACTGTACTTGTATTCCACACGTGAACTACCCTGTATGTTTTTTTTTAAAAAGTTGCCCCTCGTGTCCTCTTGAAATCTCTCTCCTCTCACCTTGAAAATATGCCCCCTAGTTTTGAACTGTAGGGAAAAGACTTGTCATTCACATTATCTATGCACCTCATAATTTTATAAACAAGAAAAAGGACACCCCTCGATCTCCTCAGCTCCAAAGAAAAAAGTCCCAGCCTTTCCAGACTATTTTTATGTCAAACCCTCCATCCCTGGCAACATCCTGGTAAGTTTTTTCTGAACTCTCTTCAGCTTAATATCCTTTCTATAATAGGGCAACCAGAACTGCGCACAGTCTTCCAGAAGAGGCCTCAGTAACATCCTGTCTAGCCTCAACATGACATCTCAACTCCTATCCTCAAAGGTTTGAGTAATGAAGGCAAGTGTGCTAAATGCCGCCTTAAACACCCTGACTACCTGTGATACAAATTTCAAAGAATTATGTACCTGAACTCCAAGTACAGTACTGCCCAGGATCCTACCATTAATTGTATAAGTCCTATCCTAGCCAATGGCGTTCCTTTGTTTAAGAATGGCAACAGGGAGAATCCAGGAAATTACAGGCCAGTGGTTCTTATGTCAGTGATAGGGAAATTTTAAAGAAGCTTCTTAGGGACAGGATTTACTCATATTAAGAAAAATATGGACTTATTAGCAATAAGCAGCATGGCTTTGTGCGGGAGAGCTCTTGTCTCTCTTTTGAGGGAATGATAAAGATTGACAGAAGTGCAATGGATTTTGTCTATATCGATTTTAGCAATATTTTTGACCAGCTTCCTCATGGCAGGTTGGTACAGAAGGTGAGGTCCTGTCGGATCTGAGGTGAGATGGATGCAGAACTGGCTTGGTCTTGGAAGACAGTAATAGTGGAAGGATGTTTTTCTAACTGGAGGTCTGTGATGAGTGGCGTTGTGCTGGGACCCCCCCTTTGTAATACATACAAATGACTTGGAGAAGAAGGTAGGGTGGTCTGATTAGTAGGCTTGCAGACATCACAAAAATTGGAGGAGCTGCAGAAAATGAGGATTGTTAGAGGATACAGCAGGATATAGATAGGAGACTTGAGTGGAGAAATGGTAGATGGAATTTAATCTGGACAAATGTTGGGTAGTGGAAGATCTAATGTAGGAAAGACGTATACAGTAAATGGTAAATCATCAACACACAGTATTCTCGGCATACAGGTCCACTGTTCCCTGAATACGACAACACTGGTGGACATGTTTCCGTTCATTGGTAGGGGCATAGAGTATAAAAATTTGCAAGTCATGTTGCAGCTGTATAAAACTTGAAATGGGCCCACATTGTCTGTAGTTCTGGTTATAACACTACCAGAAGGATGTGGTGGCCTTGGAGAGGGTACAGAAAAGGTTTGAGGTATTAGCTATGAGATACTTTGAACAAATTTACTTTTCTCACTTGAACATTGGAGGCTCAGAGGTGACCTGATAGAAGTTTACAGAATTGAGATAGACGGATAGTCAGGGTCCTTTTCCTAGGATAATGCCAATTACTAGGAGACATGGGTTAAAGGTACAAGGAGTAAAGTTTTAAAGGAGAGGCCAGTTTTGTTTTTGTACCGAGGGTGGTAAGAATGCACTGCCAAAAGAGATGGTAGAAGCTGACACAATTGCATTATTCAGGAGGTATCTTGACCGATATGTGAAAAGGCTGGGAATACAGGGATATGGACCACCTCGAGGCAAAAGGTTTTTGGTTTAGAGAGTCATCATGTGGCTGTGCAGGTTTGCTTTGTTGAAGGCCTGTTCTGCGCTGTCCTGCTTTTTGTTCTTTGTTCTATATCCTTGTGTACTGTTCCCTAATGCAACCTCTTCCCCTCTGCATCTGTGATGATTGACTGCTTCTTCTGTGATCATATGCATCTTCGTCTAAGTTGGGTGAAGTACCGGAGGGTGCCAGAGGTCCATAGAATACTTTGCTAGCCAGGAAGCCATGTCATTAGGAGAGATGGGGAACTAAGGCTGGTGTATTTCACAAACTTTGAAAGTTGTAAAGCACTTTTGAGGCAATGAAGTGCTGTGTAATGTAGGAAATGTGAAGAATTCTGTGCAGAATTTCTTTCCTTGCCCTGCCTATGGTGTTGGTACTTGGACAGATCAGTTACTGAATCCTCTTCCTCCCAGTGCAAGTTCTCCAGCTTTGGAACTGAACCTTAGTACCAGTTAGGCAGTGGAGTCATCTGGATTCTCACTCTTTGTGGAGAGCTGTCCCAATCTTTCTGACTATGCTGTCCCCTCCAGCCACTACTTGTTCCACATATTTGAATGGTTTCCTATACTATGGTGCCATTGTTGGGTAACTCATCATCTGCTGCCTTTGCTGTCTCCTAGACAAGCTCAAAGAACTGTAGACCTATTGCACAATTGCAAAGGCTGATGCTTCTGTCCTTCAGGTTGTCATGCTTTTCTCATATTCTCTATCATACCCGCCTGTCCATGAACATGGAACAAATCAGAAGACACTAAATTAAACTGTATGACTGCCCCCATGTACAAAGAATCCAGGTACCATTTGCCTTCCTTGATGTGTCAGTGACCGTTCAGCTTCCTACTCAAACATCTACCACAGATGTACTTTCCTTGAATCAAATTGGCATTCTGGAGTTCATGTTGCAACTGAGACATATCACCTATCCTACCATATTTAATGTTATAATTAATTACATATTCTTATGATTTTAATGTTTTATTACCTTGTCACCAGTTATAGAGTCATAGAGTCCAACTGCAAGGTATTCAGGTCCTTTGGCCCAAACTGGTCCATGCCAACCAAAATGTCCAACCACACTAATCCCATTTCCCTCCACTTGACGCATAAACTTACAAAGCTTTCCTATCTATGTATTTGTCCAAATGCCTTTTAAATGTTGTTAATGTCCCCACTTCAACTGCTGCTGCCAGCTCATTCCATGTATGTGCTACTCTGTATATTTTTTTTAAAAACTGCCCCTCCGGTTCCCATTTATTCTTTGTCTTCTAACCTTAAAACTGATTCCCTCTAGTCCTTAATTCCATGTCCATGGGAAAAATAGAGCACATTCACCCCTTCCATGCCTCCCTTGATCTTTATACTTGTCTATAAGATTTCCCCTCAGTCTCCTATGCTCTAAAGAAACACGTCCTAGCTTGTCCAACCTCTCCTTATAACTCCCTATAGCTAATGTACTATTGTAAATGTTTGGGATAGAGCAAACCTTTGTTATTTAACTGATATTCACCAAGTAAATATCTTATTTTCCTGTAGCAGAGTCAAAATTAATTCTTGGAGACTCTTAAAACCTAGAAAAGCAAAAGCACTTTTTTTTACTCTCTCTAATCCCTAACTCCCTTTCATCACCTTCCTTTTATATATTCACCAACAGAATATGGGCACACTGGCTGGGCAAGCATTTTAGTTTATTCCATCCTAGTTGCCCTTGAAGATTGTGTTGGGCTGCCACTATTCCAGTCCGTTTACAGGTACATGTCCAGTAGAAGTACACACACACACACACACACACACACACACAATGTTCTATTGCAAGGCACACTAAATTGGCTAAATCTACCTGCTCCTAATACAGAATCCCTATGTGACCCAGTTAGAGGAATGTCTATACATGCAATCCTATTCGGAGTAGAAATCGGCTATGTCATGCTTCAAGCCTACTCCACCATTCCACAAGATCGTGGTTGATCTGTTGCTATTCCACATTCCACATTCTTACCGACTCAAAACCTGAGAATCTGATAAACCAAAGGAACCAATCTACCTCTGCCTTAAAAATATTCAATGGCAGAGATTTCCAGAGTTGTACAATCCTTCAAAAGACAGAATTACTCCTCATCTTGTCCGTAAAAGGATGATTGCCAATTTTAAAACACTGTGCCCGATTCTGGAATCACAAGAATAAATGTCCTTTCTACATTCAACTTAAGATCATTCAAGATCCTAAACTTCAATCAAATCATCTTCCGTATTTCTAAATACTAGGGAAAGGCAAGCTCAGCCTGTTTAATTATTCATTACAAGACACTCTGCTCATTCCAAGTATCGATCAATAAACCTCTTCTGAGCCACCTCCAATGTATTTACATCTTTTCTTAAACAAGGAGACCGAGGAAGGTACACGAGGGTGTGTTCTCCCCAGTGTCTTTTATACCTGAAATGTGACATCTTGACTTTATTAATGTTCGATTCTTCTTGTAATACTGGATAGCATTCCATTAGTCTTGTGAATCACTTGCTGCAATTCATGCAGTAGTATGGACTCAAAATTCTGCAGTTGTCCTCCATTTAAAATTATACTCTACTTTTTTTTATTCTTCCTTCCAAAGTGAACTCTTCATGTTTTCTCACATTATATTCCATTTACCAGATTTTAGCATGTGACTCAACAAGGGTCCAAAATGACCGATATGTCTAACTATCGATGTCTTCTGTGAATTTGGCTTTCATGTCTGCGAATCCCTTGTCTAAGTCATTAATATGAATTATAAGCTGTTGAGGGTCCAGTGCAAATCCACGAATCACATCTTGCTGATCTGAAAATAATTAGTTTATGCATACTCTGTCCTACCAGCCAGCCAATCTTCTAGCCATTTTAATATGTTACTAAGCAATTCATCCGCTTTCTGCAGTGGTATGGTCTCTTCTCAATCCCAGGAGTCATGAATTGACCTAAGAGGGACCTTGGCTTAATTTTTCAAAAATATTTTCGTGACTATGTCTTCTGTTATTAATATTGGCAGTGTGGTATGACCACTTGAATACTTTTTGTAAAAAGTATGCGATTATAAATGACTTTTACTCAGTTTATTATGCAAAGGATAGAACAATTATGTGGCATCTTGTCAAATGTTTTTGATATTTCAATTGCTCCTTTGATTAATTAAACTCAACTGCTGTTCTGATGGAACCTTTGTTAAAATCTAGCTTAAGGATGTGCATTTAGCATTGAACCGAAATCTACAGTTTGATTTGGACTGTACAAAATTTGGACTTAAACAAAAATGTTAGGACTTTGTTACCCACCACCTGCCAGTATTCAATCTCAAACCTGCAGAACTAAAGTAAGTACCCTGTGGCCTAGTGATGAATATGGAATTTGTGCTGCTTATAAGTTTGCTTCCTACCAGAATTAGATTACTTAGTGTGGAAACAGGCCCTTCGACCCAACAAGTCCACACCGACCCTCCGAAGCGTAACCCACCCAGACCCATTCCCCTACACTTACCCCTTCATCTAACACTAGGGGCAGTTTAGCATGGTCCATTCACCTAATCTGCCCATTTTTGGGCTGTGGGAGGAAACCCACACAGACATGGGGAGAATGTGCAAACTCCACACAGATTCGCCTGAGGCTGGAATTGAACCCGGGTCTCTGGCACTGTGAGGCAGCAGTGCTAACCACTGTGCCGCCCAGTAAATGATTCACTGCAAGTAGCTGATGGGGTTGTGGAATGGTGTAGTGGTCTTTGCTTTCTGTTTTTTTTTAATCATTTGACTTTTCAATTTTATTTCTGCAGCACTGGGGATTAATGTCAATCTCTCTACTAAATATTTTGGTATCATTGGCCTGCTCAGTTGGACTGATGCTTGCCATTGTGCTGACAGTATCACTTGGTGGCAGGAACCTGCTTTCTGGCTGCAACTCTACAATGGTGCCAGCTATCTCGAACAGGGCAGCGATAATGAATGAGTGCCCATTTGACACCACACGTATCTATGTAAGTATTCAGGCATTTCAGCATCTTTTGAAGGTAGGAGAATAGGAAAGGCTATCCACCTGACTGGCTCTAATTCAGAGCTTCATCCATGTGGATTTTAAGTTGCAACAGAAAGATGTGAGGGCTTTTGACAAATTGAAGAGACTGGACCTGTGTTCTCAGTTTAGAATAATGAGAGGTAATCTCATTTGAAATATTCAAAATCCTTACATTTGATAGCTGATGCAGGAGTTACAGCTCCCTTGGTGGAGGATCTGGGGGGAGGTGGCATCTCGAGCTGGGGGTTTGGGGGGGAACACAGTCTCAAAATAAGGGCAGGCCATTTCTGACTGAGATGAGAAGGAATTTTTTTTCACTTGGAATGGTGAGTCTTTGGAGTTTTCCACTGCAGAGGATTGGAGGCCATTGACAGTCATTAAGTCGATAAACCTTCTACTTAATACAGTCATTCCCATGTGTTTCTCTTTCTGGTGAATTTAAATTAGAGCTCCTCAGTTAGCACCATACACATGGTAATTTATTTGATTCCACACGATGTATTATTTTCATTGTTCGCTGTGGCGAGAATGGTCTGTTAGTCAGAAATAACGCCAAAGTTGTTGGTCAAATAAATGCCCAACATAGTGACTATACCAATTAGTGAGAGTTCATTTCTCCTTTAATTAAAATCTCTTCCCTTGATTCAGATCTGTTTGCTTCGTGCCAGAGTAGAGTGGACACAAATGTATATAATAAAACATGTTTACTTGAGTCCTATAGCAGTTAAATCAAGTAAGTGTTTGTAACCTGGCAAAGGATAGTTGAGGGTCGAATTTCAAACTGTGTGTGTGTGTGTGTGTGTGTGTGTGAAAGGCAGAATTCTGTTGCCTTGTAATTTGTCCAGCAAACAGGCGCCTTTAGTATTTTTTCCCCACCATATGATCAGCAGGAGCACATGGTGAGTCCTGAAATAAATAAAATTGGTACTTGCCTCCCCACTGTATGTTAAATCTGTGACAGTCAGGGGGTTGGTATTGGGCTGACTACAGCGTTGTTAAAGCTGGTTTTTATATTTTTCCTAACTCCCTTTTTGCTAACCTTTGTAAATTTGGAAATATGACTTGACTGTTGCTGCAAGCTGTATGAAATTTGAATGTTCAGAACTGACGGCTCTCACGTGGAATTTAAGTAATAGGAGAGTAGCTTAAGAGTGACATTACAGGTGCCTTCAATTTTAAAGCATTGACAATGTCAGCCTTGTCAACATAATTGATCATAAAAATGGCATTGTGAGTGTTTGCAATGTAAAATCAGCTTGTGAGTTGGTGTTCCTGGTATAAAAACGTGATCTGAAGTCATATGTGAAGTCTGATAAACAAACCATTACCTTGAACAGATCAAAAGGAACATTTGTGCACCTGGAAAATCCCAAAAAAGGGAGCAAATAAAGACCAAATCTATTTTGCAAGCACACTTTACACTACAACAGATCCTGGATGTACTTGTTTGTATTCGAGATTGGGGTTTTCTGTCAAACATCTGTCAACAGTCTGGAACTGAAACCATAGAAACACAGAAGATAGGAGTAGGAGGAGACTATTTGGCCCTTCGAGCCTTTTCTGCCATTCATCACAATCATGGCTGACTGTCCAACTCGAGCCTAATCCTTAGAGGATGCGTTCTCTCCATAACCTTTGATTCCATTCGCCCTGAGCGTTATTATCTAGCTGCTTTTTGAATACATTGTGTTTTGGCATCAAGTACATCCTGAGGTAATAAATTCCACAGGTTCACCACTCTTCAGATGAAGAAATGTCTCCTCATCTCTGTCCGAAATGGTCTACCCCAAATCCTCAGACTGTTCCCTGGTTCTGGACACACCCGCCATCAGGAACACCCTCCTTGCATCTACCCTGTCGAGGCCTGTTAGAATTTTATAAGTCTCTGTGATTTCCCCCCTCACACGTCTGAACTCCAGCAAAAACAATCCTAACCTAGTCAATCTCTTTCTCATGCATCAGTCCTGCCGTTCCTGGAATCAGCCTGGTTAACCTTCGCTGCTCTCCCTTGAGCAAAAGCATCCTTCCTTAGAAAAGTAAATCAAAACTGCATACAATATTCTAGGTGTGCACTCCCCAAAACCCTGTATAACTGCACATCCCTAGAATCCCACAGTTCAAAAGGAGCACATTCAGCCCATCATTTCCATGCCATCTTTTTGAAAGATCTCTCCAGTTGCTTTCTCTACACCCATCTCTTACCTCAAACTCCTCAAATTTTATCCCTTGAATTATTCATCCAATCTCCTTTTGCATTTCATTACTGCGTTCGCTAAAGCCACCTTTTTTGTCGAAACCCACGATGTAAACGAAATTCTCTTCATCTTACACTGACCTCTGTTTATGTTCCCTTTCTGGAGTAAGTGTGCAAACAGCAATTCTAATGTCACTATTGTTATCTCCCTGAGATTGACAAATTCAAAACTTATCTGAGCCACCTTGGGCTATCTGACTGCTGCATTTGGAGATAACCCTGTTACCCTTGTATTATTCTACAAGTAATTTTCATGTTATTTTCTGAATGAAGTGAAATGTAGTGCAGTGGCAGTTTCATCTGCACCTGCCATTCTTTATTGTCGTCCCTTACTCCTGTTTTGTTTCCAATCCAGAGATCAATCTGTTTGAAGAGCTGTAAGTTAGCACACTTGGAATTTCAAACTAAAATTGACAGAATATTTTGCTCGTGTGATGATCCTTTTTTTTTCTGTTTCCAGGATACTACACTGGCTTTATGGATTCCATCAATGATGATGTCTACAGTTGAAGCAATACTATCTATCCGCTGTCTTATAGTATCGATGATTCTTCGAGGGATAGGGCCTTGTGGACAGAATGATGTGATGGATCGGGTCAGTATGTCTTTGCACCCAAGAGCATGTGAATACATGAGGCAAATATGTATGCTAGAATTATGTAGTTGGTAATTTGCATGTGACTACCTGCATAATATGTGAGAGTTTTTAAAAGTTTGACATACGTATATGCTTGACTGTGTGTTGAAGTCATTGTTTTATTCTATTGATAATGCACAGACTGTCTAATGATAGATTGCATCGCTGGTTTGCTGAAGTATTGTTCTTCAGTGCATATGAAACTGACATTCCTGACTGTAATGAAGACCCTGAAATGACACATTTGACCTCACCGAAACTGTTCATTTTATCCTTTTCTCATCTGCCGCCTGTTAAAGACCCAGTACAGGCACAGTGGTCTGAATGATCTTCTGTTATGCATGATACCACAGCATGTGTGTAGGAGTATAGCACACCCTGAGTTATTTCACTTCAGTGTTCTTGGCCTGACTTTCACACTATACAATGCTACTGATCATATATTAAGTATTTGATGATGCATACTCCAACATTAGTGTGACTGTGCAGAGGAGTTCAATGTGGTGTTAAAAAAATATTCATTTCATTTTAAAGTTGCATTTTCATGAAAACCAGTTGGCAATATCCTTTCTCAATCAGTTGCACAGAACCTGTTAACTTGAGAAGGTGACAGCATTGTTTCAGATTTGATCATTATTCAGGTCCTTTCTCCCCAAAAAAAAGTACCCATGATTTTAAACGTGATTTTAAAAGTGCATAATTTGTCTGAAGTCCCTCAGAAATTCAATGCTGTGAACAAATGTTGTTTGTTAGATCGAGGAGGAAAACCCAGCAAAAGGAAAGAAAAGCCAGGAATTGGAAACTCATAAACTCATCAGGAAGAGTAGAGACATCCAGGTGTAGTGAAGCAGGTGAGTGTGTGGGTTTTCCCACTGGCCTGAGGTCTAATAAAGTTACTGTAAGATCTAGTTTGTATGGTATTAGACATTTTTGCTTTTGTTTTCTGCTCACTCTGGGGCATTGGGGAAGGTGAGGTAGAAGATCAACAATAATCGTATTGAATGTTTGAGTAGGTTCAAGGAGCTATATGGTCACTCTCTTGCTCCTGTTTCTTAGGTTCATCCTAACCTTGGAGTAACAGTACTCCTGTATGCTACTGAAGGAGTGCTGCATCATTGGCAATTTCTTCTTTCAGTGGAAAAAATCTGACTCTTTGAATCTCATATTAAAAGTGGTTCCTCTGGTTGACAGTCCAGAGTGTAGTGTCTTGAGCCTTTCAATTATAGTGAGATGGTTTCATAGAACATAGAACATTACAGCGCAGTACAGGCCCTTCGGCTCTTGATGTTGTACCGCCCTGCCATACTAATCTGAAGCCCATCCCACTTACACTATTCCATATGCCTGTCCAATGACGACTTAAATGCACTTAAACTTGGTGAATCTACTACCGTTGCAGGCAAAGCATTCCCATACCTTTTACTACTGAGTGAAGAAACTACTTCTGACATCTGTCTTATACCTATCTCCCCTCACTTTGAAGTTGTCCCCTTGTGTTTGCCGTCCCCATACTTGGAAAAAGGCTCTCCCTGTCCGCCCTATCTAACCCTCTGATTATCTTGTATGTCTGCATTAAGTCACCTCTCAACCTCCTTCTCTCTAACGAGAACAGCCTCAAGGCTCTCAGCCTTTCCTCGTAAGACATTCCTTCCATACCAGGCAACATCCTAGTAAATCTCCTCTGCACCCTTTCCAAAGTTTCCACATCCTTCTTATAATGTAGTGACCAGAACTGTAGACAATACTCCAAGTGTGGCCGTACCAGAGCTTTGTACAGCTGCACCATAACCTCCTGGTTCCGGAACTCAATTCCTCTATTAATAAAGGTCAAAACACTATATACCACCTTAACAACCCTGTCAATCTGGATGGCAACTTTCAGGGATCTGTGTACATGGACACCGAGATCTCTCTGCTCATCTGCGCTCCCAAGAATCCTACCATTAGCCCAGTACTTTGCATTCCGATTACTCCGTCCAAAGTGTATCACCTCACACTTGTCCACATTAAACTCCATTTCCCCCTGTCAGCCCAGCTCTGCATCCTATCTATGTCTCTCTGCAACCTACTAAATCCTTCGTCACTATCCACAACTCCACTGACCTTAGTGTCGTCCGCAAATTTACTAACCCACCCTTCTAAGCCCTCATCCAGGTCATTTATAAAAATGACGAACAGCAATGGACCCAACACCGACCCTTGCGGACACCAAGATGAACATGTTCCATCAACTACAACCCTCTATTTTCTTTCAGCAAGCCAATTACTGATCCAAATTGCTATGTCTCCCACAATCCCATTCCTCCACATTTTGTATAATAGCCTACTGTGGGGAACCTTATCGAGCACCTTGCTGAAATCCGTTTACTCTCATCTACCTGTTTGGTCACTTTGTCAAAAAAGCCAAGATTCATTAGGCACGACCTACCCTTCACAAAACCGTGCTGACTGTCCCTGATCAGATTATTCTTTTCGAGATGGTTATAAATCCTATCTCTTATAACCTTTACCAACACTTTACCAACTACTGAAGTGAGACTCACTGGTCTGTAATTACCAGGGTTGTCTCTGCTACCCTTTTTTGAACAAGGGAACCACATTTGCTATCCTCCAGTCCTCGGGCACTATTCCTGTAGACAATGATGATTTGAAGATCAACGCCAAAGGCTCTGCAATCTCTTCCCATGCTTCCCAGAGAATCCTAGGATAGATCCCATCCAACCCAAGGAACTTATCTATTTTCACACTCTGCAGTATTTCTAATACCTCTTCCTTGTGAACCTTAATCTCTTCTAGTCTAGATGCAAGTATCTCTGTATCTTCCTCGCCAACGTTTTCATTTTCTATAGTGAACACTGTCAAAAAATATTTATTTAGTGCTTCCCCTATCTCCTCTGACTCCACACACAACTTCCCACTATTATCCTTGATTGGCCCTAATTTAACTCTCGTCATTCTTTTATTCCTGACATACCTACGGAAAGCCTTAGGGTTAATCCTGATCCTATCCGCCAACAACTTCTCATGTCCCCTCCTGGCTCTTCTGAGCTCTCTTTTTAGGTCTTTCCTGATTTCCTTGTAACCCTCAAGCGTCCTAACTGAGTTTTCACATTTTGTCCTAACATAAGCCGCCGCCGCCTTCTTGACCAGGGATTGCACTTCCTTAGTAAACCAGGGCTCACGCGTTCTATATCTTCCTCCCTGCCTGACAGGTGACATACTTATCTAGGATACACAGGAACTTTTTTTCCTTGAATAAGCTCCACATTTTTAATGTACTCCTCTCCTGCAGTTTCCTTCTCCATTCTATGCTTCCTAAATCTTTCCTAATTGCATCGTAATTTCCATTTTTTATGTCTCTCTTTTTTTCCCCCCCTCCTCCCCTCCCCCAAAAGCTGTAACTCTTTCTCAGTGGAGTACACCTATCCCTTTTCATCACTAAAGTAAACCTGACCAGAATTGTGATCGCTCTCTCCAAAGTGCTCACCTACTTCCAAATATAACACCTAGCCAGGCTGGTTACCCAGTACTAAATCTAAAGTGGCTTCGCCCCTTGTCGGCCTGTCTACATAGTGTGTCAGGAAGCCCTCCTGCACACACTGGACAAAAACTGACCCATCTATAGTACTCGTACTGTAGTGATCCCAGTCAATATTTGGATAGTTGAAGTCCCCCATGACGACAACCCAGCCTCTCTCACTCCTATCAAGAATCATCTTTGCTATCCTTTCGTCTACATCTCTGGGACTATTCGGAGGCCTATAGAAAACTCCCAGCATGGTGACTTCTCCTTTCCTGTTTCTAACCTCAGCCCATACTACCTCAGTTAACGAGTCCCCAAATATCCTTTCTACAACTGTAATATTGTCCTTGATCAACAATGCCACACCTCCCCCTCTTTTACCATCTTCTCTGTTCTTACTGAAACATCTGAATCCCGGAACCTGCAACAGCCATTCCTGTCCCTGCTGTACCCATGTCTCTGTAATGGCCACAACATCGAAGACCCAGGTACCAACCCACGCTGCCAGTTCACCCATTTTATTTCAGATGCTCCTCGCGTTGAAGTACACACACTTCAAACCAGGTTCTTGCTTGCCAGTGTCAGATACTTGATTTTGGAACTCCCTACTCTCATACTCTTCTGCACCTGTTCTACAATTTTGGTTCCCATCTCTCTGCTGTATTAGTTTAAATCCACCTTAATAGCTTTGTTGAATTGCCCAACCACAGATATTGGTACCCCTCTGGTTTAGATGAAGACCATCGTGCTTGTAGAGGTCCCACCTACCCCCAGAAAGAGCTCCAATTATCCGAAAACCCGAAACCCTCCCTCCTGCACCATCCCTGTAGCCACGTGTTCAGCTCCTTTCTCTCCCTATTCCTCACCTCACTAGCACGTGGCACAGGCAGCAAACCAGAGAAAACAACTGTCTGTTTGTCCTAGCTCTAAGCTTCCATCCTAGCTCCTTTGAATTTCTGCCTCAAGTCCCCATCTCTCTTCTGACCCACGTCGTTGGTGCCAATGTGGACCCCCCCGCCCCCCCGAAAAAAAAATCCCCAAAACACTATCAGAGACATCACGGACCCTGACACCCGGGAGTTGGGGTGAGTCTCTCTTGTCCCCACAGAACCTCCTATCTGTCTCCCTAAGTATCGAGTCCCCAATGACTACTGCTCTGCTCCTCTTCCCCCTTCCCCCTTCCCTTCTGAGCAGCAGGTGCCCCACTGCTTTCCCCTGGTAAATCATTCCCCCCCCCCCCCCCCCCCCCCCAACAGTATCCAAAACAATATACTTATTGTATAGGGGAATAGCCACAGGGGATCCCTGCACTGCCTGTCGGTTCCCTTTCAGTCCCCTAACTGTCATCCATCTGTTTTTTTTCTTTCATCTGGGGAGTGACTACCTCTCTAAGTCCTGTCAATAACCCCTTCTGCCTCCCGAATGATCCGAAGTTCATCCAACTCCAGCTCCAGTTCCCTAATGTGGTTTTCGAGGAGCTGGTGTTGGGTGCACTTCCCCCAGATGTAGTCAGCAGGGACACGAGTGGTGACCCTTCCTTCCCACATTCTGCAGGAGGAACATTCCACTGCCCTAAACTCCATTCCCACTATTCTAACTCCCGAAGTGACTACTCAAAAAAAAAAAGGATTAGGAAATAAACTAGTTACCTTACCTTGTCAATCTGGCTCCCACAACATTTTTTTTAGGCTGGAGGAGGAGATGGGTGGGAGACACTACCTGAGTAGTGTCTCTGGTAATGCAACCACGCAAACATAAACTGTTCTACTTACCCTTCCCAGAAGTTGTTTGCTCGCTCCTCCCTTGCTGGCCTGAAGGTAAGAAGTTTAAATATACTTACCGGTCTTCCCAACAATCACCTTCTCCCGCCTCCCGCCTCTCGCTGCCCCGAAGTGACTTTGATCCTTTTTGATACATGGGCACATTCTGAGGACTTCCTCAATGGCACTGAATCTTTGGTAATTAAATGAATTAATCAATCTGTAGTTTGAGGCCTCCTATTTCTCCAATCCACTTTAAAGCTATCCTTTTATCAGTGGAAGTTAGTTAACGTAACAGAGCAGAGAGTGAACACTCCTTATCTATATATCTCTGAATGAAACAAGCCTTCAAAGCAATCAGGAATATTTGTTCAAAGGAAGAACAAATTTATCCCTGTTGTATTTGCTGTTGTAGACTGATAGAAGGTCGTTTGGCCTATCATGTCTCCCTTGGCTAACAAGTAGCCATCCAACATAATCCGATTTTCCTTTGTCCACAACGTTTTCAGGCAGTGTTCCAGATTCCCACCACCCTCCAGATGAGACAACTACCTTTCAGTTCCCTCTTAAACCCCCATCTCTTAGCTTAAGTTCATGCCCCCATGGGCCCTGAACCAAACTCCTCCTCACCTAGACCACTCAATTTTATACATTTTTACTTTTGGGTCTCCTTTCATTCTTCTCTATTCCAAACAAACCAACCCCACCAGTCTGATCTTGCCTCATACCTCAAATTCACTAGTCCAGTCAACAAGTAAATCTCCTCTGTATCCTCTCATTAGCACAATGTTTTTCCAAGTGAAGAGTAACCGTTTGTACCAGTGTGAACTTTAATACCCAGGAGGGACTGAATGCTTCCAAGCTAGGAGTTAGGTGATTTTCTGGGTGGTGGGGGCGAGCGAATATATCCCATGTGGAACAATATCATTACCAAAGCCTTTTTCTCATTTGAACAGTTACAGGACATGGTTACTGTTGAATCTGCTGTTTAGGTGAAGATGTACAAAGGTGAAAATTTCTTAACACTTTTTTTTTGGAAGGAGATGTTTCACCGCTTTCTCAAGTTGGACAAATTTTAGAGGAACAAATTGCCTTGTAAACTGACATTGTTGCTTGAGATTTGAGGTGGGAACATGCAGGTTTCCATATAAATTAATACTTGTTTCTATGGGAGACTGGAAGAATGGGTGGATAGTTGTGATCCCATGGTGTGTCTTCATGGTTGGTCACTTCAATGCAGGATTGATGGAGGGCTTGAGGAGGTTGGAGGTACAACATAGTGCAAAACAATTCAAAAGGGGAAACACATTTGTTCCTTTGCATGGGTGGTAACTTTGCATTTGCATTATTAATTTTCTCTACCTGCTACATAGCGTCATTTTAACAAAATGGCTTATGATGAATCAAGGCAGTCTTAAAGTACCAATCTTAGTGTGTTTCCATTCAAGATTTTAATGTTCTCTTGTGTTAGTTGAGGAAGTGCTGCACTGATTGAGGAATTTTGCAGTGAAATATCAAACAAATTCCTTTGCAGTTCATCATTACTATATGAAACATGAGTCCTGGTCAGTAGAATTGCTACAAGTAATAAATTTCACGGTTTTTTTTTCTTTTTCAGGTGAATGTTTCCTTTACCAACTCAATGCAATGCCGCTTATATTAGAATTCACATACAGCAGCTGAGCAAGATGGATTGTTTTTGAGGAATGAGCATATAATTTTTGACAAATGAGGATGCTGCACTGATCATTTAATATTATTTTTAACTTGTAATTTAGAACTCCAAGTTGGATGTATATAAGAATAACTGTGGTCCCTCTTCTATTGGGTGAAATGCTATTCTGATCAAGATTATTACGAAACTAAACTACACCCAATTGACTTGTATTTAAGGCAGAGAGCCAGAGAAGCCAAATACACTCCTGTGCAGTTTCCAGTTAGTGCCGATTTTGTATTAAGTTAAGAGAGTCGTATCTGCTGAATGGTTTATGGTTATTATCTAGAAAGGAATCAGCCAGGTTTCCTGCTTCTAATTGCTGTCTAGATTGAAAATGAGCATCAGCTGAAGAAAGGTGCAGGCTTGATGTGATTCTGTTAATGAAAGAAAAAACAACCCCTTTCATTGCCTGTGGGAGTATATTCATCCCTTTCTATTTAGATCCCTGTTTGTGACGCACAGTAAATCTACAGAGCTTGGAACGGAGCTGTGGTTTGTCTTTCCAGTTTCTTCTGAGAGAATATAGGAGCTGCCTCATGTTTTGCTCATGTTTTCCCCGGTGAACTGACTAAGCTTGGGAAATTACCACTTTGTAACTATGGAGGCTTTATGACTGTATTCTGTAATTCCAGGCAATATCTGGATATGGTCAGCAATCCTTGGACTTGGTACCTGGACTTGACAAAGCCTCCAAAATTGTTGTTATATTGCATTCCATTTATTTGATAGCTCAGGGTCATGTGGCCCTGAAGTTGGCCAAGAGAACATGGTTCCAATTCCTGTCTTTGGTTTAGCTGAGGGCACTGATTAGCAGAATAATACAATTCAGTCTGGTGACCAAGTCAGTGGTGGGGGTGGGATGGTCTACTCTCTAAGTCCAGCAGCTTGTTTTGTTGGTAATCAACTTTGGAAAGCACTGGTTGTGACATCCACCCAAGGGTCAGCAGGCTTTGCGAGTTCCATCAAGACTTGGATCTGAAGAATGACAGACTGGAAGAAATACCCAAAGTTGACCATTGAACTTGAATTATGGTGCAGAATTGACAGCTTCAGGGGAGTAGATGGAAGCAGAAAATATTTGAGTTCTAATGAATTGTGACAGTGCTGATTTCCAAGGACTTGTTGTGTTTTATTTTCCTTAATCACACCAAATGACATTTTCCTGCAGGTCGGTTGTTGCTACAAATTATGTAGAAATAGCAACAAATGTTAAATTTTAACATGGAGTTAAGACGATTAATTGTGAATATCCTTTTAAAAATCGTAATTTGTTTTTTAAAGTATCTTTTTAAGAAAGCTAATAGTCATTGGTAGTACACAATCTGAATTAAATGACTCTTTTTTTGTGAAAGCTTTTTCTTGTATTAATCAAAATTGTTTTTTTGTAAAAATATGATTGGAAACATTTTATACTGTAACTTGTACAATATTATGGTTTAGAAATATTGAATGGACAAAACACTGCAAGTACAAAATTAGTGAAATAATCCAACGTTTTCTCTTATTGCTGTCTTTTTGTCCTTTTATTCCACTTTCACTTTATTCCCTCCTTCATCATCTTCTACTTGAGTCTGTATTTCAGCACCATGCCTACCTATCTGGGAAAATTGCAATTAGATTGAATGAGCTGATGGAAACTGAAAGGTATCTGATTCACTCCCAGTACTGTATGGAGTTGAGGTGGTCAAAGTATTATCCCGGTTAGCCCAAGAAATTCTTGGTTAGGGCTAGGACAGAAATGTGTGAGTGTCACTATCTGTGGAAACACTGCAGAAACTGCAGATCGCCCTCCCATTTGAACAGCTTTGGCTCGCAAATTAGAAATGGCTGTTAGTCCAGATCGAAGTGGAATTCTGTCATCTGTCTCCACCCTGTTTTTTAAAAGAAAGGTGAAGAATAATAGGTGGCTCAGTGGTTAGCATTGCTGCCTCATAGCGCCAGGGACCTGGGTTCAATTCCCGCCTTGGCCAACTGTCTGTATGGAGTTTGCACGTTCTCCTTGTGTCTGCATGGGTTTCCTCCGGGTGCTCCGGTTTCCTCCCACGGTCCAAAGATGTGCAGGTTAGGTAAATTGCCCATAGTGTTAGGTGTAGGGGAATGGGTCTGGGTGGGTTGCCCTTCAGAGGGTCAGTGTGGACTTGTTGAGCCGAAGGGCCTGTTTCCACACAATAGGGAATCTTGAAGAAACAATACTAAACCTCAGATGGCTTTGTGTGGTGTTATAGGATTCAGTTATAGATTGAAGAATACTTGCCACAAAATATGTGGCTTCTTCATGTGAAGAATGACACTTTCACCCTTTGCAAATTGTTGGCATCTGACATATTTTGAATCTGATTTGGTACTAGATAAAGCTTTTTTTTAAAAAATTGGGCTGTCCAATCCCCATGTTTTAACTTCCCACACCAGAATTCTGATTGTAACAGTTCGTTTTTCAGAGTAGCTCTTTCGGTGACCATGCTGATAGAGTTTACAAATTGTTTGTATCAATTTGGCATCATATAGCCTATCAACATCAATACAAATGCACAACTGCAGAACAGTAATAGATGATAAAGACAATCTGTGCTGTAATTGAGTATAGGCTCAATGTTGAAACTCTAATGGTCTAATCATTGTCATTAAAAAAGACATGGCTGGAGCATTAGATTTACTGAATGAATGAACAATGGTGGCCCATCAGATACCTGGCTTTGAATTTTGGTTCTCTGCTGAATTGATCACTCACTCCAAGGGCTGATGTCTAAGGAAGGATGTGCTATGACAATTGGCCCTCGCTTCATTGGTCTTTTTTGAAAGAGGAAATGGAGGCTTTTCTACAACTACCCTTCTTGGTAGATCTCCTGTTTTGAATTAATTTGCTTTCCTCCTGCAATGTGCCAGATGCTTGAATCACGAATTTAATTTGGTACAACTGAATTCCAAAATAGCTGATGGTATTGCTGTAAGGTATTTGAATTAGGTATTTTAAATATCTTTTTCAAAAAGATAATGTGTACTTTGGGCGTCAGTTCTATTAAAATCAGTGGGATTTCACTTAGATGAAGAATCTTCAATGTTCACCATGTATTTCAAATTTTTAAAAAAATTTATAACTCAATGGTTTTGTTCTACACGTTTCCATTCTTGGCTCTAAGCCAGGTGTTAGTCATTTATTGCAAATGGCAAGAAATGGGAATTACAAGCTTTGATCATGTTTAGGACATTGAGTAGCTACTCAATGGATGGACCAAGCTAAGTTCCAAAGTTGATACCCAGTCTATGGTGATCCATTTTTCCAGTCCTAATGGTGGAGGGATGAACTATGTTAGCTGAGGCACAGGCTCATGTGATACCTGCAGCACAAACAGGCCACTTGATCCACAAGTCTATATGCCATACGAGTCTCATTCTTCACTTTTGTTATATTTAACTGCATTAACACAGCTTATTTATTTTTCCAGTGTAAGTTGATCCAGCTTCCTCCTAGCATAGACCTATCTACTTTGCTTCCTTGCATTTTAAAACATGTCACTTTCTGGCTCAGAGTTTCTTATGAATTTCTGCCTTTTCTTACTCTTCCCCCCAACCCCATTGACCAATTTTAGCTGGACTAAGAAATTAATCAGTGGTTTGACACTCCTGTGATGGCATGTGGATGATTGAGAGTCTTCTGACTTAAAATAGGGTAAAGTCTACTAGTGATTCGGAGTGTTCCCTTCCTCCAGTCCTAGAAGGTGAAACATTCTCTCAACGTCCATTCCGTCAAACCTCTCAAAAGAAGGATCACTTCTCATGCTTTAGTTAAATGAGAAAAGAGTACTTAGCTTGAAGTATTCTAAGTAAACGAAGGCTGTAACTTCATCGATGTTTTTGGCCTAATTTAATGCAACATTATGTAATTTAAAAGATAAACATCACATTCATAGGACTTTAAATCTTTAAACCTTAGGTTTAAAAGGTAAACCTAAGGTGTAACTTTTTATGCAGAATATGGTGCATGTATGGAAGAACTGCCAGAGGAAGTGATGGAGACTGGAACAATCATAACATTTAAAAAGGCATCCAACTGCGTGTATGAATACGAAGGGTTTAGAGCCCTTATGGGCCAAATACTGACATGGGGGACTAGATTAGATTACTTACAGTGTGGAAACAGGCCCTTCAGCCCAACAAGTCCACACTGACCCGCCGAAGCGCAACCCACCCATACCCCTACATTTACCCCTTACCTAACACTACGGGCAACTTAGCATGGCCAATTCACCTGACCCGCACATCTTTGGACTGTGGGAGGAAACCGGAGCACCTGGAGGAAACCCACGCAGACACGGGGAGAACGTGCAAACTCCACACAGTCTGTCGCCTAAGTCGGGAATTGAACCCGGGTCTCAGGCGCTGTGAGGCAGTAGTGCTAACCACAGCGCCACCGTGCTGCCCACTACGCCACCACGCCGCCCACAAATTTAGGATATCTAGTTTAATTTAGGATATCTGGTTGGCATGAATGGGTTGGACGGGAGGGTCTGTCTCAATGCTGTACAGCTCTATGACTCTCGCAGAAGAAGATTGAAAACCTTTTAAAACTGATAAGAAATGGGATTAAATAATTTTAAATGGTTTTAACCAATTTAACCACTATTTTATGGGAAGATTTATTAAGACTGCAATTTTAATTGAAAATTGTGGAACAGTTTTATACTGTGCTTTAGCCCATAAAAGATGCATGAGTAAGTGTCCATCTTCACATGGAATAAAGGGCACCTTCATCTTGCTGCAAAAAGTGAGAAATCACCATCTTCATCGTAGAAGGACAGGAAGATCCCCTATTAGCATTGCTGTTTTGCAGAATTTTAAGCTTTAAAAGAAAAATAAAATATTGCTTTATTGCAGAGTTTAAAAGTTTGTGATAAAGAAAATAATTGCTATTTATGGAAATCTTTCAAAAGAGAAAGCTTATAACTTCATTGACTTAGTTAAGGGTTAAAAGCTTTAATTCCAAAAATACTGAAGTATTTAGATATTGTAGGATGTAATAACTTTAAACAAAGAATAAATAATCACAGTAGGAAGACATGGCAACAGTCTTAATGCCTCAAAGATTTAATATCAGAGGTAGATCAAATGCAGGGTGGAATTGGACATCTTGGAGAAAGCAGTTTTTAGGATACAGCATGCTTCAAGCTTAAATCATAAATAATGTATTTACGTGTACGGTTTAACTGAACCAGCAGTGGATATTAAGCAATTAATAGAAGACAAATATATTTTTGGATAAATTATACAAGCTATTAACAGGTTAATCCTTCGTAAAATTTATTAATTAAAAACTTTATAGGCATAAGAGACAATCTTGTTTAGGAATTAGAGCCACAGAGAGAGACAGCCTGGCAACAGCTTTGGTCCATCTCATCCATGCTAACCAGATATCCTAAATTAATCTAGTCCCATTTGCCAGCATTTGGCCCATATCACTCTAAATTGTACCTATTCATAAGCCCTCAATACTGATAAAGGGCTTATATCTACAATGTTGATTCTCCTGTTCTTCAGATGCTGCCTGACCAGAGTTAATGCTTCCAAATTCAGTGATACTTCTTTAGCTGCCTTCTTTCTGAACGTTAACTCTGATTTGTGATTGCACATGAGGCTGCAAACCAGCCCTTACCATTACTGAAAGCAAAACGTAAGTCAGAAAACAGCAAGCCTTGCCAGAAGCAACAACTACAAAGAACAAAAATGTGCAGTACAATCCACTTGAGTTCATTGAGGAATCTTTAACTGAAGTTGTTCAGGTGGCAAAACAATATGGTGAACAAACAAATATAGAAGATTTGATATTGATGTCATGATGCAATGACACAAGTTTATGGAGCTACATTTCAATCCTTTATCTTTCAAACAAGAATTATTAGTACCAGTGACAGAGAAAATGGCAGGTTAACAGAAAACATCCAGTAAAATGACTGAGGATGTCTAATTCACCAGAAAGACATCCATAGAGAGTGACTGAAATTGTCCAACCTTGTCAACAAATTGAAATAAAATACAGATGCATCAGATTGAGAATGAGGTTTTGCTTGCACAACATAAAGAAGATCTGCAAACAACCTCATGGAAGTCAGATCAATGCCCACAGATTTAGGATACTAATTTTTTTTTAATTGGTTCAGCAATCCTGGAGACTGCAAAACAGAATAGATCCACAGTAGGTGCCATCTCCCTGGACCAACACACATCCCTTGAACATCTGGACAACAAGAATACCTAGATCAGACTCTTACTTTATAGACTTTGGCTTCACCTTCAACAATATAATTCAAACAAAACTCATCTCCAAATTCTGAGACCTAAGATTTTGCTTCCCCCTTTTGCACCTGGATCCTAGACTTCCTGACTCACAGACCACAATCAATAAGGATAGCCTACCACACCTCCTCCAAAATAATCTTTCAATATTGGTATCCTACAAGGCTGCATACTTCACTCCTTGCTGTACTTCTTATATACTCACGCCTGTGTGGCCAAATTCAGTTCTAACTCCATGTACAAACTTGATGATGACATCACCATAGTAGGTTAGGTCTTAAGTAATGACAAGACAGAGTACAGAAAGGAGATAGCCAGTTTAGTGGCATGGTGTAAAGATCACAATCACTCCCTCAGTGTCATTGACTTCAGGAAGCAGAATGGAGGACACACACCTGTCTATATTAATGGTGTTGAGGTAGAGATGTTGAGAGTTTCAGGTTTCTAGGAGTAAATGCAACCAATGATCTATCCAGGTCCATCCATGTCAATGATATATGTTAAGAAAGCACACCAATGTTTCTACTTCCTCAGAAGGCTAAGGAAATTTAACCTGTCCACAATGACACAATTTTTATAGATGCAGCACAGAAAGCATCCTATACAGATGCATCACAGCTTGGTATGGCAATTGCTTTGCCCAAGACCACAAGAAATTACAGAGTGTTGTGAATGCAGCCCAGTCTATCATGAAAACAAGCCTTCCTTCCACTGACTCCAGCCAAACTTCCCACTGCCTTGGGAAAGCAACCAATATAATCAAAAACCGCTCCAACCCTGGTTATACTGTCTTCCATCGTCTTTCATCTTGTAAAAGATACAAAAGTTTGAAAATACATACCAACAGATTTAAGAGCTGCTTCTTCCCCACTTATCAGACTTATGAACAGACCTCTCATTTGACAAATAGGTGTAACACTATATTTTGCATGTGTTCTAATTTCATTTTTCTAATTTATACCTAAGACTTTGTCCCAAAGTATCCTTACCCAACATGGTGCCAGAAATGGTGACTTTGTACACTTTCACTGTACTCATGTATACCTGTACTTGAGTCCATGACAATAAACATAATTCAAATTCTATTACCCTGATTTACTTAAGTAAGATGTGATTTGTCTGGTTAGCATGCAAAACAATACTTTTCACAATAAGTTATTACATGTGACGATAATAAGTGATTAAATCAAATAAAAAGTACTCATTTCCATGGAGCTACCATCTTCCATGATGGGCATTCATGAGATCCCAGGTCCCCCAGCTGATGTTATAGGGCAGCAGCTTGAGTTAATTGGGAAGAATTCCTCTGTGAAGAAAATTCAGGAGATTAAGGATCCTTCAGGTAAGGGAATGGACTAAATATCAGGTTTAGAAGGAATAAGAAGTTCCAGGTTGTTTGCGAGAGAGATATTTAACCCAGGTGAACTGTCTCTCGTCTGCTCATTTAGTCTATGCTCCTAAATCCAACAAACAAATCTAACAAGCCATTAGCAGCCTAGTTAGAAAAGAGAAAGTGAAACTGATAATGGTTTTCAACACACTAAATCTACTCAAGTTTAGGAGAGGTGGTGAAACAGTTTTTCTGGGACTGGTCTAGTAATCCGGAGGTACAGGCTTATACTTTGGGGACATGGGGTTCAAATCCCATTGCTGCAGCTGGAGGAATTTAAATTCAGTTAAAAGCTAGTTTCAATAATGGTGACCATCAAACCACTGTAGTTATCATTATAAAGAGCCATCTAGTTCACAACATTCTTTAGGGAAGAAATTCTCCCAACTTCACTTAGTCTGGTCTGGCCTTTCATATCATTCCAAACTCATGGAAATGTGGATGTAGGTTTGCTCGCTGAGCTGGAAGGTTCATGTGGCTGGTTGATGTTCATGTATCCTGGTGGCTAGTTTTCTGCCTGTTTGCCCAATGTAGTGTTTGTTACAGTCCCTGCACGATATTTTGTAAATAGCATTAGTTTTGCTTGTGAACACAGCAACAACCCCAAACAAGCAGATAAAACACATCCAGAATACCCTAGCCACTCTCCCCTACACCAAAGACATCTTGGAAATGCCTGCCAGACTACTCAGACCCCTTGGCATCATGGTAGCCCACAAACCCACCAACACACTAAAACAACAGCTAATGAACTTGAAAGACCTTATACAGACAACAAGCAAGACTAATGTTATTTACAAAATACCGTGTAAGGACTGTAACAAACACTACATTGGACAAACAGGCAGAAAAACTAGCCACCAGGATACATGAACATCAACTAGCCACAAAAACAACATGACCCTCTTTCACTAGTATCCTTACATACAGTTAAGGAAGGACACCACTTCGACTGGGACAACACATCCATCGTAGGATAAGCCAAACGGAGACACGCATGAGAATTCCTAAAAGAATGGCATTCCAACCGGAACTCTATCGTCAAACACATCAAGTTAGACCCCATCTACCACCCCCTGAGAAAAAGAACTGGAAATGATGTCACCACAGGAAATGTCATCATCAACCCAAAGAAACCCAAACATATCAATAGAAACTAGGAATTATCAACAGTGCTTTGCCCGGAGGCCCACTGAAGATGTTACCTAGTAGGGTGATGAAACATGTGTAAATGAACCCTCCAGCTCAGCGAGCAAACCTACATCCAGGACCTCAACCTGAGCTACAAATCTTCTGAAAACTCATGGAAATGTGGTTGACTCTTAATTGCCCCGAGTAGCCTCACAATCCATTCAATTCAAGGGCAGTTTGGGATGAGCTGCCCTTGCTGGTGCTGCCCACATCCCATTAAAGAATAAAGGAAAACTCAAGTGACTTTCTTTTACAAAATGTTGGAACAGAAGAAAATCATTCTGCCATTTAATTCAATTGCTGCTGATTTCATCTACTTCTCTTGGTATTACCTAACACCTCAAACTAGTAAAAATCCATCCATCTCAGTCTTGAAGTTCTGCAGCCTATGTTTACAGAATGGATTGCAATTTTTCATTACCCCTTATCAGAAGAAATGATTTATAATATTACTCTCCAAAGACTTAGCTCTAATTTTATGGTTGTGCCATCTTGTGGACTCTATCCCCTCTCACCTGGAACTCCTGTATTCTTTATCAACCCCCCCCCCCCACCATTGCTTCTTGTTGATGTCAGATCGTTATCTGACATAAGGTTGTATAAATTTCTGAACTACCCCCTGTATCTATATTTACCAAATTGCTGATTGCTCTTTTTTGTGCAGAGGCTGCAGAAAAAAAACAACTGAACTGGAACCAATGTTGCTTTGATGCATCTAGCCACCCACACAAAGCAGCAGTGATTGTAACTATGGAGAAGACTGTGCCCTGGGTAATTGTTATCCCAGTTGCAGATGGAAGTGGAGCCTGGGTTATAAATAAACTGCAGAGCTTGTGTCACAGACAAGTTAATATGTTTTGTCGTGTGTAGATCTGTTTATAAACTTACAGGGGACATCTACTGGTTGTTTAAGATATTAACATCTGGTAAACACCACTAATAATTCCCTATTTGAAGAAACAAAAGACTTGCTTTTATCAAGTTGACTACTATTCCAGTTGATACTGTCCACATCTTGGAAATATTCTGATGTTCAAATGCATTAGATCTGGCATTCGTAGAGTGCCTTTTATGATATTGTGACAATTCAAAGTATTTTACAACTGAAGTACTTTAAAAGTATAGTTACTGTTGTCATAATAATAATCTTCGATATGGTACTAAAGGAAATATACAGTATTCATTTAATAAAGACTGTTCTATGAAAATAATGCAGTTTTACCAATAACGCAGAATAGATATCACTAATAAAATGACTTACAATGTGTTAACATGTCCTAAATACAAGATTCATTTGTCAGCTGATTATCAGTAATGTTAGTCAAACATGGGCAAAGTAACCTCCTCCTGATAACCACATGCTGACCACCCATTCCACCCCCTACTCCATAGCTGATGGATCATAACCTTTCCATATTGAACATCAATTAGAAGAAGCACTGATAGTGGCAAGGTCACAGAACATACCCAGGTTAGGGGACTTCACTGTCACTTCACCAAATGTGATTTGATAGCACCACTATCCGCTGAGCTGGCTGAGTCCCAATAGGGTATGACTACAAGACTGGATCTACAATAGTCCATGTGGTAAGTAACAAGAGGGAAAACCTACTTGATCTTGTTCTCATCAGTCTACTTGTTGCAGATGGATACGTCCATGACAGTTTTGGCAGAAGTGACCACCACAGAGTCCTTGTGAAGAAAATATGCTGTCTTCACATTAAAGATACACTCCATGTTGTGTGGCATGACCATCATGCTACCAATGGATCAGATCAGATCTAAGCTTCGTTGTCCTGCACCACCCAGTCATCAATGATGATTGACAATGAAGCAACTACTGACATTACATAAATATCCCTTAAGGACAAGCACACCCAGCATATTAACGCATAGAATAAAGCTGATGCATTTCCAACCATTTTTAACAAGAAGCTCTGAGTGATTGATCTCAGATTTTTCCTTTTATAATAAGAACCAAGGTTGAAGACCAAAATGCTGCAACTCCTAGGCAGCTGGAATGGCTGCTGATTATGAGCTAATTCATAAAATAAAACCTATTTTCTGTCACCACATTAACTGAAAAGGATGGAGGATGGGAGATTAAAAGGTAGACAAGTAACCAGGGTAAAGAAGGGTAGCTGCTAGACTTCAATCAATTTGACTTACTCCACTTAAGATCAAGAATTAGCTGAAGACACTGGATTCTGCAAAGGACAAAGATCCTGCCAACATTGTAGAAATGACACTGAAGACTTGTAGTTGAAAATGTGTTGCTGGTAAAAGCACAGCAGGTCAGGCAGCATCCAAGGAATAGGAAATTCGACGTTTCGGGCATAAGCCCTTCATCAGGAATCGAAACGTCGAATTTCCTATTCCTTGGATGCTGCCTGACCTGCTGTGCTTTAACCAGCAACACATTTTCAACTGTGATCTCCAGCATCTGCAGACCTCATTTTTTAACTGAAGACTTGTACTCCAGTACTAGTTTCATCCCGTTCAGCTGTTCCAGCACAGCTACAATATTGGCACCTAGTCAATAACATGGTAAATTGCTCAGGTATTCCTTGTCTACAAAAAAGTAGGACAAATCCAACCTGGCCAATTACTGCTCCATCAATCTTCTTGATCATAAGCAAAGTAATAGGAGAGGTGTCGACAGTGCTATAAACCAGATTTTGCTCAGCAGTGACCTGCTCACTGACACTGAGTTTGAGTTCTGTCAGGGCTACTCAGTTCTTGACCTCACTATAGCCTTGATCCAAACATAGATCTGACCTCAAAAGGCAAGGTCAGAGTTACTACCCTCAAAATCAAGGCAGCATTTGACTGAGTGTGACATCAAGTAGTCCAAAAAAGTTCAAGTCATTGTAAATCAGGGAGTAAATTCTCTGCTGCTTGGAGTCATAACTAGCACAAAGAAAAATGGTTATAGATGTTGGATGTCAGTCATCTCAGCTTCAAGACACTTCTGCAGGTGTTCCCCAGGGTAGCGTCTGAAACCTAACCATCCTCAGCTGCTTCATCAGCAATCTTTCCTCTGTCATAAGTTCAGAAGTTGGGGATGTTTATGAATGAAAATGTTTTGCTGGAAAAGCGCAGCAGGTCAGGCAGCATCCAAGGAGCAGGAGAATCGACGTTTCAGGCATGAGCCCTTCCAGGGCTCATGCCCGAAACGTCGATTCTCCTGTTCCTTGGATGCTGCCTGACCTGCTGCGCTTTTCCAGCAAAATATTTTCAGCTCTGATTTCCAGCATCTGCAGTCCTCACTTTCTCCTCGAAGATGTTTATGAATGTTCAATGTTGCACAATGTTCAGCACTTTACAGATTTGAAACAGTCCATATGCAAGTTTTTGACTTATACCCTGTACCCCATGGTCGATTGCAATATTTTATCACATGCCTTCTAAAGTCCACGTACATCACATCAACAGCACTGCCCTGAACAACCCTCTATTATCTTTCAAAACACGCCAGTAAATTAGTGTTATAACTGATTATAGTTGCTGGCTTATACTTACAACTTTTTCTGAACAAAAAGCATAACGTTTACAATGCTCCAGTTCCCTGGAACCCCTCCGACTAAAGATGACTGAAAATTATGTCGACTGCCTTTATAATTTCCACGCTCATTTTTCTCAGTTTGCTTGAATGGATCTCATCTGTTTCACAATCTTGTTATTTTACCTACAGATAGTTTCCTTGTTATCAATATTAAACCCTCCTAGCAACTGAATTTACTCCTCTTTCAACACGGTCTGGGTGCCATTTTCCTCCTTAGTAAAGAATGGTGCAACGTATTAGTTTAATACTGTAGCCTTGCCCTTCTGGATTCCATGTGTGATCCACTTTTGGGTGTCTAATTAGCCCCACTCCTCCCTTTACCACTATAAAGTTTCCTTTATTTTTAATTCAGACTGGTTCTCAACTGTATTTTCAAACTGACATCTGTCATAAGTACATTTCTTAAAGATCACAATTATTACCGCTTTTAATAAAGGTAGAGCAGTGGGATGTGGCCTATATGGATCTTAGCAAGGTGTTTGATAAGATTCCCCATGATAGGCTCAATCAGAAATTAAGTAGGCATGGAATACAGGGCAATTTGGCTATCTGGATACAGAATTGGCTGGCCCATAGAAGACAGAGTTTGGTAGTAGATGGAATGTATTCAGCTTGGAACTCACTGACAAATGGTTTGCCACAGGGATCTGTTCTGGGATCTCTGCTTTTAGTGATTTTTAACAAATGACTTGGTAGAGGAAGTAGAATGGCAGGTTGGTAAGTTTGCCAATGACATGAAGGTTGGTGGAGTGTGGACAGTGTGGAGGGTTGTTGTAGGTTGCAACGGGATATTGACAGGATGCAGAGCTGGGCTGAGAAGTGGCAGATGGAGTTCAACCTGGAGAAGTATGAAGTCGCATGCGAATGCAATTAGGGTAGTTCTCTGTCACTCATAGTTTATCAGATTCCAAGGAGCGATGAACTTTTCTGTGTGTTTGGTTTAAGTTAGCGGAGGGGTTTACCCTGTGTCACAATCCTATTCGTACCCCTTTGATATTGATGTTTTTCAATTAAATTACACTACAACTATCTCAGTTTATATTTGGATAAAAAAAGCTCCCCCCCACCGAGTAGCTACTCTCAGACATTACATTTACCTATGCTCAGAAATTACAGAGAAGTTCAATTATTGCCATTTACTTCCTCATTCTTTTAACTGTTGGCTTCCCTGCACAGCACTTAAGTGACTTTAAGTTAAATCACATGCAGTATCAGTTGTATGAAACCTTAATAGAAATGATGACAAGCCAAAGGGCAGCACCGTGGCTCAGTGGTCAGCACTGCTGCCTCACAGCACCAGGGATCCAGGTTCGATTCCAGCCTTGGGCAACTGTCTGTGCGGAGTTTGCATATTCTCCCTGTGTCTGCATGGGTTTCCTCCCACAATCTGAAGATGTGCAAGTTAGGTGAGTTGGCCATGCTAAATTGCCCATGGTGTTCATGTGTAGGTTAGGGGCAAATGTAGGATAGGGGTCTGGGTGGGTTCCTCTTCAGAGGGTCAGTGTGGACTTGTTGGGCCAAAGGGCCTGTTTCCACACTGTAGGTATTGTATTCTAACTATTGCTTTATTGCCTAGAGCTCACTGAATTTATTGTCACATGTACCAAGGCACAGTGAAAAGCTTTGTCTTGTTGTCCACACAGTTAGAATCATAGAGATATAGAGCATGGAAACAGGCCCTTCGGTGCAACTTGTCCATGCCGACCAGACATCCCAACACAATTTAGTCCCACTGGCCAGCACCCGGCCCATATCCCTCCAACCCCTTCCTATTCATATACCCATCCAAATGCCTCTTAAATGTTGTAATTGTACCAGCCTCTACCACTTCCTCTGGCAGCTCATTCCATACATGTACCACCCTCTGTGTGAAAAAGTTGCCCCTTAGGTCTCTTTTATATCTTTCCCCTCTCACCCTAAACCTCTGCCCTCTAGTTCTGGATTCCCTGACCCCAGGGAAAAGACTTTGCCTATTTACCCTATTCATGCCCCTCATAATTATGTAAACCTCTATAAGGTCACCCCCCAGCCTCTGACGTTCCAGGGAAAACAAGTAATTGGCATAGATAAGTAAATAATAAACAAACAGCGACAAAAACAAAAACACAAGTACAGGCGAATGAGAAGAGTTTGAAAGTCCATTCGGCATTCTAACAATAGTAGGATTCGAAACCAGCTAGTGCTTGTGTTCAGGTTTCTGTACCTTCTCCTCGATGGTAGAAGTTGTAGAAAAATATTGCCAGGGTGGGATGGATCTTTGAGAATGCTGGCGGCCTTTCCTTGACAGCGAGCCTGGTAGATGGATTCTATAGATGACAGGTTGGCCTTTGTGATTGTCCGGGCCGAGTTCACCACTCTCTGTAACCGTCTCCGATCTTGAATGGTGCAGTTACCACTCCTGAAGAAGAGCTTATGCCCGAAACATCGATTCTCCTGCTCCTCGGATGCTGCCTGGCCTGCTGTGTTTTTCCAGCATCACATTTTCCAACTCTGATCTCCAGCATCTGCAGTCCTCACTTTCTCCTGGTACAGTTACCATACCAGGTAGTGATACATCCAGAAGAATGCTCTTGATGGCACACCTATAAAAGTTGGCAGGGTATTTGCTGTCATGCCAAATTTCCTCAGCTGTCTGAGGGCCTTTGTAACCAGTGCATCCACATGAAGAGTCCAAGAAAGCTTGTTGTGGATGACCACTCACAGGAGCTTGACACCCTCCACTCATTCCACCTCTGTGCTGTTAATGTATAGGCGGACATGATAAGCATCCCGCTGAAAGTCAATAATGAGTTCCTTGGTTTTGCCCGCATGGAGAGCTAGGTTGTTCTCAATGTACCATTTTTCCAAGTCTTCCACCTCCTGTCTGTAGTCTGTTTTGTCGCCATCTGAGATTCGACTGACTATGGTCGTGTCATTAGAGAATTTGTAAATGGCATTAATCTGGTATTTGGCGACGCAGTCATGGGTATAACAGCGAGTACAGTAGGGGGCTGAGTACACACCCCTGGGGGGGCTCCAGTGATGAGTATTAGTGAGGATGAAATATTGTCCCCAATCTTCACTGAGTGTGGCCTGTGGGTCAGGAAACTGAGGATCTCGTTGCAGAGAGTGGGGCATAGTCTGAGATCACTAAGTTTAGTAATCAGTCTCGAGGTAATAATAGTGTTGAAGGTTGAACTGTAGTCAATGAGTAGGATTCTTACATAGCTGTTCTTGGTGTCAAGATGTTCTAGGGAGGAGTGAAGGGCAAGTGATATGGCATCTGACATGGATCGGTTGGTTCGATGGGCAAATTGGAGTGGGTCAAGAGCAGTGGGGAGGCTGAAGTTGATTAATGCCATGACCAGCCTTTCAAAACACTTCATGACCACCGAAGTTAGAGCCACTGGATGGTAGTCATTGAGACATACTACATGAGCCTCCTTAGGCACAGAGATGATGTTGGCCATCTTGAACAGGCAGGGATAGTGGCCTCCTGCAGGAAGAGGTTGAGGGTGTCTGAGAAGACCTCTGCCTGTTGATCTGCACATGCTCCGAGTGCATGGCCTAGTACTCCATTTGGTCCAATCGCTTTCCTTGGAAAGTGAATGTGAGGCCAAATGACCTACTCCTGTTCCTATTTCTTATGATCTCATTGTCTCAAGTGCCTATCCAATTTCCTTTATAAAGTATTCATCATCTGTGCTTCCATCATTCTTATTCCTATTCACAATATAATAAAGTTTTTATTACTATTCACTATATAATAAAGTCCTTCTCCACGCACACACCCTGAATCTCTTGCTAAAATTTTAAAATCTGTGACTGTCGTCCTTGTAGCCTGATCTAAAGGGTAACCTTTTCTTTGTCCCTCTTATCAGCTAAAAAGAAAGCCAGACTTTTCAATGGGTGATTGATTTTGCTTTTTAATATATGGCACACAATTTTGAACAGCTTGACATGACTATAGATTACAAAACTATCAGATTGTTTATACTGGATTGTAGCCTTCACATCATGGAAGGATTGGAATGGATGGAGAAAGTCTGGGGCTGAAGAGGAGTGGCATCAAAGCCTCTCTAGGAATTAGAGAAACCCTTTTCTGCTAACCAGCACATATGTATTTATAAGATACTTAAGATCTAACTAATAAATACAGGAAATGGGCCATATTGTCATTATGGCTGATCTTCTGACTTAATTTCACATTCAGTTGTATCCCCATATCCCTTAATAACCTTTGTACCAGGTATTGGAAAGTCTAACAATTTTAGTGTTGAATATACTAAATGCTGAAAATCATATGAAAAGGATTTCCCTGCTTCTGACAATATGCTAGTAGCTTTCTTAAATGCATTGATCATGTCAAGTGTTGAACAAGCAACACAAAAACCATACTGATCTCAACACATGTAGCAAGAACATGCAATAACTTAAGGATGAGATGTTAAATGCCTTACAGGCTTATCAGATAGACAAGCAGAATGCTGGAAGAACACAGCAAGCCAGGCAGCATCAGGAGGTGGAGAAGTCGACATTTCAAGTGTAACCCTTCTACAGGACTGGTCAACATTTCAAGTTGTCCCTTACAGACATATTAAGGCAGGCATCCCCCAGTAGTTGTTACAATCACACCAAACAACTTTTTTTTCCAAAGGATTAAGTTGGCGTCATTCGTGTCTCCTGCTGAATATTCTTCCCTCCGATATTGTTCAAATACAATCTTGCTCCACTATTTAAACATTAATTCCACTTCATTCTGATAACAGGAAGGTAGTTGCCCTTTAAACCTCAGTTATAAAATGACTCAAAGCCAAACTCCTAAAAGATTCTGAAGCCAGGTTTTGGTTTCAATGCTGCATCAGAAAATGGAGCCTTGTGGGAATTTAAAAAATTGATCTTTTATATTCCAAAGGCAAAATACCGCAAATGTTGGAAATTTGCAATATAAACAGATTTCATGTCAGTGATCTTTCATCAGAACTGGAAAAGGTTTGGAGATACAAAATTGGATAGGAGGTTTGAACAAATAAAAGGGGCAGGGAATGGTGGGAGGCAGGTGAAAGAAAAGAACAGAGAGGAAGATGTATGATAGTATGGATGGAAGCCAAAAAAAAAGGAGGTTAAATAACAAAGTAATGGTGCAAGGATAAAAGGGCACAATCATTGGAGGAGAAATTTCAAGCAGTCTTGCTATTATTGCAACTGCTGATATAACCACGAGGTGGCAGAAAAATGTAGCATTAAAGATTCATCCAGATTTTTAAAAAAAATCGCACACCAGGTTATAGTCCAACAGCTTTATTTGGAAGGAAGGCTTTTCAGTGTGCTGTTCCTTCAACTACCTGAAGGATGAGCAGCGCTCCAAAAGCTAGTCATTCCAAATATAACCTATAACCACTATAACCTGGTGTTGTGTGATTTTTAACTTCGTTCACCCCAGTCCAACATCTGAGATTCATCCAGGTCTCTGTCCAAGAAACTTTTGTTGCCTTCAAGATTTTGGCTACACAGTATGCAAGCAAGAACAATTCATACCAATTCTTCAATACAATGTCCAATGTTCATAAAATTAAATATTTTAAGAATAATTTTAATTTGTATCAAATTTGGAAGACTTTAGATTACAATCTGATCTGCAGTGCCATGACAGCATGGAGTGTAACATTACCCTGAATTCCTGCTCATTCCTGATGAAGGGCTTATGCCCAAAACATTGACTCTCCTGCTCCTCAGATGCTGCCTGACCAGCTGCGCTTTTCCAGCACCGCACTCTCAACTCTGATCTCCAGCATCTGCAGTCCTCACTTTCCCCTTACTGAATCTGATGTCATTTCCACTGTCACAATATATTATTGCACAACAGTCTGGAAAATTTAAAATCCAGTTAACAGAAAACATTGTCTGACAATTATGCTAATCTGCCTGCTGTGAGGTTTAAGCCATTGCTCCCGTTTTATTCATAACCCATGCCAATTCGTATGGTTGCTTCCTGCTGTGTGCAAATCAGGTTAAATCAATGTCTTTATACACTCGAGGATAAACATAAGAAAGAGGCACTGAAATGTGCAACCCTTTTTAGACATTCCAGTCCTTTGGTTTTAGAAGATTTTCATTATGTACTTTTATTCACAGTCAAGCCTCATGTTTTCCATAATTCATTTTCATTTCTTACTAAGCTCTCAACTTTGTTTTCTGCATTTTTTTTTGTTTCTCATTCTACTGCCACCCATACCCCCACCTCATTTTGTTTCAGTTTTAAATTTTCTCTGATTCCACAACTCTGTTGTTTGGTGATGGCTCAATGGGTGGCGCTCTTATCTCTGGTGCAGACAAATGTTGGTTCAAGTTCTGGTTAAGATACTTGAGTGCAACAATTTGGACTGACAGTCCTATGCAGCACATTGTCAAAGGTACAGTCTTTTAAATTGCGGCCCTGCCTGCCTTCTCATGCATGAGGTGAAATATCGTAGGGCATAACTCGAAGAAAAACAGACCTAATATGCGATAAGGTACTCGATCAGATGGGTACATGATAGCGTTTTAAAGCAGATTTAGAGTCCTGGACCACTTACAGTGGTTAAAAACCCATTCACCATATTTAACTTGCTTTAATTCCTTATAAAAACAAGCATACAAATTAATATTTCCACTTCAAAGAGTTGACAAAACGTCCGTACTGTCAATCAAACTGTGAACGGACAGGCATCCCAACTGTGGTAATAAAAGTTAAAAATCACACAACACCAGGTTATAGTCCAACAGGTTTAATTGGAAGCACACTAGCTTTCGGAGCGACGCTCCTTCATCAGGTGATTGTGGAGGGCTTGATCGTAACACAGAATTTACAGCAAAAATTTGCAGTTTGATGTATCTGAAATTATACATTGAAAAATTTTCAACATATAATTTCAGTTACATCACGCTGCAAATGTTTGCTATAAATTCTGTGTTACGATCGAGCCCTCCACAATCACCTGATGAAGGAGCGTCGCTCCGAAAGCTAGTGTGCTTCCAATTAAACCTGTTGGACTATAACTTGGTGTTGTGATTTTTAACTTTGTACACCCCAGTCCAACACCGGCATCTCCAAATCGTGATATTAAAAGATTGTGAAATCAGTCAAGCAGCACAAATTCTGTAAGATTAGCCTTCAGGTTTATGTCAACAACATGAGATAGTAAGCAATCAATTCTGTTTGAGTTCTTTTGGCCTTCTTCCCCCCTTCTGGTGCTAAAGTGACTCAGGATGTTTCAGACATTAAAGGCTTAATATATATGCATAGAGACAAAAAAACTGCAGATGCTGGAATCCAAGATAGACAAGCAGGAGGCGGGAAGAACACAGCAAGCCAGGCAGCATGAGGAGGTGGAGAAGTCAACGTTTTGGGTGTAACCCTTCTTCAGGACTAGGGGTGGGTGTCAGGGGAGCTGCAGATAAAGGGGGAAGTGGGGGTGAGGTGGTGAAGCGGGGATAGGTGAAGACTGATAGGTGGTATGACCTGGTTGGTCAATGGGAGGAATGAATCCTGTAGGTGGCTGGGAGGAGTGGAAGAAAGGAGGAAGGGCTGGGAAGGAAGGTTATTTGAAATTGGAGAACTCAATGTTGGGTTCTCCGGGCTGTGGCTGCCCAGGTGGAAGATGAGGTGTTATTCCTCCAATTTGCGGTTTGGTTCATTTAGGAACTGGAGGATGCCTAGGATGGTCATGTCGGAGAGGGAGGGGGAAGTGGAATTAAAACAGGTGGTGACTGGGAGGTCCAGTCAGCCCCTGCAGGCCTGGCTGAATTCTCAAGAACCGTTTCCTAAGTTTACGTTTGGTATCCCCGATGTAGAGAGGACCACATTGGGAACACCTGATGTAGTAAACTAGGTTGGAAGAGAGGCAGGAACCTGGAACAACTGTTTGGGGCCCTGGATGGAGGTGAGGGGAGTGGTGTTCCAGCAAGTTTTGCGTCTTTTCTGGTTGCAAGGTAAGGTACCTAGGGGTTCGGGGGGTTGGTGATGTGGGTGGTGCAAACCAAGGACTGGCAGAGGAAACAGTCCTTGTGGAAGGCAGAGAGGGATGGGGAAGGGAAGATGTTCTTGGTGGTGGGGTCTAGTTGGACTTGGCGGAAATGTTTAAGGATGCTGTATTGGATGCAGGGACTGGTGGGGTGGTACGATAGGCCAAAGGGGACTCTGTCTTTATTGCATCTGGAGTGGGGGGGGGCTGAGGACAGTGGAATGGGGAATGGCGGTGGTGCAGTAGAGAGCTGTCTGATGACAGGGGAGATAAAAGCATATTGTTTGAAATAGGTGGACATCTGGGATGCTTGGGAGTAGAATGTCTCCTCATCCGAGCGGATGTGGCGGAGGCAGAGGAATTGGGAGAACGGGATGGAGTTCTTGCAGGATACTGGGCAGGAGGAGGTGTAGTCCAGGTAGTTGTGAGAGTCTGTGGGTTTATAGTAAATGTCCGTCTGGAGACTGTTTCCAGAGCTGAAACTGGAGAGGTCAAGAAAGTGGAGGGAAGTGCCTGAGATGGAGCAAGTGAATTTGAGGGCGGGATGGAAGTTGTGGGCAAAGTTGATGAACTGTTGCAGTTCAGCCTGGGTGCAGGATACTGCGCCAACGCAGTCATCGATGTAACAACGGAAGAGTTGGGACATAGTGCCTGTACAGGTACTGAAGAGGGACTGTTTGACATAGCTGACAAAGAGACAGGCACAGATGGGGCCCATGACCACCCCCTGGACTTGGAGGAAATGGGAGGAGTTAAAGGAAAAGTTATTAAGGGTGAGGACTAGTTTGCCAAGGTGAAGGAGGGTATAGGTGGAGGGGGACTGGATAGGTCTGTTGGAGAGGAGGAAACTGAGGGCTTGGAGGCAATCCTTGTGTGGGGTATGGACGTGTATAAGGACTGCACATCCATAGTGAAGATAAAACACTGATGGCTAGGGAACTAGAGATTACTGAAGAGATGGAGGACGTGATTGGTGTCACAAATATAGGTGGGGAGCGGCTGGACCAAGGGGGAAGAGGATGGAGTCGATTTCGGACAAGATGTATAATTTGCATGTTACTTTTCAGTCGGAACTTTCTGTCCTCTTCATTGTGGTACATTACCATGAGGACAGACCGTGTCACCGAGATTTGGTGGGGTCCTTGTCGACCTTCTAGGCCTGGTGCAACGAGCATTCAGAACTGAGCTGTTCAGGCAGTGATGCTTAATTGGAGGCAGAATTTAGTTTGGACAAACCTGTAAAATGTAACCTGTTGAAATTCTAGGGCCTCTCCTTTGGTTGGTGCAGACTGTGAGTCCATTTGATCAAACTGCTGAATGAAAATGTCTACAAAACCTCTCAAAGCACTGATTTTCTCCAATTTTGTTTGCTATCATAAACTTGAAACTAATAAATTATTAACTCTAGCTCAATGGGTAATGATTTTGCCACTAAGCTAGAAAATTGTGAATTTACGTTCCACTCCAGAGATGAGCAAATATATCTAAGTTGCTGAGGTGTTAAATTGAGGGCAATATCTGATGACTTAGGTGGACATCTGAGATCTCATAGCCACTATTTCAAAATCAAGAAGTCAGCTTTGATGTTTCATATTTGTCTCTCAAACAACATACTAAAAATTAGGCTTTTTGGTCAAAATCATACTGCTGTTTCTATGGATTTGATGTGCACAAATTGACTGCTGCATTTCGTATTAATAGAATGGTTATAGCAGGGAAGGAGGCCATTCAGTCCCTCCCTTCCATACCAGCTATCAGTTAAGCTAGTCGCATTCCTTTGTCATTTCTTTCTCTTCAGATAATTATCTATCCCCTTTCGAAAGTCACATTTGATTGCTGTTTCCACTATTCTCTCAGTAGTCCATAGCAGATTTGAAAAGTGTGGCGCTACAAAAGCAGGGCAGGTCAGTAGCATCCAAGGAGCAGGAAAGTCAGGAATGAAGGGCTAATGTCGAAACATCGACTCTCCTGCTCCTTGAATGCTGCTTGACCTCCTGTGCTTCTGCAGCTCCATTGTTTTTGACTCTGATCTCCAGCATCTGCAGTCCTCACTTTCTCCTGGACCATAGCAGATCCCAACTAAATGATGTATGATTTTTATTTTTGATTTTGCCTTTAGATTGTTTTGCCTTTCAACTTAGGACTGTGCGCTTTGATTCTTGACAGTGACCTACCTGACAATCAGCCATGGGATAAATTTCTCCCTATTTACTCTGTCCGGATCCCTAATGATTCTGAATACATTCATTAAATCTCCTCCCAAATCTCTCTTCTCAAAGGAGAACAGGCGCAACTTCTCTCATCCAGCCATGTAACTGAAGTCCGTCATCCCTGGAAACATTCTTGCAGATCTTTCCTTTATACTCTATAAGACCTTCACATTCTGAGAAAGTGTGATACATAGAATTTGACAATACTCCGATCAGGCCTTATCAGGCTTTTCTTGTAAAGGTCCTCTATGCCACTTCTCAAAGCTCATTTATAGTTTTCAAGACTGTCTTGCCATCTTTAATGACTTGTGCAAGCGATGGGCAACCCCTGTTTCCCAGAGATGCTGCTGGTTGAGAGTTTGGGCTTCAGCCCTACACCTTGTCAGTTGTTGCTTCAACCTCTACCTGAAGTGGTTGAGCCAAGTGAACATTCATGGAGTTTAATGATGGAGTTAATATTGATACTGATTGTAGAACTGCTGAACTTCACAAGGAGATTAACAACTAAACTGAATTTGCTTCATGAACTGATGCCTTTTGTTGTCTCTCAGGATTTTTAGCAGATACCGAAATAATTGCAGATGCCATGACCTATCTGCTCAACTTTCACACCACTGAGTTTGACAACATCAACACGTGCACACATCTGATAATTTGTTCATTAAACGTGTTACAAATATTGTGAAGTGTTTATGGCTGGGATCGTCTTAACTGAGTGGGAGAAAAGATGTGGACAGATCTACAAAATGCAATGCAGCAAGGTACCAAGGTTCCGCCAAAAGAGCAAGTTCTCTTTCAAAGCACACACCATTCTCACCTGGAGCTGTATCACTGTTCTTTCATAGTTACTGGGATAAACTCTGGATTTCTTTTCCTAACAATACCATGGGTCTACTCAGTGGCGTACAGCCATCTCTTTCTCAGGGATAATTAGGAATGGGCAACAAACGCTCACTTGGAGCCAGTGAAAGGCACATCATGTGACCAAATAAATAAAGAAAAAAAAAGGGTGGGATGATGGTCCGACAGTAAGTTTTCCTTGATGGCTCTGGTAGTCCCTACATCTATCGATATGTTGACCCCCAAACAAACTTGGATAAAGAATGAATATTTTGGTTTTACTGCAAATTCTCTTACGCTTATAGAGTCATAGAGATGTGCAGCATGGAAACAGACCCTTCGTCCAACTCGTCCATCCCAACTGGATATCCCAGTTAGAGACCAGATATCTGGACTCTAATAACCTAATCTAGGCTCATTTGCCAGCACTTGGCCAATATCTCTCTGAACCCTCCCAATTCACATAACCATCCAGATGCCTTTGAAAATGTTGTAATCATACCAGCCTCTACCATTTCCTCTGGCAGCTCATTCCATTCATGCACCACCCTCTGCCTGAAAAAGTTGCCCCTTAGGTCTCTTAAATATTTTCCCCTCTCACCCTAAACCTATGCTCTCTCATTCTGAACTCCCCAACCCCAGGGAAAAGATCTTGTCAATTTGCTCTATCCATGCCCCTCATGATTTTATAAACCTCTATAAAGTCACCCCTAAGCCTCCAGGGAAAACAGCTCCAGCCTATTCAGCCTTTCCCTATAGCGCAAACCCTCCAACCCTGGCAACATCCTTGTAAATCTTTTCTGAATCCTTTCAAGTTTCACCACATCCTACTGATAGGAGGTAGACTAGAATTGCACACAATATTCCAGAAGTCACCTAATTATGGATAATTTGGGGAGGTGATTTATGCAGTAGCCATCATTGAGAAAGGAATTCTCTCTGAGCACTAGAGCATCAAGTTGTCAGCATAATTCTTTGCAAATGTTATCTAACTGAGGAGTTATGTCTAATATTGAATACTATATTTTGTGTCTTATAAGGATGGCTAATTGGGTATGGTTCATACCTTCTCTGTTGAGAATAGCTAAAGGAATATGTTGTTTGATACAACACTTGTGTCATTGGGAATGAATAGCCTACATACCTACCATCACATCGGCACTGAAATTCACATATCACATTATTCATTTGTGTGATAATGTGGAGGTGCCAGTGTTGGCCTGGAGTGGACAAAATTAAAAATCACAACACCAAGTTCAAGTCCAACAGGTTTATCTGGAAGTCCAAGCTTTTGGAATGCTGCTCCAGCTGCCAGATGAAGAAGAAGTGCTCTGAAAGCTTGTAATTCCAAATAAACCTGTTGGACTAGCGAAAAAGCAGAATGGTATGTTACTTACCTGGTGCCAGGATCAAGGATGTCTCAGAGAGGGTGCAGAATGTTCTCATGGGGGAGAGGGGCCAGCAAAAGGTCATTGTCGACATTGGAACCAATGATATAGGAAAGGAAAAGGTTGAGATTCTGAAGGGTGATTACAGAGAGTTAGGCAGAAATTTTAAAAAGAGGTCCTCGAGTGTAGTAATATCTGGATTACTCCCCCAGTGCTACGAGCTCGTGAGGGCAGGAATAGGAGGATAGAGCAAATGAATGCATGGCTGAGGAGCTGGTGTATGGGAGAAGGATTCACATTTTTGGATCATTGGAATCTCTTTTGGGGTAGAAATGACCTGTACAAGAAGGACGGATTGCACCTAAATTGGAAGGGGACTAATATACTGGCAGGGACATTTGCTAGAACTGCTCGGGAGGATTTAAAATAGTAAGGTGATGGGGGGGTGGGACCCAGGGAGATAGTGAGGAAAGAGATCAATCTGAGACGGGTACAGTTGAGAACAGAAGTGAGTCAAACAGTCAGCGCAGGCAGGGACAAGGTTAATAAAGTAAACTGCATTTATTTCAATGCAAGGGGCCTAACAAGAAAGGCAGATGAACTCAGGGCATGGTTAGGAACATGGGACTGGGATATCATAGCAATTACAGAAACATGGCTCTGGGATGGGCAGGACTGGCAGCTTAATGTTCCTGGATACAAACGCTACAGGAAGGATAGAAAGGAGGGCAAGGGAGGAGGGGGAGTGGCAATTTTGATAAGGGATAGCATTACAGCTGTGCTGAGGGAGGATATTCCCAGAAATACATCCAGGAAAGTTATTTGGGTGGAACTGAGAAATAAGAAAGGGATGATCACCTTATTGGGATTGTATTATAGACCCCCTAATAGTCAGAGGGAAATTGAGAAACAAACTTATAAGGAGATCTCAGCTATCTGTAAGAATAATAGGGTGGTTATGGTAGGGGATTTTAACTTTCCAAACATCGACTGGGACTGCCATAGTGTTAAAGGTTTAGATGGAGAGGAATTTGTAAAGTGTGTACAAGACAATTTTCTGATTCAGTATGTGGATGTACCTACTAGAGAAGGTGCAAAACTTGACCTACTCTTGGGAAATATGGCAGGGTGTTAGTAGGGGAGCACTTTGGGGGCAGTGACCATAATTCTATTAGATTTAAAATAATGATGGAAAAGGATAGACCAGATCTAAAAGTTGAAGTTCTAAATTGGAGAAAGGCAAATTTTGATGGTACTAGGCAAGAACTTTCGAAAGATGGTTTGGGCAGATGTTCATAGGTAAAGGGACAGCTGGAAAATGGGAAGTCTTCAAAAATGAGATAACGAGAATCCAGAGAAAGTATATTCCTGTTAGGGTGAAAGGAGAGGCTGGTAGGCATAGGGAATGCTGGATGACTAAAGAAATTGGTTAAGAAAAAGAAGGAAACATATGTCAGGTATAGACAGGATCGATCAAGTGAATCCTTAGAGTATAAAGGAAGTAAGAGTATACTTAAGAAGGAAATCAGGAGGGCAAAAAGGGGACATGAGATAGCTTTGGCAAATAAATTAAGGAGAATCCAATGGGTTTTTACAAATACATTAAGGACAAAAGGGTAACTAGGGAGAGAATAGGGCCTCTTAAAGTGGTGGAGGCCGGTACAATTGCAACATTTAAGAGGCATTTGGATGGGTATATGAATAGGAAGGCTTTGGAGGGATATGGGCCGGGTGCTGGCAGGTGGGACTGGATTCATTTAGAATATCTGGTCGGCACGGATGGGTTGGACTGAAGAGTCTGTTTCCATGCTGTACATCTCTATGACTCTATGACTATAACCTGGTGTTGAGTGATTTTTAAAATTTGTGTAATAGACAGAATGTCTTTCTGCCTTAATGGTAGCATCCTTTCCCTAGTGCCTGTTGTTCTTTAGTTTTTAGCAGAAATGTAGTTGCAAACATTTGAGTATCACTACTCTTTGTGTTAGTCCATCTTTCTTTCCTTTTTGAATCAGCACTCTTGCAATAGAGATGCATTGTATTAATTCTAATTATATCAATGTAGAACATGATTTTTTTGTCCTGTTGATATGTCCTTAAGATTAGATTAGATATCCTACAGTAGGAAAACAGGCCCTTCAGACCAACAAGTCCATACCAACCCTCTGAAGAGTAACTCACCCAGATCCATTCCCCTTATTCACCCCGAGTATGAGCAACTTAGCACGATCAATTTGCCTAACCTGCACATCTTTGGATTGTGGGAGGAAACCTGAGCACCCAGAGGAAACCCGAGCACCCAGAGGAAACCCATGCAGACGCAGGGAGAACATGCAAACTCCACACAGTCAGTCACCCAAGGCAGGAAACGAATCTGGGTCCCTGGTGCTGTGAGGCAGCAGTGCTAACCACTAAGCCACTGTGCTGCACTGAGCTAAGACAAATAAGATGTAGGCCATTGGCCTGTTGAGTTCAACGGCATTCATTGGGATCATGGCTGACTTGATAATCCTTAACCCTACCTTTCTACTTTATCTCCATAAACCTTGACTACCTCAGTCTCAAATATACTTTACAACCCAGCCTCTGTGGTAAAGAATTCCACAGATTCACTATTCTGAGAAAAAAAACATTATGTTGCCTTGTTATCGACTCTTCCTCCAGATGAGGCAATCTCTTTGCATCTATGAAGTCAAGCCCTGTAAGAATCTTATGTTTTGTTTTCTTTTTGTTAAATTTAACTTTTTTTTCTAATCAACTTTTTCAGAAATAGTATTACACACTGTTGGAACTTGCATCCCAGTCCAAGGGCAGGGACATTACCATTGTGCTCATAGAGGGCTTCTCTTATATGTTTCAATATAGTGTCCTCTTATTCTCCTAAACTCCAATGAGTACAAATCCAAACCCATAAGTTTTTCTCTCCCCCTCCTTTGAGGGAAGTCGATTTTAAAACTGATCCAATGTTTCTCAAACTGTTTTCCAATGTGACCTCATTAATAACTGGGTGAGAGTGTTAGTTGTATCAAACAAAGCATGTGACCTAAAAACTTAAGCCTGGGGACCTGATCATCTCTCCCACCCCAACTCCCACTGAAGCCCTGAACAAATCCTTCCAACCTGCGTCTCCCTTCCAAAAATATAACAAGTAGAAAATATTTGATCTATGCAATTGTCGTTGTATAGTTCATGTGATCATGATCATTTGTGTGAATTATAGAAATGAAATTAATACTACTTAGTAGTCTTCTGGCATCACCTCTCAATCCATATTTTAGTTCATGAAAAAAAACCAAACTGTTTCACGTGGTCTACTTTAAGATGTTGAGTCTCGGCGCTATATAAACGTAAGTCCGCCGTTCGTCCATTGCCGAAAATTACCGATGCTTCGCGCGCTTAGCGGAAGTAGCCGATCCTTGGATCCGCACTCCGGAAGTTGCCGATCCTTGGCGCCGCTCTCCGGAAGTTGCCGATCCTTGGCGCCGCTCTCCGGAAGTTGCCGATCCTTGGCGCCGCTCTCCGGAACTTTCCGGCCCGTCGAACTGTCCCGGTCGTTCTCCGGAATTGTCCGAGCCGCCCCGCCCACTCACCGACGCTCTTTCCGGAAAGTGCCGAAACATTCCGAAGTCTTCCCTCCCTCCCATCGCCCTTCCCTCCCTCCGGTCGCCGGCTCGGGTTTACCGCTGTCATGGCGAAGAATCACCGTTTCAAATTCAGGCAGGGGAACAGGTGAAACACACGAGGGAGAGAAAGAGAGTGAAGAGGGGAGGGGGGGAAAAAAATAAACTGATTTGATAAGAAGTTTTATTTTTAAATTTTGAGGAGAGTGTGTCGCGCTGGAGAGTTGTCACCGGCTCTGTCGACGTTTTTTTTTCCACAAAAAATCTTCCTGAACCACGTCCCCAGCTCTTTTATAAAACTGAGGGAGGGAATAAAAAGTTCCTTTTTGATTTCCGAGCTGGTGCTTGAAGCTTTCTCCTGTCAGCAACATGTCCGAGTCCAATGTGAAGGTGGCCGTGAGGATTCGCCCCCTCAACAGAAGAGGTAAAATCCACCAAATATTAACCATCGTTAAAATGTTCAGATATTAAATTATATTGTTAAACTGGCACTGATTTGATAATATCGATGGTGGGTGGGATTTCAAACTTGTGATGTTAGAGCTTCCTTGCTCCCTCCCAAATTAAGGGTGTGTATAATTAAAGTATTAAATCTCTTTTTTTCCTGTATCCTTCTTAGATATTTTATTTGTCTTTTGATGGTTTCAAAACAAAAACAAGATGTGTTCGTGTTGCACAGCTGACTCTTGGCATTTTTTTTGCATAATTTTTGGGGAAAAAAAAGGCATCAGCTGGAGTGGGGTCCCCCCCCCCCCTCTTATTCTGTCTGTCCCAAATAAACTTTGGTGCAGGTGGGTCACTTGTACTAAAAATCTTTCGATCTTTGCCCCCCCTGTCTTCCTCTTTCCCCGTCACTCCCCCGAATGGGAATAGGGTTTTCGTTTTTTTTAAAAAAAAAATTATTTTGGGCGGTGAAGAGGAAATCAAGGTCAAGCTGAGTCACTTCATAAATAAAACACAAGTAAGGTGTTCTTGACTAAGCGCTAAGGATCACCTGTCGGTGTGATTCAATTGCTTGTAGAGCTCAGGGGCTACTGTTTTGCAATTTGATTTGACTATATTAAGATCCCTTTTCCTACTCTAGTTCAAATTATGGAAGTTGAAACAACTTTACAATGCAGTTTCACTAATTTTGCTTTCAGGGCTTTTTTTTTGTTGCAGATGTAGTCAGCTTTGATGTAGTTCCAGTTAAATGTTTGTTTGTTTGTTTTTTCTGTTTAATTTTTAACGTGAAGGATTTCTTCAGGATATTTAGCAACTTTTCTTTTCAGTGGGATAGACACGCTGTTCCTCTGCTGAACAGGGCTGCTTTGTGCTGTGATCAGAGATTTCCTGCAATGTCCTTTTTGAAACTTCTTTGTCCATTTTAATTTAAATCTCAGAGACAATGGTGTTCTTACTCCCCTCAATCAGAGGCTAAGCTGATTGTAAGAAAATCCAAATAATTTTTAAAAGAAAAGTTAGAAATGAAATAATGCTGCTTGCCAAGGTGATTATGCAGCCACACCAACTTGAAATGCTAAGCTCCTGAAGAGGAGCGTTATCAAAAAAAATGCTTGACATTGCACTCCAGCCCTTGAGATGTGTATTGTTTGCAAAACGTTTCAAGCCTTTTTGCATCCTCTGTCCATTTGTCTTCCTTCTTCGGATAGTGTTAATTCATCCTCTGGCATTGTTTCATGGATTCCAAATGTACTTTGGAGACTCACTCAAGTGACCATTCTCTGGCTGAGCATAACTGATAAATGCTATCACGATTCCAAATTTGGAAGCAAAACAGTCCTCTACCTTCATTATGAATCTCTGAATATCATCTAGGAACCTTGACATTTTTCTCCACCTTGCTGGGCAATAGCGTAAGAAATTGGGGTGGCACAGTGGTTAGCAGCCAGAGACCCGGTTCAATTCCCGCCTCAGGCAACTGTCTGTGTGGAGTTTGCACATTCTCCCCCCGTGTTCCCCCCCCCCCGGTTTCCTCCCACAGTTCAAAGATGTGCAGGTTAGGTGAATTGTCCATGCTAAATTGCCGCTAGTGTTAGGTGAAGGGGTAAACGAAGGGGAATAGGTCTGGGTGGGTTGCTCTTCGGAGGGGTCGGTGTGGACTTATTGGGCCGAATGGCCTGTTTCCACACTGTGAGTAATCTAATCTAAGTAATTTAATCTAATCTAAAAAAGTATCAGAAGTGTAGTAGGTGATGGCCGAGTGATATTGTTGCTAACTATTAATCCAAAAACTGAGGTATGTTCTTCGGACCTGTGTTTGAATCTTACCGTGGAAGATTTTGGAATTTGAATCCAATAACAATCTGGAAATCAAAGTTTAATGATTGCCAATTGTTAGGAAAACCCCATCTGGTTCATTAATATCCTTTCAGAAAGGAAATCTGCCATCCCTACCTGGTCTGGCCTGCATGTGATGTCCTGAAGAAGAGCTCATGCCCGAAACGTCGATTCTCCTGTTCCTTGGATGCTGCCTGACCTGCTGTGCTTTTTCAGCAACACATTTTCAGCTGCATGTGATGTCAGACCTATAGCAATGTGGTTAGCTGTTAACTGCCTACTAGCAATTAGGGATGGACAATAAATCACTGTTCGAGCCAGTGATGCCCACATTATATGAATTAATTAAAAAGCTGATGGTTACAGTTATGTATGTCACAGAATGATGTGCATTTTAATTTGTTGCAATTGGTGTGGTATTTGTGGTGTCCCTCAAGAATTTAAATTCGTATCAGTGAAAATAATGGTATGTCCAAAGGTATCACCTAAGAGTTGACAACATCCACTACTATTTTGGATGATTTTATGACAAAGCACTTTTGTAAAGGCTTCTCACTGTAATATGATTCCAAAGACTTTCTGCATCTGATGCAGAAAGAATTGGACAGTTTGCAAACAAACTGGAAGTACCAATTCTGCATACTTTTTGACTGTGATATTGGCCAATGACTGTCCTGTTTTTGAGTTCTCGAGTCCCTTTAGGGACAAACCATGTCTCGGTTTGAAAAGGTAAAATAAAAAGGGAGAATTTAAACCTATGCAGCAATTTTCACGACCTCAAGATAGCCCAAAATACTTCTCGGCCAGTTATGTACTTTTGAAGTGTTGCAGAGGAATTTGGCAGATGATTTGTACACAGCAGACTTCTGCAGTTTGTGATTGACCAGTTAATCTGATGTAGAAGCGTGAGCTAAGCGTTAAATATAATAGACCAGAAGACAGGAGTGGAAGTAAGGCCATTCAGCCTATCGAATCCACTCTGCCATTTAATCATGGCTGATGGGCATTTCAACTCCACTTACCCACACTCTCCCCGTAGCCCTTAATTCCTGTCGAAATAAAGAATTTATCAGTCTCTGCCTTGAAGACAATGAAGTCCCGGCTTCCATTGCGCTCCATGGCAATGAATTCCACAGGCCCACCACACTCTGGCTGAAGAAATGTCTCCTCATTTTTGTTCTAATTTGACCCTCTCTAATTCTAAGGCTGTGCCCATGGTCCTAGTCTCCTTGCCTAACAGAAACAACTTCCCAATGTCCACCCTTTCTAAGCCATGCATTATCTTGTAAGTTTCTATTAGATCTCCCCATAACTTTCTAAACTCAAATGATTATAATCCCAGAATCCTCAGCTGTTCACCGTATGTTAGGCCTACCATTCCAGGGATCATCTGTACGAATCTCCACTGGACACACTTCAGTGCCAGTATTTCCTTCCTGAGGTGTGGGGCCCAAAATTGGACACAGTATTCTAAACGGGGGCTTAACTAGAGCTTTATAAAGTCTCAGAAGGACATCGCTTCTTTTACATTCCAACCCTCTTGAGAGAAGTTACAACATTACATTTGCTTTTTTAATCATGGATGCAACCTGTAAATTAACTTTTAGAGAATCCTGGACCAGCACCCCTAGATTCCTTTGTAACTTGGCTTTATGAATTTTCTCACCTTTTAGAAAATAGTCAATACCTGTATTCTTTTTTACAAAGCGCAGGAACTCACATTTGCTCACGTTGAATTTCATCAGCCACTTCCTCGACCACTCTCCTAAACTGTCTACATCTTTCTGCAGGCTCCCTGCCTGTCCACCTAACTTTGTATCATTGGCAAACTTCACCAGAATGCTTCCAGTTCCTTCATTCAGATCATTAATATGTAAAGTGAACAGCTGCAGCCCCATCAGTGAACCCTGCGGGACACCACTGGCTGCCATTCTGAAAAAGAACTTTTTTATCCCAACTCTCTGCCTTCTTCTGTCAGACAGCCAATCCTCAATCCATGCTCACCTCCAACCCCATGGGCCCTCACCTTACTCAGCAGTCCTCTTGTGAGGCACCTTTTCAGAGACCTTTTGGAAGTCTAGATGGATAATATCCACTGGGTTTCCCTGGTCTAACTTACTTGTTACCTGTTCAAAGAATTCTAACAGGTTTGTCAGGCATGACCTCCCTTTACTAAAGCCATGCTGACTTGTTCTAATCTGACCCTACACCTCCAAGAATTTAACGATCTCATCCTTGACGATCTCATCCTTGACGATCTCATCCTTGACGATCTCATCCTTGACGATCTCATCCTTGACGATCTCATCCTTGACGATCTCATCCTTGACGATCTCATCCTTGACGATCTCATCCTTGACTCTAAAATTTTACCAACAACCGAGGTTAGGCTAATCGGCCTATACTTTTCCATCTTTTGTCTTGATCCTTTCTTGAACAAGGGGGTTACATCTGGGACTTTCCCTGACTCCAGTGACTTTTGAAAGATCACAACTGACGCCTCTTCTATTTCCTCAGCCACCTCCCTCAGAACTCCAGGATGTAGCCCATTGGGGCCAGGGGATTTATCAAATTTTTTGACCTTTTTTAGTTTTTCTAGCACTTCCTCCTCTTTTGTAATGGCTACCATACTCAACTCTGCTCCTGACCCTCCTTAATTGTTGGGATGTTACTCCTGTCTTTCACTGTGAAGACTGAGACAAAGTGCTTATTAAGTTTTTCAGCTATTTCTTTATCTCCCAGCACTAGCCTTCCTGCATCAATTTGGAACAGCCCAATGTCTACTTCTGCCTCTTGTTTGTTTCTTATGTGTTGAAAGAAACTTTTACTATCACTTCTGATATTACTGGCTAGCCTACCTTCATTCTTGATCTTCTCCTCTCCCTATTTCTCTCTTTGTTGTTCTGTTTGTTTTTGTAGCCTTCTCAATCTTCTGATTTCCCAGTGCTCTTGGCCACTTTTATAGGTGCTGTCTCTTTCTTTGATACATTTCCTGAATTCCCTTCTCAGCCATGCCCCCGCCTCGCGCACCCACCCCCACCCCCACCGATGGTCTTTCTTGTTCTTTGGAATGAACCTCTGTACTGTGTCCTCAGTTACATCCGGAAATACCTGCCATTGTTGCTCTACTGTCTTCCCGTTAGGCTCTGTTTCCAGTCGATTTTTGTCAGTTCCCCTCTCGTGCCCCTGTAATTACCTTTATTTAACTATAAGGCCATTCCATCGATTTTGTCTTCTCTCTTTCAAACTGCAGCCTGAACTCTACCATATTATGATCGCTGCCTCCTAAGTGTTCCCTTACTTTAAAATATTTTATAAACTCTAGCTCATTCCATAGCACTAAGTCCAGAATAGCCTGCGCCCTTGTGGGTTCCATCACAAGCTGTTCCAAAAAAGCCATCATGTAAGCATTCCAGGAATCCCTTTCTTTGGATCCACAGGCAACATATTCACCCAGTCCACGTGCATATTGATCACCGTGACCTTGCTTTCTGACATGTCTGTTTCCTGGTAGATGAAGCACCCCTGGTCCTGACCACTGTTAGGAGGTCTGTACATAACTCCCATTATGGTTCTTCTTTTTACCTTTGTGGTTCCTCGACTCCGTTTCGTCTGATCCTCTGTCATTCAGTGCCATAGAATACAAAAGTGGAATCTATTCCATCCTCATTTTACATCTCATCTTAAAAATGAGTTGCAGTCCAGCATTTTCTGTGCTGCTGTGATGTGCTCATGAGATGAATATTAAGGTCTGAGTTCTCTATTCCCCCGTCTCCAAAAGATCTTAAATCAAGATCAGCACAGATAGTGAGTTGGAATTTTTTTTTCCCTCTTGATTGGTTTGTAATCAATTCTGTGAAGAAAAGAAGCAAGATCACTTTGGATAAAAATGAGGTCTGCAGATGCTGGAGATCACAGCTGCAAATGTGTTGCTGGTCAAAGCACAGCAGGCCAGGCAGCATCTCAGGAATAGAGAATTCGACGTTTCGAGCATAAGCCCTTCATAGAAAGTGCTAAAAGATCACTTTGGAGCCTATCTAGCTGGTGTTCATACCACTGACGTAGGTGGCCCAGGTTCACATCCCACCTGATTCAAATGTCTGTTATAAAATTTGAGGTTAATTGTAAAAAATATCTGGATTCTAGTGTTAGAGCTGTTTCTGTGTGGTACACAGTATCTGTTGATTACTATGTTGACCAGTGGTGGTGTTCAGTTCATTCTCTTAATAACAACATTTTCACTCAATGATTTCTGTTTGAAGTTGCTTAAAGCTAGACCATAGTTATAACTTTTGGCATTTGTAGTTCATGTTCCATGAGCTTGTGATAGCACATGGTGCTATTATTTGACAGGCTACAGTATAATCTCATCTCTTGCTTCAGGATTTGGATATGTGCAAAGCAGTAAGGTCAGTGGACTTGGTGATGAATTTGTATCATCTCAGGATGTTTTGTGTTGAAATTCTGAAAGTACATGATTAAGCCATTGGTTGTCACAAGATTATGATTAGATAATGATGTAAGCATCTTAAGACTGAAACTGAGCATTCTGTATCAATCCAAACTCAGCAGAGGAATTTCATGTCAATCAAACTTTTCTCCCAGGTACTGTGGTCACCCGGGTTGCTGGTTTTGAACTATCGTTCGCTGCACTAGAGTTGTTTGATAATGCAGAAAACTTTAGTTTGACTTCTGGTAAACACTTTAACATGCTAGCTAGCACAATAAACTTTTAATGCAATTGTCTCCATTAGCATTTTATTGGATTTACTTTGTCTCACCTGCCACCAGGACTGCATCAACTTCTTTCTTTTGACCTGTGCTTGCACACTGTTGAGCTTTGGGAGACATAGAAATCTAAGCTCACATTAATTTTTATGTATCTTCATTTGTTGATAGAGTTTTTATTGTGTTCTTTCACCCACCATTGAGATTGAGGTTGTTCTGCTAAAGTCAACCTTTTCTGGATCTGCAGTCTCATAAATTTTAAATCAACAGGAGAAATAAATGCAGAATGGACTAAATAGCCTTGATTGCAAAGTAACTGTTGGCAGATCAAGGGGTCTGTGGCTTGGATATACCTGATTTAATTTGCATATACGATCTTGAGTGACGGTGCTCCAGTTTGAGTGAAAATCTCATGTTTGCGTGATTTATGCACGAATTTGTGTTAACTGATGCAATGATTAGCAATTAAAAATTACATTGTGTATGAAACACTTAATTGCAGCAGTCTAATACTGGATATTAAAATGAGTCAGTTCATATTTAATTCCTACTGTGTTTCAGTTGCTTTTGCTTGATCTAATTTTTGAGATCAGATATTTTATCATTTCAGATCAGTAGAGATGAAGATATCTTACAGGATGCAAGCAGTGAGAGTTTCATTGACTGGCAACTTGAAAGATTTAATTTAATAAGAAACAGCATATTATTTGCGTGCATGGTTGGAAGTAGAATTTGAATATTTCTGATAGAGAAATATTCTCCTTGTTCAAAGTACTTGTTAGGTTTGCTGTCAGATTTGTGGATTATTCTTTTATTGGTTGTTGAACGAGGAGAAAGTGAGGACTGTAGATGCTGGAGATCAGAGCTGAAAATGTGTTGCTGGAAAAGCGCAGCAGGTCAGGCAGCATCCAAAGAGCAGGAGAATCGACGTTTCGGGCATGAGTCTTCAGGAATCTGGTTGTTGAACTGTCAGTGATGCAGCTGGGGAGTTTAAGTGGGACTTTTATTCTCTGCCCCCTTTTCCAGTAACTTGAACATTAAGGACAGGAATAGACCATCCAGTCCCTTTAAACCTGTTACACCATGCAATGCGATCATAGCTGATCTGTGGTCTAACTCCAGATACACCTGCCTTTAGCCCATATTGCTTAGTACGTATGCTTAAGGAAAAAAAAAGCTCTCAGACGTTAAATTAATAACTGTGCATTTATGAGAACATTATCATAAAACCCTCAATTTATTTTGTTCTCCTGTATATTCATTTTTCATACCACACAAGCTACTGCTTAAAGAACTAATGGACGATCTGCTCTAAATCCTCTAATCTCATTATGACATTCTTCCCCCTGATTTTTATACTTTGCACCAATGTGGTTGAAATTGGAAACTCTGCTATGTTTGCATATGCTTGCCCACTACTTGATAATCCCTAGCACACACCTGCAATGAAGTGCAACATTTTACTATTTGGAACCTGGTCTTTTTAGGTCTTTGTATTGGGCGATGAGCCCTCTTGGGAACAGTAAGCTTAATTAAATTATTGTACCACGTCAAGTTTCTCTGCTGCTTCCTTGAAGGTGTTAATTTATTTTTGAAGGTAAAATACCTTTTTGTTTTGCGTTGCACCTATCCTGTTTCTGTGACTAATTTGTTCATCATGATACACTAATTATAGATTGTATTGCTAAGTGGTAAAGTTATTACATGCAACATGCTCTTATGCATATTGCATGTTATGATAGTGTCTTCTCGACAGTTTTATAACATAAATTAAAGGTTTTGTGGGAAATGAACAGGAACGTTGTTTGTTTTGTTTTCCCTTTATGAGCAATTTTTTTCAGAATGGTGCCAGGCTCAATTTATGTGGTGTAGTTCAGAGTTTACCTGGAAAACTAATGGGTAAACCCACCCATGTTTTGGGAGCCATATAGCCTAGGAAAGTCTCATTTTTAATTTTTCAACTCTGCTGAGCACACACATCTTGGAGTGCCTGGGCAAAAGGGGAAAACCAACATGTTTTTAAAATGTTGTCCAGTGACTTTGCACTGGACTTTTAATAACATCTCTCAACAGATTGATTAGAAAAATAGGTTAATTTAACAACAGTTAAACACAACACAAACAAAATTGGCAGGGTGGAGTTTCGAATAATTGGCTTAAAAGGACTAAAGCTGCTGTGGATCTACTTGTTCTGAATGTTCATGAAAATGTTCATGCAAAAAAATGCAAATATAACAAAAACATTATGTTAATGGTCTTCTCAAAATACCTGAACAGTCTGCTAAAGTACTTGAAGACAATTCTTTAACTGTATTCGGATGGCTATGTGAGTTCTCAAACTGAGACCCCTCTATATTTCTGCTGTCAGCCATGTTCATATGGCAATGTGGGGGAGGGGAAACAAAACATTCTCCAACAAGGTCAGTCTATTTAAGTCTAATTTTGGCACATTTTCATTGGCAAGGTGGCACAGTGGTTAGCACTGCTGCCTCACAGCGTCAGGGATCCGTGTTCAATTCCCGCCTCAGGCAATTGTCTGAGTGGAGTTTTCACATTCTCCTGGCATCTGCGTGGGTTTTCTCCGGGTGCTCTGGTTTCCTCCACAGTCCAAAAATGTGCAAGTTAGGTGAATTGGCCATGCAAAATTGCCCATGGTGTTAGGTAAATGGGTAAATGTAGGGGTATGAGTCTGGGTGGATTGCTCTTCAGAGGGTCGGTGTGGACTTGTTAGGCCGAAGGGCCTGTTTCCACACTAAGTAATCTAATCTAAATCTTGCTAAATAATCTTTTTGCTGTGGGATATGGTGAGCAAGTAGTTTTGAAACAATCTAAAGGTCAAGATTTGAAGCCAACTGTATTTGACAAGTCTAATAATGTGAGATCTGGGAGGAGAAAAGTGACTATGGAAGCTGCTAGATTGTAATTAGAGAAAATTGGTGTACAAAACAAAAGTAAAATACTGTGGAATACTATAAAATATTAGACTACTTAGTGTAGAAACAGGTCCTTCGGCCCAACAAGTCCACATCAACCCTCCGAAGAGCAATGCACCCAGACCCATTACATTTACCCCTTCACCTAACACTACAGGCAATTTAGCATGGCCAATTCACCTAACCTGCACATTTTTGGACCGTGGGAGGAAACCCACGTAGACACTGTGTGGAGTTTGCACATTCCCCCCGACTGTTGCCTGAAGTGGGAATTGAACCCGGGTCTCTGGCGCTGTGAGGCAGCAGTGCTAACCACTGTGCCGCCCACCTGAAATTAAAAACAGAAAGCTAATATCATTCAGCAAAGAGGCATGTCACCTCTCCAGTTTCTGACCTCGATTTTCCACTTTTGCCTTAGGAGAGTTAGGGCTGAATAATAAACATTTTATTTACATAACCCATGTACCAGGAACATTTTATTTAAAAAAAAGTGATCTTCTGGCATCTATGACACTGTTATGCAACACTTGGAACAAAGTACTACAGGATCAATACTCTTAACATTTTCAGCACAAGCCAGTCAAGGAGAAAGTTTATATTTGTAAACAAGACCGTTTTCACTATCACTACTATTGTCTGGTGTGTCATGACTTTATCTGTTCTGAGACTCAGCTCCACAAGGAATATCAATTCGATATTCATCAAGGTTATCCATTTTAATCTGTGCACTTTAGCATGTATGCACGTAAGTGGATGTTGTCATAAATAAACCCAGTTCAAAATCCACACTTACTTTTCTTGGTGTGCCTGGACAAAAGGCATGCTCAGCACAGTTGAAGAATTGAAGATGAGACTTTCCTGGGTTATATGGCTCCCAGAGCATGAGTGGATTTACCCATTAGCTTGCCAGGTATGGTCTGAATTACACCGTGTAAAAGCTATAAATTGAGCCTGGCACCATTCCTAAAATAAAACAATCAAAGATTGCTCATAAGAAGAAAAAAGACAACATTCTTGTTCATTTCCACTAAACCTTTGTTTCTCCTCTACAGTTTTATAACAGAAATTAATTATAGCTTCCATGATGCAGGTTTCATGTTATCAGCTTTTCATGCGCCACCCAGTTAGCCATTTGATATGGGTACTGGGGAATGTAAAAATATTCTATTGTAGAGGTATCAAACTGATCCTGTTTGTTACCAGATCCATGGATAGCAAAGTTTTCCAGTTGAGATTGTTGGACACCAACCATAAGTATTATTGCGGGGGATTATAAGGGAAAGCACAGTCCTGGACTGAATTTTGATCATTCCTGGAGATTTTTGGATACCCTAAAATTTAGAGTTAATGACTACTTAAAATGTAATTTGATAGTTCCTGCTAACATTACGTGCAGAATATGAGGCTTTAACTGTTGCCTTTACGTTATTATTGGTGGCATACTCCATAGAACCTGATTTTTTTTATATATGTGAGGTAAAATAGAAGTCCATCCCAAAATATCATTCAACAGTCTAAACTGCAATTCAGAGCATGGCATGATTCCAAAAGATTGCTATAGGCAGAATTCAATAGTTTGAAAACAACACACTAATTATATGTCTTGTTAAAGAGACCAAATCAGACTTTTTCACTGACAAAACTTTAACTGTGATATTACTCATGACTGTCATCAGTTTGGCCTTCAGTTACAAATTTCCTACTCCTTCTTTTAATTTCAGGAAAGAATAATTGTACACACTGCCCTTTGTGAGCGTGGTATCATAAATCACTTTTGCCGGGTACTTGTTATAAATTAGGGAAGAGAAGCAAGGTGATGTAAATTGATCAATAGCCAAGCTGCTTTAGTGATGTTGGTTCGATGATAAATATTGGCTTAGAAACAGAATGAAGCTATTCTTTGAATAGTGCCATGGAATCCATTTCATATAAGAACGAGACCTTTAGGAGCTTAGTGTTTCACTTACAAAATTAGTAGTGATAATTGTATTCTTGTACAGTACATGTGATTCTGCGAAAGCTTTGGGAATCGTCACATCGCAGTTATAGAGCTCAGAAGGAAAATGGCCAACGTTTGATATCCCTCTCTGCATGATATAGTTGCCTTGTCAGTATTTTGTCATCTCCAAGCTATTATATCATTGAGCTTCCATGACCTTCACCTTTTACATTGCATTAACTTCCATTAGTTTAGCAATTGAGACTTTCTGTCTCTGTTAGAGATCCATAGCCACCACTCATAAAGTGCTTGCCTACATTTCAGGGAAAGGATCAAAGCAATTAAGACAGACAGATTTATCCACTGGTAGGATAGAGCTACACTAAGAGCAAGTGAAAATTTTTGACTCCAGTTTGTACAAACCATGAAGGAGGTTTGAGGATCTAGTCTGATGACCTGACCTGGACCGAGGTTGTCTGACAGATTTCTTCTGTCTCCATACTAATTACAAAATTGAGTCTTGTGTACAAGATGGAACAATGCACATTATGTTATTCGCTTGTTCTCTCTCACTCACACCTAGCAGGGAAGGTGACAGCTAAGTGGTATTACTGCTCGGCTGTTAATCCAGAGACCCAAGTGATGTTCTGGGTACCTGTGTTCAAACCTAGCGCAGCAGATGGTAAAATTTAAATTCAGTGTATAGGAGAAAATCTGGAATTAAGAGTCTAATGATGACATGAATACATTCTCACTTGTCAGGAAAAACCTTTCTGGCTTACTAGTGTCTTTTAAAGGAAGGAAACTGTCATCCTTACCTGGTCTGGCCTACACGTGACTCCAGACCCACTGCAATGTGGTTGACTCTTGACTGTCCTCTGGGTAATTAGGAATGGGCAGTAAATGTTGGGCTTGCATTTATATGCTAAAATATGTGTTTATATGCTAAAATTCAATGTTTAATCTAACTACAAATATTGTATTCACTGTTCTTCCCTTCAATGAATTCTTGGGGTAGATGAAGGATTCAATTTCGAAAAAGTTGTGTACAATTACAGCTCAAAAATCACACGAATTTGCAAGAAATTCATAACATATGATTTGATGTTTTCCTGGTTTCGAGTTAGTTGGGTATTCCTGTGTTGACAGGCTCCCCTTTCGTCACTAGCTTCAAACAGCCCCAGTGCCTCTACTTTGTAATCATGGGCTTTTTGCATCCTTTTTGCTTCTGGTCTGTCTTGGCAAACTGACTGCTACTTGCAGCTTTTCTAGTCGGTGTACCCTTACCCCGGCAACTTCCTTCAGATTGGATAACCTTGCCAGACTTTTTGTTCTGCCACCCCACTACCCACCCACCCCACCATCACTACCCTGGCAATCCTGCAGACTGATTCCCTATGATTGGAGGGACAGCTCCTTTCAAAATTTTCACGTAAGGGTGTGACTTTGTACATATCAGTTGGCCCTGTCAGTCATTTTTACTGAGTGATTTAGAATTTGCCTGCTACCGTGTGTTGTAAATGTTGTTACAGGGAATGTTTGGTGGTGGAGGTGGATTGAAATGCCTGTGGATTAATTTATGGCCTGCATAATGGTAAAACAAATAAGTGGTGGAACAACCACATGTATTCTGCTTTTATATTTGACACTTGATACCTTTGGAACTTTTTGTTTTTATTTTATCATGTCCCCTTTGTCCTTCTCCTCCTCTGCCCTCATTTGCTGAAATCTGCGATCATATAACCTTTATCATTCTTATGCTACTGGTGCATACAGAAAGGGCATACTTGGTTAAAGGTGCTATATTATAAGTTTCTATTGTTTTCCAATCTTTCCTTGGGAATACCAGACATTGTTGATATGTGCATGGAGGTTCTTCAACCATTTGAAAAAAGTGCATTCTTTTCACTGAGAATTGAGCTGCTAACTGTTACTCTACTTGAATATTCTGGATAATGTCATGCCCCAAGGGCCACATTCTTAATGAATATTTAATGTGTGCAGCATATATATGTATTAATTGATCTGTATAATTATCGAGAGTTTTGAATTCTTGATAATATATAAATACTTACAATTATGAAAGTATATGCCATTTTAAAATGTCACTATCTTCAAAACCCTTGAAATCAATTTATTTAAAATATTAGGAATTTTTACAGGCTTTCTAATTCTGTTAAGTGGGGCATCATTTGTACCAATAAATGAATGCCCACTTAATTTATTTTGGAAGTGACAGAGGTTGAAATAATTATGATGTTCAGGATCCTGCAACAGTTCTCTACTGGAAGGAAAAATGCTACAGTATTTTTATGGTCCCAATTGGTGAGAGCACTCCTTTCTTCCTCATTACATGGAATGACATCTGTGCCATATGGAAAATTGTGCATTTGAGTGCTTACAGTATGGGCTCAGTTTTTTAAAAAAAAATCAAAGCCTGATTGGCTCCCAGGTAGTTAAATAACTTGTTGGTGTGAATGGTATAAACAGAAGCCTTTGGATATCCAGAAAAGTTGCTGTATTTTCTCTGCAGTAAATAAAACCTAGACTGAAGTAAGAGAGGCAGTGTTTTTTTCCTCACCAGTTGCTCTTAAGTGAGAATCCGGGAGGTGTGGATAGCACCAAAATTGGTGCTAAAGTCGACAGTAAAGAATGTTATCTAACATTGGCCTAATTGATAAAGATCTCTTTGCAATGTTCTGAGGAGTGGCATCTGGAGTTTAATTTTCATAAATGCGGTATTGTATTTTCATAAAACAAACAAAGACAAGACTTGTATAGTTAATGGTGGGGCAGTTAATGGGTGTTGTTGTCATACAGAGAGACCTAGGAGTTCAGGAACATGGTTCTTTGTCTACCTGTGACACAACTTTCAATGTTTAGTACGTTTGCGCAGACCATTGTGTACAGTAGTTGGGGCATCATTTGGAGTTGTATAGGAGACTGGTGAGCCACTTTTGGAGTCCGCTGTAGAGTTTTAGTCGCCCTGCTATAGGAAGGATATTATTGGAGAGGGTTCAGATATATCCAAAGGACATGGGCGGAGAATATTTCATTTGATTAATCAATGCTGGATAACATAGTTAGCCACGCATTGGGACTGCGATCTTGCTCGGATCATCTGGAATGCGGTTAATCGAATGCTGGATAATCAAGATTCCTCTGTCAACAGTAATTTATTGTTACATATATTTCTGAAAATACAATAAAATGTGTATAAGTCGCCATGATTAATGCAACACTATTTTAAGAGGGCATAGGTTTAGGGTGAGGGGGAAAAGATATAAGAGACCTACAGGGCAATGTTTTCACACAGAGGGTGCTGCATGTATCGACTGAGCTGCCACAGGAAGTGGTGGAGGCTGGTACAATTGCAACATTTAAGAGGCATTTGGATGGGTTTGGAGGGATATGGGCTGGGTGCTGGCAGGTGGGAGTAGATTGGGTTGGGATATCTGGACGGGTTGTACCGAAGGGTCTGTTTCCATACTGTACAACTCTAAATTATAAAAAAGAAATAACTTTTGCAAAATTTTGTTCCAACATGGCTTCTTTGTTTCATGAGTGGTAGCGGGACACGCCATACTCCAAAGCTACCAAAGCTGTCCCAGAGGCCATAACACCAAGGAGGAAACACACTGTAGCCCCGACTGCTGCTGACCGGATCCAGAACGTCTCCACCAATATTGCAACCATTGCCACAGCAAGGATTTTATCCCAATTCTTGAGGGCTGGGGCCCCATTCTCAACTTCGTAGCACAGACAGACCATCTAAGTTAACTCCTGAGGATTGAGGCATCATGCACTCTGCTGCTGTTTCCAGTTGCTGCAGAAACACTTTTTTAAAAAAAATTGAACTGACCTCAATCCATCCAGCTTAGCTGCCATGGCCATGTGGAATGATCTGGATCCGCCACTCAACAGCTCCCCGCAACCACTCTCCTCCACCACCGTTGCAGAAAGAAAAAGTGAATTACCAAGATGTTGACGGGGCTGGATGGCTTGAGTTATGGAGAGAGGCTCAATAGGCTGGGACTTCTTTCACTAGAGCATAGGAGGTTGAGGGGTGATCATACAGGGATTTATAAAATCATGAGGGGCATAGATAAAGTGAATAGCCAAGCTCTTTTCCCAGGGTGGGGGAGTATAAAGCTAGGGGGCATAGGTTTAAGATGAAAGGGGCAAGATTTAATAGACACCTGAGGGACAATGTTTCCACACGCAGGTTCATATGTGGAATGAACTGCCGGAAGAATTAGTAGGTACAGGTACAATTACATGTTGGATAGGTAGATGAATAGGAAAGGTTTAGAGGGATATTGGCCAAGTGGGCCTAGTTTAGGTTGGGAAACTTGGTCGGCATAGAGTTTGACCAAAGGGTCTGTTCAGAGGGTGGCATGTGTCTGGAATGAGCTGCCAGAGGAAGTGTTGGAGGCTGGTACAATAACAACATTTAAAAGGCATCTGGATGGGTACATGAATAGGAAGGGTTTTGAGTGATATGGGCCTCTGCAGTTGAATGAGACCAGATTTGTCTCTGAGATCTGGTTTGAATGGATGAATTGGACCGAAGATTCTGTTTCCAAGCTGTACAAATCAATGACTCCTGTAGTTAGATGTTAGCAGTTTATAACTGTTTATCTGTAGCTGTAATTTATTTATTTGTAATAAACAGCAAACTTCATTGAATACAGAAACCTGGTCTGTTCTTTCTGAGAATCCTGGTCTAAAAAGGCAGGTAAGTTCGGGAAGTTTATGTACTTTATAAAATCTTCCTATTTTAATGACAATTCCAGGAATAGCAGTGCTCGATTTCCAGAACACTACCCCAGTGAAATGAATATCTTTTTAAAAACAAAAGTCAGATTTGCAAGGAAATTAAAATTTCTTTTCCTCCACTTTAGACCACCAGAACCAAACAATAATAATGTGTTATGAACTTTCATCCTATCATCTGCATAGAGCTCAATATGTTTAGTGCTTAGTTAACCAGATCTGAATTATGACACTTAGTAATAGGACATGGCCTCAGTTTGGCATGGAATGTCAGCCTAGATTATGTTCAGCTCCTTGAGTGGAGCTTGAACCCACAATTTAAAACGTCCAGGCAAAACTGGTGCTAACTAAATAAGTTAACATTCTCCATGTTGGTGGAAAATGGTTCATAATTGGAGCTATAAATTACAACCTGAATAAGATTTTTAAAAACAAACGTTGACTCAAGTTCATACTGCTAATCTGACATGCTGCTTTATACTGTTCATGAAGACTATCTGCTTAAATGTTTTAGTATTTATCTTTATGACAATATTCTGGTGAAATTGGACTAATCTTTCAGCAGTTAAAATTGTGTTCTACTAGTTAGAAAAGGCATGAGATTTTCATTGATTTCTCCTGAACTAACAAACCATTAATGTTCTCAAGTATTTCATAGCACTCTATATAGATATTGGTTGTGATAATTTTTATAATTGTACTGCACTAACTCCAAAAGATTCCTCTGTCCTGCTTCAATAGCTGTATTCCATAATTCCCATTATTTTAACTTTACTCTTTCTTTCTCACTGTCTAAAATCTAAGATCCATTACTAACTTGAGCTCCAGGAGTACTAATCCTAAAATAACAAAAATAACAATAAAAGCTTTGGAAAGTTTTATTACTTCAACTGAAAGTAGTCAAATAATTTGAGGGACAGGATGTATATGTATTTGGAAAGGCAAGGACTGATTAGGGATAGTCAACATGGTTTCATGTGTGGGGAAATTATGTCTCACAAACTTGATTGAGTTTTTTGAAGAAGTAACAAAGAGGATTGAGGGCAGAGCAGTAGATGCGATATATATGGACTTCAGTAAGGCGTTCAACAAGGTTCCCCATGGGAGACTAGTTAGCAAGGTTAGATCTCATGGAATACAGGGAGAACTAGCCATTTGGATACAGAACTGGCTCCAAGGTAGCAGACAGAGGGTGGTGGTGGAAAGTTGTTTTTCAGATTAGAGACCTGTGACCAATAGTGTGCCACAAGGATCAGTGTTGGGTCCACTACTTTTTTTTGTCATTAATGATTTGAATGTGAGCATAAGGGGTACAATTAGTACATTTGCAGATGACATCAAAATTGGAGATGTAGTGGACACGAAGAAGGTTACCTCTGATTAAAACGGGATCTTGATCAGATGAGCCAGTGAGCCAAAGAGTGGCAGATGGAGTTTAATTAGATAAATGCAAGGTGGTGCATTTTGGGAAAGCAAATCTTGGCAGGACATATACACTTAATGGTACACTTACTCAGAGTAATAAGGGTAGGAATGCTTTGCCTGCAACAGTAATAGATTTGCCGAGTTTAAGTGCATTTAAGTCGTCATTGGACAGGCATATGGACATACATGGGATAGTGTAGGTGGCTTGGGCTTCAGATTAGTATGAAAGGGCGGCGCAACATCGAGGACCGAAGGCCTGTACTGCGCTGTTATGTTCTATGTTCTACGGTAAGGTCCTAGGGAGTGTTGCTGAACAAAGAGACCTTCGAGTGCAGGTTCGTAGCTCCTTGAAAGTGGAATTGCAGGTAGATAGGATAGTGAAGAAGGCATTTAGCATGCTTTCTTTTATTGGTGAAAGTATTGAGTACAGGAGTTGGGAGGTCATGTTGCGGCTGTACAGGACATTGGTTAGGCCACTGTTGGAATTTTGCGTGCAGTTCTGGTCTCCTTCCTATCGAAAGGATGTTGTGAAACTTGAAAGGGTTCAGGAAAGATTTTACAAGGATGTTGCCAGGGTTGGAAGAATTGAGCAATAGAGAGAGTTTGAATCGGCTGTGGCTGTTTTCAATGGAATGTTGGAGGCTGAGGGGTGACCTTAGAAGTTTATAAAATCGTGAGGGGTATAGAGTCAGAGTCATAGAGGCGTAGAAACAGACCCTTTGGTCCAACTCGTCCATGCTGACCTGGTATCTCAACCCAATCTAGTCCCACCTGCCAGCACCTGGCCCATATCCCTCCAAACCCTTCCTATTCATATCACCATCCAGATGCCTTTTAAGTGTTGCAATTGTAGCAGCCACCACCACTTCCTCTGGCAGCTCATTCCATACATGTTCCACCCTCTACATGAAAAATTTGCCCCTTAGGTCCCTCTTTTGTTTATATCCCCTCTCACCCTAAACCAATGCCCTCTAGTTCTGGACTCCCCCACCCCAGGGAAAATACTTTGTGGATAGCATAAATAGACAAAGTATTTTCCCTGGGATGGGGATAGTCCAGAACTGGAGGGAATAGATATAAAAGAGACCTCTGGCAACCTTTTCATACAGAGGGTGGTGTGTATGGAATGAGCTGCCAGAGGAAGTAGTGGAGGATAGTACAATTGCAACATTTAAAAGGCATCTGGGTGGGTATATGAATAGGAAGGGTTTGGAGGTATGTGGGACTAGATTGGATTGGGATATCTGGTTGGCATGGAGGAGTTGGACCGAAAGGTCTGTTTCCATGCTGTACATATGACTCTATGACTCCCATCTCTCTTTCTGGTCTTCACAGATTTAAGATTAGACAACATTTGTTGGACTAATGTGGCAAGATTTGTGGTTGTGGCTACTACTGTCTTGGTTGAGCTCAGGAGTTGAGCAGTGAAAAATAACCAGGTCTTACCAGGTCACAAAAAGGTTTCTATACTCCAGCTTGAGCAGTGGCAGAGATGACGGAGTACTTGCTTACCTACACTTGGAGGAGATACCAGAAATATTACAGAATGGAATAAATCTGTTTCCTAATTGGACGAAAAGCTATTTGTGATAAAAGCAAATTACTGCAGATGCTGGAACCTGAAACCAAAAGAGAAAATGCTAGAAAATCTCAGCAGGTCTTGGTAGCATCTATAAGGAGAGAAAAGATCTGACGTTTCGAGTCTAACTGACCCTTTGTCAAAGCTTTAAAAAAAGGGAGAAATAGGGAGGTATTTATACCAGGCTGAGAGAAGGTGAGTCATGGCTCCAGAAGCAAAGGTAGCAATAAAGAGATGATAGTGCATAGAGAGATTATAGAGAGATTAGGAGCTGTGAATGACCAAGGCTGAAACCAGTGCTATGTGACAAGGTATAGGGGATGGGTGAAGCAGAGGCAAAGTGGAAAACAAGGGAGAAGGGTTGCAAAGGGGGAATAGGAGAGGAAAAAGGTGATGACAGAGTGGGGAATGAGAGAAAGAGAGACGATCAAGAAATAGGTACAGAACAGTGAAAAAAATTTTAATAATTAAAATAAATGAAATAAAATTACAGAGCAGAATGTAAACAGGGGTCGCGATGGGATAATCATCTGAAGTTGTTGAATTCATTGTTGAGACCGGCAGGCTGTAACGTGCCGAGTCGGAAGATGAGATGCTGTCCCTCCGGTTTGCGTTGGGTTTCACTGGAACATTGCAGCAGGCCAAGGACAGACATGTGGGCATGGGAGCAGGATAGTGTGTTGAAGTGGCAAGCCACAGGAAATCCGGGTCCTGATTGCGTACAGACCGAAGCGATCACCTAGTCGACATTTTGTCTCTCCGTTATAGAGGAGACCACATTGGGAGCAATGAATGCAATAGACCAAATTGAAAGAGGTACAAGTGAAACGCAATGCATCTTAATCTGAAATGAGTTTTTGGGGCCTTGGGTGGTGAACATGGAAGAGGTAAAGAAGCAGGTGTTGCACCTTCTGTGATTGCATGGGGATGTGTTAGGTGTGATGGAGGAGTGGACTGTGTTCTCTCCTGGACAACCATCTCTGAGGAATGCAGTCTGGGGAGGGAAGGGAAGATTTGTTTAGTGGTGGCGTCATGTTGGAGTTAGCGAAAATGGCGGAGGATTATTCTTTGCGTGTGAAGGCTGGTGGGGTGAAAAGGTGAGAACAAGAGGGACCCTATCCTTGTTCTGGGAGGGGAGGGAGGGGGTGAGGGTTATGGCGCGGGAGATAAACCGCACCCTGTCGAGAGCCCTGTCAATAACTGTAGGTGGGAAGCCACGGTTGGAAAAGGAGCATATATTAAGAGCACCACTTTGGAAAGTGGCCTCATCGGAACAAATGTGGCAGAGGCGAAGGACTGAGGTGAGAAGAGCCATAGTCCAGATAGCTGTGGGAATCAATGGGCTTGTAATGGATATTAGTGGATAGACTATTGCCGGAAATGGAGACCGAAAGGTCAAGGAAAGGAAGGCAAGTGTCCGAGATGGATCATTTGAAGGTGATGGAGGGATGGAAACTGGAAGTTAAGGTTATGAATTTTTTGCAGGTCAGGACGAGATCATGAAGCCGCACCAAAATAGTCATTGATGTACCGATAAAGCAGTTGTGGGAGGGGACCCGGGTAGGCCTGGAACAAGAAATGTTCCACATACCCCATGAAAAGGCGAGCATAGCATCGCCAGGAACTGTGCGGGTTGCTACACCTTTTCATTCTGCTCTGTAATTTTATTTCATTTTTAAAATTTTTTTCATTTCTGTACCTCCTATTTCTTGTCTCTCTTTCTCGCTCTCTCCTCTTCCCCCTTTGCTACCCTTCTCCCCTGTTTTCCATTTTGCCTCTGCTTCACTCATTCTTCCCCCCCCCCCCCCCCATAGCACTGACTTCAGCCTTGGTCATTCACAGCTCCTAATCTCCCTATAATCTCTCTATGCACTGTCATTATCACCTCTTTATTGCTCCCTTTGCTTCTGGAGCCATGACTCACCTTCTCTCAGAGTATAAATACCTCCCTATTTCTCCCTTTTGTTTTAGCTTTGACTTTGTTAGACTCGAAACGTCAGCTCTTTTCTCTCACAGATGCTGCCAAAGCTATATGTGATTATTTCTGTAAATAGTTAAGAGATGTACAGCATGGAAACAGACCCTTCAGTCCAACCTGTCCATGCTGACCAGATATCCCAACTAGATACTTCAATTAGATTTTCTTTCATTCCTCTAAACTCTAATGAATACAGGCCCAATCTGCTAACCCTTTCCTCATAAACCAACTCCTTCATCTTACGAATCAACCTATTGAAACTTCTCTGAGCTACCTTCCTGTAAATGTATCACTCCTAAAGTAGATTTTCCTTGAGTATCCTATATGCAGTCTTCCCAATCCCTGGAGAACTGTAACAAGACTTCCTTGCTTTTCTACAACCATCAGGAAGATGCTTTCACACAGTGACTGATTAAGATGTGGAATGCACTGCCTAAGACTGTGGTAGAGGCAGTTTGAGTTGTGGTTTTCAAAAGAGAATCGGATAATTATCCATAGGAGAAAAGGTATGCAGGATTATGTGGTAAAAGAAAACTGGGGAGTTGTTAGTGCAGTGATAATGTTGCTGGGCTAATAATCGAAAGCCACAGGCTAATGTACTGGGGACATGGGTTTGAAACCTCTGTGGCAGATGTGAAATTTGAATTCAATTAAAACAAGAGCTGAAATAAAGTTAGTTAAATGTCAACCATGTTGATTGACGCAAAACTCTTTGATTCAGAAATTTGTTTTTAGAGAAGGAAATCTGCCATTCTTACTTGGTCTGATGTACATGTGGCACTTAACTGAACTCTAGCCAGGCCAGAATTTATTGCCAGAGCAATGCTGATATCTCATTTTTCGAAAATGTATGAGAGCGTGCCTAGCTGAGTAGTTCCAACAGAGTCCCCAAAGTCATAATGGGCTGCATGGCATCTTCCTGTGCTGTAACCATTCTGATTCTAATGTCTTGCTAACCTCCTACTGACTGTATTCTGGGATGTCTGCCATCTGGGCCAATGGCACTTCATTTTCAGTTGTAAAACGGCAGCTGACCCCATTAGCCTGATATAGAAATATAATCATTTTATATGTGCTCTTTTTGAAGTGTTTGATTTCGTTCCAATATTGTCAGTTTACAAATTTGTCTGCTCTGCAAGAATCCAGCTAGCATCAGTGTTCATCACAATACATTTCAATAGACTTGTTTTACATAATTTGTTTTCAAGTATATGGATGTATTTCTCTACAATATGGACTCAGGTTTACATGTTGGTTTGAAGTGAAATTTTTGTGGTATTTGGAGATCTCATGATGGGCTTATGCCTGAACTGTCGATTCACCTGCTGTGCTTTTCCAGCACTACACTCAACTCTGAGCTCCAGCATATACAGTCCTCACTTTCACCTATTCGAAGATCTCATGTGTGGTGGCAATCTCTGGACAGAAAGTGTTTGTGGCAAAAAGGCACAATAACACTCACAAGACAGTTGAAGTGTAATTGGGTAGCAGCAAGTGACAGAGCGACAAAACTGTCTGTGCCTCTGTTCCTGATAGTGTGGATGACGTTTTTCACGTGGACTTTGGACACCAATTTATTTCCAACGGTTGACTCCTGAACCCTCTGTCTAGGAACAGCCTGTTTCTAGTTCCTTTGGTGCAGTTGTGTGGCAAATAATTTAACAATGTGTGATATCTTCTCATCCCACTTTTTCAACGACTAACTCCTTTGCACTATCTGACAATCACTATTCCATCACTTCTACCCCACAAATAAAAATGCTGAGACTGTGAAATTATTAGATATAATTATTTTTCTCCCCCTTAGTTTTTGCATTAATCAGTAAAGATCATTTTTACCTGCATTGGTCTAAATGCCACCAGACTTATTCCTCAATCTCTGCTCTCTAATGGAATAGAGATGATGGAGAGAGAAGTTTAGACAATGTTACTGTGATGTGGAACCTATTGTGGCATCTCAACCTGTAACTTGCAATGTTTCAGTTGACTTTCAAATTACAGTAAACTTTTGGTACTCAAAGAAAAGTGGTTTGTCAAATTACTTGTGCAAATCAGTACAAAGGGGAATGATTTAATTGCCATTACAAAACTGTGTTTGCAGGATAGTAATGACTCAGAATTAAATATCCAAGGGTATCAGGTAATTAGGAAGGACAGGCAGGAGGTAAGGGAGGTGAGGTCACGCTCTTAATTAAGGATGATATTAGGGTGATAAGGAGAGACGATTTAGGATCTAAGGAACAAAATGTTGAATCCATTTGTGTCGAAATCAGGAATAGTAAGGGGAAGATTGGGAGAAGATTTGTAGCTCGGGTGTTCGTTGTTGTGGTTCTGTTCGCTGAGCTGGGAGTTTTTGTTGCAAACGTTTCGTCTCCTTTCTAGGTGACATCCTCAGTGCTTGGGAGCCTCCTGTGAAGCGCTTCTGTGATGTTTCCTCCGGCATTTGTAGTGGTTTGTCTCTGCCGCTTCTGGTTGTCAGTTCCAGCTGTCCGTTGCAGTGGCCGGTATATTGGGTCCAGGTTGATGTGTTTGTTGATAGAATCTGTGGATGAGTGCCATGCCTCTAAAACTTCCCTGGCTGGTCTCTGTTTGGCTTGTCCTATAATAGTAGTGTTGTCCCAGTCGAATTCATGTTGTTTGTCATCTGCGTGTGTGGCTACTAAGGATAGCTGGTCGTGTCGTTTCGTGGCTAGTTGGTGTTCATGGATGCGGGTTGTTAGCTGTCTTCCTGTTTGTCCTATGTAGTGTTTTGTGCAGTCCTTGCATGCAAAGCCAACTTATATACAAAATCCCATGCAATGACTGCACAAAACACTACAAAAACTGCAACAAAAACTCCAAGCTCAGCGAACAGAACCACAACAGTAAGGGGAAGAAGTCACTAGGTGGGAGTAATTTATAGGCCACCCACTAATAATGCTGCAGTGGCACAGGCGGTCAATCAAGAAATATCTGACGCATGTAAGAATGGAATGGCAGTAGTTATGGAGGACTTTAACATGCACATTCATTGGCCACATCAAGTCAGTAGAGGCAGTCTTGAAGAGGAATTCATAGAACTCAACAGCATGTTCCTGAACCTACAATGGAACGTGCAATTTTAAATCCGGTCCTTTGTAATGAGACAGGTAAAATTAATCTCTTAGTTGAGGATACTCATGAAAAGAGTGATCACAATATCATAAAATTTCAGATACAAATGGAGGGTGAAATAATATCATCTAAAACCAGGTTATGTTTAAACAAGGGAGAATATAATCAGATGAGGAAGGAGTTGGCTAAATTAGACTGGGAACACAAGTTAAATGGTGGAACAGTAGAGGACTTTGAAAGAGATTTTTCATAGTGTTCAAGGAAAATGTATTCTGGTCAAAAGCAAAGCTAGAAAGTGCCAGCCTTGGATAACCAAGGAAATAAAAGAAGGCATCCAATTAAAAGCCCAAGCTTACAAAGTAGCCAAGAGTAGTGTGAAACAGCAAGATTGGGAAAACTTTTTTAAAAAGCAACAAAGAACCTTGAAGCAACAAATAAAGAAAGATTAGATTATTTAGTGTGGAAACAGGCCCTTCGCCCCAACGAGTCCACACCGACCTGCCGAAGCTCAACCCACCCGAACCATTCCCCTACATTTACCCCTTCACCTAACACGGGCAATTTAGCATGGCCAATTCATCTAACCTGCACATTTTTGGATTGCGGGAGGAAACCGGAGCACCCGGAGGAAACCCATGCAGATACTGGGAGAATGTACAAACTCCACACAGTGTCGCCTAAGGTGGGAATTGAATCCGGGTCTCTGGTGCTGTGAGGCAGCAGTGCTAACCACTGTGCCGTCCAAGGAATGATTAGATTATGAATGCAAACTGGCAGAGAATATAAAAACAGGTAGGAACAGCTTTTGCAAATATATAAAACAGAAAAGGATGGCTAAAGTGGATATAGGTTCCTTGCAGGATGAGAAGGGAAATTAATATTGGGTAATGCTAAAACAACAGAGGCCTTGAATAACTATTTGTGTCAGTCTTCACTGTGGGAGATGTATTTAACATGCCAAAGAATGATGTTAAGGATACAGTGGGAGTAACTGTTATCACTAAAGGGGTAGTGTTGAGCAAACTTGAGGATCTAAAGGTAGATAAGTCCCCTGGTCCTGATGGAATGCATCCCAGGATGCTGAAAGAAATGGCAGAAGTTTTAATAGATGTGTGAGTGGTAATTACCAAAATTCACTGAACTTTGGGCAGATCCTGGCAGACTGAAAGACAGCGAATGTCACATTGCTGTTCACAAAGGTATAGGCAAAAGGGGGTAACTTTCAGCGTAACATCTGTAGTCAGGAAAATGCTGAGTGCTATTGTCAAAGAATAAACCAGTGAGATGTCTGGATGGAAAGGGTTCCATTAGGCAGATGCAGCATGGATTCAGGAAGGGAAGATTGTGTTTGACAAACTTAGTGGAGTTCTTTGAGGATGTAACAAATGTAGTGGATGGAGAGAAACAGGTAAATGTTGTGGTTGATATTCTAGAAGGCATTTGATAAGGTGCCGCATAAAAGACTCCTCTATAAGATACGTATGCATAAAGTTGCGGGGAATGTACTCGCTTGGATAGAGGACTGATTAACCAAGATAAAGTAAAGAGTTGGGACAAAGAGTTTTTTTCTGGTTGGAGATCTGTGGTGAGTGGGGTGCCACAGGGGTTGGTGTTAATGATATATAGAAGCAGAGACAGTGTAACATATCCAAGTTTGCTGATGATACTGACACTAAATTGAGTGGAAAGGCAAACTGCGTAAAGGATGTGGAGTATCTGCAGAGAGGTTGAGATAGGTTGTGAATTGGCAAGGGTCTGGCAGATGTTGGTAAATGAGAGGTTATCCACTTTGGAAATAAAAATAGTAGGTCAGAGCATTATTTAAATGCTGAAAGGTTGCAGCATGCAGTTGTGCAGAGGGACGTAGGAGTGTTCGTACACGAATTGCTCAAAGTTGATTTACAGGTGCAACAGATAATCAGGAAGACAAATGGAATATTGACTTTCATTGAGCGAGGGATTGTTCTGAAGAGTAGGGAGGTTCTGCTGCAATTGTACAAGGTGTTGGTGAGGCTGCATCTGGAGTGTTGTGTGCAGTTCTGGTCTCCTGACTCTAAGGACATACTGGCTTTGGAGGCAGTGTGGAGGAGATTCACCAGATTGATTCTGGAGACGAGGGGGTTACCTTTTTGAGGAGAGATTGAGCTGCCAGAGGCTGTAATTGCTAGAATTTAGAAGATTGAGTGGGTATCTTATAGAAACATATAAAATTCTGAAAGTGATACATAAGACAGAAGCAGGCAAGTTTCTGCTGGTGGGTGAGACTAGAACTAGGAGACATGGCCTCAAGATTGGGGGTGGGGGGGTTGGGGAAGTACATTTAGAACAGAGATGAGGAGGAACTGCTTTTCCCAAAGAGCACTGAATCTATGGAATTCTCTGCACATGGAAGTAGCAGAGGCAGCCTCATTTAATATATTCAAAACACAGTTGGGTGGGTTTTTGTATGGTAGGGGAATTAAGGGTTATGGGGATAATGCAGGTAGGAGGAGCTGAGACGATGAATAAATCAGCCACGATCTTAAATGGTGGAACATTCTCGATGGGCCAAGTAGCCTACTGCTTCTATTTCTGTGAAACTATGAAACTTAATGCGGTGAGGCCCTGAGCCATAAGATTGAATTCTTAAATTCCTGAAGTATTTTGGTAAACAACCTCTTCAGAGGTATTTTACCACCTGGAACAGGTTGACCTTCTGATTCAGAAATGGGGCATTATCACTGTGCAACAAGAGCCCCACTTGAATTCCTCATATTTCTAATTCACCTCCGAGACATTATGACACTCCTGAAACAGGTAGGAAATTTCCCTGGGGTGGTGGAGTCCAGAACTAGAGGGCATAGGTTTAGAGTGAGAGGGGAAAGATATAAAAGGAACCTCAGGGGCAACGTTCTAACAGAGAGGGTGATCCATGTATGGAATGAGCTGCCAGATAAGTGATGATGGCTGGTACAATTACAGCATTTAAGACATCTGGATGGATGTATGAATAGCAAGAGTTTAGAGGGCTATGGACTAAGTGCTGGCAAATGCGGCTAGATTAGGTTAGGATATCTGGTTGGCATGGGCGAGTTGGACCAAAGGGTCTGTTTCCAATGCTGTACATTTCTATGACTCTGACTCAAAGTCTATTCACCACTGATTATGGCTGATAAATTTCTTAATCTCATTCTGGGATTCTCAATTGTATTCTGAGGTTCTCAATCCCAGTTGCTTGCCTTATCCTGTAACCTTTGATCCCCTTACTAATAAAGAACCTACCTATTTCTGTCTTAAATATATTCAATCACTTGCCCTCCACAGCCTTAAGTCATTGTGTTCCACAGATTCACCACCCTGTGGCTGAAGAAATTCCTCCTTCTCTCAGTTCTAAAGGGTCGTCCCTTTACACTGAGGCTGTGCTCTTAGGTCCTAGTCTCCAACTAATGGAAACATCTTCACACCCATTCTATCCAGGCCTCTCATATTCTATAAGTTTAATTGAGATTCTCCCCCATATCTTTCTAAACGCCATTGAGTACAGACCTAGAGTCCTCAGCTTCTCATATAACTAGGCCTTCATCCCTGGAGTCATTCTTGTAATATCTTCTGAACCCCCTCCAAGGCTGGCATATCCTTCCTTGGATATGGGGCACACAATTGCTCATAATATTCCAAATGCAATCTGACCTGAGCCTTTTACAGCTTCAGCGGTGCGTCCCTGCTTTTGATTTCTAATCCTCTTGAAATGAATGCAAATGTTGTATTTGTCTTCCTAATTGCCACGTGAACTAGAATGTTAACTTTGAGAGAATCCTGAACTAGGACTCTCAAGTTTGTTTCAGATTTCCAAAGCTTTTCCCCATTTAGAAAACAGTTTATACCTCTTCTTCCTATGAAAATGCATAACCTCACTTTGCCAAATTGTTTTCCATCTGCCACTGTTTTGCCTCCCTTTCCTCCTGCAGCTTCCCCACTTCCTCATCACCTAACTATCCCTCCATTTTGTCTTTGTCATCTGCAAACTTAGCAACAATGCCCTCTGTTCATTCATCCAGATTGTTAATGTATAATAATGTAAAATTATGGTCCCAGCACTGACCCCTGCAGAATCCCACTAGTCACTGGCTACCATTTTGAAAAAGACTCATTTGTCCCAACTTTGTGCCTTCTGCCAGTCAGCCAATCCTCTCTTCATGGACAATTGGATTAGTCACTTAGATTTCCTTGCTTTCTGAATATCTTTTTGTGCATATCAATGTGCAGGAGTGTGCCTCCCTCTCCTCATGCCAAAGTGCATCAGAACTACTTGATGTCAAGGTTCATGGTTGGCTTTTCAAAATACAGAAACAAAATGCTGCAGACTCTGTCAGTTGTGGTTAAAAATAAAAGATGCTGGTGGAAAAATTTAGCTTGGGCAGCATTGATGTGGAGGTGCTGGTGTTAGACTGGGGTCAACAAAGTCAGAAGTCTCAACACCAGGTTATAGTCCAACAGGTTTATTTGAAATCACATGCTTTTGGAATGCAGCTCATTCATCAGGTGAAGTGGAGGGAAGTGCACAGGCGCAGAACTTATATGCAGAGAGATAATGGAAATCACTCTGCACACAAAATTCTGTGCCTGTGTGCTTCTCTCTGTTCATCTGATGAAGGAGCAGTGAGCTGAAAGCTTATGATTTCAAACAAACCTGTTGGACTATAATCTGGTGTCGTGTGACTTCTGACTTTGGGCAGCATTGGCAAGGAGAAACACAAGTTAATGTTACAAATAAATTGGGCTGCAGTTCTGACTAATTTTTTTTCATTTTCTGTTTTTATTCTCTGTTGTCGAGAGGCAGATTGCGAAATGTTGAGTGAGGAAAAAGCTTCTGTTCATCCCAATGTATTCCCCTAGATTTAGTAGATTGTTGCAATTACTAAATTGTGTACGTTCAGGGTGCCACAGTGCAGTCTGGTACTGAGCTTTATCCATCTACTAGCCATATGGAGTTGTTAAGAAATATAGCCTGTGAAGCTCCAGTACTTTGAAAGCAGAGTGCAGTTATTTCAAATCTATGTGAACCAGAAAATGGTAATGTTAATAGATTAGTTCCAAAGGATTTCAATTTGCTAGAATATCTTGGTACTGTAAATTTATTTCACAAGGAAAATGTACAATTATTATGTATTGACTATACTTTTCACTCTTGGCTCGAGTGCTGTAAGCAAATGGCACTCCCTCCCAAGTATCAGAAACATCCCGAACGTCTACTTAACATCCTTCTCGATGTTTATTCTACACTTGCATCTTTTTAAAATTTTTCCTTGTAAACAGAAAACAACGTTGAGGTATTAGGATCTCAATATCCCCGTCTCTAGTGCCTCCTTAATTAGAAGCTATGCAATGTTTAGACCTGTTGATGAGTGAAATGCTGGCATGCTTATTGATTGTATTTGTGAATCTCAGCTGTCAAGAACATTTCTAAAATTACTCCACTGTCAGTTGCAAACTAACTAATGTTTGCAGTACTCAATTCACTTTTTTGCATGTAGGTAAATCTAGCAGATGGCACTTTTGTTGCTGACATGTGATTTGAATTTTTCCAATGATTGGTGGTGTTGGTTCCTGATTCGGTTTGTTACTCCAGTTAACCAAGTGAATATGAGAAGAATGCAAAATCAGCTGGAATAGATATTCTGTCCTTATTTGTTTTAAACATTGGGGGTTTAAGTTAACATAATTCTGTTCATCGTTTGTGAATGACTTTTCTGGGTTAGTTTTCTGACCTTTGCCTGAATTGACTGAGACTGCTCCAGTTGACGTCAACACCACAGGGTAGAAAGGATTGTTAAAATAGTATACAATGGGTCATTTGACTTGGGACAAGTAGAGATCTGATTTGTTTCTGTTTCTCTTTTGCTTGTTCTTTTTCACTTCATAAGCTTTCTAAAAATAAGAATCTGAATGAACTTGTATGTCCTGTGTTTTAAAATGCTCAGATAATTTGGACACATTATGCAAAAGGCATCTGGCTCTTAACCGTCAGACCATTTTAATATTCGTCACTAATTATAATAAATAGTGGATTGGAGATTTCACAGCATTATTAGTATCAAGGTATGTCGCAAATTGGTAGGATGTGGTTTGTGACAGGATTTCCTTAACTGAATGTTTGCAGTGTTGATACATATTTAAAGGGGGTAAAAGAAAATGCAGGCTAGCGACTTACCCACAGGGAATGTCAGTTAGAATGGTAGCTTCTGCTCATTCATGTCTAGGAAGTATTACTGATTCGAGTGACAAGATTGTTCTTTTAAGTATCTTTCAGCTAGTGTATAACCCATGGTATGCTAAAGTTGGAATTATCAGTTTTCCTATATTTTAGGTAGGGAAATCTTCATGAAAGAGACAGTCTGAAAAGCACGTGTTGTCAGGTACAGAAAAGAATTAGAATTTACCCACTTCTTAAAATTTCAAAGCGCATCTGTCACAGCATGGTGAACTTGTTTAACTGGTCCTTATAACTTTTGCTTTTTTTTCTGTTTTATTTTTCTTTTATGGGATTTGAGCTTTCTTGCTAAAGGCCAACATTTTTTATCTTCCTTTAATTGCCTTTGATTAGGTGGTAGTGAGCCACCTTTCTTGAACTTCACCAGTTTAGCTGTTGCAGATAGATCCGTAGTCTTTTAGGAAAGAAGTTCCAGCTTTTTGACCCAATCACATGAAGGAATAGCTGTATACTTTCAAGACAGGGCAGGAAATTTGACAAAATGACATTTATTTGCCTTATCTAAATCATTTAAGGAAAGAAATCAATATTTGTAGGGAAATGGTGTTGGGGAAATTGAGATTAAAGACTGGTAAATTCCCAGGGCCTGATAATCTACATCTCTGGGTACTTCAGGAAGTGACCCTAAAAATGGTGGATGCAGTGGTGGCAATCTTTCAAGATTATGTAAACTCTGGAATAGATCTAATGGATTGGAGGATAGTTCATGTGATTCCATCTTTTTTTAAAACTAAGGATGTACAGAGAAAATGGGGAATTATAGACCGGTTAGTCTGACATTAATAGGGACAATGTTAGAATCCATTATAGAAGATTTAATTGCAGTTACAGAATTCAACACAGTCAGCATGGATTTGCTAAAGGAAATCATGATTAAATCTGTTTGAAATTTTTCGAGGATATGACTAGTAGAATTGATATATTGATAAGAGCTGGTAGATGTAGTTTTCTTGGACTTTGAGGCTTTTTGTATGGTCCCACATTCGAGCTTAGCATCTAAGTTTGTGGGTTGGGGGGGGCTACTGCCATGGATAGAGAACTGTTCTGGCTATGGAGGGAGTGTAACAAAGATTTACTAGACTAAATTCTAGGGTGGCAGGACTGATGCAGTGAAAGGAGTCTGAAGAAATATGAAGGAAAACTGGTTAGAACTATGTTGATTGGAGTTCAGAAGAATGAGTGGTGATTTCATAAAAACGTATGAAACTGTAACCGGATTAGACAAGGTAAATGCAGGAAGGATGTTCCCAATGGTTTTCGACTTCCCAGTCATTGGTTAAGGATATCGGATAGGCCAATTAGCCCTCGGGAGGAGAAATTATAATTGCTGGACTGTTAATCCAGAGACCCCAGGTAAAGTTTTGGGGATTGAAATTCAAATTCTGTCAGGGCACATGGTAGAATTTGAGAGTTTAATAATGAGCATGAAACAATTGTTTGTGAAAAATAGGCATTTGATTCTTTAATCTCCTTTTAAGGAAGGAAATCTACCATCCTTATCTGGTATGACCCATATGTGACTTCAGACTCTCAGCAATGTGGTTGACTCTCAACTGCCCTCTGGGCAATTAGGAATGGGCAACAACTAGTGGCCTTGCCAGCAATGGCTTCATCTGTGAATGAATTAAAAAAAAGTGAGTAGGGATTTGCAGAATTCTCTGCCACAGAAATCAATTGAAGTCAAAACATTGAATATTTTCAAGAAGGTATTAATAAAGTTCTTGGGGCTTCAGAGATCAAAGGGTTTGGGAAGAAATTGGGAACACGGTACTAAGTTTGATGATCAGTTATGATTGTGTTGAATGGGAGAGCAGGCTTGAAGGGTTGAAATGGCCTACTCCTATTTTGCAACGTTGCTGTTTCATTGGAGAGAACCATGCAGGCAGTGATGCTCTCTGACATCATCTATCCTGTTTGGGAGATTTTGAAGGAGGCTTGTTGAGTTGTTGGCGTGCATTTTGAATAGGGACAGTACACTGTTGCCGCAATACCTCAATCACCAAGGAAATGTCTATCAAATGGGCTGATGTCAAACTCTTTAAGTGTTGGTGGATCAGAAATATGGAGAAAATTCCATCTCATTCCTGACTTGTGCCTTTATAGATGGTGGTTATGTCATGGAGAATGAGGAAGTGAGTTACTCACCATAGAATTCATTGCCTCTGATTTGCTTCAGTAGCCATAGTATTTACATGGCTAGTCTTGTTAAATTTCTTATCAGTGCAAATCCCAAGGATGTTGTTGATTTTCCTCTGCAAACTTTCTTCCTCAAAAGCATGAATTTCCAATACCCGTTATCTTGACTCATTGTTCATTTGTAAGCTGAAATGTGGGCTGTTGATGGGGAGGTAGAATGGTTGAAGGAGAGTAGCCAAATTATTGCAGATGCTCTTTTTGGCAATACTCTGTATGAATGTGCTTCCCCAAGAGCAATGAGGTAATGTTCAGGAGTGGGAACCACAACTGATTTTTACCTCTCTGTATCAATGTCAGAGATCTAGTATATGCATGGCAATTTTAAACATTCACTCCTGGGGTGCCAAGCATTTATTACCCTCCTTAATTTCCTTTTGAGAAAGTTGTGGTGAACTGCTGTCTTGAACCGTTTCTCTCCATGCACTGCAGGTAAACTGACAAAGCCATTAGGGAATTTCAGATTTTTGATTCAATGATGCTGAAGAAATGGCAGTATATTTCCAAGTCAGGATGGTAAGTGGTTTAGAGGGAACTTGCAGGTGACTTTGTTCCCATGTATCTACTACCCTTGCTCTTAACTATGAAATTAAATTTGTTTTTGACCTTTGTCGCATTTGACCTCCAAGATGTGCATTCAACTTCATATTTGAGATTTTTGTGCCATCACTACAACTGTGAAAACTGCCTATTTTCACATGCATAACATTAATCAGATTTCTCCTGTCTCAGCTTTTCTGCTGGTGAAACCCTCATTCGTAACTTCATGATGACTGGTTTCCCAGTCTACGTTTTGTACACCTATGGTCATCCAAACCTCTGATACCTTTCTGCTAATTGCACTGGATCGCATTCCTCTATTGTCATGTGTTCACTAACCTTCGTTGGCTTCTGTTTAAGCGGTGGCAGAAGTTTAAAATTTTCAGCCTTGTTTCAAATTTATCAATAATCTTACCCCTACTTGTCTTTTGTAATCTCCTTCAGCCGTATACTCTGCTAAGACTTTGAAAAATTAATTCACAGGATCCATACCTAATTTCCCATGAAAAGGCAGAGATAAATTGATGTTTTGAACTGCTGTAGTCCACATGAGGAAGTGCACCCACAGTGCTAGTTGGGAGGGAGTTCCCAGATTTAGTCCAGCAACAGTGAAGGAATGATGTGGTTCCAAATCAGAATGGTGTTTATCTTCAAGGGGAACTTTTGGAGGAGTGGTGTATCCATGCATCTACTGTCCTGTCCATTAGATGCTAGAGATTACAGGTTTAAGAGCTGCTGGTGAACGAGCGTTGTTCAATTGTTGCAGTGCATCTTGTAGATAGTGCTGCCGCTGTGCATGGTACATGGAATGAATGTTGAAGATGTTAGATGGGGTGCCATTCAAATAGGTTGCTTTGTATTGGATAGTGTTGAGTTTTTTGTGTGCTTATTGGATATGCAGCCATCCGGTTAAGTGGAAAGTATTCCATCGCGCTCCTGACTTCTATCTTGTCGGTGGTAGATAAGCTTTGAGGAGTCAAAAGTTACTCGCTAAATTCCCACCCTCTGAACTGCTGGTGTAGCTTTATTATTTACATAGCTGGTCCAGTTTTAGCTTCTAGTCATTGCTAACACTTGTGTAAAGTGTACTTTCCTTACTGCTTATGAGCTGAAACCTGTAAGTTTTCCAGGTTTTTCTGCTTTTAGACATGAGTTCCTCAATATCTGAGGAGTTGTGGATAGTGCTAAACATTGTGTAGGCATTAGTTAATATTTCCATATCTGACTTGATGGAGGAGAGTCATCGATAAAGCTGCTAAAGATGGTTTGACATCAGGCACTATAGAGATTCCTGTGATGCGATGGTAGTGTCCCTACACCTTGGCCAGCAGACACAGGTTTAAGTCCCACCTGCTCCAGACATGTGTGATAGCATCTCTGAACAGGTTGATTAGAAAGTATCTGCAGCGATTCCTGTGACCATCACTACCATCTTCCTTTGTTCTTGGTATGACTCTGACCAGCACAATGTCTTCCTTGATTCCCATTGAACCTAATTTTCTTGGGCTCCTTGATGCTGCTCCCAGTCAAATGCTCTCTTGTTGTCAAGGAATTTTAGCCCTTTTTGTTTTGTAAACATAGCACAATGTTGTAATGAGGTTGGGAGTGGTGTGGCCCTGGCAGAATCTAATCTGAACATGAGTGAGCAAATTAATGTTGAACGAGTGCAGGTTGATAGTGTAATTGATGACGCCTTTCATCACTTTGAGATTAGGCGGACAGGGCAGTAATTGGATAGCTGTATTTACCCTACTCTTTCTGGGTAGGAAGGACCTGGGCAATTTTCATCTTGCTAGGAAGATGTCAGTATTGTAGCTGTATAGGAACAAGTTGGATAGGGGCTAGGTTAGATCTGAAGTACAAGTTTTCAGTTGTCTATGCTTCTTGGTATACAGGTAATCCTGTGTTGTAGTTCAAGTTGATGCCTTTTTTCAAAAAGATATTCCTGGTGCTGGAATGCCTTCCAGTCCTTGTGTACCAGGTTTGACAGGTTGCATCTTCTGGCCCAGTGTTAACGGTGGAGTGGCAGATATATTGGGCCATGTGATGACATTATGGTTTAATGTAATTCTGCAGCTGTTGTGGTTAATGGATGCCCAATCTTGAATTGATTTGTTGGAAATTTATTTCATTTGGCACAGTGGTACTGCCACACAACATGACAAAAGGTATCCCCAATGAGATGAGGGACTTCATCTCCACAAGGACTGTATAATGGTCAGTTCTTCTGATACTGTTAAGGCCAGATATATCTGCGATAGGTAGACTAATAAGGTTGAGTAAGTTTTTCCTTCTGGTTGCTTCCCTGCTGCAGCCCAGTGTTGCAGCCAAGCCCTTTAGAGCTTGGCAAGGTTGGTCAGTAATGACGCTACTGAGTGACTATTGCTGCTGACCATTGGAAGTCCCCCACCCAAAGTCTCTTGGTGAGTCCTCCAAGTATGTAATAATCATCAGTAGGTGTTTTCCTTGCCCATATTGGACCTGATGCTATAAGGCTTCATTGATTCCAGACTCCATGTTGAAGACTCTGAATGTAGCGACCTCTTGATTGAATGCCTCTATGCCTACATTTGTGGTGGTGATGTCTTAGAAAATGTTGTTCTCGTGGAATCATATTTTACATACAGTGTCAGGCTGTTGCTTGATGAAACAATGGGACAGGTAAAGCAATTTTGGACTCCAGCCAGGTGACATGGCCATTGTCATTTCCTGTGCCTTGGTTGACACCAGATGGTATGTTAGACTTTCTGGAGAATGGATGTGACTGAGTGATTTCTAGACCATTTCAAAGGTAACTTTAAAAATATCATGAATGTGGACTCTCACGTAGACTAGACCAGGTAAGAATGGCAGATTTCTCTTCCCTAAAGATATTCATGAAACAGATGGGTTTTAATGAGATTGGCAATGGCTTCATTGTCACCATTTGACTAGTTTTTAATTTCAGGTTTATCCATTTTAAATTTTGCCTTTTGTCGTGTTGTGATTTCGACTCAAGTACCCAGAGCATTAACTGGGGTCTCTAGATTGACTTCATTGACAATGTTACTAATTCATGACCACCTCTAATTTGAGAATCATGAATTCTGGCCTTGATTACATCCCAGTTTTTAAATTACTTTAGCATGGTGACAGTTTCTTCACCTGCCTAAGCCTGAAACTTCGAAAAGCCCTTGTTACACATCTCAATCTCTACATTTTTTTTTCCCTTTTAAGTACTCTTGGAAACTCATCTCTTTTGACAATCTAACTTAATATCTCCTTATGTTACCTGGTGTCATGTCTTGTCTTGTTTTGTAATGCTGTTGTGAAGAACATTGGGATATTTTATACTCCGGACACTGTGTAAACGAGTGGGGTTTTGGTAGAGGGTGAAGTTGGGAGCGGCTGCCAAAGACCTGTGCGTTAGTGGTGGAGGTGCATGGGAACAACTTGGTGATGCACTTGATGTTGCTTTTTTGTAGTTGCATTGTTGTAGAGCTGCTCATCAAGGAACAGTCAAATCTGCTTCACATTCAGTAGGGAAGCAAAAAGAGATGTCAAGGAAAATGGATAATTTGAAGAAGATTGTTGACAGCCTAAGGTGTGGTTGAGAAAAGGATTGTTGAGATTTCTGAAATTGAAGGAGGTGCAGGAAACTTGGTAGGGAGTTGCAGTGAGTCAGAATAGCATAGATGAATAATAAGCAATCATCAAGACTGCAGGTGAACAAAAAGGGTTGGGAAGTGCAAGCAAAAATGCAAGGTTGGAGGAAATCATTAAGGGATGATAAATGAAGTCATAATTTTTAATTTATGGAAGTACTTTTGAAAATGTTTACTTTTACAGGTATATGAAATATTTAGCTGCTTTATGATGTCTTCTGATATAGTTTTAAAAATGTTTTGAAGATGTATCAGTGTTATTTTTCCTGCCTCAATTTCTTTTAGTAAATGATGTCTCATTTTTGTTTTTAGAGATTGATTTGAACACAAAATGTATTATAGATGTTGAAGGCAATCAGACCATTCTAAGTCCGGCTAATGCCAATCTCGGTAAAGGCGATGCCAGGTAAGCTGTTTGCCATATATGGATTTTTCATGTTACGTTCAAAGTTGTGTTGGTGTTTCTTTCTCAGTGTATTGCACCATTGAAGAGAGACTACTGGTCACTGTGTATTGCAAAACTTAAACAATACATTCAAATTTTATGTTCTAGAGTTGTACATTAACTATCTTGATTCTTAGTAATGAATTGTTGATTGAAATATTATTGAACTTTTAGAAATAAGCTTTTTGTTCCTTCTGTGTACGCAAGTTGCACTCAGTCATAGTATAGAGTGCAGTGACTGCTGTTCTTCTCGAAACAAACATGCTACATATTATATAAAGCCTGAATTAATTCAATTGTCTAAATATTGTTACCAAATCTCCCTAAGTTTCAAAAGTTGAGAAATTTAAATTGTCAGAGTTTGTTAAGCAACACTGTTTTAAAATGTTCTATTTCTGTCTGCTTCAGGACGTGGAGAGAGAAAGCTAAAGGCAATCTTTTGTAAGACAAACAATGTATAAATCAGTGATGTTTGAAATTATAATCTTGCTTTTTAGCCAGAGTTGTAAATTTTACATCTTTTAACCCACATGATGTGAATCCCTTTGAGATTGCTTGTCTTTGATTCCTATAATTGATTATCCTGTGTAATACTGGACAAGGAATACTCTTGTGTGAAAATTACCCTGCATTAAGAACAGGAAGTGCATTGACAGTTGGTGTCAGCAGATGCTACCATTACAAGAAACTGAGCAAATGCAAAATAAAAGCCTGTGAAGCCTGTGTGAAATTATACCCAATCTGAGAACAATTACTATACAAAATACCAGCCTAATTGCAGGGGACAATTTAAAAGGTTTTGTGTTTATTGATGCCTTCTGAATTACTGTGGTTAGACCTGAGACTAGTAATCAGTTCCAAGTATTTGCAATTGTTAATTGTCTGTACTGTTAACCTAAAATATTTGTTGCTGTTCATTCACCTTCTTGCATGCTTCAGCTTGATCATATACACTGGCTGGTTACCAGGTGCTACATGGCATTTAAACTAAATTTGTTTTGTACAATTTTATTTCCCCTTGCCCCTGCAAGATCTAGGAACAAATCTAGCAAATTCTTCTGAAGAAGAGTAATACAAGACTTGAAACATTTTGCTCTGCTTCTTTTTCCATAGCTGCTGCCAGATGTGCTGAGTTTCTCCAACATCCTTTGGGTTTGTTTCAGATTTCAAGAATCTGCAGAATTTGACAGTTACAAGAGCCTGGCAGCTTTATGCACCTATCTTCCTTGGCTGAGGAAAGGGGGTGGAATTCTGCTTCTAAATGTCTGCATATTTGTAAGCAATAATGATGATGAGGGATGTGCCGGTTCAATCTTCCCTCCCCAAGGAGAAGCGCGAGTGTGTCTGAGCCTGAGAAGCAGCTGTGTGAAGCATCTTTACACAAATCCATTTTTGAGCATTTTGTGGTGTAGGTCACTGAAAAGCTGATGTGCTGTGCCATTGTGTAGCCCAAATTGCATTACAATAAGAGGTTAAAGCAGACACAAAAGGGTCAGAGCAGATAAAAAAAGATGAAGGCTGTTGAGGCTGCAGTTAATAAATTAGCACAAATATTTAAATAAAACACAATATGACCTGTTGTTGAGTAGACTGAGAGTTGAGCTTGTCATTTGGGATTTTACACCTCCAGGCTGCATTGACTGTTATGTCCTGTGTATGCAATCTTGTTTTTCTGCAAATTTGATTTCCACATATGGCTTTTCAGTTTTATAATGTTTGTTTGTCATCAAAATAGTGCAACGGTAGTCAAGGTCCTGTACAATAATGTTTTTGTACAGCGTATGTAGCCTTGGCTTTGAGTGCAGTCTCCTGGTCTGAAGGAGTTGGTCAGAATGCAAATTAGACATCAACTGATACGTGTTTTAATAATTGGTGACTCTTTTTAATTTGGTTGGTGCTGTGTCCAACTTAGGAAATTAAAACAAGCATGAATGTAGGTATGCCAATAATTACATTTTCTTTAGTCCTTTTTACTTCTTGTCAGCCATTATTTTTAATTCAAGAAAAAGGAAAAATGTCTTGAAGTTCTGAATATCATACCAATTTTGCATTAAAACTTAATTCTTGGAAGACTGCTCAAACTGAGCTGGATTTTTGCATTTTTTCTGTCCTGTTCAAGCTAATTTTGACCCTCTGTTTGCCTTTGGGTCTATCATGAGAGTCGCAAACTTATGTCAACGCCATTTGTATGAGGTGATCTTTTTTCTTACCAATTTTATTTCTTTGAGATACTTTTCTTAACCTTATCTTACTCTTTTTCCATGCTCACCCTACCGCATGTCCAACAAAGATCCTTAGAAGCTTCCAAGACCTTCAATCTTGAGTAAAAAGTGAGGTCTGCAGATGCTGGAGATCAGAGCTGAAAATGTGTTGCTGGTTAAAGCACAGCAGGTTAGGCAGCATCCAAGGAACAGGAAATTCGACGTTTCGGGCCAGAGCCCTTCATCAGGAATGAGGAAAGTGTGTCCAGCCTATCACCCTCACCTTGACCTCCTTCCACCTATCACATTGCCATCGCCCCTCCCCCAAGTCCCTCCTCCCTGCCTTTTATCTTAGCCTGCCTGACACACACTCCTCATTCCTGATGAAGGGCTCTGGCCTGAAACGTCGAATTTCCTGTTCCTTGGATGCTGCCTAACCTGCTGTGCTTTAACCAGCAACACATTTTCAGCTTCAATCTTGAGTACCACCATTTGAGTCCTTAGATAATACAGTACTTTGCATGAATGAACCCATTCCATGTATTTTGAATTCAATTCCATTATGTCCTTTGGAATAAAAAAACTCTCCATCTTTGGGATAAACTTCAATAGAGTATTAGATCCTTGATGTGAAACAGAATATATGGTACACAGATGAGTGAGTGAGCTGTTACATTTGTCTGACCTCCAGATAAGGATCATATTAACAGTTCCGCACTTCAAATTTTTATTGAATTCCTTGACAACAGCATACATCTAAAGTTCAGAAATGTGACATGTATTTTCTTTCTTCCCCCTCACCATCCAACTTGGCTACAAACACATTTTTAGGAGAAAATAAGGACTGCAGATGCTGGAGACCTGAGTCGAGTGTGTGGTGCTAGAAAAGCTCAGTAGGTGAGGCAGCATCTGCGGAGCAGGAGAATCGACGTTTCGGGATCAGGACTGTGAATGTAGTCAGGACCCCATATGGAATCAGTCGGTTGCATAGGCAGGCACTGAGGTAGGAGATGTGGCTATAGTCGCAGGTCTGCTTCAGGATGTGACTGAAGAGCTTCAGGGCAGAGGAGATGATCTGGGGGGTACAGTAGGAGAGAAACTCAGAGATCCTTGAAGAGGGAGGTGGAGAATGTCAAGGTTGAATGTCATCCTTGGAAGAGGCTTCACAGTAAGGTTATAATCAACTAGGAGAAAGTAAGGACTGCAGATCAGAGTCAAAAAGTGTGGTGCTGGAAAAGCACATCTGATCAGGCAGCATCCAAGGAACAGCAGAATCGCGTTTCAAGCAAAAACTCCATCAGGAATGAGGAGATGAAGAACAACTTATGCTCGAAATGTCGGCTCTCCTGCTGCTTGACTGCATTTCCAGCAGGAGAAAGTGAGGTCTGCAGATGCTGAAGATCAGAGATGAAAATGTGTTGCTGGAAAAGTGCAGCAGGTCAGGCAGCATCCAAGGAACAGGAAATTTGACGTTTCGGACATTCCTGAAGAAGGGCTTATGCCCGAAACGTCGAATTTCCTGTTCCTTGGATGTTGCCTGACCTGCTGCGCTTTTCCAGCAACACATTTTCAGCTCTGCATTTCCAACACCATACCTTTTGATACAGAAACTGATCAAATGCAATTTGAGGACTCCTGTTAAGAAGCACTTGGCACAAATTCTGTGACTGGCCTTCTGGATAGTGTAATGAATGCAAAAACTTGAATCAAGCTTTAGGATAGGATATATTGTAATGGATGATTCCAAACTACTGTGTGCAAGAGGATGGAATTACTTCACTCATCTGTTAAGTTGTAGCTTTTTTTGAAATGTTCATTTTAAACTGGATGAATGTCTTCTACTTGCCTGATGCTCTAATAATCCTATTTTTGGATTGACTGAAGGCTCTTAAAGACTGTACTTTTTATGTCCCTGCAGGCAATCTTGCAAGAAATGTTATCTTGCCTTTGGGCAGGTTTTTTTGATGTCTTTGTACTTGGGTTTCAGTTCTGTTAAAGTCTGTGGAAAGATCTGATTAAAATTCCTGTTGGGTATTTTTTCTTAGCCGTGGATCTGTATGTTTTTTAGGTTTGGCACTGAGTTTCCAAAACTGGCCAGCTTCTGTGTAGATTCTTTTGAATGGTATTAAACCAGCTGTAGTCATGAGCCAGTCCTAGTTAATGCCTCCATTGTCTGCTGTCACAGAACTTGATGGCTATGAATGGGTTTAGTGCTTTCTGAAGGCATATTTTAATTCCAATGACAGGAAATTGGAACATCTTAGTCACTTTTAAAAGAAAACCTTCACCAAGGTGACTTAGTATTTTGAATGTTTTGATTTTATGGAAAAGAAAGTTAGCAAAGTATTAATGTCTTCGAGCTCAGAATTCTTGTTGGTTTTGTGTCAGCTGGGGTTGCCATAATGGTGTTCCCCACATGCAGTGCAAGGAGTGAAATGACTCAGCTTCACACACCTGATGCTATTTGTGACCATTGCTGGAAGATTTACCTGTACAGTATATCAGACTCTGCCATCATAACAAAAAAGCAGAATACGACAAATGCTAGAAATCTGAACAATCATCAGGTTAGGCAGGAAAACCTCAGCAGGTCTGACAGCATCTAGAAAGAAAGAATTAATGCTTCTTCACGAAATGGTCCTTCTTCATGAAGAAGCATTCAGCACCCGCAGTTGTTTGTTTGATTACCAGGTCAAACAGCATTTGTATTAGGAGCAAAGACTTCATATTTCAGGTCTGGTGAAAGGCCTTAGCATTTTTTTTCAACATTTCTTTTATTTTTTTCTGTAATACTCACTGAAGAATGATGGCTTAGGTTGTTTCAATTTGGCACTGATTCTGCCTTCAATTGTTGACTATGCATACTTAACTTTATAAATGAAGTCTTGGTTCTTCCCCTGTTATGAAAACAGAATTCCTTGCATTGGCTAAATGTTCACACAGGCACTCTTCAAAATGTTAATAGCCATTGTAGTATTGGTTCAAATATGTTGCATATTTGTTGGGGACAAAAGTAATCTTTAAATGCAAGATTTGTTTGAAGATATTGTTCAAATAGTCACACTTATTGATGTGGAACCAGTGATTTAAGATGTCATTGTTTGTGTTTTTGTTTGAGACTTGGCAAAGTGCTGATAGCTAATTATCTCCTTTAAAATTGTACTCAATTGTTAGTGTATTTTTTTAATTCATTTTTTTAGTTTCAAAAATATACTTTATTTGTAAAATAACCATAAAATAATTTGATGGTCTGTACATTTTGGTCATGCCATACATATGTCAACATTTACATACACAGATCAGAAATTATCATTGTTATATACAGGTCTGTGCATTTCTCGCTCATATGCCCATATATTTAGCTGAGGCATCAGCAGAGCCCAAATGACTGCATGCGCCCCCTGTTCTTCTTTAGGCAGGCAGATGTTAAACAGTGGTCTTTCCCCACCGTGCCTTGGCGGCAGCTGCCCCAAACTTCAGCACGTCCCTCACATAGTCCTGGACCTTGGAATGTGCCAGTCTGCAACACTCAGTCGGGGTCAACTCGTTCAGCTGGAAGATCAACAGGTTTCGGACCGCCCAGAGAGCGTTCTTCACCGAGTTGATGATCCTCCAGGCACAGTTGATGTTCGTCTCAGTGTGCATCCCGGGAAACAGGCCGTAGAGCACGGAGTCCCGCGTCACGGCGCCGCTCGGGATGAACCTTGACAAACACCACTGCATTCCTCTCCAGACTTCCTTTGCATAGGCACATTCCGGAAGGAGATGTGTGACAGTCTCTTCACCCCCCCCCCCCCCCCCGGCAGCTACTTTGAGGGCAGCGTGCGGTGCGGCTGAGAGTCCAGGCGTGCATAAAGGATCTCGCAGGCAGAGCCCTTCTCACCACCAGCCAAGCCATGTCTCGGTGCTTGTTGGACAATTCAGGCGATGAGGCATTCTGCCAAATGGCTTTGACAGTCTGCTCAGGGAACCGCTCGATAGGATCCGCCCTCTCCTTTTCCCGAAGGGTCTCAAGGACACTACGTGCTGACCACTTCCTGATGGACTTGTGGTCAAAGGTGTTTTTCTTCATAAACTTCTCCATGAAAGACAGGTGATACAGAATGGTCCAACTACTCGGAGCGTTCCGCAGCAGCGAGGCCAGGCCCATCCTTCGCAACACCAGGGGCAGGTAGAACCTCAGTATGTAGTGACACTTGGTGTTTGCGTACCAGGGATCCACATACAGCTTGATGCAGCCACACATAAAGGTGGCCATCAGGGTGAGGGTGGCATTGGGTGTATTTTTTCCCCCGTTGCCCAGATCTTTGTACAGCGAGTCCCTTCGGACCCGGTCCATCTTTGAACTCCATATAAACTGGAAGATGGCCCGGGCGACTGCAGCGGCGCAGGTTCTGGGAATAGACCAGACCTGTGCCACGTACAGCAGCAATGACAGTGCCTCACTCCTGATGACCAGGTTTTTTCCTGTGATGGAGAGCGACTGTAGCTTCCATCTGCCCAGTTTCTGCCTCACTTTACTGATACGCTCCTCCCAAGACTTGGTGCATGCCCCAGCCCCCCCCCCCCGAACAAAATACCCAGCACCTTCAGGTGGTCGGTCCTGATGGTGAAGGGGATCGAGGATTGGTCGGCCCAGTTCCCGAAGAGCATGGCCTCGCTCTTGCCTCGGTTTACCTTGGCCCCCGAGGCCCGTTCGAACTGGTCACAAATGCACATGAGTCTGCGCACGGACAGTGGATCCATGTACAGGGAGGCCTTAACCTACCTCTAATGACTTGTCTGAATACACAAATAGTGAAAATAAAATAAACCAAAATACCGAAAAAAGGTTGAGTGAATTTCTATGTAAAGCCAGTGCATGTTAGTATTTTAGAGAACCTGATCAGCTAGATAAACCACATCTTAGAGGACCTGCAATATTAGTTCTGGAGTAGCAGATTTTGAAGAATAGTTTTGTGTACTTTGGGTCACAACTTAGGTTGGATTTGATTGATGGGGTGGTTTATGCATGAAGTGAAGTTTTAAAGAGCACTCTTCTAAAACTTTAAATCCATTATCTGAGTATCCACGGTACAGATTTTGAAATAACTCTTCCATTTTGTGAAGATAAAATGTTGATGAATTTGGTCAGAAATTGCTTGAATCTACCTGCCTCATGATTTTGCTCCAGAGCTGTTAGTTGTCTTCATGTGGCAACCGGTATACCCACACGTCATAAGTGCACAACTTCAGAGTAGAATGCAATCTCAACTTACGATTGCATGTATGCTTCCATTGGAAAGCACTAGAGAGCAGAGAGAAGTGTCTAATAAAAATGTATGCTGCCTTTCCCACGTTTTGCCAATTCTCTGCTTCCAGCTTTCAGCTTTGGGAAATGTTCAGTTTGTCTGAGTGTATTGTGGGAGGTTTTGTGGGGAGAGAAAATCTACATTTGATCATGCCAGTCTGTCTGCTTAGTATTTCTTTGGAGCAGATCATAAAATGAGAAAAAAGGGGTAAAAACAATGACTGCAGATGCTGGAAACCAGTTTCTGGATTAGTGGTGCTGGAAGAGCACAGCAGGTCAGGCAGCATCCAAGGAGCAGCGAAATCGACGTTTCGGGCAAAAGCCTTTCATGAATAAAGGCAGTGAGCCTGAAGCGTGGAGAGATAAGCTAGAGGAGGGTGGGGGTGGGGAGAGAGTAGCATGGAGTACAATGGGTGAATGGGGGAGGGGATGAAGGTGATAGGTCAAGGAGGAGAGGGTGGAGTGGATAGGTGGAAAAGGAGATGGGCAGGTAGGACAAGTCCGGACAAGTCATGGGGACAGTGCTGAGCTGGAAATTTGGAACTAGGGTGAGGTGGGGGAAGGGGAAATGAGGAAACTGTTGAAGTCCACATTGATGCCCTGGGGTTGAAGTGTTCCGAGTCGGAAGATGAGGCGTTTTTCCTCCAGGCGTCTGCTGGTTAGGGAGCGGTGGTGAAGGAGGTCCAGGACCTCCATGTCCTTGGCAGAGTGGGAGGGTGAGTTGAAATGTTGGGCCACGGGGCGGTGTGGTTGATTGTTGTGGGTGTCCCTAAAGCGCTCTGCTAGGAAGCGTCCAGACTCTCCAGAGTCCCCAGGAGACTGCATCGGGAGAAACGGATACAATAAATGATATTAGTGGATGTGCAGGTAAACCTTTGGATGTGGAAGGCTCCTTTAGGGCCTTGGATAGAGGTGAGGGAGGAGGTGTGGGCGCAGGTTTTACAGTTAAAGATAGTGTGAACAAACTGAAAGTGAAAAATCCACAAACCCTTTTGTAGTGCTTACTGAATGGATTCCATCACTTTACATGATTTCAGCTTGAATATTCAAGTCTGTGGTAGCTATTTGTGACACTGTTACACAAATGTTGCTGACACCCCAAGGATCGTTTGTGACCCCTTTTTTGGTTTGAATGATGTGGGAAAGTTAAGATGATTGAAATGTATGCACATCATTTTGACTTTGCTACGACAAGTAAGAGAAGGCGATTAAACCGTGAGATCTATGATTGGATCTCTATATTGGCACTGAGAAGTGAAAAGGACATTCATTAAGTAGTGGTTGGTTCATCAACCCAGTTTTGGTAATTAATAAGTATGGAATTGTTTTGGTGATGTTGCACAGTGAATCGACTACATCCGCACACCATGTTAACTACAATGGTCTAACCTTCATTAATCTCAAATCCATTATAGCAAGACAGGTGCAGGTAGTTGCATCGCTGTTGCAACTATGGATTTACACCCCCCCCCCCCCCCCCCCCCCCAAACTACCACCCATGGGGAATATTTTCCAAGACCTACCTCAGCCCTGTGGTCCCTGGTTCTGGAATGTTTCATGTAATATGTTCAGTCTGTGGTAAGCCGCAGGTAACTGAAATAGGACCTGTGGATATGGCGGCCACCCTGTAAATGTTCCATGGAAACCTTCTCATTCACTTAAACATTTTTTTCAGCATGAAAGATTTCTTCAAGTTTCTTTTTGTTAATTGTCGGTATTCACGTTCCTGACTAAAGTTTTCAAGTCTGGAAATGAGTAATTTCTGAAATGAAAACATGCTTGAGAATTATGAAAATGGATTAGTTTAACTCCCATGATCTGAAGAAGAGTCTTGTTTAACACAATGTTAGCTTTTTCTATCTCCACAGATAATGCCAGATCTACTAAGATTATCCAGCATTTTGTGTTACAGTGGATGCTGCAAATCTGAATTTTGCTATTAATTTGGCTTCAGTAATCATGTTGGGCCACATGGCTGGTTCAGGATACATGTTTTGCTGGTTATTTTATAATCTGGTGTTTGTTTTGATACTTTGACAGTCTAATAACTTGTGCAAGATTCTCTCCTTAGTTGTTATTAGTCTCCATCTCTGATCCCATAGTAAATGGTTCCCTTTCTTTGGGTGATGTCACTCCATTCCAACATAAATATACCCTGCTCAAGAAATCATCAGCCATCCTCCCTTTTCTCTTGAATGAATAGATACACCTTAAATCCAATGTCTTCTAGAAAATCCCTCCCTCAAAATCCATGACTTTCATTCAACATTTGATTAATCTTCCAACTATAATCCTCCTCCTCCAGCTTGCTGCTTTACTTTGCAGTGTACTTTGATGCTAAGTGCACTTTGTAAATGCAAAGTGATTGGTGAATTATGAAATGATCGTGCCAAGTCCCAGAGCCCTCAGTAATTTTTGGGTTTATTTTGTTAGTGTCATCGAATTTTTACAGCTTAGAAAGAGGCCCTTCAGTATACGGTGTCCATGCCGGCCATCAAACATCCACCTATTCTGATACCATTTTTCAGCATGTGGCATGCAGCCTCGAATGCTGTGTTGTTGTTGCTCCATTTTCCACGTCTAAAATATGGATTAAATTTATATTTGACAATCATGCCAAACAGTAATCAATTGTATCAATAGTTTGCTTTACACCCATCCCAATATTTTCCTATTGGGGTCAAGTATTTGCCATTTCATTGTTGCCTGAGTTTACATTAGATTGGCTCCCTGCCTCCATTCCTGATGGAAGGGCATTTGCCCGAAACGTTGATTTTCCTGCTCGGCTGTGCTTTTCCAGCACCACTCTAATCTAAACTCTGGTTTCCAGCTTCTGTAGTCCTCACTTTCACCTATTTCATTGTTGCCTGTTTTGTTGATGCTAATTTCCTTTTCCTTGGACCTAAAAACGCCTTGGCACTTTTTAAAAAAAATCATTTTTATTTTGCTCCACACCTGAACTATTTTCTATCCTTCCAGAAGCATGCTCTTTCTTTTTGTGCTGAATTCCTCTTGCTCATTTGTGACTAAACTGTAATGACTTGTATTTATAAATCTAGTGCCTAGATTGCTGAACCGACTGATATTTGTTGATTTGGTACAGATTTAATTTGAAACTCAGTTCCTCTGCTTATGACTCATTTCCACTGCAGGGAATCTACTTACAAACCGTCATAGACTAGCTTTGGAGAAGTTTTAATTGCTGAATGCAGACTTAATGATAAACTATTTGCTGTATTGTGATATGGATATCCTGGACAGTTGTTTTGTAAAACAGTGTGGCATGCTGTGATCTGAGACGTGGATAGTGTTTCTTAGTCTGGCACAGAATTTCTTTTTCCCTTCTCACTGGGGTGGAGGAACCGGGAGGATCAAGCACAGTTTTGGTGATCTGATAATCTGTCAAATTTTTTTTGAACCAAAGCATGCCTTTGCAGAACTTAGGGTGGAGAAAACTAGCACTACATGTTTTGATTGCAATTACATACCAGATTTCAAAAAGTTGGTGTTTTTGACTGAAATAAAATTAACTTTGCTTGACTCACTGCAGCTGAAAGTAGAGTGTTCCGTTGGGAATCTTTCTTTGATCAGGATAAGTGGCAACAAATCATCTGTAACATTCTTTTGTTTGATTTGTGAAAAGTATTTCATGTTAACATTTTAAAGTGTAAACATTTTTGGATGGACCTAATTGATCATAGTTACATAGAATATATATTTCAATTGCAGGTCTTAATGCACTATTGTAGACTCCTTTCATATTCCTCATCTAATGCTTTCAGATTAAGCCTCTATATTTTCTTTGACCCTTTTTAATTACCTTTCTCTGAAATAACTTTTATTCTGTCCCTGTGCAAGCAAGTTCTACATTGTTAGCATTCCTCTGGATAAAGGTGTTTCTTCCAAGCCTTCAACAAGAACAGAAACTTATTTGGTTTGAAATGAGGTAAAAGCCACAAGATGACTGTGCCCTTTTAATGATTCTTCTGAAGAATAGTGAAGGATGAGAGAAAGCTGCTTGGTCTCAGGTATTTGCAACTGTAGCATCCACTGTATTTCAAGCGTGTCAAATTTCCTGACCACCAGCATGATTGTTCTTGTAAAACACTTGCTTTGAAGTTGAAAAATACGTTGTGGTGAAAACCACCAGTCTCAGAGTCAAAACCTGGATTCAATGACAGAGTTTATTGTACAAAGAAATCAAAGCTCTGGAGAGAGAGGCGTTTGTCAGCACGACTGTCAGATTTGAGGTTCCTCTCACTCTCTGTGCACGCCATGATATTTTATACATTTTGTGGTACAATAGTTCAAGTTTCGAGTGTTTGTTTGTACAGCATGGTTCGTTTACAGAAAACATTACCAAATCATTGTCAGTTTGAGTGGTCTTGATCCTTCTTCCTGAGAAGGAAGATAGTTTTCCATTACGTCAGACCTGAAGTATTAACACTTGTATACAAGCAGTCTCAGGTAGTTAACATCTCTATTGAAGGTGGTGGCTGGACTCAGATACTTTAGCAGGCGATAGACGTGACTGATCTATATTCTCTTCCCCCACCCGCCTTAAACTAATCATCTATGCTCTGTGTCTATTGTATTGGTACCCTGTTAACCTCGGGCAGTATCTGTGTATGTTTTGGTGTAATAGCTCAGTGGCCATCTTGTGTTCTGAGTGACCAATTTATGGCTCAGCGGCCATATTGTGTCTGTGTGCCCCATGTCAACTTCCATTTCAGCGAGTATTTCTAAAGCATTTTTGCATTGCAATATCCCAATACATTCAAAAACAAGAAGCAAAACAAAAACTTAAACGCCTGCCAATTGAGTACAACCCACCACGTTAAAGAAGGGAACACATGTTGAAGCACTCTCTTGAAATTACTTCCAAATCTATAAAACAAAGGAAGATACTGAACATTGTTCTATTGCAAGAGTGGTACAAAGGTTATTCAGCTCAACTGTGTCTGAAAACTATAATTGAAAACGTGTTGCTGGTTAAAGCACAGCAGGTTAGGCAGCATCCAAGGGATAGGAAATTCGACGTTTCGGGCATAAGCCCTTCATCAGGAATCCTGATGAAGGGCTTATGCCCGAAACGTCGAATTTCCTATCCCTTGGATGCTGCCTAACCTGCTGTGCTTTAACCAGCAAAACATTTTCAACTGTGATCGCCAGCATCTGCAGACCTCATTTTTTATCTGAAAACTATAAACCTAGTTTGGAAATAAATTAGTCTTAAAAATTTAACTATGCCAAATTTGACTCTCTCATCTTATTCAAACCAAATGATATTCGATCAGCAGTATGTGTACTATTTTAAAAATGTAGAACTGCAAGATATGCACCTCAAGTCTTTTAAAAATGGTCTTCAAATTACACTCTGTCATCTAAGGGAGGAGACAAATCTGGGGGAAAAAAGTCTGTAGAATGGTTCACTAGAGAAAAATGCAAGACACCCAAACTCAGAAGCATGTACTCTACTTGGCCACGCCTAATATGTTGGAGAGAAAGTGTGAGGGAACAATAAAACGGGATAATGAATTATATTGTTTTTGTTGAGGTGTATCTGAGAATTTGATCAACTATTTTTATAGGTGGCTTGATAAAACTGTAATATGTTTCTAGCAAAAACTGTTCAAGTCTGGAGTGTTGTCCCAAATGCTAGTAATAAAAACATTGAAAATAAGCCCTTTTTGAGCTTGCTCTGCCATTCATTTGCAGAAGTGAGTACTGCGCATTAGAGTTGAGATTAGAGCTGGAAAAGCACAGCAGGTCATGGAGCATCTGTGGGGCAGGAAAAATTGATGTTTGGGGCAAAAGCCCTTCATCAGGAATTCCTCTCCCGACGTCCCCAACAGTACCCTCCCACTGTTGCTCTTTTGGCCGTTTGGCTGAACTGGTCCTCACCCTCAACAATTTCTCCTTCGAATCCTCCCCCTCCCTCCAGACGAAAGAGGTAGCCATGGGCACCCACATGGGTCTCAGCTATGCCTGTCTCTTCATTAGCTACATAGAACAATCCATAGAGTTACATCGGCACCACTCCCCATCTTTTCCTCTGCTACATTGACTGCATTGGCACCACCTTGTGCTCCCATGAGGAGGTTGGACAATTCATCTATTTCACCCCGACCTTAACTTCACTTGGACCGTCTCTGACATCTCTCTCCCCTTCCTGGGCCTCTCCATCTGTATCAACAATGACCAACTCAACACTGACATTTTTTCCAAACCCACTGACTCCCATACCTATTTGGATTACACCTCCTCCCACCCTACCTCCTGCAAAAATGTTGTTCCGTATTCCTAATTCCTCCACCTCCACTGCATCTACTCCTGAGAGGACTGGAGTTGAGTGTGTTGCTGGAAAAGCATAGCAGGTCAGGCAGCATCTGAGGAGTAGGAAAGTCGACATTTTGGCCTGGAGCCCTTCACGAATCTGAATCAGAATTGGTTCTGGCCTGAAACATTGATTTTCTTGCTCCTCTGATGTTGCCTGACCTGCTGTGTTTTTCCAGCACCACACCCCTCAACTCTAATCTCCAGCATCTGCAGACTTCATTGTCTCTCAGGTGGAACAGTTCCACCACAGAACACACCCAGATGGCTGCCTCCTTTCAAAGATTGCAACTTCCCCTCCCTTGTGGTTGAAGGTACCCTCCAACGCATCTCATCCACGTCCCACACCTCCGCCCCTGAACCCCACTCCTCCAACCACAACAAGGACAGAACCCCCTGGTCCTCACCTTCCACCCCACCAATCTCCGCATAAATCGCATCATCCGCCGACATTTCCGGCACCTCCAATTGGACCCCACTCCTATCCGCTTTCTGCAAAGGCTGTTCCCTCTGCGACTACCTGGTCAAGTCCACTCCCCACCCACCCACCCTCCCCTCCCGGTACCCTCCCCAGCCACAGCAGAAATTGCAAAACCTGCGCACCTCGTCCTTCACCTTATGGGCGGCACGGTGGCACAGTGGTTAGCACTGCTGCCTCACAGCTATTGAGACCCAGGTTCAATTCCCAACTCAGGCGACTGACTGTGTGGAGTTTGCACATTCTCCCCGTGTCTGCATGGGTTTCCTCCAGGTGCTCTGGTTTCCTCCCACAGTCCAAAGATGTTCGGGTCAGGTGAATTGGCCATGCTAAATTGCCCGTAATGTTAGGTAAGGGGTAAATGTAGGGGTATGGGTGGGTTGCGCTTCGGCGGGTCGGTGTGGACTTGTTGGGCCGAAGGGCCTGTTTCCACACTGTAAGTAATCTAATCTAATCTCCATCCAAGGCCCCAAGGAGCCTTCCACATCTATCAAAGTTCCACCTGCACTTTTACATATGTCATTTATTGTATCCGTTGCTCCCAATGTGGTCTCCTCTACATTGGGGAGACCGGACGCCTTCTGGCAGAACGCTTCAGAGTACATCTCTGGGACACCCACACCAATCAATCCCAGCGTTCCGTGATCGAACATTTCAATTCCTTCTCCCACTCTGTTGAGGACATGCAGGTCCTGGGCCGCCTCCACCACCACTCCCTCATCACCCAATGCCGAGAGGAGGAACAACACCTCTTCCACCACGGGACCCTTCAACCCCTGGGCATCAATGTGGACGTCACCAGTTCCCTCATTTCTCTCTCTCCCCCCCCCCCCCCCCCCTTACCCCAGTTCCAACCTTCCAGCTCAGAACCATCCTCGTGACCTGTCCCACCTGTCAATCTTCCTTCCCACCTATCCGCTCCACCCTCCTCTCTGGCCTATCACCTTTACACCCACCTCCATCCACCTATTGCACTCAGCTAACTTCTTCCCAGCCCCACCCCCTCCCATTTATCTCCCCACCCCCAAGGCTCCCAGCCCCATTCCTGATGAAGGGCTTTTGCCCGAAACATCGATTTTTCCTGCTCAGATGCTGCCTGACCTGTGCTTTTCCAGCACCACTCTAATCTTGGTTCATGTGCTCATGGCTGTTTATCCTGCTTGGTACGCTATGCTCGCTTTTGCCCGATCCCCTTTGGTTGTTTTAAACCTAAGAACTATATTCATCTCCTTGAAAGCATGCATTGTTTTTATTCATTCACAGAATGAGGACTTTGCTGGCCAGATCCTCATTTACTATCCATCTCTAATTCTGTAAATCTGTTGTATTTTTCCTTTTTCGCTCCAAGATCATCTGAGTTTCAAAATGTTGGTGCCAGATCAAAGGAGAAAGATATCATTGACATTGTTCTTGTCCACATTTACTACTACACTCTTTTTTTATTATCTAGGTGTGCACTTTTGTTTCAGGGGTAGCAAACGAGAGATCTTAAGTTCCATGCTCATCTTTCTGAATGTTACCAGAATGTTGTAATAAAAAAGTTGCTCATCAATGTGTTTTGACAGTGTGTTTCCTTGCTAATCAGATAGATAGATAATTCCCTATCCCACTCAGCTATTGACCACCTCAAAATTCAATTGGATTACTTGGATATAATCCACTTTTTACAAATCCATACTGGTTCACTTTGATCCATTGATTGTATTCTGTCTTTGATTTATATTCCTTACAATTTATAAACCGACAATTATGCATTTAGCTGGTTTCTTGATTTTTTTTTCCACTTTAAAAAATGTGATCCCACTAATTATGAGGACTATATAGATCTGCAATTCCTTCACTTAGTTGCTACCCCAAAGTGTTAAATTATCAGGTCCTAACTTTTTTGTTTTTCCATTGCCATTTTAAAAATGTGTATTAATTCCACAAAGTTTTCCCCTTCTTATTGGGTATTTTTGTGTTTATGATATACTGTCTTCTCAACTCCTAATAGACACATTACACCAGTTTAGTAATTTCTTGTTTACTAGTGTTGACTTTCCTACATCTATCTTTTCTGAATCTACATATAAATTAGGAAAGCAGTAGGCCCTTGAGCCTCCTTTGCCCAAAATGTCACCCCCTTGCTTATCAAGAGTCTGTGTATCTCCACCTAAAAAAATTCAAAAATACTGCTACCATTGTTTATTGAGGAAGAGAGTTTCAAAGATGTAGGAGTGGGAGCTTGAGAAATTTCCTCTTCAGGATTAAATGGGTGATCCCTTATTTTTAAACAGTGATTTCTAATTCTAGATTCTCCCACAGAAAGAAATATCTTTGCCACATCCTATCCTGTCAAGACCCCTCTAGTTCTTGCATGTTTCAAATTAGACCCCACTTACTTTTCTAAACTCCAGTGGATACTTTGCTAATTCCCTGCATCCCACTTTACCACTCTTTCTCAACATATTTATAAATTATTTGTTAGCTTTCATACAGCCTACCTTGCAAGTTTTACTTAACGTTTCCATGTTGTATGACATGATTTTCCTTTATTCCTTTGCTGTTAATACAATAGTTCTCCTAGTCACTTACACTTGTCTTTGTTCTTTTAAATTTGATACACTGGTAATGTTTGCAGAACATGGTTTATATTCTGATTGTTACTCAGTCTTACCGATATTGTCATAAACAGAATTGTCTCGTCACTTATTGTTAGTATGTGTAATGAACAGCAAGTACTGCACTTCAAATTAGTTAGGATGTGGTAAGATGTAAATACAGATAAATTTACTCTAGATTTAAAAACTCGTTTGGGTGAGGAGTTCATGAAAGTGTATTTGCTTGTGTTTTATCTAGTTAACTTGAGAATGTTGTGATTGTGTCTTTTTGTTCATTATTAAAACTTCACCTGTCTTCTCAATGAATCAATTCCAATTTACAAGTTGACAAGCTTTACTGTTTATATCTGTGAACACGTGTCTACAGCTCTGAAATCGCTTCTATAATTTATAGATTTCACTTTGGAGCGTGAAACTTGAAGTGTATTGAGATTATTTCCTATGAGTTGTATCCCACAAGTACAACATTGTTAATTCTGCACAAGTAACTTTTGGATAATATTGGATTGGGTCACAGTTTTGTTGTAATTATTGAGAGATAAATAACTCTTGGGGGGAGGTATTCTGCAGAAATAATAAAGAGGAACTGTGCATTGAAAATTTTAGGAGCTGAGGAAGGAGTGATATATTTGGCATGACTTTGCATCCTAAATTGCTCAATTGTCGCAGTGTACTGCTGGTCTAGTCTTCAGCTGCTACATTTTCTTTCTGTTGTCTAGTATTAATGAGTACTGAGTGCCAATCCCCCATCGTTTTTTTTTGCTGAAACTGTGTTGCCTTAGTAACTGTACCAGCTGTCAGTGTGTGGGGGTGCATGAAAAGGGGGTGTTTATTGATGCGTTTGTGTTAGTGCATTTGTGACATTAAGTCCTTTTATTAGCTGTCAACTTAATACTAATGCAAATTATAATCACTTTTATATTCAGTATATCTGTGACTGTCTTGCCACCATCTTTTAAAAAACCTCCACTATTTTCTGTGGTTAACAGCCACTCAGTTACTAGTTTGGTTGGTCCATCTCTGAGATAGTGAGGACTGCAGATGCTGGAGATCAGAGTTGAGGAGTGTGGTGCTGGAAAAGCTCATTTGGTCAGGCAGCATCTGAGAAACCGGAGAAACAACGTTTCGGGCCTAAGCCCTTCAGGAATGAAGTTTGTCGGCCGGGGTCTGAGAGATAAATGGGAGAGGGGTGGAGTTGAGGGGAAGGTAGATGAAGGTGGGGGAGAAGGTGATAGGTCGGGGAGGAGGGTGGAGTGGATAGATGGGAAAGGTGATGGACAGGTCAGGAGGGTGGTGCCAAGTTGGAGACCTGGGACTGGGATAATGTGGAGGGGAAGGGAAATGAGGAAACTGGTGAAATCCACATTGACCCTTGCAGGGTCCCAAGTTGGAATATGAGGTATTCTTTCTCCAGGTGTTGAGTGATAAGGGTTTGGCTATGGAGGCAGCCCAGGACCAGCATGTTCTTGGCGGAGTGGCAGGGGGAGATGAAGTATTCAGCCATGGGGCGGTGGGGTTGGTTAGTGTTGGTGTCCTGGAGATGTTCTCTGAAACAATCTGCAAGTTGGCACCCTGTCTTGCTGATGTAGAGGAGACCACATCAGGTGCAACGGATACGGTAGGTAACATTGATGGAAGTCCAGGTAAATTTCTGTGGGATGTGGAGGATCCTTTGCGGTCTTGGGCAGAGATGAAGGGAGAGGTGAGGGCACAGGTTTTGCACTTGCTGGAGGTGGCAGGGGTAGGTGCTGGGAGTGGGGTATGGCTGGTGGGGGTCATGCATCTAACGAGGCAGTTGCGGAGGGAATGGTCTCTCCAGAACACAAATAAGGGTGGGAAGGGAAATATATCTCTGGTGGGGTTTGTTTGTAGGTGGCGGAAGTGGCAGAGGATGGAGATCACAATTTCTCTTCCCACGAGGTTGATGGTGCCCTCCAGCGCATCTCCTCCATTTCCCACATCTTGAACTTGAACTCTACCCCTCCCAACGCAACAAAGAGAAAACCACCCTGTCCTCTCTTCCATGCCACTAACCTCCGTATAAATTGCATCATCCTCTGCCATTTCTACCACTTACAAACAGACCCCACCACCAGAGAGAGTTCCCTCCCCACACCTATTTGTGTTCAGGAGAGACCGTTCCCTCCGTGATGCTTTCATCAGATCCATTTCGCCCCACCAGCCTACACCCCCCTCCAGGCACCTTCTCTGCCACTGCAGGAAGTGTAAAACCTGTGCCCACACCTCCACCCTCACCTGCAAAGGATCCTTCCACATTCCACAGAAATTTACCTGTACCTTCACCAATGTCATCTACCATATCAGTTGCATCCAATGTGGTCTTCTCTACATCAGGGAGACAGGATGCCAACTTTAGGATCGTTTCAGAGAATTTTTCTGGGACACACACACACCAACCAACCCCACCGCCCCATGGCTGAACACTTCAGCACCCTTCTCACTCTGCCAAAGACGTTCAGGGGTTGGGACACCTCCATCGCCAAACCCTTACCACTTGGCGCCTGAAGGCGGAACACCACCTATTCAGCCTTGGGACCCTGCGACTACATGTGGATTTCACCAGTTTCCTCATTCATTCCCCCCCCCCCCCCCCCCCACATTATTCCAGTCTCAAGCCTCCAACTCAGTACCACCATCCTGACCTGTCCATCACCTTTCCCATCTATCTGCTCCACCCTCCTCTCCGATCTATCACCTTCTCCCCAACTTCATGTACCTATTGCATTCCCAACTGCGTCCTAACCCCCCACCACCACCTCCCACCCTCCAAACCCCTCCCATTTATCTCTCGTCTTCCTGGCTCATAAACCTCATTCCTGATGAATGGTTTATGCCCGAAAAGTCGATTCTCCTGCCCCATGGATGCTGCCTGATGGAATGTGCTTTTCCAGCACCACACTGCAATCTGGTCCATCTAGCCTATTTTTATTTAAATATGATCTTTCTGCTTGAATCTTGTTTTGGAGATAGTTAGTTATTGTGCACTTTATGGATTTTCTTTAGTATGTCCTACCATGCAAATGCATCAAAAAAATGAACTTTATAAATTTAAAGCATTGTAGACCATCAAGTATTGAGATAACAAATCATTAGAGAAGATTTGTGGCACATGGAATGAGGCGAAAGATAGCACGTTTGATTTTAAAAAAACTGATTGGAAAGGGAAAAACCGTAAAAGATGAGTGTTGGTTTCTGGAATTTGTTTGTAAATTATATGGAACCAAGGATCAAAGGAGGGCACATAAATTTGTGTTTGATAGAAGAGACAAAGTAAGTCATTCAGTGAGAAAGTGAGGACTGCAGATGCTGGAGATCAGAACTGAAAATGTGTTGCTGGAAAAGGGAGCATCCAAGGAGCAGGAGAATCGACGTTTTGGGCATTCCTGAAGAAGGGCTCATATCCGAAACGTCGATTCTCCTGCTCCTTGGATGCTGCCTGCCCTTTGAAGAGTCAGTTATTTACAATATATGTTAATGATAAGGTTGAGGAAAGTGAAAGTATCAATAAATTTGTGGATGACTCAAAAATAGGTGGGAAGGCAGGTGGTAAGGATGTCTGAGTTTGCAGGGAGACCGGTTAAGTGAATGGCAACAACTTAGCAATTGGAATATATTGAGGGAAAGCATGAGCTTATGTACTTTCACAGGAAGAATAGGGCAGTTGAATATTATTTAAACAGAGAAAGATTGCAGAAGGCTGCCGCCCAGGGATTTGGGAGTCCTTGTGCATAAATTGCAAGAAAACTGGCATACGAGTTCAGCAAGTAATAAGGAAGATAAATGGAATATTGACCTTTATTTTAAAGGGGATGAGTTTCAAAGTAGGCAAGCCCTGCTAAAACAATACGAGGTACTAATCAGACCATAGCTGGAATATTGTGAACAATTTGGGCCCTTTAACTAAGAAAAGCTATACTGGCATTGGAAGTTTAGAGAAGGTTTACTACGCTGATACCAGTTATGGAGGGACTGTCTTCTGAAGAGAGTTTGAGCAGGTTGGGCTTATACTCAGAATAAGAGGCATTCCAGATTCTTAGACTTGCAAATTGGTTACTTACTTCTCCTTCTGGGAGAGTCTGAGACAAGAGGACACACCTCAGAATAAGCGGTCATCTGTTTTAAGATCGATGGCGAATTTCTTCGTGGAGGGTCATGAATGTGTGGAATTCTTTACCCCACAGGTTTGCAGAGGCTGGGTCATTAAGTATATTCAAAGTTGAGGACAGATTTCGGAATGAAGGTTTATGGGGAAAAGGTAGGAAAGTGAAGTTAAGAATCATCAGATCACCATGAATTCAATGAGCAGAAGAAATGGGCTGAAGGCTTACTTCTCCCACATTTTATGATCACAGCTTCAAGGTGGAGCTAAGATGGTATCAGAAAAATGTCACTGTCACGAAGTATAAGGTGAAATGTTTTCATTTCAAATAAGTAGAAAAAGAAAATCGGTGAAGTGGGTGACCAGAGGATTGGGTGGCCAGTTTTACAATAGTTATAATTTCACAAAAGAAGACTATTTGACCCTTTGTATCATCTTGCAGTCAAGTAGAAGGAACAAGTGACTGGTTCCAGAAATAGCCAGCCATTGTCAGGACAGAAGCAAATGCATCCTCTCTGAATGTGGCACCTCTTGCATTGTGTGAACATTTAATTGAGCCGACACAAAGGACTCAAATGAGGTGCTTACCCCAGCCTGTTCTGAATGAAGGAGACAATTAAAACCCGTTATTGCTTAACTTGGTGAAAATGTCTGTATCGTCATCTGCTGAATACAGCAGGTTTTGAACATCACAAACCCACCTTGTGAGCTAAGTGGCGAAATGGAACTCTTGCTTTTGACTTTTGTTCATTAATCTGGTGGTAGTAACTGTTCCAGTTCCAGGTTAAGCTCTATTCCTGTCTCTGATCTCCATATCTCTTGAAAGTTTGGTTCCTAAAGAAAGAAGCTTTTTTGCCTGTGAAGTGAATCAATTTGCAGTTTACAAAATCAGCAATTCCGTTGCATCAGAGCCCCTATGAAGGTGATTGCTGTGTACAGTCTTCTGAAATAACCTCAATTGAGCATTAGTATCCCACCTCCATCGCCCCTCCCCCTAGTCTATCCCACCTCCATCGCTCCTCCCCCTAGTCTATCCCACCTCCATCGCCCCTCCCCCTAGTCCCTCCTCCCTACCTTTTATCTCAGCCTGCTTGGCTCTCTCTCTCTTATTCCTGATGAAGGGCTTATGCTCGAAACGTCGAATTCTCTATTCCTGAGATGCTGCCTAACCTGCTGTGCTTTGACCAGCAACACATTTGCAGCTGTGATCTCCAGCATCTGCAGACCTCATTTTTTACTCGAAGATTTTAACCTACTGCGAATCCTCTTACAAGGATGCCTTCCTTGAAGAAGCTCTCTTCCTCCCTCTACAAGGATTTCAGTGAGTCCCTCTCTCACTGCACCCCCCAGGTCATCTCCTCTGCACAGAAGACCTCCTTCCACCTATCCCACCTCCATCGCCCCTCCCCCTAGTCCCTCCTCCCTACCTTTTATCTCAGCCTGCTTGGCTCTCTCTCTCTCTTATTCCTGATGAAGGGCTTATGCTCGAAACGTCGAATTCTCTATTCCTGAGATGCTGCCTAACCTGCTGTGCTTTGACCAGCAACACATTTGCAGCTGTGATCTCCAGCATCTGCAGACCTCATTTTTTACTCAATTGAGCATTAACTTACTGGATTTGTTCACCTCGTGGACTCATTCTGATCCTTTGATTTTAAATCACTTAAATTATAACTTCCTTCCCTTTTTTCATTTTGTGGATACATGTTTGTGTTTCATGATTTCCTCAGGTTTAGATGGAAGTAGGCAGAAGTGGGTATTGTAGATGCTGAGGATTAGAGTTAAGATGAGAGTGGTGTTAGAAAAGTACAGCAGGTGGGGCAGCATCTGAGGAGCAGGAAAATTGGCATTTCGGGCAAAAGTACTTCAACAGAAATCTTTATCAGGATTCCTGATGAAGTGCTTTTGCCCGAAACGTTGATTTTCCTCCTCCTCCTCTGATGCTGCCTGACTTGCGGTGCTTTTCCAGCAGCACTCTAATCTTGACTTCGGATGGAAGTAATAGTCTATTTTGCTTTAACCCTAAAGAATTTGCTTAGGATCCTTTTAAGTTAGACTTCATGAACAGTGTTTGGGAAGATACATCACTACATATTTAAAAAAAGAAATAAAAGAAAACTTTAAAATTGTTCACAGGTAAAAGCAGGAGATAGCTTTTAAAAATGCAGTTTACCTCTCTTTGCGCCCCCACCCTCCCCATCAGTGTCAGATTTTGGATTGTCTTTAACCTAATTGATAATCTTAACTGGGTCTGGCAGGTCTGCCTTGCTTCAGGATGTGGTTAATGTTTGAGTTGTATTGGCTCATCCATTGACATATCTCTGGTGGAGTGTCTCTATTCAATTGTGGATAATGCTACTTCCTAATATCTTGATGCATGGCTTTAACTGGACAAAACTGGGCTTAAGCATTATTGACCTCATTGGGAATAGAATTTGTATTCTAAAATTTTTAAACCAAACTGATAACGTTATGATCCTAGCCAATGGTAATACAGACAAGTTGGATCTAAAAAGAAGACCTCAAAAGAACGTGTTTAGTTTTTGCATTTGGTTACAATACAGTAATGATTAATGACTTCAATATATTTGCTCTCAGGTTCAACCACAGAACATAAATAAGTGCTATATTGTTTATTTTCCTTGAGTAATAAACTTAGGAAAATTTTAATAAACATCAAGGCTAAGTTTCAAACTGTTTCCCCAATGCTATACATTGCAGGTATGCAATTACAGAGAAATACCTCTCAAGTTAATTTTTAAAAAATTAACTGGTTTCTTCCTGGCTTATTTTTTAACGGGCAGTTTTGCGAGTCAATAGCCATGTACCCCTCAATTCTAATTACCTAAATTTTTTTCATTCTGACAAATTGAAGAAATCTGTCCATTGGCTTAGAAGTTCCACAGATGAGGAATCCCTTCTGGTGAGGTGACTGGCTTTCCTGTACTGATTGGATTTTCCCGCTCCAGCTAGGAGAGAGCCTGTTCTCTGATGATTCAAGACCTTGAACTTTCTGTTCTGAAACTAAAAGTAAACTAATGGCCTCAATATGTTTACTCTGTTATGAGCTCAACAGCATAACACTTTAACCATTCACACTCTATGTACTTAACTGAAGTCATCTATTTTCTTAGAAATTGTGTTTAACTCAATGTCAAAGCATTTTTGACCAATGCGCAGAGACTAGATTTCAAATATTTAGTACTCACTGTGCTGCAATCATTATTGCATTCGGCATCATAAATGAGGATTCTGAGTCTTTGCTCATTCGTGTGTTAAAGAAACTGTCTGCATTTCACTGAGCACAATCAGTGTGCATCAGTTGAGAGAGGTCAGTTTTTATCTTTGGTTTTTCAAAATTAAACCTAAGAAAACAGATACATTCGTGTTTAACACCAACAAATCCCTCTATCATCCCAGGTTGATTCAGAATTCATGTTCTTACTATTGTCATAGAGTCCTACAGCATGGAGACCAGCCTTTTGGCCTAAACTGGTCCATGGCAACCAATGTGTCTACCACCTGAACACGCTTTTCCTGCATTAGCCCATATCCTTCTAAACCTTTCCTATCCATGTATTTGTCCAATGCCTTTTAAATGTTAGTGTACCTGCCTCAACCACTTCTGCTGGCAGCTAATTCCAAATGCATACCACTCTCGCTGTGAAAAAAAAAGCAAGTTGCCCCACATGTTCCCTTTTATTCTTTCCCCTCTGAACTTAAACTGATGCCCACTAGTCCACGATTCCCCAATCCTGAGAAAAAGACTGAGTGTATTCACCCTATCCATGTCTCTCCATGATCTTATACACTAAGAGACATAGAGTCATAGAGATGCATACCATGGAAACAGACCCTTCAGACCGACCCTTCCATGCCGACCAGATATCCCAACCCAATCTAGTCCCACCTGCCAGCACCCAGCCCATATCCTTCCAAACCCTTCCTATTCATATACCCATCCAAATGTCTCTTAAATGTTGCAATTGTACCAGCCTTCACCACTTCCTCTGGCAGCTCATTCCATACACGTACCACCCTCTGTGTGTGAAAAAGTTGCCCTTAGGTCTCTTTTATATCTTTCCCCTCTCACCCTAAACCTATGCCCTCTAGTCCTGGACTCCCCGACCCCAGGGAAAAGACTTTGTCTATTTACCCTATCCATGCCTCTCAAAATTTTGTAAACCCCTATAAGGTCACCCCTCAGTCTCTGACGCTCCAGGGAAAACATCTCCAGCCTGTTCAGCCTTTCCTTATAGCTCAAATCCTCCAACCCTGGCAACATCTATGTAAATCTTTTCTGAACCCTTTCAAGTTTCACAACATCTTTCCGATAGGAAGGAGACCAGAATTGCATGTATTATTCCAACAGTGGCCTAACCAATGTCCTGTACAGCCGCAGCATGACCTCCCAACTCCTGTACTCAATACTCTGACCAATAAAGGAAAGCATACCAAACGCCGCCTTCACTATTCTATCTATCTGCGACTCCACTTTCAAGAAGCTATGAACCTGTACTCCAAGGCCTCTGTTCAGCAACACTCCCTAGGACCCTACCATTCAGTGCATAAATCCTACTAAGATTTTCTTTCCCAAAATGCAGCACCTCGCATTTATCGGAATTAAACTCCATCTGCCACTTCTCAGCTCATTGGCCCATCTGTTGTAATCGGAGGTAACCCTCTTCGCTGTCCACTACACCTCCAATTTTGGTGTCATCTGCAAACTTACTAACTGTACCTCTTATGCTTGCATCCAAATCATTTATGTAAATGACAAAAAGTAGAGGACCTAGCACCGATCCTTGTGGCACTCCATTGGTCACAGGTCTCCAGTCTGAAAAACAACCCTCCGTCACCACCCTCTGTCTACTACCTTTGAGCTAGTTCTGTATCCAGATGGCTAGCTGTCCCTGTATTCCATGAAATCTAACCTTGCTAATCAGTCTCCCCATGGGGAACCTTGTCGAATGCCTTACTGAAGTCCATATAGATCACATCTACCACTCTGCCCTCATTAATCCTCTTCGTTAATTCCTCAAAAAACTCAATCAAGTTTGTGAGACATGATTTTGTATGCACAAAGCCATGTTGACTATCCCTAATCAGCCCTTGCCTTTCCAAATACATGTATATCCTGTCCCTCAGGATTCTCTCCAACAACTTGCCCACCACCGAGTTCAGGCTCACTGGTCTGTAGTTCCCTGGCTTATCCTTACCACCCTTCTTAAACAGTGGCACCACGTTTGCCAACCTCCAGTCTTCCGGCACTTCACCTGTGACTATCGATGATCCAAATATCTCAGCAAGAGGCCCAGCAATCACTTCTCTAGCTTCCCACAGAGTTCAAGGTTACACCTGATCAGGTCCTGGGGATACCTTTACCTGTTTTCAAGACATCCAGCACTTCCTCCTCTGTAATCTGGACATTCTGCAAGCTGTCACCATCTATTTCCCTACAGTCTATATCTTCCATATCCTTTTCCATAGTAAATACTGATGTAAGTTACTCATTTAGTATCTCCCTCATTTTCTGCGACTCCACACAAAGGCCACATTGCTGATGTTTGAGGGGCACTATTCTCTCCCTAGTTACCCATTTGTCCTTAATATATTTGTAAAAACCCTTTAGATTCTCCTTTAATTCTATTTGCCAAAATTATCTCATGTCCCCTTTTTGCCTTCCTGATTTCCCTCATAAGTATACTCCTACTTCCTTTATACTCTTCTAAGGATTCACTCGATTTATCCTGTCTATACCTGATATATGCTTCCTTCTTTTTCTTAACCAAATCCTCAATTTCTTTGGTCATTCAACACTCCCTATACCTACCAGCCTTTCCTTTCACCCTGATGGGAATATACCTTCTTTGGATTCTCATTTTCTCATTTCTGAAGGCTTTCCATTTTCCAGCCGTCCCATTACCTGCGAATATCTGCATCCAACCAGCTTTTGAAAGTTCTTGCCTAATATCATCAAAATTGGCCTTTCTCCAATTTACAACTTCAACTTTTAGATCTGGTCTATCCTTTTCCATTATTATTTTAAATCTAATAGAATTAAGGTCGCTGGCCCCAAAGTGCTCCCCCACTGACACCTCAGTCACTCTGACCGTCTAGAGAAAAAAGTCCTAGATTGTCCAACCTCTCCCTGTAAGTCAGACCATTGAGGCCTTGCAGCATCCTTGTAAACTACTTCTGCTCTCTTCCAGTTTAATAACATCCTACAGCATGATGATCAAAACTGAACACAGTACTCCAAGTATGGCCTCACCAACGTTCATACCACAGCACTCAATCAAGACTTTTTTGACAGTACCTTCCAAACCTGTGACTCTACCACTAAGAAGTACATAACTTCCCAACTTCGATACTCTCACCCTGACAGATCAAGTGCAGCATGCAAAAAGCCTTCTTTGCTGCCCTGTTTACCTGTGACTCCCCTTTCATAGAACCATGCACCTGATCTCCAAGCTCCTTCATTCCACTACACTCCTTAGGGCCCTACCATTGACCATGAAACTCCTACCTTGATTTGACTTAGCAAAATGCAAGACCTCACACCTGTCTATATTAAACTCCATTTGCCATTTCTCTGCCCACTTCCCCAGCTAGTCCAGGTCCTGTTGCAGGTTCTGGTAACTTTCCTCACTGTCCACAATATTGCCTATTTTAGTGTCATCTGCAAACCTTGTAATTGTGCCTTGTACATTCTCATCCAAATCATTGATCTAGATAACAAACAGCAGTGGGCCTAGCACTAGCCCCTGAGGCACTCCGCAAGTCATGGGCCTCCAGTCCAACAAGCATCCTTCAGCTATTAATCTCTGTTTCTTACCATCAAGCCAATTGTGTATCCATATTGGCGGGTCCCCTATATTCCATGATATCTAACCTTCTAGAGCAGGCTACCATGTGGAACCTTATCAAAGGCCTTAGTGAAATCCATAGAGATTCTGTCCACCACCCTGCCCTGGTCAACCTTAACAAATTTGTGAGGCATGATCTCCCATGCACAAAGCTCTGCTGAACTGCTCCTAATTAAATTGTCTTTCCAAATGCATGTCACCTCAGAATCTTCTCAAATAACCCACCACAGATGTTAGGCTTACTGGTCTATAGTTCCCAAGTTTTCCTTTTCAGTTCTTCCTGAATAATGGCACAACATTTGCTACTGTCCAGTCTTTTGGGATGTCATCCCTGGCTAACGATGATGTAAAAACATCAGCCAGGGACCCTGCAATTTCTTCTCTTGTCTGTAGTAGTATTCTTGGATATATCTGGTCAGGATCAGGAGATTTAAGCACCTTCATACATTCCAATCTGTTCAGCAACATCTCTACTGTGATAGGCCGCTTACTTGCGGAACGCTTCAGAGAACACCTCTGGGCCGCCCGAACCAACCAACCCAATCACCCCGTGGCTCAACACTTTAACTCCCCCTCCCACTCCACCGAGGACATGCAGGTCCTTGGACTCCTCCACCGGCAGAACACAACTACACGACGGCTGGAGGAGGAGCGCCTCATCTTCCGCCTGGGAACCCTCCAACCACAAGGTATGAATTCAGATTTCTCCAGTTTCCTCATTTCCCCTCCCCCCACCTTGTCTCAGTCGGTTCCCTCAACTCAGCACCGCCCTCCTAACCTGCAATCCTCTTCCTGACCTCTCCGCCCCCACCCCACTCCGGCCTATCGCCCTCACCTTGACCTCCTTCCACCTATCCCACCTCCATCGCCCCTCCCCCAAGTCCCTCCTCCCTACCTTTTATCTTAGCCTGCTTGGCTCTCTCTCTCTTATTCCTGATGAAGGGCTTATGCTCGAAACGTCGAATTCTCTATTCCTGAGATGCTGCCTGGCCTGCTGTGCTTTGACCAGCAACACATTTGCACCCAAGATATGACCACTAACTTCCTAAGTCTCCATGCTGTTCACATGGGAAACAGGAGAAATATTCATTTAAGATCTTTCCCATCTCCTCCAGTTCTACACGTGCATGTCTGCTTTGGTCCTTGAGGGGTCCTATTCTCTCTCTAGTTACTCTTTTTTTCCTTTAATATGCATAAAGAATCTCTTTGGATTCACCCTAATCTTCTCAGCCAAGACTATCTCCTCTTCTCTTTTTTTTTTGCCCTCCTGACTTCTTTCTTCAGTAAACTCCTGTGTCCTTTGTATATCTCCAGGGATTCCCTTGATCCCAGCGGCCTGTACCTGAGCCATACCTCCTCCTCCTTTTCTGGTCAAAGCCTCAATAACTCTCTACATCCAGGGTTCCCTATTCCTGCCAATCTTGTCCGTCACCCTCACTGGAACATATAGACCTTGACCTCTAGCTATGCCACTTTTAAAGGTCTTCCACTTGCTGAAGGTCCCTTTCCCTGCAAGCTAGCTACTCCAATCAACCCCTGCAAGCTCCTGTTTAATTTCATCAAAATTTGCCTTGTCCCAGTTTAGAACAAAGCCTGTGGACCAGTTTTGTCCCTCTCCATAACTATCTTAAAATTAATAGAACTATGGTCACGGATCCCAAAGTGTGCCCCTTTCTGTACTTTCAGTATTTGTCTTTTCCATTTGCCCAAGGTGCAACAAAGCAATTCCTTATTATATAATAGCTTAATTTAGCAAAGTTGAAAGCAGATTTGCTTTGGAACACTTCTCATGTTCCCTGATTCTTTTTTTCACTGTGCTTCTGGACAACAACTCAAGATAGAAACAGCTGAAAATGTGTTGCTGGTTAAACCACAGCAGGTTAGGCAGCATCTCAGGAATAGGGAATTCGACGTTTCGAGCATAAGCCCTTCATCAGGAATGAGAGAGAGTAGCCAAGCAGGCTAAGATAAAAGGTAGGGAGGAGGGACTTGGGGGAGGGGCGATGGAGGTGGGATAGGTGGAAGGAGGTCAAGGTGAGGGTGATAGGCCGGAGTGGGGTGGGGGCGGAGAGGTCAGTAAGGAGATTGCAGGTTAGGAGGGCAGTGCTGAGTTGACGGAACCGACTGAGACAAGGTGGGGGGAGGGGAAATGAAACTGGAGAAATCTGAATTCATACCTTGTGGTTGGAGGGTTCCCAGGCGGAAGATGAGGCGCTCCTCCTCCAGCCGTCGTGTTATGTTCTGCCGGTGGAGGAGTCAAGGACCTGCATGTCCTCGGTGGAGTGGGAGGGAGAGTTAAAGTGTTGAGCCACGGGGTGGTTGGGTTGGTTGGTCCGGGCGGCCCAGAGGTGTTCTCTGAAGCGTTCCGCAAATAAGCGGCCTGTCTCCCCAATATAGAGGAGGCCACATCGGGTGCAGCGGATGCAATAGATGATGTGTGTGGAGGTACAGGTGAACTTGTGGCGGATATGGAAGGATCCCTTGGGGCCTTGGAGGGAAGTGAGTGTGGAGGTGTGGGCGCAAGTTTTACATTTCCTGCGGTTGCAGGGGAAGGTTCCGGGGGTGGAGGTTGGGTTGGTGGGGGGTGTGGATCTGACGAAGGAGTCACGAAGGGAGTGGTCCTTGGTGGTGGGGTCCGTTTGGAGGTGGCGGAAATGACGGCGGATGATACGTTGTATGCGGAGGTTGGTGGGGTGGTAGGTGAGAACCAGTGGGGTTCTGTCTTGGTGGCGGTTGGAGGAGCGGGGCTCAAGGGCGGAGGAGCGGGAAGTGGAGGAGATGCGGTGGAGGGCATCGTCGATCGCGTCTGGGGGGAATCTGCGGTCCTTGAAGAAGGAGGCCATCTGGGCTGTGCGGTGTTGGAACTGGTCCTCCTGGGAGCAGATGCGGCGGAGACGAAGGAATTGGGAATATGGGATGGAGTTTTTGCAGGGGGCAGGGTGGGAGGAGGTGTAGTCCAGGTAGCTGTGGGAGTCAGTCGGTTTATAGTAGATGTCTGTGTTGAGTCGGGGGTCGCCCGAGATAGAGATGGAAAGGTCTAGGAAGGGGAGGGAAGAGTCTGAGACAGTCCAGGTGAATTTCAGGTCGGGATGGAAGGTGTTAGTAAAGTTGATGAACTGTTCAACCTCCTCGTGGGAGCACGAGGCAGCGCCGATACAGTCATCGATGTAGCGGAGGAAAAGGTGGGGGGTGGTGCCAGTGTAGCTGCGGAAGATGGACTGTTCTACATATCCTACGAAGAGGCAGGCATAGCTGGGGCCCATGCGGGTGCCCATGGCAACTCCTTTAGTTTGGAGGAAGTGGGAGGATTGAAAAGAGAAGTTATTCAGGGTGAGGACCAGTTCAGTCAGTCGAAGGAGGGTGTCAGTGGAAGGGTACTGGTTGGTGCGGCGGGAAAGGAAGAAGCGGAGGGCTTTGAGTCCTTCGTGATGGGGGATGGAGGTGTACAGGGACTGGATGTCCATCGTGAAAATAAGGCATTGGGGACCGGGGAAGCGAAAATCCTGGAGGAGGTGGAGGGCGTGGGTGGTGTCCTGAACGTAGGTGGGGAGTTCTTGGACTAAAGGGGACAGGACCGTGTCGAGGTATTGGGAGATGAGTTCGGTGGGGCAGGAGCAGGCTGAGATATCATAAAGTTCATGTAGCAAACAGGCAGTTTTCAAACTCACTCACCAAACAAAAATAGGCTAGGTTTGTTTAATGAGAATACATAAATTAGACGGGGGAAGTGATTGTTAAAGATTGTTGTCTTTAGATCCAACTTTGTAAATTTATGGAAGCCCTTTGTGTCTTTGAGTACAGTGCTTATTGCAATATTACACACAGACTCTGCAATTTTCAAAGACTATTTAAGCTATAGTCACGTAGATGACAATCTCAAATGAGAGAAGCTAACTAGCTGCGCTGTGACATTCACTGGCATTACCATTGCTGAATCCTCCACTGTAATTATCCTGAGTGTTATCATTGACAAGGTACTGAATTGGGTCAATGCTTTAAATGTAGTGACTGAAAGGGCAACAAGCAAATAATTCACCACCGTTTTCCTCCGTGTATGCCCACGATTTATAAGGTGCACATTGTGTGAGAGCAAATGCTGCCTACTTGCCTGGATGAGTGCAACTCCAATACCATCCAGGATAAAGCAACCCTCCTAATTGAAACCACTTCCACCACTTTCAGCATACACTTTTCTCACCGACAGCTGTGTGTACTATCTAAAAGGCATACCACTGCAACCCATCAAGGCTTTTTTGACAGCACCTTCCAAACCTGTGACTCTGCCACCAGGAAGAACAAGGACAGCACTTGCATGGGAACGCAATCATTGACAAGTTTGGAATTATATTACCACATTTTCACTTTGGGTCAGAATCTGATAATGCCACCCTATCAACATTGTGGGGCCACCTGCACTGGAAGGACTGTCACATTTCAAGGAGGTGGCTCACTACCATCTTCTCAATGGTAATTAAGGATGGTCAACAAATGCTGGCCTTGTTAGTGATATCCATATCTCTCAAACAATTTTTTTTGAAAAGAATTCACTGGATAAGAAAGACTCTGAGATAACTGTTATTATCTTGATAACAGACTCATTCAAACACGACAAAAAGAAATTTCAAAAGTTTTAGTCTGTATGCTTTTAATTTGAACAGTTGATATATGAAGTACGACATTGCTAGTGATATCTTTCAGCCCTTGTATCTTATTCCATTTATAGAGCTACTGGCTGAGCTGAACACTCTGTTCTCTAAATACCATATAGTCAGAACACACAGGCCATTGTGTTGTGCGTTCTTTTAAGGTTTGTTGTGTAATAGATCACTTTTAAATATTAGACCACAATGTACTGTCACAGCGATAAGACATTTAAAGTACTGTGGGCTTGAGTTTGTGTAAGACTTTACTTATTGATTCTGCATAATCTATTGATTAGTATAAATTAACCTTTTCACACATGTTGTGACACATCTCTGGAACAGGTGGGATTTTAATCAGTGTCTTCTGACCCCGGAGCAGGGATATGATCACTGCTGCAGGAGATCCTGATTAATCTTATGTTGGTGTTACAGATATAGAAATCACCAGACGTAGTACTTGAAAACTTAAAATTTCACTGAGATGATTCAGTGTGATGCAGAGAGAAAGTGACAGCTGAAAACGCACTGGGTGTGAGCAACAGAAAACAAAATTTTCCTGAATCATCATTTCAGCTCGCTGAATGTTCTCAAGTTCCTCTTGACATTTCATGGTTTAATCTCCTTCACTGGGAATATAGAGCCAAATTGGATTATTATTTGAGAAATGATAGCCAAAACACACAGTGATTTCCTTGAATAGTGCCATCTGATTTAAGCTCATCACTGGAATTTTACTTAATTTATATAAAGATTTGACAACTGCTGAATCTCTTACAGCAAAGCTATAGATGCATTGCATATCAATATATTGTTTCAGAAACAGAAACTAATGCAAAAAATGTCAGGTACCTCTTCACTCTGTTTAATGGGAGCAGTAGAGATACAGAATGAATGCAAATTACATTTTGCTCCATTTCATGAAAAAATTGAAGGTATTCTAGAATAAGCCCAAACTATTTACACACCAGTTTAGATTTTGGAACACAATAAGATATAATTGCGCGAATCCTAAAGCATTCCTTTCCGGAACACACCTTACCCCTCTACAGTACGTAAACACATCCTTAGGTCAGAACTTTGAGAGAGGGAGGGAAAAAAGCCTTCCCTAAAACCTTAATAGATTTAATTTCCTTGTGAACTTAAAATCAGAGTCTGGAGGATCTGAGTTACTTTCTAGATTTTCATATACTTGAACTTAAATGTTCTTAATTTCAAATAAGCTCTTCAGGACCTCATCCAAATTCTTCTGATCTGGAAGTATTACTAAATGCCTTACTCTATCTTCCTTTCTCAGGAGTGTTGCTTTATACATCCATCTACATTCAAGGACTTATGCAATGGTGTGTCCAAAATTGAAAAACTTACACAATTGTTTATTGTGCTTGGTTGTAAACTTAACGAGTGTACTTAAAAACCCATTCGTTCTGAACTCTAATCCCTTGAACTGTTTTAAAATCCAAACTTAAATTTAGAAATTTTTGATGTCATTTTATCACACAGTTTACATCACATTTTACGCCAGCCCTTTTTTTTGTATCTTCATCTTAGCATTAGTCATGTGCATAACTAACCTTTGGCAGCATTTGCAGGGGTGGTAGATGGATTCATACTTGTGAAATTCATTTTGTGGAAGTTTACCTCAAGTTGTTAAACTTCATTAGTTACACCTTGCATAGGTTGTATAAGAAAAATGCTACTGGTTCCCTTTATTTCTGAGTAACTGAATATTCTTGTTAGAGAAACTTTTGAAAATTTGTTGAGAGAAGGATCGGATTTGGCATGCTTATTATGATAAAAAGCCTGTTGGCATTTTATATGCTTGCATGGAGATTGGCCATATGGGTTGAGTAATCAAAAATTATATTACCATCATCTCCGCATGAGTCATTGACATCAGAGGAGGTGAGGTAAAATACAATTTTGTGCATAAATTATATAACTATTTAATTACTTGCTATAACTTGTTTGTAGAGTTAATCATTTTTAGAGAAAATGGGTAAAATACTGTAGTTGGAAATCTAATTCAATAGCGGGAAAGGGAGGAATGAATAAATCAGTACATGCAATATTTAACAAACTGCATGTGAACTTCGATTATCCTCTTGCAGCAAATTCAAAAGTATTCTCAATACTGTTTCCTGAACAAATTCTCAGAGTCAACCGCCTATGTTTGGCGACACTTGTCCAATTGTGCCAGAACATTAGATCGACAGCAATATGGCCATCTCAAATCCTATCCTTTTTGTCTTCAAAAACTAACACTTATTGGCCACTTATTCCCCTTTACCTGAAGTGTGTGTTTTAGGTTATTTGGAAGAAGAAAAATGCATGTTTTCATATTACAAGCCAAGCATGGTAACTAGTTTTACATTTTAACCACAGATTTTGATTATAATCAATAATTTTCATGTTTATGAAAGAGATTTGGTTGAATACTTTTCTAGTATAGCAAATGCATATTATTGGCAACTGGATAATATGTGCAATTTATGTGTAGAATAGTGGGATTAGAGAAGGGCAGCGCACTCCTCTCATCTGAGTCACAACAATATTACTTGATTTAAATTACACACTAAATCAATCCTTACAAGAAAAACAATAAAGATGAAGTTATATTGTCTTTACAAAACATTAGTTACTGAGTTGTGACCAACTTATGACCAAGTTAAAGTTAAATTCTTTACACAGTGTTGTGAATGCATGGAATGCGTTGCCAGACGTGGTGGTGGAAGCAGAGTCATTAGGGACAATTAAGCGACTGCTGGACATGCCCATGAATAGCAGTGAGTTGAGGGGTGCATAGTTTAAGTTATTTTAGTTTACATTAGGATTAACCCTCAACACAGCATTGTAGGACAATAGGTCTGTTCTGTGCTGTACTTTTCTATGTTCGAAATTCTTCATTGTGCTATATGTACATTGCTAAAAGTGATAATCATTATTATCAGGGGTATAGCCTTAGAGGAGATACTGAGACTAACCAATGTGAGGAAATGGATTCATGTCCTCAAGCTTTAGTAGAGAATGTTGTGTAACTGGTTCTTTAAGCCTGGGGTTTTTGTTGTCATCTTGTCAAACGTAAAATATCCTTGATCTAACAATTCCAACCAATTTCTAATAAATTCATAGCTTTCAAATCCAGTGCCTTAGATTACATTTCAGAACTGTCCTGTTTTTAAATTAGTTGAATAATCAATCTCTACAGTCTCCTCTCCGGTTAAAATCGTTTATTTTGAGTCAGGACTGAGCTGAAAGCTGATTGGCACTAACCAGGTTAAAACCTGAACCATTCAACTGTCTAAGTTGCTTCTTCATGCTGAGCACTTCCACAGGATGTGCAACTTAATCCTTAATCCTCCCCTTGCCAGTCATCTTTTAAATGGTTAGAACTTGAAAGATCAGGCGATTATAGTTGACATGGGATACTATCTGTAATCGAGACAGTTTGTAGTCTAAAATGAGAACAGGAATGATGGGCATACTCAACAGGTCAGGCGATGCCAGTGGAAAGAGAAACTGTGAACATGTCAGGTCAGTGATATTGTTTAAAAAATAACTTTGAAGTTAGTCATCAATCTGATGATTTTGTAAATGTTGACTTTCCTTGCAGCCAATAAGATTGGTGTACTTATTTTAGATTCAAATATTCATTAAAGTAATCTGGAGTTAGTTGTAGCAAATATCCTTTCATTTGCTTCTGAATAAATTTAGGTTACTTTCCAGTAATTCTGTTTGCATTTTCTAATGTAGTTTGTATCTGTTTTGTTCATCTAGGTTACCTCCCATGCAACTGAAAGGTTAGCTAGTTACAAGCTCAATCTTTTCAGGCTACTCCTACTGCTTGTGCTGCCTATCACAAGACATCAAGAGCAAGCTTGATATGATCTTACTGCTGTAGAAATTGCCAGTCTTTCCTCACCCCTCTTATTCACATAGTTCAGGTTAAGAATTGAGCAGCTGCATTCTGCCCTGCCTCCACCTTGGCTCTGTGCACAGAACATTGCCTAAAGCTTTGGAATTTTATTTACCCCTACGTAAATATCTGACCTACCAAAGCACTGAAACTTCTTTCAACCTGCCCACAGTACTGCAATGTTAAAAGCATTTTGGGAACCAGCTTAAATACTCAACAGTTTTCCGAAGCAGTGCAGAGATTTTTTTATTTAAGAGGGACTGGTGGTTTAAAAAAAGTGTTCAGGTTTTACAAAAATGTGTCATGACTTGAATAGAAATTAGACAGTACGATAATTATACATTATGAATCTCTTGTTCCAACTTGCCCTTTGGCCCACTTCCCAGTTTGTGGTGATTGATGTTCAGGAGGTTCTGCTGGATATGAGTGGGGAACTCATCTAGTCTCCACTTTCAGAATTGTACTAAGTGATTGTGCTGAATCTTTAAGATTTAAGGTTCACGTCAAGCGTCTTTGTACTCTGCTTAAAGACTGGAAGCTCTTGTAATACAAAAGTATTGGATGAGTTTTGACTCAGCAGTGTGTCCAGTCCCAATTACATTTGTGACTTGTTGCACACTGTTCAGTTATGAATTTCTTGAAGGAAACAAAACCTGAAATATTTGCATTTTTAAAGCACCTGTTTATCACTGAACTGAGTTTTGCATCTGGCAATTACTCTTAAATGCACTGTTGTGTTGGTGAATGTGGAAATCACTGGTCATAGCAATGACCCAAAAACACCAGTGAGACAAATGAACAACTAATTTATTGTGGATGATTGAATGTTGGCCAGGAGTTGGGAAGAATTAAATACCTGCTCCTCAACAAAACAAAAATGCTATGGAATAGTTAGAATGGGCATGTTTAGTGTCTCATTTGAAAAATCTTCTTTCAGACTTTAGTTTCCTTCGCTCACCATCTTTCAATTCCTCAAAATGCACAAATGATCCGTCTTACTGTAGTGGTGGCTTCACCAATGCTTGCTTATGCTACTTGAAAATGCACTTAACTCCATCTCTATTGAAGGTAATAATTAAGGTAATTGGAAAATAGGTTTTATATTCCTTGGAATTTAGAATGTTAGGGGTGACCCTTCAAAGGTTTCAAGATCATCAAAGACACAGACAGGATTGATGGAGTAAATAGGCTAAAATAAGAACCAGGCTGCATAGGGTGGAGTTCAGAGACACTCTTGTACATGCTAAATTGCCCTGTAGTGCTAAGTCAATTAGTCAGAGGGAAATGGGTCTGGCAGGGTTACTCTTCGGAGGGTCGGTGTGGACTGTTTGGGCCGAAGGGCCTGTTTCCACCGTAGGGAATCTAATATGCATGCATATAACATGTAGCTATTTGCAATACTGTTCTGCATGTGACAGTTGAGCTACGTCTATTATACATTTTAAATCAGAGAATGATTTTTTTTGTAAGTTTTAAGGAAAAGGAGGCAAAGATGGATTTATGGAGTCAGATCACAGATTAACCATGATTATATGAAATGGCAGAATAGGCTAAAGTGGCTAAATGGACTCCTATTTCTATGATTCAACAATAATTCTTTAGGATCTGATTATTTTTTAAACATGGGACTTTATGGAGGTGTAGAAACTGGCAAGTTAGCCCATCAAGTCAGTGCTAGTTGTTTTTTCACCTAAGCCACCTTGTTAATTTCACTTTAGTCTCACATATCACTTTTCTGAGTAATTATTTTCTCTTAAAGTAAATGGACTTCATATCTGCCACCAACTGGCCAATAGAATATTTGATAATTCCATATGTAATGCTTTTTATGCTTGTGGTCATAGAGATATACAGCATGGAAACAGACCCTTTTGGGCCAACTCATCCATGCCGACCAAATTTGCCAACCAGATGTCCCACATGCAAGCACCCAGCCATGTCCCTCAATCCTTTATAATCATATACCAATCCAGATGCCTTTTTAAATGCTGCAATTGTACCAGCTCCTCTGGCAGCTCATTCCATACACATACCACCCTCTGTGTGAAACAGTTGCCCCGTAGGTCTCTTTTATATCTTTTCCTTCTCGCCCTAAACCTGTGCCCTCCAGTTCTGGACTCCCCCACCCTCGGGAAAAGATTGTCTATTTATCCTCTCCATGCCCCTCATGATTTTATAAACCTTTATAAGGTCACATCTCATCCTCTGAAGCTCCAGGAAGAAGAAAGCCCTAGCCTATTCAACCTCTCCCTATAGCTCCAATCCTCCAATCCGGGCAACATCCTTCTGAATCTTTTCTGAACCCTTTCAAATTTCACAATATCCTTCTGATAGGGAGGAGACCAGAATTGCATGCAATATTCCAAAAGTGGCTTAATCAACATCCTGTATACTGCACCATGACTCCCAACTCCTATACTCAATGCTTTGAATAGTAAAAGAAAACCTACCAAATGCCACCTCGCTATCCTATCTGCCTATGACTCTACTTGCAAGGAGCTATGGACCTGCACTTCAAGCTCTCTTAGTTCAGTAACAGTCCCTAGGACCTTGCCATTAAGTGTATAAGTTCTGCTAAGATTTGCTTTCCCGAAATGCAGCACCTCGCATTTATCTAAATTAAACTCCTCAGCCCATTGGCCCATCTGATCAAGATCCCGTTGTAATCTGAGGTAACCTTCTTCACTGTCTACCACACTTCCAATTTTGGTGTCATCTGTAAACTTACGAGCTCTACCTCCTATGTTCACATCCAAATCATTTATATAAATGATGGAAAGTAGTGCACCCAGCCCTGATCATTGTGGCACTCCACTGGTTGCAGGTCTCTAGTCTGAAAAATAATCCTTCACACCACCCTCTGTCTTCTACCTTGGAGCCTGTTCTGTATCCACAAGGTTAGTTCTTCCTGTATTCCATGAGATCTAATCTTGCTAAACAGTCTTCCATTGGGAGCCTTGTCAAACGCCTTACTGAAGTCTGTATAGATCATGTCTAATGCTCTGCCCTCATCAATCCTACTTCAAAAATCTCAATCATGTTGGTGGGACACGATTTCCCTCGCAAAACGTTATGTTGACTATGCCTAATCAGTCCTTCCCTTTCCAAATAGATGTAAATCCTGTCCCTCAGGATTCCCTCCAATCACTTGCCAATCACCGATGTCAGGCTCACCAGTCTATAGTTCTCTGGCTTGCCCTTACCACCTTTCTTAAATAGTGGTACCACATTAGCCAAACTTCAGTCTTCTGGCACCTCACCTGTGACTATTGACAATACAAATATCTGAGTAAAATGTCCAGCGATCACTTCCCTAGCTTCCCACGAAGTTCTAGGGTACACCAGATTAGGTCCTGGGGATTTAACCACTTTTATAGGGCCCTATTCTTTGCAGACAGTATTTGCAATTCACCTGTTTCAACCCAACAAAAGAGTCAGCCAGTTACTAATTCATTTCTACGGACAATGCCTTTACCTGCCCAATTTAAGACTGTGGCAATGCTTGGCAGTTAGCTCTGTGTCAGCATTAATGGTATATTCGCTATGGCAATTGCGGGTGTAATTTTACAACTACTTTACAGTTATAGTTAGACAAAATCTAACCTATTATTTTAATTGATTTTATCACCTTTTGCATTTTTGTTTATACATGCTGTATTTCTTGATCTGACACTTTCCCTTTTTTTTCAGGCATTGCTTCCATGAGCATGAGTTCTTTTGATTGCCTCATACTACAAACCTTTTACATTTTTCTCTAAGTGCTCAAATTTAGTAACTTACATTTTTTAAAAGTTGAGAATATGCTAAAGGATGGCATTCAAAGCCATTTTGGACTAGTTGTAGCCACCCCTATCCATTTGCATTTTATATTATGTTGAACTATTTAAATAAGGATGACTAGTTCTGGGCATAGGTTCTCTACTCGGAGCTTCATTGCATCAAGTGCATGCTAAAAATCTTCTCATTATTCAACGTGGGAGCATTGCATGTTGAAAAGTTGACCTTTTATTGAGCAATAGTAAAAGTGAAGGAAAAACAAACACAAATAGCTGTATTTGTTTTGGGCAATGAACAGGGCCTGCTTGAGCAATAACAAATTTACAGTTAGTGAGTTACAACTGCATCACCTCAGCTCTATTGGAAGCCAGTGTCAAGGGCTTTCAGACTTCTGCCAGATGCTGCACTACTCTATCATGCTCAAGGTGATTATTTTCCTGATTGTCTTTACTTTTACGTCTTGGACACTACTGCTGTTCTCTCAGCTCTTCAGTGTTCATTACATCCCCTCTTCGCATGGCTATAATTGTGCAGAGCGCAGCATTCTGGGATTATGCTGCACAGGCTATTGAGTTACTGCAAAGCCCCCCACTTCCTAAAAAATGCCAGTGCAACCATTTGGAATCTCCTCTTCAAGAGACACCATGAAGATTTGGTATTAGGAATAATTCAACTGAATCTATGCTTGGCCTCAGATCAACGGGTCGCATAATGGTTTCAGAGCATAGCCCCTTTCACTTAATAACCATCTTTGTAAGGCAGTTGGTCCTTGAAATGAAGCAAGAGTATAAAGAATTCTTGTGGAAGTAGGAATTGTGCCAGCTTCTAGTATACCTTGCATAGACGTCTCAACTGCGGTGCCAGTGATCAGAGATGACTTGTACTTTGATGGAATGAAATGCTTTTGTCTTGAAGTTTGCTGCATTGATATCGCGCTGTCAATGTGATGTGTGTTAGTCCGTAGCATTGCCCATCTCGGGGAAGCCAGCTGCTTTGACAAAACTTACTACGCAAGCTTCAGCACTGCCTCTGTCATGGAGGAAACTAGATGAAGTGTCTAGCACAAGCTGCATCACTGACAGCCTTCACACACTTGTGGATTGAGGGAAATCCACACAGGTCCCAGTTGATCCTTGGAAGCAACAGTTGCATAAAACCTGACCACAGCTGTCACCTTGAACTACTGGGATGGGATGGTCACCCACCCATTCAGGTCAGATACTAGCAGGTTGGACTAGTTCTGCTCTGATGCATCATTAGCCTGTGGTGACATACACCTCACTCATTTGGACCAATGGCATTGAGAATAATAGACTCTGGACATCCTGTAAAACTTCCACAAGCTGTGGGGACTTTCTTCTGTAAACTATTCATGTCGAGGCTATTTGTCAACTGCTGGAAGTTGCTAATGATTCTGCACTTGCTGGTGCTTCTGTTTTCTTCTATTTCTCTGTGCCTTCATGACACCCAGTCTACAGCAATGATGACCTATTCTGTGGTGGGGTCCATAGGTCACTGCTCCAATGAACCAGTTGGAGGAACATCAAAACCAGGTTCTTAAAATTTAAAATGGCTGCATTGGATATAAGAATACGTTGGCCAATACTTACAGTTCAAGTTGAGAGAAAATCATCTCCGTGCCCTTATGCAATATATGTGATGCTGGATTGTCTTTGTGAATTTGGGTCCTCAAATGACACTTTTAAGGTTGTCTGTGATGACCTCTCTCTCTCATTGACATGACTATTTATCAATATAATGACAAAAGACAAAGTAAGGTTGCTTGTGACCAGGATTTGTATTTCTCACTGGAAACTACATGCATTTCACATGCAAGGTATTATTATTATTACAGATATTTTCACCCTGTGTTGTGATAAGCGAATGTGACTTGCCTCTTGAAAGGCCTCATATTGCTTCCAGCTGGAGCTTGCATGTGCAGACAGAGAAAGGTCACTTATTGTGGATCTGATTGCAAACGTTTTGCATTTCTATTGCATGTTTGTGATTTGAATGAAAGAGAAGGCAACACAAGTGAGCCACGGGCTTAGCCTGGTAATCAAGGTCACACCTGAGCCTTCATCTTCCTTTCTCTCTCATTCCCTGGTGACTTTGCGGTACCCAGCTTCCACACATTGCGCCTTATCTTCTTTCATTAATGTTCCTCTCTCAACATTACCTTTGAGCTTGGTCACGTGAAACATTGTGCTGCATCCCCCACCCCCATGTAATCGTGTTCCTCAATGTACTATTGTCATCCTCTTATCCTTAACTGCTGTCATCTCTGCATCCCAGCACGCTGCCTCCAATTCCCTCAATTGACTTCCCAAATTGTCCTAGTGGCTCCTTGTAACATCGCTTGATTTTCATTGAGCAAACCCCGACTGTGACCAAGCCCTGCTGACCAATGTGGATAAACAATCGTGACTGAGTGACCAGGCCTCTGACTGATGTCTGTTCAGATCCCCTGATGGGTTTAACTCAAATTTTCAGACTGGTTGGACTAGACTTGCAGGATTAACTTTGTGCAGCCCTCTCAATTGGTAATCCATCACCTTCAACATTCACACCCTTTTATAGCTGCTGAGCATTGTGTACCATTTGAAAGATGCATTGCAGCAATTCACAAAGGATACTTTGACAGCCACTTCAAAATCTGCAACCTATGTCATTAAGAGCAAGTGCAGCAGATTAGAATTAGGTTTAGAATTACAGTTATTGTCACAGATGCTTTGGATGGGTATATGAATTGGAAGGGTTTGGAGAGATGTGGGCCGGGTGCTGGCAGGTCGGACTAGATTGGGTTGGGATATCTGGTCGGCATGGACCGGTTGGACTGTAGGGTCTGTTTCCGTGCTGTACATGTCCGTGACTCTATGATGAAACAAGCAGTAGCAGCATGTACTGCTCTCATTGTAAAATAGAGCTTAATTTTTTTTCCCTTGTATCAGAGTAGAAATGAAATCAGGAATCTTTGTTCCTTGCTGCATTCCCACTTGTGTTGTATGGTATACGAGGTTATTCCAAACTCATTACTCAGACTGACAGTGGGATTTCTGCAGTCCTTTGTTAACAAGTGAATCAGCAAAAAATGTGAAGTTGTCTTTTGAGTTAAGATCATTCTGAACTATTCTAGGAATGCTTTGGAATATAAGGCTCTTTTTTTGTGTGTGAATGTTTTGATAGTTGCTCATTTTTGTTTCTTTATTGAGTAGGATAGCAGTAGGAGGACAAAGGACAAACTTCAAAATGTATCTTTTGAAGCAAAACCAGAGAACACAATTTTACATATTAAGCTGTTTTCTTGATTGAAGCTTAATTCCCATAAATAAATTATAATAAGAATGCACACTGAGTCCTTTCCCTGTAATCAAACAATCAACATTGACTTTGCCAGATGATGTAAAGTAATATGAGCAGATCACTTCAGTTGAATTACTCTATGTATTTTAGAAATCTTTTTCAAAATCAAGTACATGCAGACCATGATGAAATTTATATTTTCTTCCAAGTACCATGTTGTGAAGTTGTATCCAAGTCGGCAGATAATCTGTTCCTAGAATTCACTGATAGTTATTGTATTTTCTTCCTATGCTTGCAATTCCATGCAGAAGATAACTTCTGTTCTGTTTCCTTTTGAATAGATTATATGAACCCAGGTCCTACGATTAGAATAGTCCAAACTAATAATTGGTTAGAAACTGATGAGGATTCCTTGTGCCATGATAGTTAACTGAAATTCCCACAAGGAACTGTATTGCTAATCTTTCATTTGTTTTTTGGCAGTCATGCTTGAAAGAGGAACTCAGAGGTGGCCTTGGTTTACTATCTCATCCAAAGTGCAACCCTCCCTCAGGTTTATACTGTCATGTTAGCTTATTATTATGTAGTCATGTCTTGGACTTGAATCCACAATATCTGACTTGGAGGTTGGTCAACTGATCCAGATTGCTACTGCGTAAAAAAAGCATGTCTCGGTGCTAGCTCAAGCCTTTTTGCATTTGTTGCAAAACATGAAATGTCTAGCGGATCCAATATTGATCAGCTTGATGATTGGTTGCTATTGGAAGCTCCACTTGCCAAGTTTATTGTGTTAAAACCTCCTGCCTATAATTTTGTGAAAATAAGGATCAGATGCTTATTTTGGTTCTGGAAAATTGTTAAATGCTTTCTATATTTTACTTGCCTTAATTATGATGGTTCATTTTGTTGGAATATCATCTGATTTGGCTCTGACACCTGAGTATACAATGCATTCTGCTTCTACACTAAACAACATCAGTTCCTGGCTTTGGTTTCTAGCAAAAGGTAAATTTGCCTAGATTACATCATTACTGTTTTTTGCTAATGTAATTGGAGTTTTAAAGATTGGTTATATGGATCTGCAGTCATAGGAAGGTTGGCTACTAGCCCTTAGTTGCTTAATAACAAAACTGTTTTTTATTTCCATAATAGTTAATAACTTTCTCAATTTTATTAATAATGCATTTGAAAGTAAGACTTCATTTTAGTTAGAGAGAAAAAACCTCAAAAATTAAGTTACCTTATTTACATTCTCATGTGCCTTCAGTCAGAAGGCATAAGCTATTGGTTCCCATACTCTTACTACTTGTTTGACAGCTGTGTTTCTCTATTCAGAATAATTTTGCTTGCCTTTTCTTGATCTGTTCATCACCTGAAGTACTTGCAAGCATTTGTGAAAATGCGCACTAAACATAAGGATCTGATGGTGCGTCTTAGAATGTTAGAATAAAGCAGACTGTGAGCCATCTACTGCTTCTGCACTATATTGTACCGAGAGTCACACTATCCTATAGTAGAGAATGAGATTATTTGGCCCATTGTATCTGTGCTGGCATTTTAAGGTGCTATTCTATTAGTTTCAACATGGAATGTTGAGTTCTGAAGAGGGAATGTTGAGTTAAGACTTCAAAAATATTGTCATCATTGATGCCTGTGGCACAGAAAATGGTCCTTCAGCCCATCAAGTCTGCACCCTTCAAAACAAACTATTCTAATCCTGTTTTACACCACTTGGTCCATAGCCTTGACAGTGTGGGTCGTCTGGTTACGTTTTTTTCTAAACCATCCACACCCTTATTGTATACTAGAAAGTAAACTTGTGGATACCAGTACAAGTCCTCAAGTTTTTGACCAATATGTTTGCTCAGACAAAATTATGTTGTACTTTTAAATGTGTTCCCTGTGTCGCTTGTAGCTCTTACGATGTAAGGGTGTGTCTATATGTGTATTCTCAGTCAATTGGATCAGCTAGGCAATTCAATCCCGAAGTTTTCAAGTGTGTTAAGAGACAACACATTCACACATAGTATCTACTACTGAAAATCATCTTTGTACTTTATGTCATTATGTTACAAGTATCCATTATCAAACATTCTGGTAATGGGAACTTTACTGATGCAGTGATTTACAGTTGTCAAGGTTCTTTTGCTCATAGAATTTATAGTTTCATAGCATTTTAAAAATTGTTCAAGGTCGGAATCTTGCCCCAAGATTAATTCAATTTAATAATGCAAGTTTTGTCAATTATCTGTAAGAGTTGAGAAATCCATTAATTCTTTGATCAAACAGAGACTTTGTCATTTGTTCTGTTACGTACATAAAACTTCACAAACTTCGATTTTAAAGTCCTCCATACTGTGTTAGAAATGCTGCATGGATCCTCTACCACAACTCTAATTTTCTGTATCAAAATTAGTTATGCAATTTAACATTTTAATATGTCAATTCGACTTGCAGTAACGCTAGCTTGGTATAAATGCAGTCCAAATTGCAGCGTGCAGTAACATCAGGAATCTGTACATCACTAAGTACTTGAAGCATTTGTAAAAACGCACACTAAACATAAATGGAATGATATAACCCATTCATGAACTTGATTCATTTTGTTTGTGTTTGCACTTTTTTTTGGTTTAAATATGCGAATCTGATCAATTACAAACCCATGTAATATGTAAGAGAAAGAAACTTTCAAAGATGTAATATGGGAAATTTACCAAACTTATTAAATGAGAAATGCAGCCTGTATATCAAGTGACACTGTCACGTGAAGTATTATGAAATACTGCATTGCGTCCATCCCAAAATGCCCAAGTCTGTTGCTGAAATCCATTCTTAATCATTGACGCAAATAAAGTACATTGACTTTTCTACAATAATGAAGCCTTGTAGATCTTATCAATTATTTAAATAGGATATTCTGATTGACGTTTGCATCAGTTCAAAAAACTCTATAGGTTTTTGTTTTTAATTAGATATTGGAATAATTTTCAGGCAATTGTCCCACTTTCTATTTGAGGTGGGAGTGGAATTCAGATGACAGGTTTTAGGTTAAACTTTGCTCTTGATGTCAATCACATAATCTATACCTTTTTTATCCTGTTGTGTGGTTGATCTGACACCATTTGATTGAACATTTTTTCTGAACTTGTGTTGCTGGAAATAACAATTGTTGTTCTGTTGCATGACTCTCGTGATCAGCCCAGAGCATAATTCCATAGGCAACCAAGTGCATTTCAGTTGTCTGTGCTTTGCTTTCATTCTAATTTCAAGCTAATTTTTGAATGACTATAATCAAACTCTTTTTATTTTTCTTTCCATTTGGGTACTTCTATTTGAAAATTGGGATGTCATTTAACAACAGGAGCCAGCCAAAGGTACGTTTGAATTTGTTTCTGCTCTTCTCAGTGTTAACAGAGACAGTGGAGTGATACAGATTTGCAGTATTATATATACCCACTACATTTAGAAAACAGATCATTGCAGTTCAGAGAAAAAGGTTGGTGGTGAGGTTTGATCCTTTCCATCAGAGACAAAATATGAGAAATCTTATGGAGTATGTCTCACTTGCCTGAATGGGTTCTGCTGAAACAATATTGAAGAAGTTTAGTGTCATCCAAATCAAAGCAGTCTGCTTCATCAGCAGTTAATCCAGCATCTCAAATATCCTCTCCTCTCATTGTCAGTATGACTGCGGTTTATGCTGTCTGCAGATGTACTGTAGCAAATCCCCAATATCTTGCAAACTCAAGATCTTCACCATTTTAGAAGGACAAGACGAGCAAGTGGTTACACCTCTAAATTTCCCTCTCAGTCATGCAGCATTCTGACTTGAACATATTGTATCATATCTGTATTGCTGGGTTTAAACTCTGGAACTCTGAACTCCAAGCATTGTTGGGTATATTGATGCTGTAGTTCTACAAGTTGACAAACCATGCCCACCTTAAAGCAAATAAGGATGGTTAATAAATGTCTTTGGCACCCATATCATGAACAATGGAAAATTAATGAATATTTTGGTGTTGGAGTGCTATAGCCCTTATTCTAAGCCTATTACCTATTTCTCAAATGAATGCAGTACGAGGGAAGTATTATTCCACATTCTACTTCTCATAATGAATTTGATGTTGAATGCCTGCATCCAAATATTAAACTGTCACCGTTTATTTACATATAGGCATCCTAGTTTTTATAAATTAAACAATTATTTCTCTGGAAGCTTCATGACATCACTTTACATTGTAACTTTACAATAAATAATGTAAGAGTGAAAGTTTCATTTCAGTTTTATCAAGTAGACCTGAAGGTTTATTAATTTAAATGGTGTTAGAGTTTATACAATGAGCTTTATGTTTCACTTGTGCACATACTAATAGATTTTGTTAATATTTTATTTACACATTGCTTATTCTTCGGTAATCTGATATTCCATTCTTTGGCTCGGTATTGAACCTACAAGCACTGATGAACTTAAAAGTTTGTGTGCTCTGTTGTGTCAATAATTAGTGCATCATAGATTATGCTTGAATTTCTAATCTACTTCAAGATTCCAATGTACATTTTTTTTTGAGCTGACCTTCTTTAACAACTGGATCAGACTCCTCTTGATAAAGTGATCAGACCGTGGTAAAGTTAGTTCTGATACTTAATTTGTCTATTGTCCTCAAAGTTCATTATTGCAGGAAAAAAGATATGCCTCAAACTCAAATAACTCATGAAGGTTAAGGTCTCTTTAAAAATCTGAAACAAGTGAAGTTAATCGTTTCACACGCCTGCTGTGCAGTAGCAACTCGAGCAATATTATAGAGTCATACAGCGTGGAAACAGACCCTTGGGTCCAATCAGTCTAAAATTCGAAGCTAAAGTAGACTCATGTGCCTGCACTTGGTCCACAATCCTCCAGACATGGCTTATTCATGTACTTATTCAAATGTCTTTTAAATGTTATAGATGTACCCGCATCCACCACTTCCTCTGGAAGTTCATTCCACACACAAACCACTGTGTTTAAAAAAAACCCTCATGTTTTGTTTTAATTTTTCTCCCCTCACCTTCAAAATATGCCCCATAATCTTGAAATCCCCCACCCCAGGGAAACTATACCTGCCATTCACCTTATCTATAACCCATATTCTTTTATAAACTTTCATAAGGTCACTTCTCAACCTCCCTAGTCTCCAGTGAAAAAGGTCCCAGCCCCTCTTTATAATTCCATTCCTGGCAATGTCCTGGTAAATCTCTTCTTAATCCTCTCCAGTTTAATAAAATTCTTCCTGTAACAGGGAGTCCAGAACTGGACGCAGTACTCCAGAAGAGGCCTCATCAGTGTCCTCAACATAATGTCCTTACTTTTGTACTCAAAGGTCTGAGCAATGAAGGCAAGCCAGCTTCAGTATTCTTCATTAACAGGATATTGTTGCCAAGCCCAAAAGATATTCTAGTCACCACACAAATGAGCAATGTAGTACATGAATATTAATGCTGATGTGATGCCGGCCATGTAGGTCATATGTCCCAGTGACTAATCAGTTATCAAATCCCTTTTGCTGTTTACAACAGACTGGGTACAGACTGCATTGCACCTGCCCATGACAGCAATCACTGAACAAACAGGCATGTGTCAAGAATTGCACCAGCATCCAATTCAAGATTATCAGTCATGCTTGCAATGTGGCTCGTTTGCAGTTACTGGAAACAACAGTGTCATTCAGAAGACCTTGGTCTCATAGAATCATTGAATCCCAAATGGAAGTGGGCAAAGGAAAAATGTACAAACTCTCATCTGAGGGTGAGAATCAAACCTGGGTCCCTGGCACTGTGATGCAGCGGTACTAACTACTGTGTCACCCTAACTATAGACGAGAAGAATTTGTGTGGCTTTCAGTTAAAAGCTTTGGGATAACTGTCCCCTGATGCATTGATTGAGGCAGTGTGCACTTGTCAACGAGATATCATCCTGTTCCTCAATCAGTATAAATTCATGTTCCCTTTGAAATTGGGTATTCTTGCATCTGCTCTGACAAATACAAGATGAAAAGCTTGACAGTATGTCTGTCTTTATTTCCAGTAATAGTCAAGTTCTGTGTTACAAAGTGACTAAAATGAGTATTACTTTGGTCTTGGCTAATCTGATTGGAGGGGGAATGGCCAAGATGAAGTGACATTTTGAATTTAAAATTGTGAATGGTACAAATCTAACATTTAAAAACTGCTGGAAATGTACAGCAGGTTAGTCCAGTGAGCATGAGAGAGAAGATTTCAGGTCGGATCTGTCAATCCTAGAATGAAAAGTCTTGGCTGTAACAGCTTTCAACTGAAATGCGTTCTGTGTATTTAAAGCATGAAACTATATCTTAATCTTCCATTTTTCTTTAAGTCCTATATATAACATTTTAATTTTATTTTATTTAAGTATACATGTCCTTTCCAAGACCAATCTGAAATGAATGCTGACCAAGTTTTTTCCCCTTTTTATGTACGTAGGTTTTTGCATATGATCACTGCTTTTGGTCAATGGATGAGTCCGTTAAGGAGAAGTATGCAGGTATGTTGCATTTATTTTACAGTAAAGCTTTAAGGAATTAATATGGTGTCCATGAGATATAGCTTGCTTGTGATATTAAGCTGACTTTTAGTTATCCTTTCACCACCACCTGTTTGTTTGGGTCCTTCTGCCTCTGACACCATTTGAGAAGGTGAAACAGTGACCACATGGGGATTTGGAACAAGTACTGGGAAGTGTGGGGTCAGAATAGGAGCTTATCTTCCGGATTGAATCGAAATAGCATTTCATCCTCTTGCTCCCTAACCTCTTCTGTTAACCTCTGATGTCAGGAACTTGCTGTATTCACTTAACAATTAAGACGTTGGTGGCATAGCAAGATGAAAAGCAAGAATTCAACTCTTTTACTCTTTATATTGAAGCTTTGTCTGCCACTTTTCATCTACTTGAAATTATTCATAGGTTGCAAACTCTTACTTAACTCACAATATATGTGCACAGGCTGACCAAGCTTAGGCTAGTGTGATGAAATAATAACTGGTTTAATTATTTGACTATATCAAGGCCTTTTTCATACTGAGTAAGAACTATTGGACACCCTGATCACTTTTCTGACTCTTGGCATCCACAAAGGGACAATTAAAATCCCTCGCATGAAGTGCATTGGTGTCTGGTTCTTTTTTTTCATTCAAAAATGTTGTTCCAACTGTTCTACTGTTTCAAATGCACTGACATGTATTGAGTATAGTTTGAAAGATGCTGGTAGTCTACTTGAGTACCACCTAAATAGTGATTCGTGTATGTGTACCTGGACAATGATGAGGATAGCATTGCAGCTGAATCTACTCCTGGTAGCCCCCACCATCCATATGTGCGTTCATCATTGCATAACTGCTGCTGGAAAGTGTGAAATCCAGAATAAGATCAAAGTTGCTGAAGAAATGCAGCAGGTCAGGCAGTGTCTGTGGAGAGAAAATCAGTAACTTATTGGGTCCATTGGAGTTGCCAGAAGTACCCGCTTAAGATTTACAGTCCTGCCCTACAGTGTGTTGACCTGATTAAGTGCACATTTATACTGCTACTTATCAGTCATTATTCTTCATTTTATATAACTGTGCAGTTATTTCCATTTTTCTCTCCTCCATTCTTTCTTGTTCTAGGTCAAGACATAGTGTTCAAATGTCTTGGTGAAAATTTGCTGCAAAATGCATTTCAAGGATACAATGCTTGTATATTTGCTTATGGACAGACTGGTAGGATATTTCAATAGTGTATTTCTTTAAATGAATGTAACTTGTAAAACATTGTGCAATTACCAGAGCAGCTTAGCTGTCATATGAAGTTCTAGCTAAATATCTTACAGTCAAGCCATTTGAATAAATGTAAATATGATTTTTCAGGGAACCTTGCAAGCTTTTACTATAGATCGTTCTGATCTGATGTTACTCCTGTCAAATAGATGCTGCTTAAACTGATGAAAATGGGGCAGCAAGGTGGCTCAGTGGTTAGCACTGCTGCCTCAGAGCACCAGGGCCCCAGGTTTGATTCCAGCCTCAGGCAACTGTCTGTGTGGAGTTTGATCATTCTCCTCGTGTCTGCGTGGGTTTCCTCCGGGTGCTCCAGTTTCCTCCCACAGTCCAAAGATATGCAGGTCAGATGAATTGCCCATGCTAAATTGCCCATAGGTAAGGTGCGTTAGTCAGAGGGAAATGGGTTACCCCTCGGAGGGTTGGTATGGGCTTGTTGGGCCAAAGAGCCTGTTTCCAATCTGTAGGGAGTCTAAAAATAAGACAGGCAACTATATTTGTAAAGTAACTATTCCTTTCAGACTGCCCTATTTTCCATAGTGTTTGGAAGAGTGAAACTGAATTTATTTTGTGTTTTAATACCTTGTTAATTATCTATCCATACCTATTGGTTAGGCTCAGGGAAATCGTACACAATGATGGGTTCAAAGGACAAGCCAGGTTTGATCCCCCGATTATGCAGCAAACTATTTGAGCGAGCATTGCAAGAGGCCAATGAGGAACAAACTTTCACTGTTGAAGTGTCGTACATGGAAATCTACAACGAAAAGGTCCGTGACCTCCTTGATCCAAAAGGGTAAGTGAGAGAAAATAAAGGTGAAGAGCAAGCATGCTTAAATCTGGAAGTGGAAGTCATTTTGTTGGGAATGCATTAACACAGTACTTCTGTACTGCTTTAACTTTAATTCACCATTGACATTTTTTCAATGAGGAGAAAGTGAGGATTGCAGATGCTGGAGATCAGAGTTGAGTGTGGTGTGCTGGGAAAGCACAGCAGGTCAGGCAGCATCCAAAGAGCAGATGAATCGACTTTTTGGGCACATGCCCTTCATCAGGAATGAGGCTTGTGGGCCAGGGTCTCCGATAAGCTGGAGGGGGATGCGGCTGGAGGGGAAGGTAACTGGGAATGCAATAGGTAGATGAAGGTTGGGGAGAATGTGATAGGTCAGAGAGGAGGATGGAGCGGTTAGATTAGAAAGACGATGGACAGGTCAAGTGGGCGGTGCTGAGTTGGAGGCTTGGGCCTGGGATAATGTTTGGGGGAGGGTGTGGGAAGAGGTGGGGAGGGAATGATGAAACTGGTGAAATCTACATTGATCACATGTGGTTGCAGGGTCCCAAGGCGGAAGACACTGGTGGTTAGAGCTTGGCCATGGAAGAGGCCCAGGACCTGTATGACCTTGGTGGAGTGGGAGAGGGAGTTTAACTGTTCAACCAAAGGGCGGTGGGGTTGATTGGTGTGGGTGTCTCAGAGATGTTCTCTGAAACGATACGCAAATAGGCGTCCTGCGTCCCCGATGTAGAGGCGATCACATCGGGTGTAACAGATACAGTAGATGATGTTTGTGGAAGTACAGGTAAATTTCTGTTGAATGTGCAAGGACCTTTGGGGCCTTGGAGGTGAGGGGGAAGGTGTGGAAGCAGGTTTTGCACTTCCTGTGGTGGCAGGGCTGGTTGTGGGGGGGTAGCCACAGAGGGAATGGTCTCTCCGGAGTGCTGATAGAGGTGGGGAGGGAAAAATATCCCTTGTGGTGGGGTTTGTATGTAAGTGGCAGACGTGGTGGAGGATAATGTGATGTATTCGGAGGTTGGTGAGGTGGAAAGTAAGGACCAGAGGGGTGGGATTCAAGGGCAGAGTTGTGGGAAGTGGAGGAGATGGTCAACGATGACCATGTGGGAGAGGAAATCGCAGTCTATGAAGGAGGAAGCCATGTTAGATTTTCTGTGGTGGAATTGGTCCACCTGGGAACAGATGTGGCCGAAGCAGAGGAATTGGGAATAAAGAATGGCATTTTTATAGGAGGCAAGGTGGGAGGTGGTGTAGTCCAGGTAACTCTGGTAATTGGTAGGGTTGTAGTAGATGTTTGAGATTAGTTGGTCGCCAAAGGTGGAGGTGGAGAGGTTCAGGAAGGGGAGGGAGGTGTTCGAGATAATCCAGGTGAATTTGAGGGTGGGGTAAAAGGTATTAGTGAACTGTTCAATGTCCTTGTGGGAGCACACGTTAGTGCTGAAACAGTCATTCATGTAGCAGAGGAAAAGGTGGGGGATGGCACTGGTGTAGTTGTGGAAGATGGACTGTTCCACATGCGCGACAAAGAGGCAGGGATAGCTGGGGCCCATGTGGGTGTCCATGGCTACCCCTTTGGTTTGGAGGAAGTGGGAGGATTGGAAGGAGAGATTGGAAGGATTTCTTCCACGTGGCAATTTTCTGTCTCTCTACACCTAGTGATGTGTGTCAACAGTATTAATTTTTCTTCTTGCATGGATTAAACTTTATTTGGTCTCGTTTATTGACACTTCAGTTGAGATATACTTTTTGATCATGATTTCTTCAGCAAAGTTTGCACAGTGTTGCCAGGGCTGGAGGATTTGAGCTACAGGGAGAGTCTGAATAGACTGTGGCTGTTTTCCCGCAAGTGTTGGAGGCTGAGGGGTGACCTGATAGAGATTTATAAAATCATGAGAGGCGAGGATAGGGTAAATAGACAAAGTTTTTGTCTGGGGTGGGGGAGTCCTCGTTGCAATTAGAGAGGTGTGGCAAGTCGAGGTGTACACACCCTGGCTCATGTGCTCACGTGCGCTGCCTCCCACCCTGGCTCATGTGAAATGCTATCTCTTGTTCCCAATTCCTCCCCTCCCAGGTGGTGGATGATGCCCTCCAGCGAATTTTCTCCACTTCCCACACCTGCAACCACAAGGACAGAATCCCTCCAGTCCTCCCCTTCCACCCCACCAACCTCTGTATACATTGCATCATTCTCTGCCATTTCCATCACCTATGAACAGACCCCACCACCAGGGAAAAATTTCCCTCCCCACCCCAATCTGCATTCTGGAGAGACCATTCCTTCCACGACTCACTTGTTAGGAACATGCCCCCCCACCACCTTCCCTCCACTCCTGGCACCCTCCCCCGCCACCACAAGAAGTGCAAACCTGTGTCCACACCTCTCCCCTTACCTCCATCCAAGGTTCCAAAGGATCCTTCCACATCCGACCGAGATTTGCCTGTACTTCCACACATGTCATCTACTGTGTCCGTTGCTCCTGATGTGGTTTCCTCTCCACTGGGGAAATAGGATGTCACCTTGTGGATCGTTTCACAGAACATCTCTGGGACGCGCGCAGTAAACCATCTCACTGTCCCATAACCAAACATTTCAACTCCACCTCCCACTCTACAAAGGACATGCAGGTCCTGGGCCACCTCCATGTCAAATCCTAACCACCCGACGTCTGGAGGGAGAACGGCTCATCTTCTGCTTTGGGATCCTTTCTGGAGATTGACGTCACAAAGCACCTACTTCCTTGGGGATGCTGCATGATACTCTTTATTCCATCATAGAATGAATGTGTTGGTTTTACTGTCCAACTCTAATTCTGCTTCAGGTGGAGATGAGCTGCTTTTTTGAACCTCATACCTGTAGTTCATCACATGTTTTCAATTCATATTATGTAAAGAACCAGAGAATCTCATATGACTTTTCTCTTAATGCTGAATGGAGTGTGGCTTAAACAAATCCTGTCTTTAGCCATATTTATCTCTTGATAGTGGAAGAAACTTATTTTAGTGGGTTGTGTGAGGATGAATAATAGGTGAGGATACCCTGCTTGATGGTTAAGATAGAATAAGTGGTATTTTAATTATCTTATTTCCTCACATATCTGCCTGTAGCATCACGTGCGACGAAATGTATCCAGTCAGCCACAACGGGCCAATGAGCCTCCTGCACTGATGAGAATAATGGGATTCTCTGTATTTTTTAACATAATATTGAAAACATGTGGTGAACAACAGGTATGAGGTTCAAAAAAGCAGCTCACCTCCACCTGAAGCAGAATTAGAGCTGGACAGTAAAACCAATACATTCATTCCATGGTGGAATAAAGAGTATGTATGCAATAGAACAGAATATATTCTGTAAAACTAAGACATGCCATCCCATTGGTCAGCCACCCCATTCCAATTGCTACATTCTAACCAATGTGCATTAGAAATGGTCCAGAGAAGCTTCAAAATGGTGAACTCAGAAAATAAAATTAGAACTGCAAATGTGTTGCTGGTCAAAGCACAGCAGGCCAGGCAGCATCTCAGGAATAGAGAATTCGACGTTTCGAGCATAAGCCCTTCATCATTATTCCTGATGAAGGGCTTATGCTCGAAACGTCGAATTCTCTATTCCTGAGATGCTGCCTGGCCTGCTGTGCTTTGACCAGCAATACATTTGCAGCTGTGATCTCCAGCATCTGCAGACCTCATTTTTTACTAAATAAAATTAGAAACTTTTCAGAGTTTTGATCTCCTGTATGAAAAGTTCTTACTTTTTCTTGATTGAAGAGGAACATTATGGCATTGGTTCCACTTTGTAAAGTGCGTCACTAGCTGCTCAAATGCAGACCTTGCAGTCTCAATATTGTTTCATATCCGTCAGCACTATTCTGATATGAGGCCAGAGATACAAATAGAATTTGTTTCTCACCTGAATTTTTAAAAATTTTATTTTGTTATACATTTTTGCACATTTGTTTTATAGGAGCCGACACACTTTGAAGGTGAGGGAACACAAAGTTTTAGGTCCATATGTGGATGGTCTGTCCAAACTGGCTGTGACAAGCTACAAGGTAAGGAACATAAGTAATCAAACTGTGTAAAACATGATTTTGTGGGTAGCAACTTCTAAATCGTAGAAGAAGTAAGGTTTTCAAGTGGTTGGTGTAACCAGTGTTTTGGTTTGTGGTAACAATTGAAGTCGCTACAAAAAAATTACTACTTTATTCAAAGCTTTCAGTTTAAAATTTGGTGGTTAAAAGTCTTAAAATTTATGCTATTGGATTTTATTGCCAACATGACAGACTGTTTTATGCACACGCTATTGCTTGAGGTGTTATTTACTATTGTTTTGGTTGAAGGAAATGGCTGAACGGTTGTAAATATTCTTGGAAACAATGCTGACTTTGTTTTAATTTTCAACATGTTGGAAGTTTTTGACAGCTGAAATTTGCAGAAACTTTGATTTTGATCTCTTACTTTTCTTCTTAACCCAAAGTTAATTCAGTTACACTTGCTCTCCTCTATTCCCTGCCACCAAGTAAATTTAAAAATAGCATATTGTGGAAGTCTCCCAAGTTTGTGTCTGAAGTTGCGCACCTTTCTGACTTGGGTTTATATTGTTGTTTCCTTCTAATCTACAACATACAACTCTTAAGGGGTGCACCAACAGAGAGACCCAGTGTTTGGGCGACAGGGTATTTTGGTGGTATGTCACTCCGACACATGACATATGGTCGAATATAATGCATTAAAATAGTTGAAATTTTGCCAAGCATGCAAAGAAGTTTTAGACTGGACTTGACTCGCAGCTGCTGTCTAAGCTTCCCCAGTTTTCTTAAAAATGTGACTAAGATGCTTTCAACATAAAGTGACAAAAATTCTTAAATGCAGCATATGGAGGTAACACATTATCTGCAGTACATCACTCCAAGTATTATATTTCCCCCCAGGTCTGGCAGTATCTGTGGAGAGAAAGCAGAATTAACATCTTGGGTCCAGTGACTCCTCTTCAGAATGGACTGTAGCTGGAAAAAGTTTGGTAGATATGGAGTGAGGTGAGGGGGAGGAGTAAACGATAAGTTGAGATGGAGCCCAGAGAGAGAGAGAGAAACAATTGAGCAGACAAAGGAATGCCTGAAGGTCAGCCTGGGATAATGAATAGCTGCTAATGTGAACTGTTAGTGACTTACAATGGGTTGTTTGTGGGGTTGTTACCCACAAACTTTCTAGGCTCTATCTGCTGCCAGACCTGCTGTGTTTTTCCAGTAATTACAGATTTTGTTTCTGATTTACAATATCTGCACCTGTGTGTTTGTTTTTTTTTCAAACCATATCCCCTGTCTCACACGAAAATAGTTTTTTCTCTTGGAACAAGACGAGTGACAAGTTGTTATTTTCAGCTCTCATAAGCTTTTAAGAGGCTGTCTGTTGGGAGCTGTCATAAGATTTAAAATGAATGACCTTGGTTGTACCTATTTCAAGATAACAGGAAATTCGAACAGAATGGGAAAAAAGTTCTGTGGGAGAGGGCAATATTTTAAAAAACCTGCTTCACTTATTCAACAGGACATTGAGTCTTTGATGTCAGAAGGGAATAAGTCTCGAACAGTTGCTGCAACGAACATGAATGAGGAGAGTAGTCGTTCCCATGCAGTATTCAACATTATCCTTACACACACACTATATGATCTCCAATCTGGGGTAAGGAAATATGCATTGAAATCTATTTGAATTTTAGAGGTGCTGCTTATGTGCAGGAGGTAGCCTCGGTGCTCAGTTGAAGTAGTTGCAAATGGGTGCCAAATAGAAAGCAGTAAGAGATCTCTATGACTCTAATACTCAATAAGATGAAGATTTAATGGGAAGAATGGCTTCTAAAAGCTGGGAGGCAAGCAGGAGGCTGGAAGAACACAGCAAGCCAGACAGCATCGGGAGGTGGAGAAGTCAATGTTTCTGGTGTAACCCTTCTTTTTACGTCTGAAATGTTGACTTCTCCACCTCCTAATGCTACCTGGCTAGCTATGTTCTTCCAAGCTCCTGCATACCTACCTTGGATTTCAGAATCTGCAGGGTTTTTTTTTGTCTCTTTCTAAAAGCAAGGAGGCTATTTTGAACTATGCCCAGAGTTCCAAAATGCACAATGGCTCATTGAGTGGGCTTTGGTGGATGCAATGGAGAAAACAAGATGTCATTTTAGACAGAGTGCTTGGACCAAATTATGGTTAAATCAAAGTGGGGTGGTGCCATGTGGAATTTGAAAGCCATGGTGACAATTTTGAAGTCAAATGGTGGAATTATTCACAGTTACTGAAACAGATGATTGTCAGGGTTGTGTGGATCAATTTCTATAAGGCAGATTACACCTTATCAACTTTATAGGCTTTTTAGAAGCAGGAACTGGGCATTAGAAAAAGTGGAGAAAGTGAGGTCTGCAGATGCTGGAGATCAGAGCTGAAAATGTGTTGCTGGAAAAGCGCAGGAGGTCAGGCAGCATCCAAGGAACAGGAAATTCGACGTTTTGGGCATAAGCCCTTCATCGGGAATCCTGATGAAGGGCTTATGCCCGAAATGTCGAATTTCCTGTTCCTTGGATGCTGCCTGACCTGCTGCGCTTTTCCAGCAACACAGATTAGAAAAAGTGGATGTGGTTTATTTGCAATTTCAAAAATGTCTGAAAGGTATCACATGGAGTTACAGCAAGCATAATATTGTATTTGTGGCAATGTGTCACACAAATAGAAAGACAGATGTTGGAGAAGAAAACTTCTTGGTCTGTGAAGGTCTGAAGGAATATAGCACAGTCTTAGGGTAAGGGGCCAATTATTTAGAATTGAGATGAGGTGTTTCCTCATTGAAAGGTTGTGAATCTTTAGAGTTTTATGCCAGTAGGGGGTTATGGAGTTTCCATTGCTGAATGCATTCATCATTGGGATAGGTAGGTATTTGCTGTTCAGGGAAAGAAAAGTGGTTTGGATTAGGAGAGGAATCTGTATAGCCAGATGTGAACTAACTGCAGTATTTTCTTTCTATATAGACTTCAGGTGAGAAGGTGAGTAAACTGAGCCTTGTGGACCTGGCAGGCAGTGAGAGGGCAGCAAAATCTGGAGCTGCTGGAGATCGATTAAAGGAAGGAAGCAACATTAACAAGTGAGCTTTCGTGATCGCTGTGATGAAATATTCAATTTACAGCTACTTACTAATTGGTGCTTATAAAAATGATATTCTAAAGCCATAGATGTCAATTGTGCAGGATTGCTACCCCTTAACTCCAAATCAGATGGGCAAGCCATTATCTAAACATAAGAACTATTGGCATTGTGACTTGTTGAGGTAGTCCCTATTCATCCTTGCCTTTTTCTTTAGAAGTGTAATGTTGAAAGGAACATATTCATTTTTCCAACTCTTTTAAACAGGATCTTTGATTTTGTGTAGGACGTGCAATTCTCTATCAATCCCTCTCGGAATATTTTTGGTCATTCAAAGGATTTTTTTTATTGAATCCTTACCATTTAATTTTTGATCTGAATTGTAATAGTTGAAGGAGAACCGTTCCATTTACTTGACATTCCAAGTCTGATATGGCAGGTTGATGTAAACTGAATCTACTGCATTATCTTTCCCAGTACTCTGTGGAGTTGTTTACAACTCCCTTACTATCCTTGGCTTGACTACTTGATTGAGTCATAGAGATATACAGCACAGAAAAACACCCTTCGGTCCAATGTATCCATGTTGACCAAATAAATCCAGTCCCATTTGTTAGCATTTGGCCCACATCCCTCTTAAACCCTTCCGTTTCATATACCCATCCAGATGCCTTTTAAATGTTAGAATTGTACCAATCTCCACCATTTCCTCTGGCGCCTCATTTTATACGTGCACCACCCTCTGCATGAAAAAGTTGCCCCTTAGGTCCTTTTTAAATCTTCCCCCTCTCAAGTTAAACCTATACCTTCTTGTTTAGGCTCCCCCATCTTGGGGAGAAGACGTTGTCTATTTACCCTATTTATGTCCTTCATGACTTGATAAGCCTCTATAAAGTTATCCCCTCAGACTCCGGTCCAGCAAAATGACCCCCAGTCTATTCAGCCTTCCTGTCTAGCCCAAACCCTCCAGCCCTGACAACATCCTTGTAAGTCTTTTCTGAACCCTTTCAAGTTTCACAACTTCATTCCAATAGGAAGGAGACCAGAATTGCATGCAATATTCCAAAAGGGGCCTAACTAATGTCCTGTATAGCCACAATATGACCTCCCAACTCCTATGGAGTCATAGAGATGTACAGCATGGAAACAGACCCTTCAGTCCAACCCATTCCCCCATGCCGACCAGATACCCTAACCCAATCTAGTCCCACCTGCCTGCACCTGGCCCATCTCACTCCAAACCCTTCCAATCATATACCCATCCAAATGCCTCTTAAATGTTACAATTGTACCAGTCTCCACCACATCCTCTAGCAGCTCATTCCATACACGTACCACCCTCTGCGTGATAAAGTTGCCCCTTAGGTCTCTTTTATATCTTTCCCCTCTCACTCGAAACCTATGCGCTCTAGTTCTGGACTCCCCGACTCCAGGGAAAAGACTTTGCCTATTTATCCTATCCATCCCCCTCATAATTTTGTAAACCTCTATAAAGGTCACCCCTCAGCCTCTGACGCTCCAGGGAAAACAGCCCCAGCCTGTTCAGCCTCTCCCTATAGCTCAGATCCTCCAACCCTGGCAACATCCTTGTAAATCTTTTCTGAACTCTTTCAAGTTTCACAACATCTTTCCGATAGGAAGGAGACCAGAATTGCATGCAATATTCCAACAGTGGCCTAACCAATGTCCTGTACAGCCACAACATGACCTCCCAACTCCTGTACTCAATACTCTGACCAATAAAGGTAAGCATAGCAAACGCCTCCTTTACTATCCTATCTACCTGTGACTCCACTTTCAAGGAGCTATGAACCTGCACTCCAAGGCCTCAGTTCAGCAACACTCCCTAGGACCTTACTATTAAGTGTACAAGTCCTGCTAAGATTTGCTTTCCCAAAATGCAGCACCTTGCATTTATCTGAATTAAACTCCATCTGCTACTTCTCAGCCCATTTGCCCATTTGGTCCAGATCCTGTTTTAATCTGAGGTAACCCACTTCGCTGTCCACTACACCTCCAATTTTGGTGTCATCTGCAAACTTACTAACTGTACCTCTTAGGTTCGCATCCAAATCATTTATGTAAATGACAAAAAGTAGAGGGCCCAGCACCCATCCTTGTGGCACTCCACTGGTCACAGACCTCCAGTCTGAAAAGCAACCCTCCACCACCACCCTCTGTCTTCTACCTTTGAGCCAGTTCTGTATCCAAATGGCTAGTTCTCCTTGTATTCCGTGAGATCTAACCTTGCTAATCAATCTCCCATGGGGAACCTTGTTGAACGCCTTACTGAAGTCCATACAAATCACGTCCATCGTTCTGCCCATATCAAGCCTCTTTGTTACTTCAAAAAACTCAATCAAGTTTGTGAGATATGATTTCCCATGCACAAAACCATGTTGACTATCCCTAATCAGTCCTTGCCTTTCCAAATACATGTACATCCTGTCCCTCCGGATTCCCTCCCAACAACTTGCCCACCACTGAGTTCAGGCTCACTGGTCTATAGTTCCCTGGCTTGTCCTTACCACCCTTCTTAAACACGTTTGCCAACCTCCAGTCTTCCGACACCTCACCTGTGACTATCAATGATCCAAATATCTCAGCAAGAGGCCCAGCAATCACTTCTCTAGCTTCCCACAGAGTTCTCGGGTACACCTGATCAGGTCCTGGGGATTTATCCAACTTTAACCGTTTCAAGACACCCAGCACTTCCACCTCTGTAATCTGGACATTTTGCAAGATATCACCATCTATTTCCCTACAGTCTATATCTTCCATATCCTTTTCCTCAGTAAATACTGATGCAAAATATTCCTTTAGTATCTCCCCCATTTTCTGTGGCTCCACACAAAGGCTGCCTTGCTGATCTTTGAGGGGCCCTATTCTCTCCCTAGTTACCCTTTTGTCCTTAATGTATTTGTAAAACCCCTTTGGATTCTCCTTAATTCGATTTGCCAAAGCTATCTCATGTCCCTGTTTTGCCCTCTTAAGCATACTCCTACTTTCTTTACACTCTTCTAAGGATTCACTCGATCTATCCTGTCTGTAACTGACATATGCTTCCTTCTTTTTCTTAACCAAACCCTCAATTTCTTTAGTCATCCAGCATTCCTGTAGCTACCAGCCTTCTCTTTCACCCTGACAGGAATATACTCTCTCTGGATTCTTGTTATCTCATTACTGAAGACTTCCCATTTTCCAGCCGTTCCTTTACCTGTGAACATCTGCCTCTAATCAGCTTTTGAAAGTTCTTGCCTAATACTGTCCAAATTGGCCTTTCTCCAATTTAGAACTCCAAGTTTTAGGTACATCCACATACTGAATCAGAAAATTGTCTTGTATGCACTTTAGAAATTCCTCTCCATCTAAACCTTTAACACTATAGCAGTCCCAGTCGATATTTGGAAAGTTAAAATCCCCCACCATAACCACCCTATTATTCTTACAGATACCTGAGATCTCCTTACAAGTTTGTTCCTCAATTTCCCTCTGACTATTGTGGGGGGGGTCTATAATACAATCCCAATAAGGTGATCATCCCTTTCTTAATTCTCAGTTCCACCCAAATAACTTTCCTGGATGTATTTCTGGGAATATCCTCCCTCAGCACAGCTGTAATGCTATCTCTTATCAGAAATGCCACTCCCCCTCCTCTCTTGCCTCCCTTTCTAGCCTTCCTGTAGCATTTGTATCCTGGAACATTAAGCTGCCAGTTCTGCCCATCCCTGAGCCATGTTTCTGTAATTGCTATGATATCCCAGTCCCATGTTCCTAACTATGCCCTGAGTTCATCTGCCTTCCCTGTTAGGCCCCTTGCATTGAAATAAATGCAGTTTAATTTATTAGTCCACCTTGTCCCTGCCTGCCCTGACTGTTTGACTCACTTCTATTCTCAGCAGTACCCATCTCAGAAAGATCTCTTTCCTCACTCTCTCCCTGGGTCCTCCTCCTCCTTCCCCCTGCCCCTTTACTAGTTTAAATCCTCCCAAGCAGTTCTCGCAAATTTCCCTGCCAGTATATTAGTCCCCTTCACATATTTTTTAGATAAATGTTCTAACAAACCTTAATGACTCACAGCTATCTATCTAATGTGAGGGATCTACTACCATGAAAGATTTTGAAGTCCTTCAGCTCTATGACTTAATTTTTTTCTCTCATGTTTGATTCTGAAAACCCTTTTAACTTGGTGTCCATAATTTACCTTCAGGAGTAAATTCTAATTTGTATTCTAAATTTGGATTAGTATGGAAAATGTCCTTTGAGCAATCACAACTTTACATTTCCATGGAACATCAGTGTTGAATATGAATGTATGAATTGAGCCAAATTGTGGTAATGTCACTGGAATAGCATTCCAGGACACCAGCCATTCATTTTCCATAGACGTGAGTTTGAATTCTAACATGACAAATGATTGAAATTCAAATTCAGTAACTATTTGAATTAAAAACCAGCATGATGGAAACTATAGAACGCTGTCAATTGTAATAAAAATCCATCTGGTTCATTTAAGTCCTTCAAAAGAAGGAAAACATGTCCCTGTCTGGTTTGGCCTACATGTAACTCTGGATCACAGGAGTGTAGTTGTCTTGGAACTACCCTTGGAAAAGGCCTGGTAAGCCATTTAGTTCCAAGGCAAGGAGGGGTGGCCATAAGTGTTGGCCCTACTGTCGATGCTCTCACGTGTAAATTAAATTTTTAAAAAGTTCCTGTTAGAATGAAAAATATTATTGGATGGTCCTCACGATTATTGGACTTGTTTGCGAATGGATGAAAGTACATTTTCTTAGTGATGTAGTGTTTCTTTATGTTAAATCTTCCTTCCCCAGATCTTTAACAACACTAGGCCTAGTAATTTCTGCTTTGGCAGATCAGGCTGCTGGTAAAAACAAGAACAAGTTCGTTCCTTACAGAGACTCTGTACTGACTTGGCTACTCAAGGTAAATTGTTAATTTACACCTGGTTTACGATTTTTCAAAGTTAAGACCTTCAGCCTTTGTTTTGTCAGATGTCTCTCTGTATCCTGTGAAAGCAGAGCGAAGGCTAAGTGATTAGATGAGAGAAGGAGAAGTTGGTATCTTAAAAACTGACTGATTTTATTGAAAGCTACCTATCTGTTCTTGTTCCCAAGAGTGGTATATTGTACGAGGAGAAATAGGAACATTTTTCTTCCAGTGGAGAGGTGATTAGATTAGATTAGATTAGATTACTTACAGTGTGGAAACAGGCCCTTCGGCCCAACAAGTCCACACCGACCCGCCGAAGCGCAACCCACCCATTCCCCTACATTTACCCCTTTACCTAACACAATGGGCATTTTAGCATGGCCAATTCACCTGCCCTGCATATCTTTGGACTGTGGGAGGAAACCGGAGCACCCGGAGGAAACCCACGCAGACACGAGGAGAACGTGCAAACTCCACACAGTCAGTCGCCTGAGTTGGGAATTGAACCCGGGTCTCTGGTGCTGTGAGGCAGCAGTGCTAACCACAGACACAGTCACAAGATTTGTATTGAAGCTTGTTTACAGTCAGCTTTGCCTCTTGTAAACTTTGAATGTGGACTGCTGTCATGTGTACAGCTCTGGTTCAATAGAACAGTGTTTAGTGTTTTTTATCTTGTTATGTAAATATACCACACCCAGTAATTCTCTTTTCTAGACCTGTTTTATGCCTAATTGGCTGATTTGAGCCATGAGGCTTCACGTGGCTGAACACCATCCTGTGGTGTCTGCTGTGAAGTGGATATCTGATCATAGAATCAAGTTCTGACAACTTGCTATCCCCAGATTGTGTACCCTCTGCTTCTTTGGAGTTTCTAGAATACTATTTGGTTACTGGTGACTTGGATGTGGTGCTGGGTTCATAGTACTTCACCCCACACCCAGTCTTTGGAAGAGTACAAAGAATGTGGTGAAGAAGATTAGATGATTATGAAAGGGCTGTACATCTATTCAACTATTTGAGTCAGTTTTGTTAATTACTTCGCTCTGCGTCTTTCAGATGTGGAAAGTAGTTGAGCTAGCTCTTACTGACCTGCACCAAAGATGGATTCAAAGTTTGCAGTCTGAAGCACCAGTTGAATTCTTTCAGCTACCACTTTCTGTTTCTGGTTATGTTTGCCTGTTGTTTGAGGGCAACCAGTAAAAGAAAGATGACTTCGTAATAAGGAGCTGATGTTTTTATTGCTGCTGCTGTTGTCCTTTCTGGCATAGATATCTGAACGGGTCTAAATTCCGTCCTCCTCAGCCAATCAAGCAAAAGTAGAGTGGAACTTATATATATATGTTTTTCTTGATCTAACCTTCCTCTGTTTCTCCACGATGAAGCAAGCATAGATAATAGGAGCAGAAATCGGCCAGTCAGGCCTTTGAGCCTGCATTGCCGTTCAATTTGGTCATGGTTGATCATCCAGCTCAATACCCTGGTCCAGCTTTCACTCATACCCTTTGATCCGTTACCTCTAAGAGTTTTGTCTAACTCCTTTGTGTTTTGGCCTCAACCATTGCATAGAATTCCCAAGCCTCATGAAAATAATGATGCATTAATTGTATCTAACTCTTAGCACCACTGCTGCAGTGGCAACCAAATGGCAATATGCAAGCCGTCCTTTTCTCCAAGTATTGTGTCTCCGGTTTGTTCTCATTGTCATCTGATTAATGTGCATTAAAAAAATATATTTGTAAACAAGGAAATGGATGAATTCTATCCTTCATTGCTGGCACCATGCACTTTGACTTCTCATTGGCCACATATTTGGCTGAAACCAGGTTAGGATGAAAGTAATCTTTATACTCCTGATTATCAGGTGCTGTCTGAAAACCGGTTTGGTCAGTCTAATCTTGCATCTTATTTTGGAATGGAGCATAATTATGTAAAATAGCCCATAATACTTTAAGGCGCTGAGTAGTAGTGGATGTGATTATTTCAGCATTGATTCTTCCTAGTACTTTAGCAAGAAATCTTTCCTTGTGTTAGCTTTGATAGATTGTATTGGTGGTGTTTTGACCATTGAGAAGGAGAAATGATATTCATGATAGAGTTTAATCCTGCTATCACCCTATGTGTATGCATTCTCTTTTTTTTTTGTACTCAATATTAAAATAATGATTAGCAATGGGATATTGGTACTTAACCACTTGATCATTGACCCACCATGAATGTCAGTATAGCTCCTGCCTCTGAACCAGAAATTCTGGATTCAAGTCCTGCTCCCGGACTTGTTTTCCATGAAAGATGTGTTCAGATCTGTAGTCCATTTGGGAGATTTATAATTGAGATTATGTACATATTCAGATATGGATAGTTCAGATACTTAGTCCAAATCATTGCTTTTTTTCAAACATAAACGCAGGATAGTCTTGGTGGAAATAGCAAAACAGCAATGATCGCAACAGTGAGCCCGGCAGCGGACAATTATGATGAAACCCTGTCAACACTGAGGTATGCAGACAGAGCCAAAAACATAATTAATCATGCTGTGGTGAACGAGGATCCCAATGCCCGAATCATCCGTGAACTCCGTGAAGAAGTAGATAAACTGCGTGAGCAGCTGTCCAGAGCAGAGGTATGATGTTATGGGATTTTAAACCAAATGCTATTAAATCCGTTATAAATAGATTAGTAGAGTGCATGTCTAACCTGAAGGAGGGAAATAATTCAGTCAATATTAGGCACAATTTAATGGCTCATGGCATTAAGTGTTACATATATAAAATTTGAACGTGATAATGCTAAGAAAATGAAGAATTGCAAATGCTGGAGATCTGAAACAATAATAGAAATTGCTGGAGAAGCTCAGCAGGCTGGCAGCAAATTTTGGAAGAAAGCAGAATTAATGTTTTGAGTCTGGTGACTCTTCATCAGAACAGAGTTTAACTCTGCTTTCTTCCAGATGCTGCCAGACCAGCTGAGTTTCTCCAACTACCTGTGTTTCTGTTTTAAAAAAAATCCTAATCCAAAGGCAGTTACCTGATCCAGAATCACTCAGTTAATAAATGCACTGACAGCTGTTATGTTGTTATGTTAGAGTGGAAGGTCCAGGTTCAGATTCCAATTAATATTCAATTGAAAGGCTGTTTCCGTCTAAGAATTTCCAAGACAAATGTGAAAGTTGGAAAAGAGGAGCATGCAGAGCCACAGTGACCCCTGCTGGAGAATTCAGATTTGTTCATTTTTAAAAATCACATGACACCAGGTAAAAGTCCAACAGGTTTATTTGAAGGCACTAGCTTTCAAAGTGCTGCTTCAGGTGATTGGCGCAATTTGGTGTTGTGTGTTTGTCCATCCCAATCCAACAGCAGCTCCTCCAAATCTTCATTTTTGATAGATTCATAGAAGCAAATAGCACAGAAAGGAGCCATCTGGTCTAACACGTTTGTGCCCCCTCATCATGCTTCATTCCATGCACATTGTCCATTCTCCACTAATCAACTACCTGGCTAACTCACTTTATTTATGCAATTCTTCCAAAATAGTTTAATGTGAAGGATTGAACAATTGAGTGAAAGCACTTCTCTTTTTACTGCTGTCTCTAATCTTTCACCGATGAAGTTGAAGCTATACCTTCCTTATCATTAGCAATTCCTCAATGTTTAGTTTTTCCTTTATTCCATCAAAATCTCTCTTCACCTTGATAACCTCCATGTTCTAAGGAGAAACATTTCTAATTTTTTTCAAACTTCCCTCATAATTCAAAGTCCTTGTCCCTGGTAAAGCCCTCTCTGCCTCTTCTCAGGCCAATTCATCTTTCCTGAAGTATGGTGTTCAGAATTGTCCACAGTACTCCCAACTGAAGTGTAGCCAGTGAATTAGAGTCATAGAGATGTACAGACCCTTTGGTCCAACTCATCCACACTGACCAGATATCTTAACTTAATCTGGTCCCATTTGCCAGCACCTGGAATCGAATCGAACCTGGAACTGAGAGGCAACAGTGCTAATCACTGAGCCGCCGTTCGCCCTTTTTTGAAGGGTAGTTTAGATGATATTCCTTACAATGTGGAGACAGGCCCTTTGGTCCAACCAGTCCACACCAACCCTCCGAAGAGTAACCCACCCAGACCTATTCACCTCTGACTAATGCACCTAACACTATGCTCATATCCCATTCAACTCTGCCCATTCATGTACCCATGCAGATGCATTTTAAATGTTGTAATTGTACCAGCATCCACCACTTCCTCTGGCAGCTCATTGCATACATGCACCACCTTCCGCATGATAAAGATGCCACTTAGGTCCCTTTTAATACCTTTCCCTTCTCAGCGTAAACTTATGCCACCTCTCTAGGTAGTTGTGGGAGTCGGTCGGTTTATAGTAAATGTCCGTGTTGAGTTGGTCGCCTGAGATAGAAATGGAGAGGTCTAGGAAGAGGAGGGAGGAGTCTGAGACAGTCCAGGTAAATTTGAGGTCGGGGTGGGAGGTGTTAGTAATGTGGATGAACTGTTCAACCTCCTCGTGGGAGCACGAGGTAGCGCCGATACAGTCATCAATGTAGCGGAGGAAAAGGTGGGGGGTGGTGCCAGTGTATATGCGGAAGATGGACTGTTCCACATATCCGCGAAGAGGCAGGCATAGCTGGGGCCCATGCGGGTGCCCATGGCTGCTCCTTTGCTTTGGAGGAAGTGGGAGGATTGGAAAGAGAAGTTGTTCAGAGTGAGGACCAGTTCAGTCAGTCGAAGGAGGGTGTCAGTGCAAGGGTACTGGTTGGGTTGGTGGGAAAGGAAGAAGCGGAGGGATTTGAGGCCTTCGTGATGGGGGATGGAGGTGTATAGGGACTGGATGTCCATGGTGAAGACAAGGCATTGGGGGCAAGGGAAGTGAAAATCATGGAGGAGGTGGAGGGCGTGGGTGGTGTCCTGAACGTAGGTGGGGAGTTCTTGGACTAGGGGGGACAGGACCATGTCGAGGTATGAGGAGATGAGTTCGGTGGGGCAGGAGCAGGCTGAGACAATGGGTTGGCCGGGGCAGTCAGGTTTGTGGATTTTGGGCAGGAGGTAGAAATGGGCGGTGCGGGGTTGTGGGACTGAGGTTGGAGGCGGTGGATGGGCGATCTCCTGAGGTGATGAGGTTGTGGATGGTCTGGGAGATGATGGTTTGATGGTGAGAGGTGGGGTCCCACCTAGATTACACCACCTCCCACCCTGCCCCCTGTAAAAACGCCATCCCATATTCCCAATTCTTGCAACTGCAAGAAATGCAAAACTCCCCCCAACACCCCCCCCCCCACCAAACCTCGCTTCCCTCCAAGGGATCCTTCCATATCCGTCACAAATTCATCTGCACCTCCACACACACATCATTTACTGCACCCGATGTGGCCTCCTCTACATTGGGGAGACAGACCGCCTACTCGCGGAACGTTTCCGAGAACACCTCTGGGACACCCACACCAACCAACCCAACCACCCCACTTTAACTCCCCCTCCCACTCCGCCAAGAACATGCAGGTCCTTGGACTCCTCCATCGCCAGACCATGGCAACACGACGCCTGGAGGAAGAGCGCCTCATCTTCCGCCTCGGAACCCTCCAACCACAAGGGATGAACTCAGATTTCTCCAGCTTCCTCATTTCCCCTCCCCCCACCTTATCTCAGTCCCAATCCTCGGACTCAGCACTGCCTTCTTGACCTGCAATCTTCTTCCCGACCTCTCCGCCCCCACCCCCTATCACCCTCACCTTAACCTCCTTCCACCTATTGCATTCCCAACGCCCCTCCCCCAAGTCCCTCCTCCCTGCCTTTTATCTTAGCCTGCTAGGCACACCTTCCTCATTCCTGAAGAAGGGCTTATGCCTGAAACATCGATTCTCCTGCTCCTTGGATGCTGCCTGACTTGCTGCGCTTTTCCAGCAACACATTTTTCAGTATCGCTAATCATCCTTGACTTTCCAAGTACATGTCCGTCCTGTCCCTCAGGATTCCTTCCAACAACTTGCCCCCCACCGATGTCAGGCTCACCGGTCTATTGTTCCCTGGCTTTTCCTTACCACCTTTCTTAAATAGTGATACCACGTTAGCCAACCTCCAGTCTTCCAAATCTACTTATGACTATAGGTGAACCATGTATCTCAGCAAGAGGAAAGTGAAGACTGCAGATGCTGGGGATCAGAGCTTAAAAATGTGTTGCTGGAAAAGCGCAGCAGGTCAGGCAGCACCAAAGGAGCAGGAGAATCGATGTTTCGGGCATAAGCCTTTCTTCAGGAAAGAAGGGCTTATGCCCGAAACGTCGATTCTCCTGCTCCTTTGGTGCTGCCTGACCTGCTGTGCTTTTCCAGCAACACATTTTTAATCTCAGCAAGGGACCCACCAAAACCTTCCCCAGCTTTCCACAGAGTTCTAGGGTACACCTAATCAGTTCCTGGAGATTTATCCACCTTTGCGCGTTTCAAGACATCTAACACCAATTATATGCTCAGGATTGGCTGTAGTAGTAATGGTGAAACTATCACCTTTTGCCATCTTTGTTCCACTGAAATTGATAACTTAGTGCCCATGTATGTGCAAAATATCAAAGAAAATGCAAAAAATTTACTGTTAAGGAATTTATGTCCCTTTTATAGGATGAACTGTAAAGGTCATATAGACTGCTCTTCGCCCTTGCAGTCACAAGTTGTTGAGAATTTCCAGCTAAATGTGCTTAAAAGTCCTGGAAAAAGTTGCTTCTTGAATATAGTGTAATGGGATTCTTGTGGATGTGTTAGCTTCATTCTTATTGCACATTATGACACTTCACCTGCTGAAGGAGCAGCCCTCTGAGATCTTGTGATCTTAAGTAAACCTGTTGCACTATAACCCGGTGTGACTTCTGACTTTGCCCACCCCAGACCAACGCTAGCATCTCCATATCTTCCCTGTCTGGTAACATTATTCCTGCTTCGTAACACAACTTGCCTGTTATTTGGAGTCAAATTTGAACACCCATCAGGAAAGGGGAAATTCCTGCTGTAGAGATTGCTGGATTTTTGTGGGCGGCTTTCTTTCAGGACAGCAGAGTGTCCTTGCTTTCCACCAGCCTTAGAATCCAAAGCATAAAGCTCCAGTTCGGGATTTCGGCTCTGCTGTTACCTTCATAGTTAAAAGATTTGCTGAGTGATAACTCAAACAATGCAAAGCTCCCTTTTCTTTATCAATGTATGCTAAAGGCAGTCTGTTTCATTGGATGCAAAGAATAGACTGCTTGGAGAGATTATAAAGGCATTAATCTAATTGAAGGATTCAGATGTGCATTTAAACGCTTGCAAACATTTGCTTTCATCGTTTAATTTCAGGACTCTTTACACAGTAAATACCTGTTCTACATAAGAATATAGAATCATAGAACCTTTACGTGCGGAAGGAGGTCATTCAGCCCATCACATCCACACTGACCCTCAGAGCATTCCACCCAGACCCAGCCCCCTACCGTATCTTGTAACACTACATTTACCATGGCTAATCCACCTAACCTACAGAATTTCAGTATGGCCAATCCACATAAGCTGCACCAGTTTGCTATGGAGGAAACCCTGGCACCCAGAGAAAACCCATGCAGACATGGGAAGAATGTGCAAGCTCCATACAGACAACCACCCAAGGCTGGAATTGAACCCCAGCAATGCTAACCACAGAGCCATCGTGCCGCAGATTATCGCAGCCATCATGTGGACTGTAACAAGATTATTTTTGTGATTATTATGGTGATTTGTGTACCTTGTTCTTGTGATCCTGTTAATATTCATTGAATTAAATGAATACAAATGCACAAATTCTGTTGACTGGATTGCTGCTTTGTATTGCAGAGTGATGCTAACAGTGTGGGATCAATTTCTGTACCACTTTCTCCACCTTGCTCCTCAGCTAAGGCATTGTGACCGTCGTATTAAACTGATGACCTAGTTATCTTGCTGCAATCTTATGGTCCTGAGACCATGCCAACTTTACCTTGCAAACTTGATTGTTCATGGAAATAACAACATTCAGTTAATCTGCTTTACTACTTGGGAAGCACATATTGTGCCTATTTTCAAACTCTGTTTAAAACAAAATCAATATATGCATGTTTATTCATGTTCACATGAGCCTCCACATCATTGCATCCCAGATGCCAGGTTGTTTTTTTTTAACCTGTCAGGCAAGTGAAAATTGGAAACCGGTTTAAAGTCTGGGGTTGGGCACACTAATATTATCTTCGTTGTTCTGGGGCTGAGATATTTAAAATGAAATGTTAACTGGAATATAGGTTTGAAAGTTGTATGGCCTAGTGAAGCTGTTGGTCATTAATTGTAAAAGATTGAGCTCCTTTAAAGTTTGTGAAAAGATTTGTAGTTCGGGTGCTCGTTGTTTAGGTTCTGTTTGCCGAGCTGGGAATTTGTTTTGCAGATGTTTCGTCCCCTGTCTAGGTGACATCCTCAGTGCTTAGGGACCCGAGCACGAAGGACCTGATACCCAGCATGAGCAAAACCAATGTAGTGTACAAAGTCCCATGCAAGGACTGCACAAAACACTACATAGGACAAACAGGAAGACCGCTAACGATCCATATCCATGAACCCCAACTAGCCACAAAACGACACGACCAGCTATCCTTAGTAGCCACACTTGCAGATGACAAGCAACATGAATTCGACTGGGACAACACTACTATTATAGGATAAGCCAAACAGAGAACAGCCAGGGAATTTCTAGAGGCATGGCACTCATCCACAGATTCAATCAATAAGCACCTGGACCCAATATACCGGCCACTGCAACGGACAGCTGGAACTGACAACCGGAAGCGGCAGATTCAAACCACTACAAATGCTGGAGGAAAGATCACAGAAGCGCTTCACGGGAGGCTCCGAAGCACTGAGGATGTCACCTAGACAGGGGACGAAAAGTCTGCAACACAAATTCCCAGCTCGGCGAACAGAACCACAACACTGAGCTCCTTTGTGGAACTGATAGAATGTTGCAACAGAGGAAGACATTGGCCATTGTGCCAGGACCAGGTCTCTGAAAGAGTAACTTCTGTGGTCCCACTTGCTACCCTTTTACCTGTAGCCATGCAAATGTTTTTCTTTTAGGTGCTTATACAATTCCTTTCTGAAAGTCTCCGTTATATCTGCTTCCAATACACATACAGTACATATCAGATCCTGACCACTTTTTTCTGCGTTAAAAAAAAAGTTCTTTCCCATGTTCCCAAGTTTATCTTAGTTTTGGTTTTTAATGCTGATTTTAGAATTGTTCATTTTGGTTTAATTGCATGTTTACATTTTCATTCCAAGGCAATGAAAGCCCCAGAGCTGAAGGATCGTTTGGAAGAATCTGAAAAGCTAATTCAGGAAATGACTGTTACGTGGGAAGAAAAACTTAGGAAGACTGAAGCCATCGCACAGGTATGTTCTGCAATATAACCTTCAGAAGTCAGAAGGTGAATTTTGCTGAGGCTGGTTAGTGTGCTGCATTTTTAACTCGAGTAAAAAATGAGGTCTGCAGATGCTGGAGATCACAGCTGCAAATGTGTTGCTGGTCAAAGCACAGCAGGTTAGGCAGCATCTCAGGAATAGAGAATTCGACGTTTCGAGCATAAGCCCTTCATCAGGAATAAGGAATATTCCTGATGAAGGGCTTATGCTCGAAACGTCGAATTCTCTATTCCTGAGATGCTGCCTAACCTGCTGTGCTTTGACCAGCAACACATTTGCATTTTTAACTCATCTACCTCAATGAGTGACCCAAGTTTGAATTTTTACTTGACTGATGAGATCATACACTTTTGTAATGAACTGTTCAGGTTCCACCAACTGCAGTCTTCCTTTTGTGCTAGGTATGACTCCAACCATTGGGGAGTTTCCTGCCCAATTCCCATTGACTTCAGTTTTGATTGTGCTCCTTGATGCCACACAGTCAGCTCCAAGGCTGTAATGAAATCAGGGTTGAGTTATCCTCATGGAACCAAAACTAAAAGTCCATGAGCAAGTTATTGCCATGTGGGTGCTGTATGATAACACTGTTGATGACCTCTACCATCTGTCTACTGATGACCAAGAGTAAATTCAAAAGTGATTGGTTCGGGTTTATCTTGTCTTTTATGCCTGGGCAACTTGACCTTGTCAGGTAGATGCCAGTATTGTAGCTGTACTGTCACAGCTTGGCTAGGGGCGTGGCAAGTTCTGAAGCACACGTTCAGTACTATTGCAGTTTCTTGAGATTACGGAGTGAATCAAATTGATTGAAAATTGGCACCTGTGATGATGTGGACCTCTGGAGGAGGCCGAGATGGATTGTCCCCTTTGTATTTCTGGTTATAAGTTGTTGAATGAATTTCCACGGACGCTGCTGTGTCCAGATTCTTTTTGGTCCCTGCTCACTAATCCACTCTGTGTCATTTCAACAACCCTCTTGGTTTTTGGATATCTGAGTCAATGTTCAAGAGTAGATGCATGCTTCTGCATCTCTCTCTAGTGGTGAACAGCTAGTAAATTAAAATTCACTTGTTGCCTCAGTTAACAAAAATCCTTTATTGGTCCTTCATATATCCATAGTACAAGAGTTGAAAGTCAGTTATCATGTTTATTCAATACTGTTGATCTTGATATTTTAATTATTTTAATTTTGCAATTTTTTAAAAACTCCTGCTGAGTATCCCTTTGCATTTTCTCATCTGTTTAATGTTGTTTTGATTATTTGTTGTTTAGTTCTCTCTATCAACCATTTTACCTATGTGCCCTATTTCCATACTTTTTTACAGTCACATCCTGCAGGGTTCTTACTTGTTATTATTAGTATTGGCTTGTCATGCTTGTTTTCATTCTTATTCCAAAGTCTATTTGATCATCTTGTGGACCTGTTTATCATTTTTCATGTGTCATGCACTGTTACACTAAGCACTCTAATTGCAGTTTTATCAATAATCTTGATCCTAACTTCTAAGTCTGCCGTTGATTATAAAGCAGTGGGTAATCGAAGCAATAGGTTCAGATAACTTAAAATGCTAATTTGTTTTTGATGATATCAGAGTTTCCTGATTTAATTACTGATTTGTAATTGTGCTCAATTATCTGTTACTGTTTCAAGTAAGGAATCAACAAACCTCTGAAAAGTTGAAGGTTCACTATGTACAATAGAAATGTAACTAAATTGGTTGATTTTTAAACAAGCCTTGATGCTTTCAGCAGGTAAGGGATGTATTTACTGCTCTGTAATGATGGCCTAAGTTTCTACCTATGTCAGTTTCCCTGCTTAGCTGTTCATTATTGAAATCCTACTGTATTGAATTGTATCCTAGCATCTTCCACGGAAAGTTTTTAATTAGATTTTGATGATTTGCGGACTGTTTACAGGAGCGTCAGAAACAATTGGAAAGACTTGGTATTTCTCTCCAGTCCTCGGGGATCAAAGTTGGTGATGACAAGTGTTTCTTGGTGAATCTGAATGCAGATCCAGCCTTAAATGAGTTGCTTGTTTACTACTTAAAGGTATGGTAACTTGTGGATAATGCTTTGGCTATGATTTATGCAGAGCACTCACTATTGCCACATTTTGCCTTCGCACAGCTGAAAAGAAAACTAATAAATTGTTTTGACTTGAGTATGAAAGGGCATCTTGTGGTTTTTACCAACCTTTTGCTTATTCTATTGAGTTAAAGGTCACTAGAAGCCCTTTCATACATTGCTAAATGCCAGACCTTAATTGGATATGGTCAGGTTAGGTGACTGAGAGCCTTAGACTTGAACTTGATCCTAATCCCATCCGTGTGTTGTGTGTGTGTGTGTGTGTGTGTGTGTGTGTGTGTGTGTATTATATGTTGGTTCCAAGCTGCAACTGAATGAATGTTGTATGGAGTTTGTGCACAGATCAGCTATAACTTTATTGAATGGCTGACCAAGCTCAAGGGCCAAACATGAACTCCTAGGGCGGCACAGTGGCTCAGTGGTTAGCACTGCTGCCTCACAGCGCCAAGGACCCGGGTTCGATTCCCTCCTCGGGTGACTATCTGTCTGGGGTTTGCACATTCTCTCCATATTTGCATGGGTTTCCTCTGGGTGCTCTGGTTTCCTCTCACAATCCAAACGATGTGCAGGTCAGGTCAATTGGCCATGTTAAATTGCTTGTAGAGTTAGGTGCATCAGTCAGGAGTAAATATAAGGTAGAGGAATGGGTCTGGGTGGGTTACTCTTTGGAGGGTCAGTGTGGACTTGTTGAGCCGAAGGGCCTGTTTCCATATTGTAGGGAATCTAGTCTAGTCCTATTAGTAAATGAGCTGCAAGCATGATGGATTCCCCTGCCCCCATTAAAAATCATAGTTTCCAATATTGGCTGAGAATTTAGCATGGATTTTATTTAGTATTTTACCAACTAAGAAGTAGAGTTCATAAATATTATCAAATTGCAATGATTTGTAAGTTACAAATCGAGCTTAACAAATCCTTTGGAGCAGTGCTTCCCCAATGCTGAACAAGAGGACAAGCAGGAAAGTTGCTTTGAAATGTGAGCAGAAGGCAAGGGGAAAAACAAATCCCAAAGATTTGTACCTTTTCCTTACTGGCTTCTTGTTTTTGTGTTTCCCTCATTACGTCAAGGAATATGTGTGCAGTGATTTGTTTTGCCAAGAAATATTGAATTGTCTCAGCAGCCAATCACTGGATATGAGTGGCCATACAAAAGAACTAGAAAATAGCATGTGTGTGTTCAAGTTTGCATGAATATAATTATACTCTTTCAGTGATCCTTATTTATAGAACTTGACTGCACAGAAGGAGGTCATTTGACTTGTCTTGCTTATTTGAAACATCTATTAATTAGTGCCACACACCTTGTTTTTCTTCATAGCCCTACAAGTTTCTTGCCTTCAGTTATTTGTTCAGCTGAAAGTTAATAGTGAATCTACTTTCACTGCCCATTCAGCAGTTTATTCATAATACAGTGAAGTACTGACAACTTGTCAGTGTTGTTGATATCTAAATCAGATCTTCTGGTTGTGGGGAAAACTCATCTGTTTTGTGGAACGGAGGGATTTGATTTTTGTATTTATTTTCATCTGGCAGAACCACACTCTAGTTGGGTCTGATGATTCCCAGGATATCCAACTGTGTGGCATGGGAATATTGCCGGAACACTGTATCATTGATATCTCTCCTGAAAGACGAGTCATTCTCACACCAAAGCAAAACTCCAGGTGAGATTTTTTTATTCAAATTTGGCTGGTCGATTTAAAAATATGACTAACATTAATTCTAATCTGATCAGGTGGACAGGATTCTTGCACCTAGACTCTGGAAGTTATGTTTTTTAAGCCAAAAAATAAATAGAGTCATTATGACAAATGATTGTAAAGCTTATCCATTTGTTTATGGAAGCATCCGGTTCCTTCCAGATATCCCAATTTGTTTCTCTGGCTTCTTAATATGTTAATAACTGTAGCATTGGCAACAATGTTATCAGTTGTTTATTCATTGAATTTTGGTATTCCTTTTCTAAATATATGAGCAGGAGTAGGCTATTTGGCCTTGTGACCCTATTCCACCAATGGGTATTATGGCTGATCATCCAGCTCAGTACCCTCTTCCCACTTTCTCCCCGGACCCCTTATCCATTTAGCTTTAAGAAAATTAACTCCTCCTTGGAAACATTTAATGTTTTGCCCTTAACTGCTTTTTGTGAGTGCATAGAGATCTTTTGGTATATTAAAGGCACCTTGTAAAGGCGCAAGTTGTTGAAATTAGTTGTGTGTTGCACTTCACCAGAATTTTCACAACTTCTGGTTGTAATCTTTCTTCCTTGCTAGAACATTTGTGAATGGCTCCCTGTTGACCACCCCTGTGCAGCTTCACCACGGTGATCGAATCCTTTGGGGAAACAACCATTTCTTCAGGTAAATTTGTGTGATCATGTAAAATTAAAGTTTGCTAGTTCTTCTCTAATCTGTTATCAGATGGCACTTTAAATTAAAAACTAGGTCAAAATACTTCTGTTGTGTAGTTAGTGAATTGAAATTCAGAAGATTTTTCTTATTTAACGGCAACAAAATACAGTGAATTTTTGAGGCCTGGTTCGTTGTATTAATTATTGCACTGTTGTTGCAAAAGATGCTGGGTAAATGTTGCGTATTCCAAATCCTGTGAAACCTGTTCAGCTGCATTCTCCAGGATTCAAACAGGGGCGGGACCAGGGTTTACCCAGAGACGGTTTAAGGAGGAGGAAACTTGATTGTATTTATTGGAGCTATGACTGTAAGGCCGTAAGAAAGGAAGCAGCTGCCAATTTGGCATATTTGAAATATAAATTTTCAAAGTCCACTGAATATGAAATAACATATTTGTTTTGACCCTGAACAGAATTAATCTGCCAAAAGCCAAGCAGAAAAGAACACAGGAAGAGGACGGGCAGGAGAGTCCAATGAAGCTAAGTTACAGCAGTGAGCAACTAGATGGAGATGGGGACAGTGCCAGTGAGGGCTCCAGTGAAAGCAATTACAGCTATGAGTTTGCACAGATGGAGGTCACTATGAAGGCGCTTGGAAATAACGGTAAGTAACAAACACTTACTACCCTCATCTTAAAGAATCAATCTTGTTTAGATAGCTGTATGTTAAAGAAAAAAAGGCTTGTGTTCAGCTTTCATCACCACAAAATGTGCTTTCTCCCATCTGGTTACGTATTGAAGTTGTGGTTGAAATAATCACAACCAATAAAAATATAGGATCAGGCAGAAGGCTGCTCTTGAGTAGATTTTATCCATTTAGGTGCAGCTTGGGCTGAGGAAGTGGAAGACATAAGAGTACATAGTGAGTTTTACAGTACAGAAAGTGACCCATTGTATCTGCGCAGATTATCAACACCCATCCACTCTGTTTTTAAAAAAAAATGGAATAACTGTGGATCCTGGAAATCAGACAAAAACAGATATTGCTGGAAAAGCTGAGCAGGTCTGGCAGCATCTGTGGGAGGGAAATCAGATGGTGATGGGCGTTTGGAACGCTTTGCCAGCAGGGGTGGTAGAAGCAGGCACGGTAGATCTATTTAAGATGCATCTGGACAAATGCATGAGTAGCTGGGGAGCAGAGGGATACAGATGCTTAGAAATTGACTGATAGGTTTAGACATTACATTTGGATAGGCTCAGGCTTGGAGGGCTGAAGGGCCTGTCCCTGGGCTGTAAATTTTCTTTTCTTTGTTAATATTTCATGTCCAGTGACCCCTTCCTCAGCACTGCAATTCAACTAATATGTTAATGTGGAGTTTTATTACATTTGTCTTTAAGTGAGTTGTCTTTGGAGAGAAGAATATTGGTGTTAGCAGACAGTCCAGAGCATCTTAAGAAATTCTGGCAAGTAATGTTTAAAGCAGGTAATTGAAATATTGATAAGAGGTGCCTGTGTCAATGCATGAAGATCTGAGGTTAAGGCATCAAGGGCAATATGTTGTATAACAGAAAATAGAAATACAAAGCAGATTTGGCAGCAGAAGAGAAGTTCAGGTAGATGGTTCAGGTTTTAACTCGAGTCTCAATTTGAAACACTAATTGTTTTGATCTTCAGATATTGCCAGACCTACTGAGAATTAGTGAGTTTTGAGAAGATTTGAGCATTGCTAGAAACTTTTTATTTTATATCAGATTTCTATCATCCGGTGTGTTTTCATTTCGAAGTATGAAAAGGTAACTTGTTAAATTTCTGAAAGGTAAAGAAATTGTCTTTGAAGAATATCCAACTTCTCTGTCGCATTCCTTCTATTAATCTTGCCCCTTACTCCTTGATGGATAAGAAACCGTGCAAGTGGCAGTAGGACTTTGCACATTGTGCTAATTCCATGATTTATTGAATTGGCAGATGCAATGCAGTCGGTGCTGCAGAGGTTGGAACGTCAACATGAGGAAGAGAAGCGCTTTGCACTCGAACAGCAGCGCCTAATGTACGAGCGGGAACTGGAGCAGTTACGTAGGCGTTTGTCTCCAGAGAAACATTACCGTAGCATGGAGCGCCTTTCATTCGGCTCCCCTAGTACTCAACAGCGGCTACGTCAGTGGACAGAAGAGAGGTAAGTCAGTGGCAAGCTCAGTTTTTTCTTCATAATGACCTCATTGTAGGGTTGTACTGAGTGATTCTTTTCTGCTCCTTTCAAGAAGCTGCACGTTGTTTCTTTGGCAAACATGTCTAGCCCTGAATTAAAACTTGCTTAGAAATTATGTCAGCATAACTAGAAGCCAGGATCAAAATTGATCTACTGGATTTTGTTTCTTGTGTGGGATTTTACATCTTGCATTCTTTAATAATTCAGTGGTATTGTAAGTAGCTATTTAGGACTACTATTTTGCTTTTCACAATGGATTTTTGATCATTACAGAGAAGCAATGCTCAATGTCAGTCTCCTGAAGTTGCAAGAACAGATTGCCAAGGCAAATCATTATGTACATGAAGCAAATTATATCGCTGAAGAGATGGAAAAGAAGACAGAGTATCAAGTGACTCTACAGATTCCAGCATCCAGCCTAGATGCTAACCGAAAGGTAAAAATTGGTATATTGCATGTTCTTAAGTTAAGATGGAAATTGAGAGTGTTTATTTACTTTCATTAATTTTTTTGCTACTGAAGTGCAGTGAGCTTTGATATATCCTGTGTTTCAGTGCAACTCCCAAAATTTTGCTTTGTTAGATGTCCTAGTATTTTAAAATATTAATCTTTAAGAACTGGTTTAAAAAGAAAAATTGTACAGATGGTCATGAATGTTAGTCCTTCTGCCATGAAGAAAACAGGAGGAAGAGATTTCATGAAGCAGCTCATTATGGAGAAGAGGAACCTTGAGGTAACTTCACCCTACAGAGATCTGAAAGAATTGTGGTCAAGTAGTGTGAGCAGAGGCACTGTTAGACTGAATATGGTCATCCACAATCTAACACTGAAAAATATGTATTTCCATATGTGCTTTCTGGCTTATCGGAGTGAAGTTGAAATTTCTTAGCGGACAAGAACGAATTAGCAAATGATGAATGATTTTGATAAAATACAGTCTTTAAAAGTGAGCAAGAAATGATCAAGCATGTTATCATCAATAGGGGTTGTGTAATGACAGGTTGAAATCCAGTCATAAGGAAGTTGGAAGTTCACAAGGCAGATGAAACATTTTCCTTTTCCAAATTGAATCTCCGATGTGTTGGTTTAGGAAAGATCGAAGGATATGGGCTGTAAAGTTTCCCCCAAGCCACCCTACTAAAATTCTTAGGCCACAGTCTTGAGAAGAATGTTGTATCTTGGATATAAGTTTCATTTCTCCATCAGATCTTTTTATCCCTATTTGTTAGGATATTACCTGGTGTGGGACTGAATTAATTGATATAAAAATAGCTTTTGTATATTTTGCAAATGGCATTCTGCTGACCAAACACCCTGAAATTCATATTATCTTGGATCTCATTTGCATTATAAAAGAACAACAGTGCTTGAAGTCAGAAATGAACTGCTGTTATTGTGCAGAATGTAAATCATCTTCATTAATGTTGATTCTTACTGCAGACATCTGTTTGTGCCTGTGAATGATCCCACAGTATTGGGATTAATCTCTGCTTTCGTTCCTTGTTTGTTAATGAGGTAATCGCTGACTAAAGGTGGAGCAATCCTATAGTTAGTTTCAGTTGGTCCAGCAAGGCATCTGCTGTTAAATGTGTATTCAGTAAACAATACAAACGAGTAATTTCCTAAACATTGAAGAGATGAGAGAACAAGTGAGTGTGCAATTTATATTTGTTAAAAACAAATGCATTTAACAGAAACGTTGAATTCTAGATCTTCCAACAATAGTTATTGACTCATTTCAACTATTTAGCACAGAAAACTGTATCATACGCTATTTCCTTTGTAATAAACGCAAATTACTAGGAACACTGAGCAGGTCAGAAAGCATTTTTGGAAAGAGAAGCAGAGTTAACATTTCAATTTTGATATGAAATATTAACTAATTTCTCTCACCACAGATGATGGCAAATGTACTGCCATCTGACACCTTAGATTTTTTTATATCCACAAAATTGTGCTGCCCATCATCTGACTTGCATATTGTACTTGGTATGATGTTAGAGTCCTTCAAACTATAGTTATTCATTTAATATGATACAAATAATTTCATCAGTAAAACATGATACAGAGTCCACATTATTTTTTTTATCTCTGACTGTTGCTGCAGTCTTTCAAAATGGATTATTATGAATGTAGATGTTATTTTCGTGCAGAATGAAACTGCCATACAGCTCATTTTATCTTAAATATGCATTGCATCATCCATTAGTTTGCCTCATCAGTTTCTGTTCGCCCACAAGTACAGTCTGTGGTTGCAGCTAGTATTCTGCTTGTGCCTCGTTTAAATGTGTCATGTGGGATAAATCCCAACAGCAATTTACCAGGTCTAGATTCCATTGGTGAATGAGATTAATCAGTGTTTCATGGCACTGTGTGACTTATTTGGCTCATATAAATGATCACTGAGTTTACAGAAGGTGACTGTGGATTGTCAAGCAACCTATCTTGTAGTTATCTTGTTCCAGGCAGAAGTATCTTTCTCTTTTTTCCCCTTCTCTCCCCCTCAGTTGCTCTACCCCTACACTCACACGAAGTTGGCAAGATTTCAGTCTTGGAATCTTTGTAGATCTAAATTTCAGCATGTCTTTGGCAATCATTGCACAGAAGGGTTTAGAGTCACTTGTAGCACTTATTCTGGTGCTTCCCCCAGTATTTCAGTTACCGGTCTACACAGATCTTATCTTAATAAATAGATTCTGAATTGTTTGTGTAGCTCTAAGTTCTTGTGTGTGTCTGTTGGGATATTTTAGATGAATTTTGGGTAGAAGCAACTGCTTTTACACTCTGTTTCCAACAGCGTGATTCCGTTCTCAGTGAACCAGCCATTCAGGTACGAAGGAAAGGTAAAGGCAAACAGATCTGGTCATTGGAGAAACTGGAAAACCGATTAATTGATATGCGTGAACTTTACCAGGAGTGGAAAGACTGTGATGAGGATAATCCTGTAAGTAGATTTATGTCACCTTTTAATACGTTGTTAAACTTTAGCAATGTGGGAATATGCTGAAAGAGCTCCTATACCTCTTGGCACACACTATCATATGTAAATATTGTATCTTCATGAGCTTGCAAGTATGGTTCTCTTCTGTGAAGTCATGTTGGTCGTCCTATGATATATTCATTACTTCTTGAAATAACTGAACCAGAAGTATATTTTCAGCTAAGTATACTTGATTTTTGATTTTTGACATTGTATAAAAGGAATTGTTAGAACCCTTGCTGAATTTACATCACTTTATTTTTAATCTTGTACAATTTGGGGCTGGAAATGACTGGTGGACATTGGGACAGATTGTATTAAAAGGGGAAAAAGCAGAATAACCAAGCTTTCCTTTGTTTGAGAGGCAAAACCTGGAAAATAATTACAGGCTGAGTCTCGATTTTAAAAAGATGCTCATAGATTCTGTGACCTCCTAAGAAGAGCATTGTGTTTTAAATAGATAACAGAAGTTTGCTATTTACAAGGTCAATAAACCTTGGAATTGGTTCCAGCAAATCTGAAAGAGACCCTATATTCAAGCTGGTGGCAGTATTTGAATTGAGGCCTTGGAAGTGTCAATTAGTTGGGGTGGAACCAGAATTAAAGTTTTTTCTGAACCATGTTTTATGAGAAATAAATCCAGACTGCTGCTAAAACAGTGTCAAGATCTGAAAGCTCCCTGCCTAGCCTGATACGCTGACACATTACTGAATCCTAAAGAGAGTTGAGTTGGAAGCATTGCTGTTTTTGCTAGGGTTGACAGAGAAAGAAACCTAGATCAATATTTCAGAAAAGCAGCCAAGGGATCCTCATTTATGTCTGAAACAATGCCTTCAGGAAATCCATTTAAATAATTTTGTCCGGATATGTTGTTTTCTTTTATTTATCCCATAACTATGCTTGCTTGCTTTGTTTTTGTTGGTTTGTCTTTTGTGCAAATGGGGTCTGAAAATAAATGTTATGGGTTTTAAGCACAGATGTTAATCAGCTTACTGTGTTTAATTTTCTCTTTGCTGAAGTTATTGTGTGATTGAAAAGTGGAGTCTCTTGTTTAAGATACAAAACTGATGGCTGGTGCGTGTATCAAATGATTGGCCAGAGGAAATGGTGGAGGCTGGTACAATTGCAGCATTTAAATGGCATCTGGATGGGTACATGAATAGGAAAGGTTTGGAGGGATATGAGCCAAGTGCTGGCAAATTGGACTAGATTAATTTAGAATGGCTGGTCGGCATGGATGGGTTGGACTGAAGGGTTGTACAACTCTGACGACTATTTAAAAAAAAGTTTAAGATTGGTTATTCAATGGTCTGGTTAGGAACCATTGAATTGACTATTTGGGGTCTTTGGTTTAATTTTACTGTGTTGTAAATACTGAGGTGGAAAAGCTGGTTTGTTTCGGCTTTCCTGTGTTGTCACATTGTAAAATGATATCACATATGGAATGCTCTTATTTCAGGTATAACAGTGAAAAGTCAGTTCATGTGTCAGGTACCCTCCTCATCATTCACTGGTGATGATCTGTAGCATTGAAAGGTCAAATAACAGACTAGGAAAAGTGGGAAATTTCATTTTAAAAAGTATGTCGAATAACATTTATAAGGCATGATTTACCACCTTAGGACATAAATAATCAAATGCATGTTGTGAAAATGGAGTTCAATGGGCACCAGTAGGAATGACAAGTTCTCTTCCATGGAGATAAATAGAGGACCAGTTGTGTTAAGACCTTTTTCCAAGCGCTAGCTTACAAAGTACTGCATTGAATTTAGTTTATAGCTTTCCATGACAGGATTTTAACTGTTCATTTTCTGAATTTCTCATGCAGTGCCATACAATTAAGTTATTCTGCTAGCACCTCTTACACATTGTGAGCATTCTAAGGACAGTATTTTAACTATATTCTTGCAGTAGTTTCATAAATTTAATTTAATAAGTCTGTTTAATTGCTTATAGAAGTATCCTTAAGCAATAATGCTATATTAATAGGAAGATGTTCATATGTGGCAAAGTCTTATCTGAATTCTGCCTCCATGTTTTAACATAAATCAAGTTTTAAGCACTGAAATGATAGTTTTGCTCCCTGGACAGTTATCCCTCTGAAGTGTTTAGGTCTGTGTTAAGGCCCGGAACTTGATATGAATTACTGTGAGCTACATAATGAATTGGAATTATGATATTTTGTTTCTAATTTGTACTGGATTGCAATTGTAGTTGGGCATTTATGCCTATAACTTTTCAAAACTTTCTGAGGAACTTAGGCAGGAGCCATTTAACCCCTGGAGCCTGTTATCCTCCCTCTTGTGGCTGAAATACTTATTGTTGAACAAAGTATATGACTCATATTGAACCTTGTCATGCCTCTCAGACATATCCTAAATGTTTCATGTGTAACAAATTTAGTTTGAATTGCAGTGATCATTACCCAAACAAATGTGGCAATCAATTTATTTGTTACAAAATTTCTCAATGTAGTAAGATATCAATAAATCTGTTTTTGGTGATGGTCCTTGAAGAAAAATTGCTCAAGACACGGAAGAAGGCTGCAATTAATGGTTTATCCAGTTATTTTCAATTTTTGGTAGGACATCACACAGCCCCCAGCCACTCACTCCCACCTCTCCTGTTTGATTATCCTTTATTATTTTTAAGTGTACATTTTGTTATAGATGTCGAAATGAGTACATGATACCGTTTATACAAGGGTTCTACAGTGTGCCATTGTTCAGAATGAAAGTTGCATTACTAAACTTCCTCCAATGAATTTAGGGATGGGCAGTGAATGATGGCCTAACCAGTAGCACCCATATCTCATAAAGGAATGAAAGAAATTAGTGCATCTACTTGATCTAATTTAACTAATCTGTACCCGTCCTTTCAGAGGAGCAACCTTGCAGAATTCTATCTCTAAAGAGTAATTGACTACTAGTCTTAAAAGGTTGTCAGCAGTTCATGGATTTTAATGATCTGTGTGAGGATTTTTAATTTAAAATCAAATAGACTCCATTTTAACCATCCATGTTAATAAAATAAAACATATGATATTTTCATTCTAAATCAACTTTATTAACAATACTAAATTACTCTAGTGCTTAATCCAAATGTTGCCTTTTGCAATGGAGCATTCTCTTTAGTAATACACGAATCTTGCGACATGGAGAAGGCCCATTGATGCTTGTTTGCTCAGTTCGGTATTGGAACTTAAAACTACTTCATTTAGAAATGTGTGTCATCAGTTGAGCCAAATAAAATTAAAATGTTCTTCCTATAGTGGACCACTAACATTAGGCTGATATGAGCATATACCCTGAATTCTGTTAGTGGTGCTTTCAAAATGTTCACTTGAGATACAGGTGAGCAACTTGGGATGAAGTTGCTTTTAGATAAGAAAATAAGATTGTAAGATATCGACCTTTCAAATCAAGTTTACCTACCGCATGTCAAACCTGTCATCTGTTGCCTCCAGATATAATACTGCGCTAGTACTTCATCACATTTAACTGTCAGCTTTTGAATTGCCACTTTATCTTCTATCAGCTTATAAAGGCTGTAACTACATGCAAGTCAACCATTTGACCCAACTCTCTGTACTTAAGTTTGTTTCCAATTTAAAACCATAGTTCCGAAACAGCTAGTTGTAAGCTAGACTTTAGTGATAGTCTGAGGTCTAACAAATGACATTGAATTTTATTTGGAAGATTGTTTCAATATGTTAAAAATAATAACATGAACTGATACTGAAAGAATAGGAAGAAAATCCTGCACTCCAAATCCTCCTGCCTCCTTGGATATTCAACTGCTCATGTTCAAAGATCTATTGGTCAAAGTTGGTCTATTCCATCACATGGCAACCCATGGCAGAAACTCAACTCTGAGATGACATCCTCTTTCCCACAACCCCGCACCGCCCGTTTCTACCTCCTGCCCAAAACCCACAAACCTGACTGCCCCGGCCAACCTATTGTCTCAGCCTGCCCCACCGAACTCATCTCCTCATACCTCGACACGGTCCTGTCCCCCTTAGTCCAAGAACTCCCCTCCTACGTTCGGGCCTCCACCTCCTCCATGATTTTCGCTATCCCGGTCCCCAACGCCTTATCTTCACCGTGGGCATCCAGTCCCTGTACAACTCCATCCCCCATCATGAAGGACTCCAAGCCCTCTGCTTCTTCCTTTCCCGCCGTGCCAACCAGTACCCTTCCACTGACACCCTCCTTCGACTGACTGAACTGCTCCTCACCCTGAACAACTTCTCTTTCCAATCCTCCCACTTCCTCCAAACCAAAGGAGTTGCCATGGGCCCCAGCTATGCCTGCCTCTTCGTAGGATATGTGGAACAGTCCATCTTCCGCAACTACACTGGCACCACCCCCCACCTTTTCCTTCGCTACATCGATGACTGTATCGGCTCTGCCTCGTGCTCCCATGAGGAGGTTGAACAGTTCATCCACTTTACCAACACCTTCCACCCCGACCTCAAATTCACCTGGACCATCTCAGACTCCTCCCTCCCCTTCCTAGACCTTTCCATTTCTATCTCGGGCGACCGAATCAACACAGATATCTACTATAAACTGACTGACTCCCACAGCTACCTAGACTACACCTCCTCCCACCCTGCCCCCTGTAAAAGCGCCATCCCATATTCCCAATTCCTTCATCTCCGCCGCATCTGCTCCCAGGAGGCCTCCTTCTTCCAGGACCGCAGATTCCCCCCAGACGTGATTGACGATGCCCTCCACCGCATCTCCTCCACTTCCCGCTCCTCCGCTCTTGAGCCCTGCCCCTCCAACCGCCACTGGGACAGAACCACACTGGTTCTCACCTACCACCCCACCAAACTCCATATACAGCGTATCATCCACCGTCATTTCCGCCACCTCCAAACGGACCCCACCACCAAGGATATATTTCCCTCCCCTCCCCTATCAGTGTTCCGAAAAGATCACTCCCTCCGTGACTCCGTCAGGTCCACACCCCCCACCAACCAACCTCCACTCCCGGCACCTTCCCCTGCAACCGCAAGAAATGCAAAACTTGCGTCCACACCACCTCCCTTACTTCTGTCCAAGGCCCCAAGAGATCCTTCCATATCGGCCACAAATTCACCTGCACCTCCACACACATCATCTATTGCATCCGCTACACCCGATGTGGCCTCCTCTATATTGGGGAGACAGGCCGCCTACTTGCGGAACGTTTCAGAGAACACCTCTGGGACATCCGGACCAATCAACCCAACCACCCCGTGGCTCAACACTTCAACTCCCCCTCCCACTCCACCAAGGACATGCAGGTCCTTGGACTCCTCCACCGCCAGACCATAACAACATGACGGTTGGAGGAAGTGCGCCTCATCTTCCGCCTGGGAACCCTCCAACCACAAGGGATGAACTCAGATTTCTCCAGTTTCCTCATTTCCCCCCCCCCCCCCCCCCCCCCCCCCCCCCACCTTGTCTCAGTCAAATCCCTCGAACTCAGCACCGCCTTCCTAACCTGCAATCTTCTTCCTGACCTCTCCGCCCCCACCCCACTCCGGCCTATTACCCTCACCTTGACCTTCTTCCACCTATCACATCTCCATCGCCCCTCCCCCAAGTCCCTCCTCCCTACCTTTTATCTTAGCCTGCTGGACACACTTTCCTCATTCCTGATGAAACGCTTATGCCCGAAATGTCGAATTTCCTGTTCCTTGGGTGCTGCCTGACCTGCGCTTTTCCAGCAACACATTTTCAGCTCCTCTTTCAACTGAGGACAGCTGATGACGATAAGTGTTGAATGGAGTAAATGTTCAGACAGTGTTTCTCATGCGATGTTAATATGCTGATGAATGTGCATATTTTAGGCATTTTCCATTTTATTTCAACTTTAAACATTTCCTGTTTTCCTTCGTTTTAGTTATTCATGCATTGCCTCAGTGATTCTGAATTTATCGAGGATACCTGAGCATATTCTGACACCTTTATTTGTATAGGTTCAATTCATTTGCAGGCCGTTGGTTGAATGGTGATCTTTCTTTTGCAGATGATGAGATCCTATTTCAAGCGAGCTGACCCGTTCTTTGACGAACAAGAAAATCATAGCCTTATTGGGGTTGCAAATGTATTTTTGGAATTGCTCTTTTACGATGTTAAATTGCAGTATGCAGTACCCATCATTAACCAGAAGGGAGAGGTATGTGATAGTTCACTGTACTTCGCTGGTAATGTTGAAAGGCTGCAGTTACAGAATGTTGAATGTTATCCTTCCACCTCTGAGATATTGATGATAACTCCAACTTCTGAAAACCTTAAATTCTCAAAGAATATGCAAGGGAATTACCCACTTGATAAGATGATAATTGTGTACTCTTGGGTTGCTGTTTCCTGCATCATAATCGCTAGGGAGATACAAATTCACATCCAAGCAAACATCAACATTAGCTACTAAATTCTCTCTGATGCAGCTCTATTGATAGCCAGAACGTTTTTTATTAGATTAGATTACTTACAGTGTGGAAACAGGCCCTTCGGCCCAACAAGTCCACACTGACCCACCCATACATTTACCCCTTTACCTAACACTACGGGCAATTTTAGCATGGCCAATTCACCTGACCTGCACATCTTTGTGACTGTGGGAGGAAACCGGAGCACCCGGAGGAAACCCATGCAGACACGGGCAGCATGCGCAAACTCCACACAGTCAATCGCCTGAGTCGGGAATTGAACCCAGGTCTCTGGCACTGTGAGGCAGCAGTGCTTGCCACTGTCCCACCGTTTTGAAAGGGAGTGCCTTAGATGACCTTATACCTTCAGTATCTGCTCTGATTTCTGACGTTTTCACTTCACAACAATCTTTCCTCATACCATGTTGGTGTTTTGCAGAATGGAGCAATTTTAAAATCCACAGAATTCAGTTTAAAAACTGTCGACAGTGCACACAATGTGTACTGGGATTTGAAGACTTCAGCTTATATTTCTCACAGAGGTGCTTTGCCAGATTGTGGGTTGCTATCCAAAAGCCTGTGGAATTCACTGACCAAGTGGTTGAGACCAAACTATTGAATAAGTTCAACAAGGGGTCGGATATTGTTTTTAGGGCTAAGGGGGTCTCAGAGATGGGGAGAAAATGGGAACAGAGTACTGAGTGGGATGATCAGCTATGACCATATTGAATGTTAGAGCAAACTTGAAGGGCTGATTGGACTACTCCTATTTTCCATGGTAGCCGTATTTCCCATTCAGATTGTGTGATCTCCCAATTGCATTTTTTAATTAAAGTTTTACTTTTTCAGCATTTTAGATTTTCATTTTATATCTATAGGCCTGTCCAGAATTATGTGGCAATTAAATGCAATCCTGCTTTGAACTTTAAATGTGTTTTTAAAGTAACTATTTAGTTGAGCCATGTTTAGCTGAATTAAGTATTAGGAAGATTGAGTCGCTATTTTTGGCTTCCACTCCAAAATCCATCCATCCAAAAAACGTTTGCAACTTCTGTCATGTTTGAGCCTAAGATGAGGTTCTAAACCACATATTTGTACCATCACTAAGACTTCTCATGTCTGCTGTTCCACATTTTGCCAACCTTAGATTTGAAGAACATACTGCTGCTCATATCATAACTCAAATTAAGTTCCGATCTCCCATTAACCCCAATGCATGTTGACCGGTTTTAAAATTCTTACTGTTGTTTTTACATCCCTCCTTGCTTTACTCTTTCTGTGTTTTCCTCCAGCATCACAACCTCAAATATCTGTGCTCATCTAATTCTGGTTTCTTGAGCATCCCTGATTTTAATCACTCACATGATTGGTAGTTGTAACTTTAGTTATCTATGACTTAAATTCCTACAAGCCTTCTCTGCATCTCTCCAGCTTCATTTTCATCCTTTAGGCCACTCATTGAAACCTAACTCTCATGATCAAATACTTGGTCAATAGCCTAATCATTGTATTGCTCAGTGTAATTTTGTTTTATAATGCTTTGTGAAAATGCCTTGAAAATGTATTGCGATAAAGATCTGAAATAGATTCAAGTTGTAACTGTGAAGGATTTAGCCTAAAGTCAAATGACTTCATTCCTAGATGATTTCTAGCTTTGTGAACTGAATTACATAAACTATCTCGAGTTTTTTCTGTCAGACAGCTAGCAAGTATCTGCATAAGTGAATCAGATATAATAATGCTGTTATCATGAGGGAAAAATAATAATGAATGTAGGTGGACCTAAAATCATTGTTGCAATGTGTCTACAGGTTTGATCTAGCTTCACTGTTCTACAAACAAACTCTGCTGTTCAGAGCCATGGGGCATAGTTGACTGTGTACTGAATACACCAACCTTTGCTGAAATCTGTGATGGGGATGAAAGGATCACTGCCATACAATGCCACAAAATGTAACTAGGTGATAACTCATTTACTAGCCTTTGTGGCAAGAATGGCAGTGTGTTTACAACAATGGAATCTAAATAAGTTATTACCATTGTTGCCTTTTGATGAAGCTGTGTGGTTCACCAGGCCGTACAAGTCATAATTCCACCCTCCTCTTTTAGGCATACAATGCCGATTTCCCTAAAGTTTGAATTTGTGATTTGAACCCTCAATTCAAATGTAATATACATATTAGGTAATTTTGAGCATCAAAATTTTTCATCAGCTGGGTATGAGTTGCATTATTTGTCCAATTTTTAGGTGGCAGGCCGCCTGCATGTGGAAGTGATGCGAACAAGCGGGGATCTTAGTGATCGAATTGCTGGCGGGGACGATACTTTGGACAGTCCAAACGAAAGTGACGTGCAGGAGAGAGAAACAGTGCGCAAAATAGTCTGCAGAGTAAGTGTGACTCCAGTTCGCTGCAACACTGTGCATAAGAGGGAGTTTGTTGTCTGGAAATTGGCTGAAAACAGTACTACATATGCAGTAGTCCAGAATTGGTTATTGCTTTGTCATAGAGATGAAGAGTAAGTATGGTAAAATTGTCTTTGTCCCAGAGGACCATTTGGATTGCACGCTCATTGGAGAAAGAGAACTGGTGATGAGATTAACCTGAGGGTCACCATGTCTCTGGCAAAGCATGAGGTTGAGAAGGTGAGACCTTTTATGGTGACCTTTGCCAGTATGGGGACTGAACCCACGCAGTTGGCATCACACTGCATCGCCATTCAGCCAGTTGGGCTATCTGACTCCAGTTTAAAAAAGCTATGTAATCCATTTAGCAGTTTGTATCATCTGTAAATTACGCGGTAAAGTAATTTCACTGTTTTCTTGGGAAAAAGCAGAACTTGTGCAAGTGACATTCACAACTATAAGGATTGATTATGCAGTTAGTAACTGCCTGTGAAAACAGTTTACTTAATTAGTTTATTTTAGTATTCTGTTGTTGAATTTCACAAAGATGTGATATCGTAACTGAAATCTAGGATTGGAATTCGGCTAAAAATGATTTTTCCTGAGAGATTCCGTTCCCTTCTGCATTCTGTCTCCCAACGATTTCAGCAGTGGTTTCTACAACTGTTACAAATTGTTTTGTTCTTTTCTGCATAAGTCCTGCATCCCACATTTTGGTCACTGAGTTGAATAATTCCTTGATATAAGGGTCTTTAAAAACCATGCTCCTGGTCACCTGTTTTAAATCTCTCCCGCCGATTTTTGAAAAAATCGTTGGTGATTTGGTAAGATCTCTGTATTGTGCTGCGTACGCTAAATGAGTACCCTGGTGAACTTTAATATGCATAAAACTCTCCCTCTCTCCCTCCCTCCCTCACCCTCTTCCTCTTCTCCCTCCCCTGTCATTCCCCACCACACTTAGATAAAAATTCTTCAAGCGACAGGGCTGCCTCGACACCTGTCAAACTTTGTTTTCTGCCAATATACCTTCTGGGATCAGACTGAACCGATCATTGTTGCACCAGAGGTGGATCCTTCCTCCTTAACCCCACCTGGCAAGGATCCTGAATGCATGGTTGTTTTTGATCACTGTAAGGTAAGGGTATAAATCTTGAAACTTCTGCTGACTTTCTGTTGCATCTTCTAATTTGCTCAGGTATTTGGCTTGATTTTGTTGAAGAGATTTCATATTGAATCAAACGTCATATTGCTTGGGAGCCTGAAAATCCACAGATGTTTAGGCATTTTTTCTAGAAGCCTGCAGAGATGGAATGGGGACACTAAAGTACTCAGTAATTTTTAATGATGGTATGTACTGTTGTGCCAGAGCTTGGTTAATTGAGGGCATATAGTGTCAGAACCAATTGTTCTTCATTTTGATGTCCGTTTAGAATGCTAGAATTGCATAGCAGGTCATTGAATAGCTGGTGAAAATGCTGTTGCTCGTTAGGGAGACATGTTGCAAAACATTGTCATCAGGACAAATGCAAACAGGCTACCTCTCAAAATTAGGCTCTGCTTGACTCCAGCATTGCACAGAATGAAACAACAAGAAATAGTAGGGTCAGTCTATAAGACCAAAGGCCTGAATATTCTTTTTGTTTGCACAGAATGTGTTCCTACGTATGAATGCATCTCACTTCCAAAAAGCATAAATGAACCATATTAAAATATTGACTAATTATTTTAAATTTCTTGTTAGTGTAGCTATTAACACACTCTCGATTGTGGAGCAGCTGCTGCCCAATTGCAGAATCAAATCTCATGGTTTGTTCTGGGTTTTGCAAATGTGGGCTTATTGAGTACAATTGCATTCTGTCTATTATAAACCATTAAAAGTACGTGCTCAAGCCGTATAGAAGGAATATGTTTAATTTGACATTCTTGCGTTTGTGTAAGTGGGTGCAAAATGAAAAGCTTAGGTAATATGTTTCCTTCTCCAACAATAAATAAGTTGATTTTTTGGTGTAAATCTTCACGAAACACAAAGACAAACCTATCTTTTTAAATTCCATATCAATGTATGAATTTCTGTGTTTTTAAAATTTCTGTTTCCGGCATTTCTGGTTTTATTTTTGTTTCATTATTTCAGCATTTAAAACATACTCCTAGATGTAAACCATAAATATTTATGAACAATATATTCCAATGTCCAACACCGAATTGCTCAGGGATACATTTTCTGGAGTATAAATATTTGTGTTAAATATTTATACTCTGGAAATGTATTCTTGAGTAATTTCTGCATGTTGAATGTTGGCATATTGATTTGAAGTTAATGTATAACCACATCTAGTTGATTTTTTTATTCAGGAATTCTCACTCATCCTTTCTGAAGATCTGTTGGAATATCTGTCAGAAGGAGCACTGGCATTTCAAGTTTATGGTCATAAATCACGTGACTCTCGGAAAAATCCCTCAATATGGGACCTGGGAATAATACAAGCCAAAACCCGATCGCTACGGGATAGGTGATTATTCTGATACTGGGTGTTGATTTCTGTTCGATCATTACCCTTCTAGCTTATGTAGTAGTGAAAGCTGTGTTATTGAGACTGAATTAAATTTTAAAGTAATATCTCACTGCTCTGATAGCTACCTCCCAACCTTTCTCTTGATGTCTCTCTGACTTTGCTTCAACCTTTTATTTATTTATTTGTGGGACTTGGCTGGCCAGCATTGATAGCCTATCCCTATTTGCCCTCGAGAAGGTGGTGGTGAACTGCCGCCTTGAATGGCTGCAGTCCATTTGCTGTGGGTTTGTTTCTTTGTGACTTTCTAGCAATTGATACAACTGAATGGCTTACTAGGCCATTTCAGAGGGCAATTGAGAGTCGACCACACTGCTGTGGCTCTGGAGTCACATGTAGGCCAGACTAGGTAAGGATGGCAGATTCCCTTCCCTCTGGGACATTAGTGAACCAGATGGGTTTTTCCGATAATTGACAATGGTCATCAGTCGACTCTTAATTCCAGATTTTTTTTATTGCATTCAAACCCAGGTCCCTAGAATATTATTCTGGGTTTCTGAATTAATAGTCAAGCGATAATACCACTCGGCCATCGCCTACCCCCTTCTCTGTCATGATTATGTGCTATCCTCATCGTTTCTTATTTTAGTTGGGTTATTCTCGTTATTCAACCATTGTTATTCAAACCTATAGCAATTTCAATTTTCTATGTGCCATATTCCACCAAATAATTATGGAATTATATTTTTCAAAAATTTCATTTCAATTTTACAGTAATCAACAAGACCTCCCCCATCCAACTATACATATTTTGAACAGAACAAACTTTTTAAAAGCATTAGTGGTAAAGCCAGCATTCATTGCCCGTTCTTCTGGAGAAGATCTCGGTGAGCTGCTTTCTTGAGGCTCTGTAGTGCTCAGCATGTAGCGACTTCCAGATTGCTGCTGGGCAGGGAGTTCCAGAATTTTGATGTAGCAGCCCAAGATCTTGTGTGACTAGGGGGTGTTGATGATCCAAGGCATCTGCTGCTCTTGTCCTTTTAGAGATCATGGATGTGGAACCTGTGGTCAGAGAGGCCTTGGAGAATTAGTGCTATGCATAGAGTAGATGGCACACATTGACAGCAATGTGTATTAGTGTGAAGGGAGTGAATGTCGAAAGTTTTGGATCGAGGTCTGCGTCTAGGACAGACTATTTTGAGCTTGAGTGTTAGTGGAGCTGGACTCATCCAGGCAAGAGCATTCTATGACATTCCTAACTTCTGTCTTGTAGATGGTGGACAGGCACTGGAGAGACAGTAAGTGTGTTACTTGCAGCAGAATTCCTAATCTTTGACCTGCTCTTTTAGCCTCAGGATCTGTGATTTGTCTGATGGATGGTAACACTCAGGATTTTGAAAGTGTGGATTTCAGTGATGGTAATGCTGTTGAGTTTCAAGAGGATAGTTATATTCTCCTTTATTGGAAATGATCAGTGCCTGATACTTGTGTGGTGCATGTACTTGCCATGTAACAGCTCAATGGATATTGTCCAGGTTTTACTGTGTGTGGGATGTTGTGCAATCAGAGGACACTCCATTCTGATCTTCTGATGGAGGGAAGATCACTGTTGAAGCAACTGAAGATTATTGGACGGAGGACACTACCTTGAGGAACACCTGCAGAGGTACCTTTGGGCTTAGATTGTCCTCCAGTAACCAGAACCATTTTAATTTTGCTCGGTATGACTCCAAATAGCAGAGAGTTTTCCCTCTGATTTCCATTGAATTGAGTTTTGCTCAGGTACCCTTTCTCCAACCTCCATGTCAAAGGCTTATTACTTTCACCTCTTCACTAGGTCAGTTCTTATGTCCCTGTTTGGACCAAGGCTATAATGAGGTCAGGAACTGAGTGGCCCTGGGGCACCCCAAGCTACTATGATCAGTTCATTCCTTTGCAAATGCCATATGGTAACACTGACAAATGAACCTTTCTATCACTTTATTGATGATCAAGTGTAGAATGATAGAGCCAGTGCACAGGTGCAATTTATTTTGCTTTCTGTGGACAGGACTTAACTATGTAATTTTCCACATTGCTGGATAGATGTCAGTATTGTAACTGTGTACTGGAACAACTTATCTAGGATACAGTTTATTTTGGAGCACACCTTCAGTGCTACTGCTGGAATGTTGTCAGGCTCAGACTTTTGCAGGATTTGATGTCTTCAGCGGTTTCTTGATATCATGTGAAGTGAACAGAATAAGTTGAAGACTGGCATCTGTGATGCTGGGGATCTGTGGGGAATGCAGAGATTGCTACCTTTGGCTGAAGATAGATACAAATGCTTGAGCCTTGGCTTTTGCACTAATGTGCTTTGTTCCTCCATCTTTGGGGATGAAGTATTTGTGGGATGCTGCCTCCAGTTATTTGCTGAATTGTCCACCACAATTCCTGACTGGACTTAGCAGGGCCATATTGTTTAGTTCTGATCCATTGCTGGTGGGATTGCTAGCCCTGCCTGTTGCATGCTGCTTCCGCTGCTTAACATGCAAGTAGTCATGTGATGCAGCTTCACCGGGTGCCTTATTTTTATATATGCTTGGTGCTGCTCCAGGCATGTCCCCCTGCATTTTTCATCAAACTAGAGTTGGTCTCCTGGCTTGATGATACTGATTAATTCTAGATATCCAGATTTTGGTTGTTAGATATGTTTGAAGTTAGTCCCATTTAGCATATGTTTGACTTGCTACTGAGAGAGTTTGGGAGGGTCTGGAATAAATGTTGAGTATACCAGGATAACTCCTCCCTGATTGAATACCACTGTACTAACATATCTGGGTGGATCTTGTCTTGCAAGTGGAACAGGACATAGTCAGAAATGGTGATGGTGGTGTTTGGGATAATAGCTGTGTAGTATGATTGTGTAAATATAACAGCTGGGCTGTTGTTTGACTAGTCAAAATTGGGACAGCTGTCCCTTGGACACAACTCTGCGTATTGGTAATGATTATTTTGCGGGATTGATGGACTGTGTCTAATATTGTAGTTTCCAATTCCAGGTGGTTTGTGCAGTTTCATTCCTTTGTTCAGATTTTGTAGTTATTAATTACAATTGCATGGCTCACTAAGTCATTTCAGAGATAAGTCAACCACATTGTTATGGACCTGGAGTCTCAAATGATCAGACTCTAAAGATGTCAGATTTACTTCCCTGAAGAATAATAGATTTTCCAAAATCAAACAAGTTTATTGTTGCCAAATTCAGTTGATAGTCCTGATGAGTCATTTTCAATTCTTTCACCTTCTATTTTTCAACTGTCTTCTGTAGTATCTACTGCACCCTTCCTGGGCTGAGACCTGGGCAAAATTTGCATTAGAAGTGCATATCATTGCCAAGAGATACCATAGTCTTAATAACTTGAGAAACAACTGTATAAGTGTGCATTTTCTGGGGATTGCTTTTGAAAGACAAGGACAACAGCTTCCAGGTACATGCTGTTCATGGCTGGATTTCAGTGCACTTAATTGGTACATCATATGTGCAATATTTGGACTGCATGCTTTTTCTTCTTTCCCCTACATCAATGCTAATGTGCTCAGTAGGTTTTTGACCTATTTTTCTCATTAGTCTGCTCAGAGATGCTCACATCAGTCTGCTCACATGCCTGGAGTGGGTAGGGCTTTAACCTGGGCCTCCCACTCCAAGGGTAGGGACACTGTTACTGTGCCATAAGAGGGCCGAATGATTAGTTTATAAATATGTTCAGTTTGCACTTTCAAACCAGAAACTGATTCGTTTTGATGTTCTGATCAAAGTGCATCGTGGTGGAACAGATGATATTTCAGGTGAGATGAAGTAATAAATTATTTATTTTTCATTCAACCCACCATCAGAAAGAACTAAATCGTAAAATAAACCTCTTGGTGTGAATGAAAATAATATTGTCTAAATATTGCCACTAATAACTTGTTATACAGGAGGAACTTAGATGACTATTCAGCTTAACCATTGTTTCACAGCGTACTAATTTGTGTACCTGGGTGATTATTTATATCAACAGGTGGAGCGAAGTGATGCGAAAGTTGGAACTCTGGATCCAAATATTGGAACTGAATGAAAATGGAGAGTATGTTCCTGTGGAGGTGACCTTCTCAAAAGATGTTTCCACCGGTGGCATCTTTCAGCTACGGCAGGTAACTGGAGGATAGGAGAGTTCCAAGCTCTGCGTCAGTGAGGCTAGGGGTCTGGAAGTCCTTTTGGAGTCTAATGTTGAGGTGGAATGGAAAGAATGTGATTTTGGCAGAAGGAAGACAGTGCAATTGTTCATATAAGGTCCTAGTATGATGTATTAATGCGTTGTCTGTGTGTAACCCACACTAAATAGTCATTATTGTCCTAGTTAAAATACACAGTCAAAATACATCAAACATCAACCATATAGTGCAAAAATCTAGTTAAAGTCACGTGGAAGGCAGAATTGTAGGAGGGGAATTGTGAGCCGTTTCCTCTGGGAGAAGTTAGTGATGCAGTTGGATTGTCAGAGTAATACGACAGCAGTTCCTTGTACTTGCTCACAGATGATCAGGTTTTATTCAGTATCATAGCATTGAGGTCTGGTCTGCCAACCAGTCTCCAAAGTATCTTGTCATATGATGGGTTGGGTTCCAAGTTCCTGTTTCTTGTGGAATATTTTAGCAAATTTTATCTGTATAGGTGATACCATTGTGCTAGCAATCAGTTGATGAGGCAGCAAGAAACTAGGATTTTTTTCTTTAGTCAAGTAAGCCTTCAAAAAGTGGCTTGGTGAATCTGGAGGACCTCCTCATCCCTATTATATTTTTGGATTTCGACTGCTTATTATTATGTTATTATAGCTGGCTCTCAAAAAACATGTGATGCACATTCTTCTAGAGAAAGACTTGTACTTTGAGTGTAGATAATGCTAACATCATTTCCCTGGACCAAACTTTTGTAAGTATAATTCAAAACATTGTCAGATAGTTACAGATATGGAGGGTTATTCAGCATATTTCAGTTCATCCATTCAAAAAAGAACCCCTTTCACCACCGTGATAATATTCAATAGGTTCTGAAATGTTTTCAGAATTTTGCCTGCACTAATAAACTGTGCACTCTATTCAGTGTACTGGTTGATGAGTGCAGAGAACATCATGGTATTAATACTAAACTTGTCTCCTATTCATACTCCTATCTTCCATTTTAATTCTCATTTAATTTCTCATTCACCTACTAATTCTCTCCATTTTCCAAACACTTGTCCTGCTTTATGCGCATCTCTGATATCATTCCTCAGGCAGGAATGTGTTTTCAAGGCTAAAAGTTTTTGTTGCTTAACTTGTAGCTCAGCCCTTTGTAACTTACAGAGCGTGTATGTTCCCCTTGTATAGCAATGATCAGACTGTCCACAGTATGTAAAGTGTAGTCAGCTGAATACATTAGGTAGTTTGATCATGGCTTTGTCTGTCTGATATAGTATTATTTTGGCTATGTAGTTCACTATTCTCTTGCCTTGTTGATTGGTGTCCTGCATTTAATTGGGCATGTCTAGCATCAAGCTAACTAAGTTTTCTAGATGTTCAACTCCATTTGTAGTTATTTTTGTGCCGTTTATGCAAATGTGGATCATCCATTTTTCTTTTCTCTATGTAGCATTAAATTTAATCTACCATTGATTTCTAGCTATTGTATTTAACTCATTTGATTGAGTGTCTCCTTTAATTTCACCAACCCTTTCTAGTTTGATACTGGCTGAAAATATGACAAATGTGTAATGGGCTTATGAGTGCAGGTTACAGATCTAGATGAGAAACTTAGTGACCCCAAATGCCAGCTCTTGGGGTCTACACACTTCCATATCATTTCACAAGTTTGTGCTCATTCCAATGATACAGCCAGTTTTTTCAAAATTTTGTACCCAAAAATTTATAGTAAATTTATTAATGGCTATTTAAAGGAAATTTTGACAAATGGATTTTGAATGACTGGGTACGATACATCATTGTTCATTTCAAAGTGAAGGTTGTTGGTCAGAGAGGAACTTTCTTTGAATTTATGTTGGTTGCTATTCACTTGATTTCATTTCTTATGATTCGCACATTAGTTTGAAAGTTGCCTTATGAGCCTGTTGTTGTCTCTGATATATTCTGTTTTTTTTATATGTGAACAACATATTAGTCTTTTGATTAAAATGTGCTTCATCTTTGTTCCATCATTTTTCAGGGTCAATCTCGACGTATTCAAGTTGAAGTGAGGTCAGTCCAAGATTCTGGGACGTTGCCTTTAATTGCTGAAACAGTTCTATCTATTGCTGTGGGATGTGTCAAAACCAGACCTGCTAGAAACCAGAAATATCCAGATGCTCACATGGTAAGAGGTTTCAAGTCTGTTATTGTTGATAATGGGGGAACAATTTAAAATGATTAATTAGAAATGGCACAGAGGAGAGCACAATGGGGGGTGTAACTATTGTAGTCAAAACTATGTTTTTATCTTGTATTAGGAATTTGGCATATGTTGCATTTTGAATTGGCAAAGGCGGTTTGAATGGAAAGAAAGCAAAATGCGAACTAAATACTTTGTGATAACTGAGTTGTAGACTATAACTATAGTTGCAATCTCTGCTGCTACGACTGTTCCTGGTTCTCTGTTGCTTGATTCCAAGTGAGTTCTGGTGTTGACTCGACCTGGCATAGTCAACCGTGTCTTCTTCAAGTCATGCTCTTGGTAGGAAAAGAACTTAATGCATGTTGTGTAACTGTGAAGTAAACATGTTGTGCTTTTTAAAGTGATGCTGCTTAGTTGAAATGTTCACCCAATTTATAAATCTGTATACCTCACCTATATTAGCAATGCTTTGACATTTGCTTTTACCTTTTACACAGGAAGAGGAGGATGACATGGACAGTTACCAGGTATGATTTGATAGCTTTACAATTCTGCTGTCTATTCTGGCCTTCATTTTGTGAAAATTGTTCTCTTGGCACTGGTACAATTACCACACAAACGTTGCTGGAAATCAGCTTTCAATAAGTATAAAAGCTTAAGCAATTCAGCTGTGCTACGTCTGGTAGAGTTGCATGAGACTGAGGACGAAGAAAGCACTCGAGGAGAAATTGAGGTCTTCAGATGCTGGAGATCAGAGCTGAAAATGTGTTGCTGGAAAAGCGCAGCAGGCCAGGCGGCATCCAAGGAACAGGAAATTCGATGTTTCGGGCATAAGCCCTGAGAAGGGCTTATGCCCGAAACGTCGAATCTCCTGTTCCTTGGATGCTGCCTGACCTGCTGTGCTTTTCGACCAAGAAAGCACTATTGGCTTTCCTTTGATTAGATTATTGTTGAATGAAACTCACTCCTTGTTCCTACACAATTATTCTATGCCATTCAGCCCATTGAGTCTCTTCTGTATTTCTATCATGGCTAATATGTTTCTCAACCTCATTTTTCTGCTTTGTCCCTGTAACCGCTGTTCCTCTTACTAATGAAGAACCTATCTAGCTCTGTCTTAAAGGCACTCAATGACTTGACCTCTAGAGCCTTCTGTGGCTGAGTTCCACAGATTACCATCCTCATCTCCATTCTAAAGGGTTGTCCCTTTACTCTGAGGCTGTGCCTTTAGGTTCTAGTCTGTCCTACTAGTGGAAACATCATTACCACATCTTCTGTATAAACTGTCATACTGTCAGCTTTTGATGGAGACAGTATATGGCATGTTTTATATGAAGGGGCTATTGTGAATTGAGCGTCTTTTTATTTCACCATTCCATTGAGCACTGTCAGGTTATGTGTAAGATGTGAGCAAAACTCCATGTAGTCCAACATCTTGCTTATGGTCATGCAAGAGATTTCCCGACTCTAGTGATGCAATATGTTTTTCACTTAAAACAACAAGCATCCTAGAAAAATAAGGAAAAATGCTCGAGGACAATATTATGCTTAGTAGTTTACATTTATCAAAAATCCGATTTAGATTGCCCAGTTAATTTTAGTTGTACTAATTTCCTAAAAATAAAAGAAATGTACTTTATTATGCGGAGACATCCATCTATTTTGGGAATCGAGGGGCTGGATTGACCTGGCAAGACCAATTTGTGAGCATAAGTCACTTCTACAGCTGGTACAAGTGAATAACTTTGGACTGAAGTTGACTGATGGTTTTGTCCACTGGTGCGCTATCTTGCAATATCTGGTCACTTCTTTGTTCCTCTACTTTTATCATGCCCTTACTGATATATTGTTTCCAGGCAGTCCAGTCAGCTGAGAGGACTTGCCATGCTTCAGCTCTGATCCTGGCCAACTTGAGGACTTGCTTAAAGACATTCTTGAAATGTAGATGTGAACAATTTGTTGGTCTTGTTCGATAGCATGCGTGTGATAGAACGTGATTTTGAGATCTGCCTGTAATCTATTTGAAATGTGTGACTCATCCAACAGTGCTGTTGATGACTTGAGTCTCAATGTGTTGGAGATCCCTTTGATTGGTGTACTTCCATATCTGGCACTCTGTCTTGCCAGGAGATGATAAATGTATTGTAAAGGGGCAGAAATGGATGATACGTTGATCAAAAACATTAACTCTTTCTAATATATTACAGGAGAGGGATTTAGAGAAGCTACGTCGGAAATGGTTAAGTGCGTTGACCAAGCGGCAGGAATACCTTGACAAGCAGCTACAGAAACTTGCTAGCAAATCCAGTAAGTGAAGCAAGCTCAGAGGCAACAATTTTGAATAATCAGTCTGTTACTGTAGTTTTTCTTAATTACAGCCCATCCGCTAAATTCTGTCTTTGCTGCCCTAGTCTTTCCAATTCTTACCCTTTGTCCCTTTCAGGCCGTAAGCCACAAGAGATGTCAATCTGTGAGCATCTTTCACCCATCAGAACTCACTCAGCTATAATTGTATGAGCCTGAATAGTAAGTATCAGCAGGCTCCTATATGTGTGTGCTATCTGTTCTTGTCCTCAGCAATCTGATTTTCGGACTCCACACACTAGTAGAGGTCATCACAGCCCCGTGGTGTCATTAAAAGTCATGCAGAGAAAGCTGCATTATAAATTCAAATGTTTTTCATATACTGTTATGAATTTGAGGTTGAAATAAGTATTTTGCTGATCAAGTTCATTTCTGTTTTGAGCCTGCCAATATACAGCCTAAATTAGATGTGAGATGTCCTGTCCATGGTTGGTGACGTACGAGTTCTGACATAATGCATGTGCTGGCCATCATTCTCCGTGGTTTGAGCAGGGTTTTTGCTATATTACTTCAGGCACCAGTTTCTTCTCCTCGTTATATTGGAGTCAGATGTGAATTTGATGCCATGTATCTTTCAGATAAATCTGAAGATGATGCAGACCGAGAGGCGCAGTTGCTGGAACGAAGATTAACTCTAACTGAGGAGAGGAATGCTGTCATGGTCCCGTCAGCAGGAAGTGGAATCCCAGGTTCCCCAGCAAAATGGTTTGTCCAAAAATTGATTAACCAAGACAAAATTCTTCAGCTGAATGTTGTGAATTGCCATGGTGGGAGTCACTGATAGACTCAAGAGATGTACAGCATAGAAGGAGCTAGTGATAGAGTTATAGACGTATACAGCACAGAAACAGACTCTTCAGTTCAACTTGTCCATGCTGACCAGATATCCCAACCCAATCTAGTCCCACCTGCCAGCACCTGGCCCATATCCCTTCAAACCCTCCCTATTCATATGCCCATGCAGATGCCTTTTAAGTGTTGCAATTGTACTAGACTTCACCACTTCCTCTGGCTGCTCATTCCATACATGTACTACCCTGTGCGTGAAAAAGTTGCCCCTTAGGTCTTTTATATCTTTCCCCTCTCACCCTAAACCTATGCCCTCTAGTTTTGGGCACCCCCAACCCAGGGAAGAGACTTTGTCTATTTAGGTAAAAACAATGACTGCAGATGCTGGAAACCAGATTCTGGATTAGTGGTGCTGGAAGAGCACAGCAGTACAGGCAGCATCCGAGGAGCAGTAAAATCGACGTTTCGGGCAAAAGCCCTTCTTAATTTATTCCTGATGAAGGGCTTTTGCCTGAAACGTCGATTTTATTGCTCCTCGGATGCTGCCTGAACTGCTGTGCTCTTCCAGCACCACTAATCCAGTACTTTGTCTATTTACTCTATCCATGCCCCTAATGATTTTATAAACCTCTATAAGGTCACTCCTCAGCCTGCGATGCTCTGGGGAATACAGCCCCAGCCTATTCAAACTCTCCCTATAGCACAAATCTGAGGAGCCACGTAGGATCAACTTCCCAATATGGTCCCGCAGTCAGGGCAGCCGATAAATACTGACGTAAAGACTACTTTTTGCCTTCCTGTTGTAAGTCGCAGGTTTCCTGCCTGTCTCAGCAGTGGCCTCTGACTTTGAAGATAGCAGCCTTCCTTCATATGAAAGCAGCCCCTGTATCTGACTGTTGCAAAATACAACCCTGTATCCAGCTATCTGCTGAAGCTAAAGTACCCAGCCCTGTTGTCACCTTCCTGTTGTGTCTGGGCAGCTCTGGAGCCTGGTGACTGAAAATCCAATTTCAAAATTGCAAGCTTCTCTTTGTTCCATTTTCAAATGTGGTGTTACTCCTGTTTCTGTTACTCCTCCACATGCAAATACACAAGCTATATTTAAATATGCTATTTTTCCCTCCTGAATGGGCTGTGTACTTCAATGCAGATAGGCAGCATCAGCGTGACAAAGTGAACAATTGTGTAAGGCTTGCAGATTCATCAGCAGTTAGAGGCCAGCATGTAATTTGATATTTAATGTTAACTGAGATGAATAGTCAACTTTCTGCACCTTGCATTTTGAATTGCCAAATTCTGATGATCTAAAACATTAAAAGTAGAGGGGTTTTGCTTCTTTATAACTATCCAGTAATCCAAATTACATGATTTTGAATTGATGTAGTCAGTCACAGCATTGAGCAGTAATGAGTTCCAAAATTCACCCTTAATAGTTGATCTAAAATAACTGTATCCCCAGGTTCATTTATTTTATTGTGACTTCAATAAATCAAATTCTGTTACACATTACACACAATCCAAATGGTTTTAGTTAACCAACATCTTGCAAATCGCACTCCGCAATTGCGTGATTAGAGCTAGACTATTTGTTCGTAGTAGTTGAGTCAGGTTAAATTTTTATTGCAAGTTAGGCATTCAGTTTTTTTTCCATTTGAGATGTTAAATTGCTTATCCCTACTATGTTTATTTGATTTTTGGAATTTCTTGTAGGAGCCCAGTGGCTGGAATGGAAACACATGTTCCTGTTGTTTTCCTTGATCTAAACGGTAATTTTTTGTTCAGTTTTCTTCTATAATGCACTAGTTGAAAGGGAAAAAAAAAAATGCTTTTCTTCTAAAATTTGGAGGATGGGTAATCAGTGCGATCTTAGCAGTATCATTCATGTCCTGAAAAATTGATGAAAGCATTACATGACTTGTAATGAAGATTTTTTTTTAAACCCAAGCTCACTAATCTTTTATATCATATTTTAACAAGTACTTCTATTAAGCAATGACAATAATGCTGGCTTAACCTGTCCAGGTTAATGAGAGAGGACTGTTATTTGTCCACTTTCCGATCTAATTAAATTCGAGGTTGCATGCCCCATCCAGGTAAAGTAGCTGGAAGCAGCAAGCATTGGAAGGTTTAGATTGGTTTTAGAGTTTGTGAAATCTTGAAAGATTCATCTTCGTTCCTCAATTTGTTTAGCCCATGTGAGCCAAAAGATGAAGTATAATATGGTAAATCGCAGATGAACCTAATTCAACTGATTGACTGTTAGCATGTTTGAATCCAGATTCAAATTAGCCCCCACTCCCTGACTCTTTCCCAACGTGCTTACATGTTTTCTCCCAATCCTTTTTCAATGCCACCCTGGAAATTGCTACCAAATCTCTTTTTCCCCCCCATCAAAATCCTAACCACTTGTTATGTAAAATGTTTTCTCGTGTTAGCTCCAGTTCTTCAACCCTCTCTGTAAATCTATGCACTCTGGCAATTGATCCTCCAATTGTTGGAAATAGTTTCTCTTTTATTAACTAAACCCTTTTCTGATTTTGAAATATTCTCCTAAAAGCAGCTTTGGGGCAGAGCCTCTTCGATCAGGATAAAAATGCTTTTCACAGAGTACAAGTGTGTCAGTAGTTTTGCCCAGGCTGACAAGTACTGCTGCTGAGTTTATCCTTAACTAACTTTGCTCACCCAGGACCTTACTTGTCAGGGTGGATTTGCCTCAGTCTAATTCCTTCCTTGACCCATGGGATTATGCTTGATTGCTATTCTCTTTGATTCCTGGTTTCAAATGCAAGTGCCACCAAGTTAGGTTTGTCACTCCCCTCTGAGTAGTTTGGAGGACAAGAGTGAAGGTAGCTAGCAATGCAATGAGTGCCTTTCCACTATTCTTCATTTCACTTTCTTGAGACAACAGGTATCTCTGAAATACAATTAAAGCTCTCTCATTATGTGGGCGGCACGGTGGCACAGTGCCTCACAGCACCAGAGATCTGGGTTCAATTCCCGACTCTGTGTGGAATTTGCACATTCTCCCCGTGTCTGCGTGGGTTTCCTCCCACTGTCCAAAAATGTGCAGGTTAGGTGAATTGGCCATGTTAAATTGCCCGTAGTGTTAAGTGAAGGGGTAAATGTAGGGGAATGGGTCTGGGTGGGTTGTGCTTCGGCAGGTCAGTGTGGACTTGTTGGGCCGAAGGGCCTGTTTCCACACTGTAAGTAATCTAATCTAATTATCCATATGTATGTACAGACCACAGCAGAGGAATGCCATTAGCTAGGAAAAAGTTTTTAAAACATTTTTTAAACAGTGCCAGTAGATGTTATGCTTGTATTTAGTGCTGTTGCTATTTTTTTCTCTTCCCTTGCTCACTCACCATTAGCTGATGACTTCAGCTCCCGTGAAGATCTGGACGGGCCCGAACCTGGTGCACTGGATGCCAGCCTTACTGATGAAGATGATGATGACATTTTTGAACTTCAGATTGCAAAGCATCACGAGCCAGAGGTGATTGAACTCTCCATATATATATATTTATATCTTCTAATAATGAAAAGCAAGGTAGAACATTGGACAGCTTGTACTGAATAAAAGTACATTTGAGGAAGGAAAGGGGTTTTATAAGCTTTCCTTGAAACCAGGATTGTAGGGAGAATAAAAATGTCAAGTTAGAAAGGGGCAGCAATCCCAACTTTTAAATATGGGTAGAATTTTGTTTTCATTTTCAAGGTAAGATTACAGCAAAGAAGTGAGGATCATTTATCATCCATGCACTGAGGTTTACAGCAAGTGCAGAATATTTATCTGTTCGAATACGATAAATCCTAAACTAAATCGGGTCAAGCATGAAACCGTTTTGAAATTCAAATATTTAAGAAGTTAAAATTCTGGTGTCTCACTGCTAGAGCAAAACTGAATGGAGTTGGAAGTGAATTTGTAATGACAGTGTAGTGGTAATGTCACTGGACAAGTAATTCTGCCAGCAGAGCTGTTGGATTTTAAATTCAATTAATTAATAAAAATCTGGATACGAATCACAGATTTGATAGTGGTAGCATAAAGATATTCTTGTTTGTCATATAAGCCTGTATGGTTGGTTGGTGTCTTTTGGAAAGTAAATTTATCGTCCTGATTTAGCCTACATGTGACTCTAGATCCAGAGCATTGTGATGGATTCTGAACTGAAAAGGTCAAGTCAGCCACTTAGTTGTCCCAGCATCGTACAACTTGTATTTGAATCATGGACCTACCTTCATAACAGCATTGAGGGAATACTCAAACCAGTATAGCCTACTGCAGCAATAAAGAACTACCACCTAAAGGGCAGTCAGGATGTGCAGCAGAAGCTGGTGTTGACAGTAACAGGCACATCCCATGAAAAAGTTGAAAAACAAGCTAGCCCTCAATGTGTGACTGAACGATAACATATTATGCTGAGTACCACTGTCCATCCTTTCCTCGTATCTATTAACATTTCACGACATCTACTGATCCATATTTAAATTTGTTTCATTAGTAGTTTGATGTAAGATGATTTTTGGAATTTATCCACAACAATTTATTTTTCTCGTAGGTGAAAGCAGAGGCTTCCTGGGATTCCAACATTCATAACTGCCCATCCTTGAGCAAAGGCACTCCAGCTGATGAGCGTGTTTTCCTCATTGTGAAGGCTGTGGTGCAGCTCAGCCACCCTGCTGAGATGCAGCTCGTGTTACGCAAGCGCATCTGTGTGAACGTTTACAGCCGGCAGGTACGGTCTGAAGAGAACCCTCTGGCAATTCTGATAAAATTGAGGGCCTAAGTAAAATTAATGAAGAAAATTGGGGTGACTCAATGAAGTGAATTCAAATGGCAAGTTGATTATTTGGGATTAAAGACTGAAAACTCATCTAATTCTGTTCACAAGTGTTAGTTATGCCATCTGGACTCCAAAGGTCCTGCTCTGGTGATGGTACAGTTTTAGCCAAGACAAATTTGGAATTGTTACACTGGTTTCAGTGCATCTGATACAGGGAAAGGTGAAGTCAGCTGGTTTCACTCCTGATTGCTAGCTTTTGGCCCTGCTGGAAAGCATGCTGATATTTGCATTGGTTTGAAGATAGTTTTGGACACCCCTGATCCATGAGATGGAATAGCTTATCAGCACTTATTTGAGCATTTATATGAAGAATTATTATCTGCTGGAGGGCAACTGGAATCTGCACCACAGTATGAATTACCAGTAAGAGTATTAGGAATTCGGAGGGTGGGGAGGTTAGAGTTTAAGAAAGGACAATTTAAATGTATTCCAAAGAGGAGTTGACTGTCATTAGCGCTGGCTAGAAAAATGGCAGGAGCTTTACCAGTGTTCCCTGCTGGACGGATGTGTAGTTTGAAATGGTAAAAAATTTCCCATGTTCTGACCACTACTTATCTATGCTGTCTCTTTGGATTTCGACACCTGCGTTGTTTATAGAAGATGATTGTGTGAGCTTCCTATCAGTCAACTGACTGCTCCCAGCACTCTGGCTGGGACTCTCAGCTAGAGCTTTTACATGCACTGGACACATGATGAAGCCAAAGTGGTGAAAGAACTGCTTGATTAAGATACTGATTTAAGTTGTGCTGCTTTATGAATGTTTCAGGTTGGTAGAAAACGCAGAATACAAGAGAGTACTGGAAATTCAGACGTTGACTGATACTTGGGTTAGTACCTGATCCAGGTGGACTCTCATGAAGTTTATTAATGTCATCATTTTACATTATAATAAAATGTAATTTCAGGGTTTCGCACAAAATTTCCTGAGACGAATGTCCCACAAAAGTACAGTTAATGCATGTGGAGTGACCTTTGAGATCGTCTCCAATATTCCAGAGGTATGTAAGCAATAATTATCATGGCTTGATAGTGGTTTTTGAGCTTTTTAAACAGATGTATCACATTATTAGTGCTTGTGGGGTTATTGACAGGTTTTCAGACAAATGATGTTCTGTGTCCTGTGAACACTGTAAATTATGAAAAGGAGGTTCCAGGGAAGACAGACTTTTTAAGTTAATCTAACTAATGAGGCCTGCAGGTTTTGTAAGTAAAACACTATATCTGCATGTAAAATGCTCAATAATTAGAGTATTTTCACGTAAAGTGGAAATCACCCTGGGGAACTTGAGGTTTGTGGGGTTATTGACAGGTTTTCAGACAAATGATGTTCTGTGTCCTGTGAACACTGTAAATTATGAAAAGGAGGTTCCAGGGAAGACAGACTTTTTAAGTTAATCTAACTAATGAGGCCTGCAGGTTTTGTAAGTAAAACACTATATCTGCATGTAAAATGCTCAATAATTAGAGTATTTTCACGTAAAGTGGAAATCACCCTGGGGAACTTGAGGTTTGTGGGGTTATTGACAGGTTTTCAGACAAATGATGTTCTGTGTCCTGTGAACACTGTAAATTATGAAAAGGAGGTTCCAGGGAAGACAGACTTTTTAAGTTAATCTAACTAATGAGGCCTGCAGGTTTTGTAAGTAAAACACTATATCTGCATGTAAAATGCTCAATAATTAGAGTATTTTCACGTAAAGTGGAAATCACCCTGGGGAACTTGAGGTTTGACATAGCAGGTGACAAGAAACTGTATCCACTGACAGGATGGTCATTAGCCATTGGAAAATGATGCATGATAATTGGCAAACAAGCCAAGGGATCAACAACAACAACTTTCATTAAAGTTAATTATGACCTGGAAAGGATGCTGGAAGCAAATTCAGAATCAACTTCAAAAGGGAGTTCCTATTGTTTAAAAATTGAAAAACAAATTGCAGGGTTCTGAGCCAAGAGCAGGAGGCCATTTTCTGAGAGAGAGAGAGAGAGAACTGGTAGCGTGAGCTAAACTCCTCTTCCTGAGTGGTTAGGTTTATGCTAAAAAGTTAAATTTTTAACATGGCATCTGCATCACATAATTTATGTGGTCATTCTTATGCCTCAAGCATAATTTCAGGAAGACTATGAGACAGGAAGTGGAGGTTAAGTAGTTAAAATAAAGGGAAATTTTAATGAGTTGTTTAATCAACTTAAGATTATTTGAGTTAAATTTATAAAATGAATATTTATTGTTACTGGGTTCACTAACCATACTTTGGCTGATATAATTAACTTTCTGGCCCAATTTGCTATAATAATAACATGGTGCATCTTTATGGGCAGAGGAAATGTGTAGCTTATTTTAAAACAAACTGTTTATTTTTGGATGTGAGCTTCGCTGACAATATCAGTCTTTACTCTCCATTGCTTATTAGTGTAGGTGGCACTGAGCCGCCTACAACTGAGCAGTTTGCTTTGCCTCTTCAGAGAGCTTTTAAGGATCAACCACAGTGTGTCTGGAGTCACGTAGGACAAGCACAGTGGGGCAAAGTCAATGGATTTCCTCCCCTGAAGGAAATGAGTGGGCCAGGTGGATTTTAACAACTGTCCAGTAGCTTCATAAGGCTAGCTGTTTTGTTCCAGAATTAATTAATTAATTTTAAACTGCCCCCATCTGCCATTGTGGGATTTGAACTCGTGAGTCATAGTTTTACAGCATGGAAACAGACACTTCACTCCAACCAATCCATGCTGAACATAATCCCAAACTGAAGTAGTCCCAACTGCCTGCTCACGGTCCATGTTCCTCCAAACCTTTCCCATTCATGTAGTTATCCAAATGTCTTTTAAACATTGTAATTGTGTCCACATAACCTAACTGCTGTGCTACTTGAGCCCTCTGACATGCAATGAAACACATTTAGGACTTGGAGTAGTGTGGAAGCCCCATTTCCTTTAGCACCAAAGTTGCAATAGATGAAGTGATGTCTCCCCATGTGGGAGAAACCAAAACAAGGTGAGGAAGTTCAGAAATGAGGAGTTGCATTTTAAATTAAAAATGAGGAATTTTCTTTTTTGAGAATTAGAAGTATTTGGAATTCTCTTCCCCAGAGGTCACTGGAGGCAGGGTCAGTGTGAACTTTTAAGGTATAGGGAGACAGATGATTGACTAACAAGTGGTGCAAGGTTAGTAGATGTGGTCAGGAAATTGGAGTTGAGGCAACAATCAGATCAGCCAGGATCTTAGTGAATGGCAGAGTAGGCTTAAGGGACTTAAATGGCTGCCTCCTCCAAATACAGTTGCAACATGGTTTAGAAACAAGTTTATAGTAAAGAAACTTGGCAGTTGGAGTTATGTGATGTGCATTCTTTGGATCATGAAACAACACTGGAGCTGACTTCTGGAAGAAGAGATCCTAATTGGAAAGTATATGCACGTACCTTGACAATCTATCAGAGATCAGTCACCAGCAGAGAATTTTGATGCTTGTCACTATCCTATGGAGGCTGGTAGAGTTTCAGCAGCTATATCAATTATTTGTCATAGATTAACAATTGGTGCCAGTCTGTATATTTAACAGCAAGAGCTTTAATTTCACAGCATAAACAAAGTCCACCTAAGCTTCTGTTTTATTCTCACCTGATTTCATTTGAAAGTTACTGTTGGGTCGACATCTGCTTCCCAAGTTGTTGTCAACAAACAAAGTAAAATATTCAAATCGTCTACCCTCTAACCTCACTTGTAATGCATTGTCTGAGCTGAGATGTCACCTTTTTAATTATAAAACCTTAAGTTATCACAGGAACGTGACTTGAAAGAAGTTCTGGGATTTACATATTAATGAATCGAAACCTGCAACCCTATTCTAAAAGATGAAAAATTTAACAGCAAACTAAGTTTGTTCAATACATCGCATCAGTTGTGTGACACTTTTTGATCTTTTATTATAAATTCTGTGTCCTATGATCGTACCCCACTCGCTATCTGATGAAGGAGCAGTGTCCCAAAAGCTTGTACTTCCAAATAAGCCTGTTGGACTATAACCTGTGATTGTTAACTTTGTTCACCCCGGTCCAACACTGGCACCTCCACATAATAGTTTGTTTATCAATTATCTCAAATCTTTATCTTCTGTTTCTCAATCCTCCTGCTAGACCAATTTACATCTATTTGTCCCATCAAGTCTTTCCAAATGTTGAACACCTCTGAATCTAGACCTACATTTTTAAGAGCTTGTCCACGTAGCTGAAGGCCCTTGGCCCTGCTACAATCTAGTAAATGTTCACTTCAATACCTTGATGTTTTTCCTGAAGTGTAATACAGAGTTGATCATATTACTCTATCTGAGGCTTAACTGGCAATTTTAAAGTAAAATATTTTGTACGACTTCCTTTTGTGCTCCATTTAATTCCTGATTGTGAAGCTAAACTTGTTAGTGATACTACCCTTCCTTTTAACCAAATCCTTTGTCATAAAGGATCAGTTAGACTGAATCTTCATGCCTAAGTGATCAGTAATGAAGATGCAGTCTGATTAAAGTTGTGGATACTTTCTCAGCATGCCAACTTCCACAATTAACTGACAATTACATGATCAACTGATGTATTACAACAAAAACTGACTGCCTAATTTTTTTGCATGGTGTGTCTTCAGATACAGGATGTATTGAATGAATGATCTGGCATTCTCCTTTCTGTTTCTCAGGATGCTCAAGCGTCTGAAGACCGTGAAACACTGGCACGAATGGCAGCAGAGTTAGAAACTGCAGAATCTGCCGAGAAAGAAGCATACATTGAAAAATATCTCCGTAGTGTATTGGCAGTGGAAAATATCCTCACCCTAGATCGTCTGCGTCAGGTGAGTTTTACTGAGCTGGGGGAAACTGATCAGGCTGACGATTTCCCATTTTCAATTTTTGATTTAAGACTTGTGGGCGCATTATAGTTTAGTATGCATGTTCTATACATAGGTGAAGAAATTTCAAGGTTACAAAAGAATTTTGTGCCAAATTTAAAACTGAGTTATTTTATAGATGTTAGTTTAGCTTGTATTGTGCATGCAGGTCAAAAATGAATGTTCTATAGGAGTAGCTGATCACTTTAATTGCACTGAAATTTTGCTCTTCATAGTGTTGATTCCTGACATATAATTGAATTTTGTGGGTGATCCATATTAAGTTTCAGCACACTGCTACACTTCACCCCACCTCTTCAGCACTTCCAAATACTTCTGTCTGTGTAACCTCTATCCAATGAGATAAACGGAAGATGTTGATCTTCCAGGTCTGGTCTGGTTAACACCCTCTTCTGTGATTCTAGCAGTCACAGGTGCTAGATTTGTGCTGACCCAGAGGAGAACTAATAGCTAACCATTCCAGCCAACTGCCAATGTCACCAGAGATCCCAGCTAGTTAACGTGTCATTGTCAGTTCAGCTTATTTTTAGTTCAGTTATGATGCTGAGTTAGGAGTATAGGAAGCAAATGTGTGAATTTCTTCGGTCAGCGCAAGGCTGGAGTATGACCCAACGATCAGTGGTTTGGACCAGACCAAACCCTTTGAAATACATTGAGAACATAGTCTTGACCCTAATTTTTTCTTATTTTAAAGATAAATGAAAGGTGTTGCAATCCAGATGCATTTTGGTCAAACTTAAACACACTTTGTTTTATCTGTAGTGTAAAAATAAAAATATAAGAATTGACTTAACTGTAATTCTATCGAATTGTTTAACAAAATAACGTGTATTAATTACTACTGATTAACTGATCCACTCAAGTAGCAAACACACCCTTGGCAAAGGTAAATTCAGTAAAGTAGATAGTCTCGCATGCAATTCTAGCAGCAGGAGGAGAACCCCAGCTTTTAGCTGTAACAGAGGAGTAAGAACTTCCTTAATAATCCTGGTTCTGTGGGAACTTGACATGAGCCATTCAGATGGCTTTTGTTCCCAACTATTTTTTTGAAAGCTGAAGGCCTCACAAGCTGCTTTGAGTAGACTATTCACCACATCTGTCTCAACCTTTTCTAAAAAAAAGGACAAACTACACCCCTTAAACCCATAGTGTCATCACAACAGTGAATTGGTTTTTGAGAAATGGTATCTGCTACTCAGTTGCAGTTGTACAGACATTTAACAAAAATGAAATCTGCAATATATTCTTTGTCCTGTAGGTTGTTTAGCTGTACTGAACTTTTATGATCCTGCTTGCTGTCACTGGGCAAATGGTTGCATTTTTTTTGAATGAAGTCAATCAGCAATCTCTGGTGTTTTACGTAAATATTTTCAACTGTTAGATCTTCACCAATTTGCCCTCAGCTACTGTTTCCCTCAATACATGAACTCTTTTATGATGGCACTGTGTAAATCATTCACATGTTCGTTTGTGTCTGTTAACTTTGTCCTTGTGTATTAGCTTGTCCATTTCCATGATGCTCTAAAGATGGGATATTTTTATCTTGGCGTAGTGTAAGCCGTTGCACAAGCAAAAAGAACAAAATAGAACTAAAGTTGTTGGAAGTACAGCACAAAAGTCCAAGTCTTCACTGGGTCTGGTGTATTTAAATTAATTTCATCAGAAGAAATATCTGGGCCAAGATATTCATATTTGTCTGGCATTGGGAGCCTGGTGCTGTTTTCACTGGATGATTAATCCAGAGACCCAGTTAATCTTCTGGGGAACAAGGTTCAATTCCTGCTATGGCAGATGGTGGAATTTGAATTCAATAAAAGTGTGGAATTAAGAGTATAATGACAATCATGAAATTAAGATTTACAAGGACGTTGCCAGGGTTGAAGGAATTGAGCTATAGGGAGAGGCTAAATGTGCTGGGGCTGCTTTCCCTGGAGCGTTGAAAGCTGAGGGTGACCTCATAGAGATTTATAAAATCATGAGGGGCATGGATAAAATAAATTGACAAGTCTGTTCCTTGGAGTGGTGGAGTCGAGAACTAAAGGGTATAGGTTTAGGGTGAGAGGGAAAGACAAAAGGGACTTAAGGGGAAACGTTTTCACGCAGGGTGGTGTGTGTATAGAATTAGCTGCCATTGGAAGTGGTGGAGGCTGGTACAATTGCATTATTTAAAAGTCATCTGGATGGATAGATGAATAGGAAGGGTTTAGAGGGATATGGGCCAAGTGCTGGCAAATGTGATTAGATTAAGTTAGGATATCTGGTCAGCATGGACGAGTTGGACCGAAGGGTCTGTTTCCGTGCTGTCCATCTTTAATGGTTCACTAATGTCTTTTAGGGAAGGAAGCTACTCTCCTTACCTGGTATGGTCTACATGTGACTCCTGACCCATAGCAGAATGGTTGACTACCCTCTGGGCAATTAGGGGTTAGCAATAAATACTGGTCTGATCAGTGACATCCAAGTACCATAAATGTTTTTTTTAAATGGCAATTGAAACCTTTGGTAAACTGAGCCCTTTTTAAAAATTTGTGGGTTGTGAGCACCACCTGCTGGAGCAGCGTTTATTGCCCATCCCTAAATGCCCCTTGAACTGAGGGACTTTCTCAGGCCATTTCAAAAGGTGGTTAAGAGTCACAAGTGTTGTAAGTTTGGTGTCACATGAAGATCATGCCAGGTAAAGACAGCAGATTTCCTTCCCCCAAAAACATTAGCGAACCACAAGGGTTTTTATAAAGTTAACAGTGGTTGCATAGTTGCTGATAGGTTAGTTTGTATTTCCAGATTTTCAGTGAGTTAAATTTAACCATCTATCATGGTGTGATTTGAATCCATGGCCCCAAAACATTGTCCTGGGTTTCTGGATTACTAGTCTGATGACTGAGAGTGCCACAGCATCAGGTGGCGTAATGTCCAAGATATAGATTTTAAAATTGGGAACTGCACTAGACTTTCAACAGTAATAATATACATTGCAGAACAAAGTTGTTTCAATGAGCTGCTTGAATAGAGTAAGCTTTGGGTGAGGAAATAGAATTGAGGGAGATAAAGTTTTCAGATTGAGTGGTAGACCTAGGGAAAGTTGCATTATGGGCTGAAGCAGTTGATAAATTAAGAAGATTGGAAGACCAAATCCATTGAAGATCAGCAACGATTGATTCAAAGGAGAGAGGCAAGGATATTAAACAATGTGAAAGAAAAATAGATAAGTTAAGATACTGAGCAGAAGAAAGTGAGGACTGCACATGCTGGAGATCAGAGTAGAGTGGGGTGCTGGAAAAGCGCAGCAGGTCAGGCAGCATTCCACACTCTCGACTAAGATACTAATCAGTATGACCTGATTGAAAAGTAGAACAGCCTGGATGGGCTGTCTGACCTCTCATTTATTTGTGATGCTCAGCATTCTCTGAATGGAGCAGCTTTGTGTGAGCAGCTTTGGCTGCAATGGTGCTGTTCCCCTTAACCCTGAATTCTCCCCATCAAAAAGCATAAATGGTTAACGGACTTGAGAAACTGTTCAGGATTCATGGAATTGTACTCCGGCAGATCATTACAACGGGGGGAGAAGAGGAATTGGCAAAACATCTGTAGCAGTTGGAAACAAAAACAAAGTACTGGTGGAACTCAGTAGATTCTGCAGCATCAGTAGAGAGAAACAGTTACTGTTTTCTGAACAAGAGTCATTAATTCTGTTTCTTACCCCACCAATGCTGCCAGACCTGCTGAGTTTCTCCAACATTTTGTTCTTATTTCAGATCTCCAGTATTTTACTTTTGTTAGCTATTCAAAGGCTGGCTGCTTGCTTTCTTCCAAAGTAATGAACTGTTCCGTTGTGCATTGCTGAGCTGCAAATTTCTCTCTGTTGTTTTGTCCTTGTCCTGATTCTGTGTTGTGTTGTGTTTCTTTTCTGCTGTGTTTTGTGAACAGGAAGTTGCAGTTAAAGAACAATTAAATACAAAGCGTAAACTGACCAGAAGGTGCATCAGCTCTCCAAACGTCAACCGGGTATGACTTCAGCAGCTGTTTTCCCTCTGCCTTTGTGTATGATGAGAATCGGAATGTGCTTTAAATCATGCAATGAACATATGAATAAGGAGCAATAGTAGGCCACTCACGCCTCTCAGCATGTTCTACTATTTAATAAAATCATAGCTGAATTGATTTTAACCTCAACTCTGCATTTCTGCATGCCCCTATAATCTTTTATCATCTCAGTCATCAAGCATCTACCTCTGACTAAAAAAATAAAGATTTTGGATGTGGTGCCTTTTGAAGTAGGGAATTCCAAAGACTTCCAACCCTTGGAGTTTGTTTTCCTCATCTGCATTAAGTGGCTGACCACTTATTTTTAAGTTGTGCTCCCTAGTTATTAACTTCACTTGAAATCTTTAAACATTAGGAGGAGGAAACATCTGATTGTCAAGGGTAGGTTGACTGGAAACAGCTACGTTGTTAAAAGGTAGGATTACATTACAGAATTTTAGTTGAGTTGAGGGTCTTTAATGAAAAATGTTGATGAGGTATTAAGGGATTAATACTTGCATTTAGTAAATCGAGGTTTGAAGGTAACTTTCTTAGTCCTTCCATGGGCTGTGAGCATTGCTGGCCAAGACTACATTTGTTCCTGAAGCTTGCTATATAAGAGGTGTACCTACACCCACAGTGCTGTTAGGGAGAGTGTGCCAATATTTTAATGAAGTGACAATAAAGGAAGGGCAATATAGTTCCAAGTCAGGGTGGTGTGAGACGTAGAGGGGAACTTGCAGGTGATGATGCTCTCATCTGTCTTCTGACATTGTGCAGCTTTGGTGGTGAAGGGTGCAGTTTTGGAAAGTAGTGATGAAGGGTTCTTGCAGCAGTACATCTTGCAATGTTGTGCCAATCAACATTGTCCTGGATGGCTTTGAGCTTCTTCAGTAGTGTTGAAACAGCATTCTTTGGGTGAATGCAGAGTATTCCATCACAATAATGACCTTTGCTTTGTAAATGATGGGTAGACTTTGGGAAATCGGGAGGTGAGTTACTTGCCTTAGAGTTCTGAGCCTTTGACCTGCTTTTATCGCTCAGTATTTCTATGGCTACTCCAATTTAATTTCTTGTTAATGGTAACCCTCAGGATATTGATTGGGAATTTAGTGATGATGATGTCATTGAGTATTAACGTTAAATTTCTTTTTGCATGAGGTAGCCATTACCTGGCACTTCTGTGGCAAAACATGTAATTACCAAGGGAATTCAGGGAGAGGTCAGGAGAAGTTATTTTCTTATATGCTTGTAGAATGTAGAATTCACTGCTAAAAGCTGATGGAAGTTGAATTCTGATCATTTCCAAGGTAAGTGAATAAATGTTTAATTTAAAAGTAATAAGCTGAAAGGGAAAGGGCAGTGTACTCCGACTTTAGTTAAGAGTGGTGTTCTCACCACACCTTAGTGAAGTTGACATGAAGTGTTATCACAAAATAATGAACTAGGCGGAGTTGCAGGGGAATGGAAAAGTTCTTGTTGAATGATGATAATACAGTTATTATGAATTGAAATGTCCTGGCTGCCTTATTGAAAAACTAATAATTGTTATCTGCAGGAAATATATTGTGTGCTAATTATATTTGTGAATATAAACACCATTACCCTAGCTAAGGCTGATGTGTCAAGAATTTATGTAAGGATTATTTTTTGTTGGTTTGACTCACTTATAAAATACTTTGTTGATTCCTTTATGAAGTCCTGTCCCTAATCACCTTTTGCTATTTTAATAAACCCATTGTTTGTTATAAATGCTGCATAATCCCCTTGATTGTTCTCACCACCACATCCAAATTTGACTAGTTCTGAGTTTGCATGCTCTGATCTATGATAGTATTCGTAATAGTTTTACTTCACTCAAGTAATGCATGTTTCTTTTGCATTTTTAAAACAAGTTATCTGGAAGCCGTCATGACCTCAATGCAAGATCCAGCCTTGAACGCAACAAGGTAATTACATTCCTGTCATGAATATATGGCAAATTAACAGTATTAAAGAGAAATAACTTGCCTGAGTAACTAACTCTCAACATTGCTAGTTGATTCCTGTGTCACTGCTGTTGGTGATTTGACCATTCAAGTGACACGATTCTGGTTAAATTTACCGCAGCACATGATAACCAACCTTTAAGATCTTGATGATGCAAGATTTTAGGGGCATGCAATTGATATCACCAGGTTTTTTTTTAAACCCCTTTGTGTTTTTGTCTTTGAAGAACAAATTGGCTAGATGGATTAATGTTATCATTAGTGTAAGTTGTAAGAGAAGCATCGAACCTAAATAGCCAAATCCCCAATTGTGTAGTATTAGTGATATCCCCACAGGTGTGGCCCCGACTGAAGTCCATCTGTGTTATTGCACTGGTAATCATAGTGGGTGGCATGGTGGCTCAGTGGTTAGCACTGCTGCCTCACAGCACTGGGGACCCAGGTTCAATTCCACCCTTAGGTGACTGTCTGCATGGAGTTGGCACACTCTGCCTGGGGTGCTCCAGTTTCCTCCCAAGATGTGCAGGTTAGGTTAATTGTACTTGCTAAATTGTCCACAGTATCTCACGGATATGTAGGTCAGATGGATTAGCCATGGAAGTTGGCTGCTGTCTTGAAAAGTGAATTTGAAATTTGCTTCTCAATTTAAATTCCAAATTACTGAGTAATCTAGACTGAAGAGAATTAAGATTTAATTATTGAGAAAAACCTTGCCTGGCATTCACCCCATCTATATTCATTATATTTGCAACTCCAGATTTCATGGTCAAGGAATAATACTACATAATTGGGGATTTGGCTGTTTCGCGTGCCAGTGTGGCTCATTGGTTAGCACTGCTGCCTCACAGTGCCAGGGATCTGGGTTCAATTCCAGCCTCGGGTGACTCTCTGTGTGGAGTTTGCACATTCTCCCCATGTCTGCATGGGTTTCCTCCCACAATCCAAAACGATATTCAGGTCAGATGAATTGGCCATGCTAAATTTCCCATATGTGTAGATCAGGGGAAATGATCTAAATTACTAAGTAATTTGGAATTTAAACTGAGAATGGGTCTGGGTGGGTCATTCTTCAGAGGGTCGATGTGGACTTGTTGGGGCAAATGGCCTGTTTCCATAATGTAGGGATTCTGTGATGAATCATTTAAAATGTTGAAAAATTTTCACCTACAAAGGACCATTCTTTGAACTTAATTGAAATTAATCAAAGATATTATCATAATTTTCATCATATAGCCAGTTAAAATGTTGAATTTTTTTCCTTCAATATTTTGGGATATGTAAGGGTGGAGACCAATATTGGCCCTTGCTATCACTTAGAATAGCAGTGTGAAGACTTAAGTATATGCTTTTAGTTTAGGGCTGACATGTTAAATGAAGGCAAGCTTGAACCTGTTCCATGTCTCTCTCTCTCTCTCTCTCTCTCTCTCTCCTTTCCACCCAAACAAACATGAGCAAATACATGCGTAAGTAGGGAATGGAGTTTTTAAAGTGGCCTTTTGCATCGTGCAGGTGAGAGTCTTGGAACTTTCTTCCTTATCTCGTGTGTGGTACTCAGAGACTTAAATGAAGGAAAATATTGATGTAGTTTTAAAACCTTTCAGTGCCCATAGTCTCAAGTGCAGCTATCACAAAAACGTAACTTGAACTGGATTTCGTTTTTTTTCTCACCTGTTCCTGGGCAGAGTCGATGGGAGAGTCAGCAGGACATTTCGACAGCTGCGCTGCAGTCCAACAAGAAGACTCCTCCATACCGATCCCCAGCGTCTAGGCATTCCATGCCACAAGATGCAGGTGAGAAGTGTTCCAAGGATATATAAAATCATGAAGGACATGGACAGGGTGGGTAAGAAGAAACCTTTCCCCTTGGTGGAGGGATCACTAACCATGAGGCGTAGACCTAAGGTTAGGAGCAGGTTGTTCTGAGGGGACGTGAGGAAAATGACTTTCACCCAGAGGGTACTAAGAATCTGGAACTCATTGCCGGTTAGGACGGTGATGTAGAAAACCTCCTAACATTTAAGAAGTGTTTAATTATACACTTGCAGTGCCAAGACATAAAAGTTATTGGCCAAGGGCTAAAAAATAAGATTAAAATAATTAGGTGGGCTTTTGACCAGTGCAGATTCGATGGGCTGATGGGCTTTTTTCTGTGCTGTAAACCTCTATGACATAGAATAGTTTTCTTTTTATATGGAAAGAGTGCAAGAAATTTTGAAAACAAAAGTTTGACTTACAAGGATATTAAAATCACAGTCTTCCAGATGCTAGTGTAACTGTTTTAGTGCTTTCAAAAGGCGTACTGTTTTTTTGTTTTTGTTTTTGTTTTTGGAACCTGAATTCTTTAAGAAACAGTCATTGTGGTTAGCTTGCAAGTTTCACCTGACCTCTGAGATATTTAATCTCAATCCTAAAGCTTAATTGTTTGACACAACCTGTAACTTTCAAACATCACTCCTATTAATTAGGGGTACCTCCTTCAGAACCTAGATCACTTGTTAGTTTATTAATGCACTTTCGATCTTCATGAATTTACGTAATTGGAAGCAGGAAGTGACATCCTTGATCTATCCGTGGCTGCTTTCAGCATTCTCCAATCTTTCAGGTATTTGTTCTTTTAGAAAGCTTGTGGCTCATTGAGGAGATTTTAAATATTCTGCTGGTGTGATCTTTAACTGAATATTACTTGAGCAAAATGGATTGAAAATTCTGGAAAGACTTTGCGAATAATGAAACAAGTTCACTTTAATTTCTGTAATCTGTCTTAATACTTAACTGTAATGGGGCTTTATGGTATGACATACTTCTAATCTTGTAAAAGAATATTTTCCAGCAAAATGTCCAGCTGCTGCTTCAGACTTGTAAAATGTTTGCTTCGTATCACGTAATTTATATTTGCTAAAAATGCATGATTCACTTCAAACTGCCACCTTGCACAATATCTAATGTTCTGGAAATTCTGAGCTCTTTTTGTTTGACCAACAGTATGCTGTTAGTACATGACTAACAAAGTAACTTTTGCTGTATGCCTTCTCCGGGTTTGTTAATTTTATTTCTTAAATGAAACCTTTTTGTGAAGCATTAAGATCACCCAAAAGGCACAAAAGGAAGGAAAGAAGGGTGAAAAACAAAGTATGACTCTCGCTTTCATGTAATGAGAGTAGAAATCAGGCAAATTGGGAACCATGTGTTTTTGAGACCTGCCTGGACTCATAGAACATAGGCCCTCCAATGTTGCGCCAACCTGTCATACCAATCTGAAGCCTATCTAACCTACACTATTCCATGTACGTCCATATGCTTGTCCAATGACAACTTAAATGGCTGGGAGGATGTAGGATTCATGAGCTGGGTTTGGAAATATGTCTTGGAGAAAAAGTGCAGTTTGCAGCAAAGAAAAACACAATCCAAAAATCAATTGACTAAAATTTTAGTAGCTGTGATGCACATACTAAGGACAGTAGCATCATCTAATGACTTTCGAACAGGGCCAACTCCTTGTTTTGTTTTTTATCCCCCTCTTCTTGTCCTACCTTTGTCTGTCAGAGTTTCCAGTCATTTGCAATGCTGCCTGCTAACAGCTATGAACGGTAATAACTGCTGGCAGATATGCTGTCCAATAGTACAACGCACTCAACCCTTTGCAGCTCTTCCACTAATAAAATCTAATATTGTGATACAAAGGCTGCATGTTTTTAAAATAGCCCTGATTGTGTTGAGACAATTTTGTTATAAAAAATGAAATTGCTGCCAATTTTAGAAATAATTCCTGTGATGTAATTAATAATTTGTCATTCTTTCTCCCATTTGCACTGCTTGTGCTTCTGTGATGGATAATGGTAAGAAATTCTAACAACAGGTGCCATTTTTTATTGTCCATCTAGATTTGCTTTCATTCCAGCGTCAGGGGAAACATTAGTGCATGATATTATTGGAGTTGTAACACTTTGTCTGTATTGTTCTTAATTCCTCTTTTGCACCTCTTTCTCATTGATTCACTCACTTTCTAAGGTACATTGTTTTACTTAATGAAATGAGATCTGCCAAAATAGCAGAAACTCCAGCCAGTTTTAGTGTGTGAATTAGAAGGACCATTTCATTGTGCATATATTCCCCAAAAACATCAAGTTTGCTGTCCTGTTTGGAAGAAAATGGTCAGTTGTGTGACCCAGAGCCTCAAGTTTTTGTGTACCAATGTGAATTTGAAAATCAGAACAATGGCTTCAAGTCAGAATGGTTCCCAGTAGACATTTCAGGAAGTGTAAATGGGGGCATGTATTCCTTTGCTATGCCATGCTCAATGATGATCACTGGGCAGTATATTAGGGAAACATGGGCTAATGCATGAAGATTGTACTGATAAAATCATAATGCTACTTGTTTTGCAAAGTTATCTTTACTGATGGTACAACTATTCTCCAAAGCTCTGACAAAGTGAATAACATTGCTGAATTACTTTGAAATCCCTTGAATGGGAACTGAGAGACCAGTGTGGTAGTAATGTTAGTAGACTATGCTCACATTCTTAGACTGTAGTTTCAAATCCCATTTGGTAACCAGTGGAATTTAAATTCAATTAATCAAAACACATCAATTAATTTTAAAAGTCTATAAAACTGTAATTGAATGTTAGAAATGGTGACTTTGAAGCTATGATTGTAATTAAAACCTGCTATTCTTATCAGGTTTGGCAAATCTGACTTTATTTTTATTCATTTATTGAAAAGCTTTGGGTATCCTTAGAAATGCCAAGATTTGTTTCCTTTCCGTAATTGTGCTTAAACTGAACTTTTTGATTGAGTATTTAAGAGCTGCTCCCTTGACCAGTCCGTATGGCGTAGGTACACCCAGAGTCCTATCAGCAAAGGAGTTATAGAATTTTGACACAGTGAAGGAATGGTGACATAGTTCAAAGACAAGGTAGTGTGGTTTGGAGGGGAACCTGTATTTGCAATCTGTGCCTTATGTGGATTCAAACTAATAGAAATAAAATTTGGGTCTTGTGCTGATGTTTGTATCAAGGAAGAGGGAAAAGGTGAGATGTTCTGGGAAAAGTAAGTGATCAGTTTGTGGTTACACCTAATGACGAATACACATTGGTGCATCAAGTTTGTGGAGAGAACTCCTACATTTTCTCTGTCCTTAGTCATATGGTAAAGAAACAAAGGGTAGTGCAAAATAGAAAGGTAAAACATATAGTACAATGAAGGAATTCATTTGCAGATTCTGCATCATTATCTACCATCTCTTATCAGACTCATTCTCAGCACTAGCAGCCTCTTATTTGAATCCAGTGAAGGCCTTTGTACCTCAGATGCCCAAACTTCTCAAATCACTTTTCCCTGTACGTGATGAAGAGAAGAGAAGATCTGTCCCTGTACCGAATCAACAGGTGAGGACTTAACTGTTTAATGACTTTTTTTTTAAAACAAACTAAACATATGTGGTTGGGAATGAAGACATAAGAGATGCTGTGAACCCCTTTTTTAATTTTAAAAATCCAGACAATTGCAGGTGCTAGAAATCGGAAGCAGAAACAAATTGTGGAAAATTTTAGGTTGGGCAGCATCTGTGGAGAGAGAGCATGTTTTAACATTGTCAGGTCCTGTTTGAACCATAGTATCACTACAGTATGGAAAGAGACCATTTGATCCACTGTCTGTGCACCGACCTACCAAAGAGCATCCCACCCAGACCCAGCCCCCACCCCAGCCCTATCCTTGTAACCCTGAATTTTACCATGGATAACCCACCTAGCCTGCTCATATCTGAATATTACAGTGCAATTCTAGCATGGCCAGTCCACATAACCTGTGCACCATTGGGCTGTGGGAAAAACTGGAGCACCACTTGTGTTTTGTTTGCTCCTTTTTCGTTTAGTCTTTAGTCTTTAGATGTAGGGATATTGTGATAAAGTGATGATAGTTCTCAGAAACATGGGCAGGATGAGTTGGTTAATTGACTACAGGTGAAAAAGACCAATGTGGCAAGTTGAGAGCGGAGCAAGAAAGATTTCAACAATGTCAAAGATAGTGAGCTTAATTGTCAAGAAGCAAGCAGGAATCGGAGGAAGATTGCCATCAATTTGGCAGTTTGTAACAATTTTTCAATTAAGCTGGCCATGGTGCTTGACAGAATCTTAAAATGCTCATTTTGTTTTTAATTGGTGTAAAACTGTATTTGTGTGTGAAAGAATTATGAAAGTAAGAAACTTTAAGGGCGCCTTTGTAATAATTCATTAAAAAAATTACCAGACCTCTATATATTCAATGATAGCTTCAATGAACTGGCTTTTCAATATGATCTATAACAAAGTTCCTGAGATAAGTGAAGGGGGGAATACTTATCAGCTGCAGGGAGGCATTAATGTCTGTGCAATATAAACAGGAATATTTACTCAGTTTATGGCGCTGTTGTTGTAATCACAAGGCACGCCATTCAGTACAGAAGGTGCTGCAGTCCTGAACAAGGTGTTGAATCTTTTGGGAATGCAGGCATCACCAATGTAACATCACAAGGTCACAGAATTGTTAATGGTCCAGAAAGAAGCTATTTGGCGTGTTGTCTAAACCAGCTGTCTGAGTGTTTTGAATGAGTGTGACTCTCCTTGTTCCCTTTAATCCTGCGCACTGTTTCTATTTAAGTAATCATTTGATACCCTTCTAAATCCATCAATTGAACCTGCCTGTATCACAGAACTAATAGTGCATTTGAAACCCCAATGTCCACTATGCCTTGCATTAGTTTCTTCTGCAAAATGCTTTAAAATCATGTTTTCTGGTTCATGATCCTTTTATGAGCAACATGGAAGCAGTTGAAATGGAAAGGGATCACACAAGTGACTTGTACTGTTACTGAACTCTGTGCAGGCCGGCCTGATCATTTCATTGGTTTCAGTAACTTACAATGTGTTCTGGTTATGATGACATCACAGTTTAAATCATATTTCATTCAAAAAATGTAAAAGCGCCATTACATTTATGTAGTGCCTTTCTCAACCTTTGGGATACCTCTAAGTGCTTTACATTTAACCAAGTACCTTATTTGAAATGTCACTGATATTTTTGTGGACCAGGACTGACACTGAATTATAATAATGATCTTCGGTCTTGAGCCAGAGCTTCTGCAGGCACTTGCATAGGATGCAGAGGAAAGAGATGATGGGTTTTGAAGAGATATTCAGAAAAAGGTGAATGAACAAGCTGTGATTGGATCTGCTGTTGGTGAAAGTGCAGTGGTCCTGGTTGCACAGAATGTGGAGAACTGGGAACCTAAAATTATTTAATAGCAAATTTTTGTTAAATGTTCACAGGTTACTGAATGATGGAATAATTTAAACTGAATCTGGGGATTTTGGGGTTTAAGCCTTCTCTAAATAAATAGTGCATAGTAACTGATCAGTGTTTCTTACCTGTAGTCTGTTCCTCGAATTGTGGTGCAGTCTGCTAAATTTGAAGATACTTTTGAACAGAATCAAGTCGTAAGTATAATTTCAAGAAGTATTTGAATTCATACCTGTCTGAATAGGTATCTCTCAGCACATTGTCTGCACGTGGTTAGAAAAATCAAACTTACTCCAAAGGTCTTATGTATACACTTATGTAATCAGCAGCTTAAATATTTTACAGTGCTGCTGTCTTGGGAGTACTTTGAAAGATAGAAAGGTGAACAGCATAGTCAGTTGAAAGGAGAGCAGTAAAGAGAGATGCTTCTTAAAGGTTGTGAAAGAGGTAACAAGGTCAAATGGATATGAAAGAGAGCTTTCCAATGATGGAATGGAATGATGATTCAGAATGGTGAGGACTGAGGGTAACAGCTGGGATGCAGACTCGAGGAAGATACTATGCTGCAAGACGAGGGAGGGATTTAAAAACATTCATTAGCTCACTGTCTGTTTTGCTCAGAATGTTCTTTATCGACCTTGCATATGGACCTGATTGTGGCTAATTGGCAGCTGGGTTTACTGTATAAGAAAATTGACTGCATTTCAAACAAAGATTGATCGTGAAGCACTTCTGGGATGTCCCAAGGACTCAAAGTTGCTACATAAATGCAACTTAATTTCCATTTAAATAAACATATGAAAAATTGATTTTCATTGCCTTCATGTTCTGTGATGTGTTACTTATAATGTTTATTAAGTCAAGGATGGACTGAGAAATCTATTTCTTTAGAGATGTTTTTCTTTCCAGTTTTGGTCACTGCTCTTTAGCACCTCCCTTAGAACTCGTTTGTCTACTGAGGTATCTTCCTTCTGCTAGAAGGATGATGAGGAATATATTTGAGATTTTTGCATGATTTCAGTATGGCATATATTTGTTGCAAAGTATGTGTTTTTTTGGAGTGGTTGTGGGATGGGGTTAATGAGGAGAAGGGATAAAGTGCGCTAACATTTGTTTTGCCAAAACGTGGTGTTTCTGTACGTTTTCATCAGGCTCAACAAGACAAAGTCTCTTCTGCTCCAGTGATCATGACAAAACCCACCCACCCCGTAGCCATAGCCTCAGGCACTCCAAATGCTCCGTCAAAGATCGATTCAGTGGACACAGCTGGTCATGAATCCCAAGGAGACCCTCAAAGTCCTTCAAGTGAGGCTTCAAGTGGGTATTTCTCCCATAGCGTTTCCACAGCAACACTTTCGGAAACCGCTATGGTGTCAAGTGGCGATGTTGGCGTACCTCCACCAGGTTGGGTCACTACAGACAGGGACACTTGTGCCCAGCTACAAAGTCAAAGGACAGCCACTAGTGAGGGTTTAGCACAACTGAATGCTGATATTAAATCAGATTCCGGCTTTGCTGGACATGTGGCGAATGGATCTCTGGGCATGCAGCATCAAATCACTCAAGTAACAGGTGGTGCGCCACTGATATCCTGCGAAGGTCAATTCCAACTGCAAAGCCAAATCAAGGATATGGGAAAGGATTGTGGAAGAATTCAAAATCGATCAGTAAGTCCGGAGGTAACAGCAGAATCTGCACATGAGACAATGGTGGCAGAGCCCATGGAAATACCTGCATCAGTTGAGACGAAAAATAGCTTCTCTACTTCTCAGACAACCAAAACACCATTGGACAAAACAGTTAGTCCCGATGTGACCAACCAGAAGGTCACCCTGCATTCTCTCCAAATCGATGAGCTGGAGGACTTGTTACCGGTACAGAAGTCAACCTCAGCGCTAACTGTCTCAAAGTCTGAGCCTAAATCTGATGCAGCACAGACCATAACCACAGCATCTAACCCCTTCAGAATACAAAAGGTGAGGACGTCCGAATTGAAGTCGTTCACAGGCATCTTGGGGGATGAAACCACTTGGCAAGATTCTGAAGATATTCTTGAAGATAAAGAAGTGCAGTGGTCAACAGAGGAATGGGACTCTGGGGCCTCTGGCCCAGCTGCAGGTCATGTACCAGAGCCATGTGACGATTCTGAGAGCTCTGTGCCTGCAAGTACAAGGTATGATGATGACCCTGAATTATCAAGTGAGAAACTTGAAATCATTTCAGATTCTGAGGAAGCTGTTGACACCATTCCTGAGTGGCTAAAAGAAGGGGAGTACGTCTCAGTTGGTACTAACAAGACTGGTACAGTCAGGTATATAGGATCGACAGAATTTGCTGATGGAATTTGGATTGGAATTGAGCTGAATGTACCAGCAGGTAAGAGACTTGAGAATATCTTCGATGGGATTTTGGTTCTATACTTAAAAGAATGTTGTTAATGGGCTGAAAGGTAGCTTTACCTTAATTTCAACCCTTTTCTCATTGACTTTATAGCTGGTTTCTTAAGGTCTTGAGTTGCGGCTTCCCACAAGAGTGGCAAGAGTTTGCTTTTCTTTCGCTTTATTTCTGCTTTGTTATTTTCCTTTATTTATTCTCTTGAAGTGCTTCTTTATTTGGTGTCTTGTGTTGGATAAATAATTAAATTTGTCTCCACTATAATTCATAAAATGCTGCTTGTGAATCTTATGCAACCAAGTCACAAATAGAGAAATGTTAATATAATTGTATGGTCAACAGCATCTCTAAAACTACTTTGTTGCAACTTATTATTTGTGATAATGTTGTCAATTATCTAGTATGGAAAAAGTTCATTGCTGCTCCAAGTTACAAACCGCAACTTAAGTTCATAAACAACTCCAGTTCTGCATGGCAAATGTAGCATTTTTCGTGATGCTGCATCCTTCCAATGTGGACCATAATAGTGTTTGGGTGATGTGAAAGCTGAAATGGGAAGTTATACGGATGCGCAGCACAGGAGGAGTTAATGTAGCTTATCGTCTTTAAAATATCCACTGACAGAGTCATGGAGAAATACAACATGGAAACAGACCCTTTGGTCCAACTCCTCCATGCCAACCAGATATCCAATGTAAACCTAGTCCCATTTGCCAGTTTTTGGCCAATTACCCTTTGCCTTCTCCTATGAACCTTTATCTTCCTTTTGCTTCAAATATTTATCCGTTTCTCTGAGAATATACAATGATCATTGTCTGTCACACTCTACAAACTAGCCCATTGCTCCAATATTTCTTTCCACAAAAATTTGTCCCATCATGTTTCTTCACATAGGAGAAGATGAAAAGAAAGATTCCTTCATCTTAATGGCCTTGCAATTTTCTACACTTTTGCTTTTAACCAACTAGGATGTAAATCCAATGAGCTGGGGGAATGATTTGTTTTAATTCTCGAGATTAGCTCTATTGTGAGAAGTTAATCTTCTTTTGTATTTTTTTTCTCCCAGGAGTTGTAGTAAAAGATTAGGGGTACTTCTGTCCCTATGTTCCTTTTCATCATGTTCTTGAAGAGAGTGGTTGTGTCTTTGACCTGTTTTGGGCCACTGCTGCCCTCAGCCAGTCATTTTGTTGTGTGAAAGTGCCTTCTGGAGAAAAGCTCCAAGTATTTTGCTGTTCTGCAGTAATGGTGGGATTTAAAGATTCACCTCTCCCTCTTCACATTATCTTTTAGACCATAAACAGGAGTAAGCTATTTAGCTACTTGATCGTGCTGCATTATTCAAAAGGATCAAAGCTAATCTGGCATTCCTTATGTCCACTTTCCTGCCTTTTCCCCATAACCCTTTTGAGAAGCAGTCTAATGGGAGAAAGTTAAATATTGCATATCTTGTCATGGGGCTAGTTTCTGAGTGTTCACTTACTTTGATTTACTATCTGAATGTTTTCACAATTTGTTCTAAGTTTAAAGTTCTAAAAACACTTTTGCTGTGTTTCAGGAAAGAATGACGGTTCAGTCGGTGGAAAGCAGTATTTCCGATGTAATCCAGGCTACGGAGTATTAGTTAGGCCAAACAGAGTTGCAAAAGCCACTGGCTCAGTGAAACGGCGTAGCACCGGCCTCCGGACTCAGTTGGCTGCAAATTCGGAGAATCGGAGGAGCGGGAACTTTTCCAAATCTAACCCAAACTTGTCAGCTCTCACTGCAATGGCCAAATCTGAAGGAGGAACAGGACTCCGATCAGGTGACAGGACTCCAAGGAAGAGTGAGCATAGGAAATCCTGGTCTGCTTCTGCTGAGCAAAAACCTTCATGAGAAATCGGCCAGTGCATAATGTTTAGACCTAACTGGTAAGGCTTTGGAACTGGACATCCATGGCAAACTTCTTTTTAAACTGATTCCGCGGTGCCTTTTGAGAATTAACTTGCCTGTCCCAAGGAGAACCATCCACTGGCCTATCCTGGAACTCTGTTAATTAATTATCTTTCTTCTACCTGCCATGTTCACTTATCTTCCAACAGTAACATTTCATTTTCCTCCTTCAAAGTAGGTGATAATCAAATGATCTGAAAATGGCTTGTGAACTACTGGACAGATGCTGTAAAAAAAATTATTTATGATTCACGTGAGGGCTTTTAGATTGTCAAAGTTTGACTTCACAGTTCTACTGTGCTGAGCTGCCTGCAGTCCTTCTCGTTGCGAGATGATTGTGTCCATGCCCTCTTTCACAACAGTGGAATCAAACATTGTCATAAGCACCTCTTTGAACCTGCTCAAAGAATATCCAAACACTTGAGTATTAATTTCCTGCCCCTATGTCTTTGTTGTAGTACTTAAGTTTTCACCTTGAATCAGGTCTGATTTTAGCTCTGGGGTGATTTTGAGCAGAACAGAGAGTTCAAAGTTTTTTCCATGCCATATTGAGGGAATAGTCCCATTTCTTCACTACTGTTAGGCCTCGAAAGTTTGCTGATATACCAAGTGTGGGAGAATACAGCAACAACTCAGCAAAACCGGTAATACTTAACTGGGCGAAGACCCAATTAAGATGTCAGTAAGGGAATGTACAGTTTGCTATAATGGTCAGGATACCACCAGCGTGCTTCTACTGGTGGAAGCTCCGCCTATTAGAATCCAGGAATCTTTTTTCCCACCAGTAATGGTGGAAATTTAAGTGCTGTCCCTATGCAATGCAAGCAATGTATTTGAACTGGTCTGTTGGGATTGTGAGGAATATTAGGGTGGCATGGTGGCTCAGTGGTTAGCACTGCTGCCTCACAGCACCAGGGTCCTGTGTTAGCACTCGGGCAACTGTCTGTGTGTGGAGTTTGCACATTCTTCCAATGTCTGCGTGGGTTTCCTCTGGTTACTCCAATTTCCTCCCACAGTCCAAAGATGTGTGGGTCAGATGAATTGGCCATGCTAAATTGCCCATAGTGTTAGGTGCATTCGTCAGAGGGAAATGGGTCTGGGTGGATTACTCTTCAGAGGGACGGTGTGGGCAGGTTGGGCCTAAGGGCCTGTTCCCATGCTGTAGGGAATCTAATCTAACCTTAAAAAAAATTTTGAAGTATTCAGTGGTTTAAATGGGTAGACTGCAAACAGGTGGGAAAGATGGGATTTCCAATTACTTGACTGTTATCAAATCTCAGAATCATGTTTGACTGTACATTTGGCAGTATGGATTAGAATAGCAGATGTGGAACAACAAAACAAGATTTCAAAGAGAAAGCTCTGCCTCACCAGACCATTTCTACTGTGGTGATTTTCAAAATGCATTCAGTAAACTATGCAAATGTTGGTTTGATTAACGTTAGAAGTTTTTTAAATGTAAAGTAGGGAATGCTAATTCCCTTGGGTCTTTCTCACAAAGCAGAAACTCCTGATTTAATCAAAGTTTTTAACAAGTTTGTAAGTGGCCACAATGTTGTGGCAGACATTACTGCCACAGAAGGATGGAAAGAGCCTTCATTTTGTGTTATCTAGCATTTCAAAGTTTCTCGAGCTTTATTTCTTGATGTATTCGGAATTACCAAATAATAATTTTGAATAAGCATAGCATTAGGTGCACAATGTTGAGAAGAAACCCAAAAAAGGTGATACGTATTTATATGGGTCAAGTATCGAATGTTTGTCAGGGGGTACTGGATAAGTGAACAACTTTGTGGAACTGGGGAAAAGAAAGGGAATGAGAACCAACCAATCATAATTATGTCAGGAAGTTAACTATTGTTTAATATCTCTCACAGGCATTGCACTGTCTCTGGCTCGTGTTCTGTACCTGAAGGTATAACTTGTTAATTAGGATGGTGGTGTACCTGCTGCATATTTCCAATTCTATGTTGTCATTTTAGCAGTTGTTTTCTCAGTTGTGATGTTTAGATTTATGTCTTGAAGTCTTGGGAAGTGGTTGCCCAATGTTTCAAATGTGGCGTATTGATGAGTAGCTCTTGCTTTACTAACCAGCAATCAGAAATTGTTGGTGTCTGCCACGGTTCTGAGATGTGCCTTTGTTCTTTATCTGATTGCTTTGGATTTGAGTTTGCAGTGCATGAGGTCAACTGCAAAATAATCCAAAATGCTCAGATTCTTTAAGTTGATAAGGAGCAGGAACCTCGTCAGTTGGTGAGGAGAGAATTTGAGCAAAGAGGAACCATTTTGCTTCATTTCTTTTTGGTCATCAAAGTGGATCTCAAGTCTTTTGAGATTTAGGTAGGGTGAGGTAGGCAATGCACAAGCTACGAAAGATGGATTGTGTGGTCTTGTTCCAGTTTCATGTCTTTGCCTTGTGAATTATACCTGGACATTTTTTTATTTGATGTGTTTTTCTGTGTTATACTATTTTACTGAAATATTGAGCACCTCTTAGGCAGTGTTAGAATGTTGTAAGCATTACTTGAATGACTTAGATTGGCTGAATGTTTGGGCTTAGATTATTCTGCCCCTCAAGTTCAAAGGTAAATATGATTATCTTATATTTTTGGTATCTTTTTGAGAGGGGGCATACTACCCAACGCAGATGTGTGATTCGGACAATAATGAAAGCTCATACTGTAGATGCTGGGAATCTAAAATGAAATGCTGGAGAAACATGGCAGCTTTGTCAGCATTTGTGAAGATAGAATTAATTTCTGTAGCGAGCGTATTTGCCGATTTTCACTCTAAACATGTAGTACAGGTTGTTCTGATATAATGCATGCTTCGTTAACACGAATTCTCTGTAACATGATTGACAAATTGGGAACACTACTTCTAAAGTGTGAACTTTTAAAATGTGCGTTGGTTGTAACACGATTACATCACCAACACTTTAAGCGCTGTTTCTAAAGCGTGATTTTTCTATAACATGAGATTTCACACGAACGCAACTATCACGTTGTAGAAGAACTACCTATAGTTGTTCGAGCAATTTGCAGGTAGAAGTACTTGAGAGACCTGAATTCTGCAACTGTGTCCCATTTCTTATCTTTTACCTAATCCATCCCTTATTTCCGAGCATATGTCAGATTAAGTTGAGCTGAGCAGCTTCTGAAGAGATACATACATCTGCAACAAGGGAAAATAGTCCGGATACTTCCATGCTGATGGTGAAAGCATGGAGATACTGGGAACCAATTTACAACAGATTATACACCTTGGGGCAGTGGTATTGTCCCCACCTGTGAGCTAGGGAATTAGGGTTCAAGGCCACGCTGCTCCCAGGGATATCTCATCATATCCGACCGGGTTAATTCAAATATTAACTACACAAATTGTTTGGTTGACAAAGTGCTATTAATCTCTGTAAATGTAGTTGTAAATCAACTACTCCAAATGCCTTTCTCCCTTGGAGCAGGCTCTTTACCTTGTGTGGAAAGGAGAACAGTCATTGTAATACAACATAGTACAGGTCTGTATGAGTTCAGGCATCCACAGGTATATTTTCCAGCCAATCTTCTTTCCCTGAATGCAAATTGCACTAAATTCATGTGCACTATTTTAACACAGGGTTCAACTTTTTACAGCACTTTTTTATTTTAAAGTGCATGTAGAAAATTCCTGTTTTTAATTGTTTGTAAAAGAGGAGTATTCTGCAGATTAATATACTACCTGTTTTTCAAGTTAGCTCAGTGGAGGTTGTACATACCCCATATAGACATTTAGGTTTTTGGATGATTATGCAAAGTTTCCATTTTTTCCAGAATTACTGCTGATTTGCTGCAACCACTTGGAGCACATCCTACAAAGCTTTTGGACTGGTGTTCAAATTTTAACCACTAAGTTAGCAATTTAACTTACACATGTGTTAATTCGGTGTACATTCAAAGCTAAAACTTTTCTGTTAATTTTTAAAGTATTTTGTATTTTTTCTCATATATTTAGTCCATTTCTTTTAAGTCCAGTCCAGATTGAAATGTCTTCTGAATGGTAATTGGGATTGTTAATTACTCTACACGTATTGGTCTGTGGACACTAGGTCTTGATATCTCAAAAATCTATTTTATGGACATACTGTAGCAGTTATACCATCAGAGGAGCAAAGCTTTTTAGCACTGCTCAACTGGGATTAAAAAATATATAAATTGAGCTAAAATCATATTTTACTTTCTTGGGAGGTTGGGGAAGAGAGCTTTGGCAAGTTGGTATGGATCAAAATTATCCTGCCCACATGTTGAAAGTTTACAATGGCCAACTTACGTCTGCCACGACAGTGTAATATTTCAGCTCACATTTCCTGAAGTTTGACTTGAGAGGAAAATCCAGGTAAAATTTTGTTGCACTTGATAATCTACTATTTGGTTATTTTAAAATAAAAAAAATTGGGTATTAATTAGTGACTTATATTGCTCCAGGTATTGTTCTAGAATATTGGTGCAACTGGAGGTATTGTTTGGCACATTGTTTTGTATGTCTATAATTGGAGTTATATTAATCACATTCAATGGGTTTGTTCTGGGAGAAAATCTTCTGTGAATACTTCCCACAGGGATGGTTCAGACTTTAGCCTGCAGCAAATAGGAAGCCTGAGTTACTTGAGATATTTTGGCCTTAATCCTTATGATATGTCACTGAAGGAAAAGTTTTTGAGTACAATGGAGGAGGATGATGAGCAATGATAGCTCAAAGAACAAGTCATTTTTGTTCATCAGGCACACCTGAAATGGCTCTGGTACAAATCGGAATAATCCCGCATTTTTTTAAAATGCCAGTGTAATCAGTGTTTTTAAAAGTAACAATATAAAAATAATTTTCACAACAAATGTCAACTTCTTGGCATTTGTGCAGTGCTAATTGAAAGTGTGGAGCTTTGCATCTCCTTGTGTACTACAGCACTGATACATCAGCAGAAAGCTTATTCAAAAAAAAGCTCAAGAAACCAGGCTGTGTATGCTATAGTTGTCCTCCACACTTGACTGCTGGATAATTTGTTGATCATGTTAACCTAAAGCAGATTATGACTGAAAACAAACTAATAACTCTTATTCATGAACGAAGCATCGACATGTTTTGACGAGAATGTCAAGAAACAATAGAGAAGCTGAAATGAAGAACAAAATGCACAAACGCAACAATTTTAACTTAAGTTTAATGTTTTGTTTTCAAGTTGAATGTTTTTCGCAAGTGTTGATATAATGCATGTATACAATCAGTGGAACATTTGATTACAGTGGTTGAAAGTGATTTTAATGCCTCATGTGCATTTTGTAATTCTACACTAGCACTCTTTCTGAAGTAGACCATAAGGATAGCGGTCGTGGAAAGCACAGCCAGTTTTACACCAATATGGCCTCATCTGTTGGGTTCATATGACCACTTCTGAGCTGCTGTAAAAATGAGTGGCCCTGGAAAGAGTTCCCTTGTGGCTGACCAGATTTACTTTCCCAGTGCACTTTTGGCAGTATAACAAGTTTGCTAACTGTATGTTTCTCAAAAATGCCAGGCAGAAAGGGATAGTTACACTATAGTTGTCCTCCACACTTGACTGCTGGATAATTTGTTGATCATGTTAACCTCCAGCAGATTATGACCGAAAACACACAGGTAACTCTTTATTCATGAACCAAGCATTGACATGTTCTGACTAGAATGTCCAGAAACAGTAGAGAAGCTGAAACGAAGAACAAAATGCATAAACTCAACAACTTTAACTCAAGTTTAATGTTTTTTTTCCAAGTTGAATGTGGTCTTCTATGCTGTACTGCCAAGGTTTGGTCTGTGTTTGCCTTACATGTATGTGAATGGTTGGTAGTAATTAACTTTAATTTGTTTTTTAGTTGAAAGAGAACTCCATTTTATGAAATAGAGGTTTGAAATGGTGACTGTTCAGTATGCCTGATCTTGGAGTTAACATGCAGTGTGATTATTTTAGATTAAATCAATGTTGAAAATATGTACAAAATTTTAAAAAATTTGGGACAATACAATAGTAGGTGTTTATATACCTTTTATACTGTCATTGTCAAATCTTTAACTGAATTAATGTTACTAGCTCTCAATCTGCAGAAGTGCCTAGTATGTTCCTTCAAGGCCAGTACAAGAAATGTAAATGTTAATATTGAAGGATTAAATTACAAGTCTATGAGACAAAGCATTTACTCAAAGGGTGATCAGCAGTAGAGATGAACTGAGTCAAATGATAAGTTCAACTGGTTCATCTGGTTCGGGGCTGGATGATTCACACCACAAGATGTTCCTGTGTGGTGTCAGTGCAGTTGTGAATGTGTATGGGTTGTACAAGCAACAGAATATTGAACTAAGTAAATGCTTTTGTTTTGAACTGACATCTTGTGGTTTTAGAGTACCAGGTCCAGACATTGCATTTTTCTAACATCCCATTTTATTAAATATGGGAGTTATGGGGTATGTAAAACAAACCAGAAATGCAATTACAGTAAATATTTGTGGCAGCCTTCTTGCATCAGGATCAGTTAAAATACAATCATTTATTTATAATGTTTGCAGCTCTATGAAGCTGAAGTGTATCATATTTGTCTTGGATTTAATCGTATAATAACCATTTTCAAAAAAAAATTAAATTCTAACTACTGATTCTCATTTTATGTATGAATAAACATTGATCTGTCTGTTCTAACTGAAGCTCAGTGGTTGTAGAGCCCAGGAGAGGTTTTAACTTAACACTAATTGCTTTTTGGAGTCCAGTGGGAAGTATGCACAAGGTTCTGGAGCTGGTTGGCAATCTGTATATCTGCCGGGTTTGTATATAAAAGGCACAATGCAAAAATTTTAAAGTATGTAATTTTGAATATCTTCAAGGGCTTAATGAAATTCAAAGGTGTTTTGCCATCTTCGTGTCTCTTGTGTACTTAAATAATCTGTATAATAACACTGCTTGTTACTTTTGGCTGAAAAATGAGCAATAAATACAAATTCATGTACAACTAAGTTTGCTATGACTTTCTGTAATGTTGCTGGAGTTAAACTTTCTGAATGGTACTTCACATAGTTATTCAAATAATAACATGCAGAATAGGTAAATTTGGAGCATTGCTTCCATGTAACTCATTTGCCAAGTTCTGCAGATCTCATTCAGAATGCTGTCCTCACTGAGATGAGCTAGTATCGATGGAGAAGGGAGGGTTAATATTTGGGTCATTGTGTTGAAAAGTGATCAGAAACATTAAGCTCCGCTCTCTTTGCAGATGCTGCCCTGACCTCTGTGCATTTTAAAAATAAATCTTGACTGATTCAGCTGTGCTAATTTCAATGTGATAATTGAACCTCCACAAATCTGGGTATCTGAATCATTAAATGAGAGCAAACTTGTTATCTTTCTAATGGGACTGCCACTGAGGTGGTATTCATCTCTTTGTAGAATATTCCATTGAAGCCATTACAGCAAGAGTCTGTTCAAAAAAAGAAATAAACTCCAGGAAGTTGGTCGAAGTTGGGTAGTAGTAGGAATAATTTAGATGGGAGTTTGAAACACAGCTGGTTCAAGAATGGATGGTTCTGACATGTCAGTGCATTAGCAAGTAAGTGTATAGGTTTAGCTTCCACTAGATTAGATTCCCTACAGTATGGAAACAAGCCCTTCGGACCAACATGTCCACACCAACCCTCCAAAAAACAACCCACCCAGACCCATTCCCCAACCCCTATATTTACCCCTGACTAATGCATTTAACACTATGGGCAATTTAGCATGGCCAATTCACCTGACCTGTATATCTTTGGACTGTGGGAGGAAACCCACGCAGGCACGGGGAGAATGTGTGAACTCCATACAGACAGTCACCTGAGGTGGGAATCAAACCCAGGTCCCTGGCGCTGTGAGACAGCAGTGCTAACTGAGGCACCATGCCGCCCCTATTATATTTCCTATAACCACCAACTCAAAGCAAACAGGCAAAGTGTTGGGGCTTTATTCACAACTCTTACCGTGCATCCCTTCTGTTAGCTGTAAAAGAACAAAATTGCAAAGCGAACCTTTGAAAAGGCAAACAAAAGCGGGAGTGTGCTATTTAGCCTCTTGAATAATACTGTTTCATTGTTTGCATTTTCAACTGGTACTTTTATTGCTTAAACATTGCAAATTTATTTTTCTGTTCTTGACTCATTTTATTTCCCTTCATTTGATGTGGAGGGTATTCGTGATTAGCAGTGAGCAACGCCAAAGGACACCATAAAGAAACCCCATTATAAAACAAAGGTTGAATGCAGTGCAATTTAAATTATAGTTTATTTTCTTCTACTTGTACAATACAGATTTAACACAAATTTTAAAAAATAATTTCTTAAAACAACTGTACAAACAGCATTTTAACTTTTTTTTTTGTAGAACAGTCTACTGTCCAAAAAAGGCACTAATCCAGAATAGGAAAAAAAAACTGATACAGGACTCAAATGAAAATACACCGTCTGGTCTGTATATATTTATTTAAAGAAGTACTCTAAGGCTTTTAAGATAGTCTGTTCACCTTCCAGTTTGGGAAACAATAGGCTATTTCAGTGCAGAACTGCCACATTTCCTGCATCATTCCCTCCACCCCATTTTCAACCCACACACCCAAAACAAATCTGGAATGTGGGGGCTTTTGAATTTATAACTGGGTCTTGTGCATCTCCTCATCCAATCTGGCTCTAATAAGAGAAGAAAACAAATTAAACAGCAAGAATTGGAAGTTCACTAGAATAAACTGAATTGGAGTAGTGGGGTCCATTTGGCCCCTTGACCCTGCTCTGATAAGATCATGGTTGCCTACCCAATGACCTTTGACTCCCTTACCAATCAAAAGGCAGGCTGCAGCTTCCAACACCAGTACAGAATGCCAAAAAACTAATGACCTTGAGAATATTCCTCCTCCCCCTCACATGGGAGAGACTGTAACTGATCGAGTTTACCTATCAACCCTTGCTCAGAACTTTGGACGAGTCAATAAGATGACCTCTAAATTTTCTAGACTCCAATGGGTATAGTAGCAGTGAATGGCCACATGTTCCCTACTTGTCAAAGTCATTCATTAATTTGCAGGGGAGCAATTTTCAGGGACACTGCCAAGAAAGAATGTGCATTCTGGGATAAATGTGTCATAAAACCTTGTGTCAATTTATTTGAAATATGCATCATTTTGTTCAAAATGAAGTCAACTACGTGATTGTGAGCAATTGGTTATCATTTCCAGCGTTTGCAACTGTACGGCTGAATGGGCAGCAACTGTAGGACGTAAAGTGGTATTTCTGCCACTGTATTGGAACAAAGAATGAAGAGTGATCCATTATAACCAATGCCACTTAGAGCTGCCATTATCATGCTGCTTTTTCTATTAGTGTACAGTTTTCCTTTTAAAAAGAACATCTTGCTGAAATCTCTCATTATCCTCATTGCTTAAAAAGTTGGGAAATAGGTCCCAGCAGCAGTGAAAAAAGATCTGGCTGGAACAACAGTCCAATCTCCAGTATGAACCTGCACACAAATACAATTTGAGACTTGAGTGATTCTGACCAGATTCGTTGCTACAAGAGGGATGGAGGTGATGTGGGCAAGTTGTAAGGAAAGCTGCCTCTCCTGATTTAGTTGCCCTGAGTATGAGGAGCAGGTTTCCTTATCTGTTGGTTGATGGAAGCAATGGAGTGAGCAGGACAATGTAGTTTTCTTTTTCAATGAATGACTTAAGAAATACTGAAACATATGATCTGTCTCCTTTTCTAAAATCATAATTTGTTTTTTTTAAAAAATTTCATCTATGAGCATAATGTTGAAGTCAAGCTAGAAACAAACATGTCTATACAATCTGATTTATCAGCACTTGCTGTGTCCACCCCCACCCCTGAAAATAATTACAAAATTGATTTACCAGAGAAGAGCAAAGGATAAAATGAATATTTTACCTAAAATATTTACTAACGGTTGAAGCAGAGACATATACAGGGCTGCACCGACTGATCCTGCAAGAGGGCTAGCAGACACAAACAGTGTAAGCTACTGTGGTTCCAAATTATGATATCTAATCTTTTCCTGCATTGTTTCACTTTAATTGTGAGAAAGTGATTGGGTTGAACTTGTTATTAAAAGGGGAACAAAGTAATCGGTAGTTTGCTGATATTCCTATGCAAATTTCAGAAACTGAGTCTACCCCATTCTACTTCAGTTTCATCAGTAGTTTGAAGAGCCGTCTCATTCTGATCCAGGGGTTTCTCCACAATTCTGAAAAACACCAGGGCAGGAGTTACTTTCCAACAATCCTAACTGAAAATGAACAGATATTTTAAAACTCCAACGATGAATACAAATGCTGTCTTGTTGAAGTGTGCCACAAAAGTACTCTGCAGGTATCTCTACCAGAATAACATCCACAATCAATACTGGCCCAACTTCTGTCAGTGCTTTGTACTTCTTTCTCTCTCTTTCTCTCACAGGGATGTTCTTTTTTGGGATTAATTCATGGAAACCTGTTTATTACTGCCTGTAAAAATCCAGTGTGTCTCAAATGAAGAACGTGGCTCATTTATGTGTCACACAGCACTAGTACATGGTCCAGTGTTTCCTGTGCAAAACAAAAAGAGTAACAGGAAACTAATTTTGCAAGGATCTCTGTGTGAAAAACATTTGAGGCCTGTATTAGAGGAGGCGGTGGAATTGTATTACAAATACAAGGACAGCTGCTAAAATAGCAAATACAACATCCACAATACAGGGAAGGGTTATGTCAACCTGAATCCTTCATTTACTCTACAGCATATTCCTTTTCTGCTTAGCAGAAAAATACATCAACTTATTACAAGACAAGTAAAACCATAAATGAGTAGTGTCTCTATTCCATGTTATTTATAGGTTTGGCAGCATTAGCTCAAAGGGTGCATGGGAAGTAAACACGTATTTTGATAGCTGAACTGATCAGCCAGGAAAATTGTAGTAAATATAAAACTAAGAAATCATTTAAGTAATGGATTCACCTATTATCCATGGGAGTGATGCTCTAAACCACTATGTCCCTGCATTACCTAATAACTATTGATAATGGTATATGATTATTGAAACAAGAGATTCATCATTTGGAAACTGCTTATTTCATTTTCTCATGCAAATTGTGGCATTGAAATGGCAACTCTCACTGCATGTGTTAAAAGTCAATTTGTAGCATGAAGTTGCACTATTATTCTGGTTCTAGATTGGAATTCTGATGCTCCTTGATCCATCAACAACATTTGAGGTAATTGAAAATACTAGTTCCTGTTAACGTTTTTATCACCCACTCTCTCTGGATGATTATATTCAGCAAGCTCAAGCCCTGGCATACAAATTATTTCAAATCAGGTAACAGTAAGGAAGTGCAGTTTCTGCCCACCCACCCATTTAAAAAAAGAGAAGCTACTTTATACATTTTCATTTAACCTCAACATATCCAATTTTATCCCTTTTTCAAACTGGATCTTAGTTTCAGTTTGAGATCAAGTTAGAGTGAAATAAAATCCATTGGAAATGTCATTCTTTTACCACTGCACATGGAGGCATAATTGTGCCTCAACTCCTAGGATTTATTTGTTCCCTCCCTCAGTTCTTCCCTTGAAGAACTTTGTAGGATACGATTCTATTTGGCTTCACTTCCTCGTAGTCATTCTTGATTTTGCAACACATAACATACTTGAGTTTGTTGAGTTATAAAAGACAGTAACAGCCTGAAAAAATCCTCAACTATGATCCTCCTACCAGCTTACATGGTAAAGCTATCCAGGATCAGACTTCTTTGTGCTAAACTTCCTGTGAAAATAACTAAGGAGGTCCTAGTGTTCTTCCCTCCCCTCAATCCTAACATTTCTATAAATCGGATATATGGGAAACTGGTTTTCCAGTTCTCAAGGAAGATCATCAATCTGTAACCTTAACGCTGGTTTTCTCTGCACAGAAACAGCCCAAGCAATTAGCATCTGCAGCATCTTCTGTTGACGTGAGTGGAAGGTTCTGCAAGTAGAGCATCTGCTATTTCACATTCATATGAGCGCTGCGTCATGAAATACTACACACAATAATAACTTTAGCTTGCCTCTGATTACTATTAAAAACAGTACAGAAATAAAATATGACTGAGACACCATGTCCCTTCAAAGTTTTTGTTTTGGCCAATGCAGGAACTGGAGTTAAATACAGACCCCCCCTCTGTTTAATGCAAAAGAGCTCATTAACAGCACACTGGCAACCGGGACACTCCCATCAGTCTACTGCAGAACAGTCAAATGGAGAACATTCAAGGAAGAAATCAGGTTTGTCAGTTGTTGTGGGTACATTATCTTATGTGTTACACACACACAATCTTCTAGGCTGTAAGTAAGATCAAACCCTTGCGAAAACAATTCCAATCAAATCACATGTTCCACCAGGTTTAAGTTTGAACTTAAGTCAGTTGCATTTAGTACATTAAAGGCGCTACTGGCAGTCTTGTTACAGCAATGACCAGTTCAATACAGACTTGGGATCCAAGCACAGCCTGCACCTGTCCAAACCAACTGTATGTAACAGTATTACAGTACATTTTCGTAGCCAGTTAGTGTGAGTAGGTTGCAGTGGCAACATTTTTTCCTCTGCCGTGAAGCTCCGTGCAACGTGGTGACATCCAATTCTAGTCTTTGTTAGCAACAATCCAACACAGAGAAATAGTTTGTCTGTAATTCTGAACAAACCAGCATTTTTAAATTTCCCAAACCATCACAGGTAATGAAAACCAAGGTCAGATAATCAGCAAATCTGGGAGACCCAGTCCAGGAATGTGCAGTTTAAAGTGGGAATATTTAACAGCACAGGTTGAAGCCATGGTAGGAGGAATCAGTCAAGGCCAGGCATCTGTGAAAGGGTTCTGTTTGCAGGACTACTTTAAGCAGAACCTTAAACAGGAGTAGTGGGAAGAGCCCTACAAAGCTATTACACCAAAGGTTTGAGAAGTATTCTTTTGAGGTTCCAGGCTGGTCAGTACATATCGCCCGGAATGCTGGACTCAGGAACACTTCATAAGAACTTCATGCTCGGACACTGCATCCTTAGGAATGTTGGACGGTAAGGGCAGAGGTGCAGTTTTGACCAGGAGAACAGAGGACTTCTGGGTGAGATGTACAACCTTTGCCCAGGCCACCTCAGGATAGTTTACTGCATCTGGATGAAGAGAACCCTATTAACTATTCAAAACAAAACACAGATATATTGAGATTACATTAAAGACAGGGCAGTCCAATGATGTACCAAATCTCAGTCCTTTCCAACAGTGCTTCAATCATCTTCAATCACCTCTCTCTTTATTTCACTCCCTCCTTGTCTGGCTAGTGCCAGGATGGTGTGATTGACTGCAGCCATTTCGACAGCTAAAGAGATAGGATCTTGCTGGGGATCACTATGGCTCGTGTTGTCATCCTTTGTTCAGGGGAGAAGAGAAAAGATTTAGATTCACAAGGAGAATTATGAACCGGTCATAAATGCACCTCTGCCTCTCTCTCCTTACTTCCCTCATCTCCTCTATCCTGATGACCCTGAGCGAATCATCATATCACCAAAATGACCATCCCAGTCAAGAGCTTGCACTCGGAACATTGACGTTCTGACTGCTCCAGTTGATCGACTGTCCCATTCCAACCAAGTTAAAGGATGGTGATTAGGAGCAGGAATCCCCACGGATATCCCACCCTGCTCAAGAATGTTAAGACTATTTTAATAACTTAGATGGGGTCAAAATGAGAACCCTTCTAGACTGTCCAGCTCACTTTCTTGGGCAGCTCTCCTCCTGGTCCATTACACCATAATGTCTTTTGTTGGTGCTGTGATCCACTATTTTTACCTGAAGTGTGAAATCATGCAACAAGATAATGTAGGCTGGAGTGCAGTGTACAGTTAGTGCAGGTATTATTAATGTACAGCATCAGAGATCACTGATCCTGGGACAGTTCAAAGGCAGAAGCATTGACCCTAAATATCCCTGGACCACAGAGGTGCAATCAGCCAACTGTTCTCTTGCAGATAACTAGCAACATCACAAGTTTTGCACACCTATAGCTTCCCTGTCAATCGTGACGGATCATTTTTGACTCGAAAGTAGTTTGCTAAACCACCTCACAGGCTCATTAAAAGCTAACTTGCAGACTGGATTAAAATCAAGCAAGGGGAAGCTATGTTCTTACAGTGGGGCCAATGAAGTGCTGTCTTTATAGATGAAGTTTCGCTATCTCCTGGACTGATTTCTGTTGTGTAAGGTACTTTGGAATTGCTCCACCTACTGATAAAAAGACTCTCTCTGAGAGGAGGAAGTCGGTTCAGTTGGTTTCAGTTTGTTGTTAGTTCTATCTTCTACTGCTACTTAGTCTTGACCTGGCTACTATCACTTCGGCGATAGCCACAAACTGGATGAAAGTTTGCTCACCGAGCTGGAAGGTTAGTTTTCAGACATTTCATCACCATACTAGGTAACATCTTCACTGAGCCTCTAAATGAAACACTGGTGCTGGAGCCCGCTTTCTATTTAGATGTTTGAGTTTCCTAGGGTTGATATCATTTTCTGTGTGACATCATTTCCTATGGTGATGTAATTTCCTTTTCTTTATCTCGGGGGTAGTAAATGGGATTCAAGTCAATGTGTTTGTTGATAGAGTTCTGGTTGGAATGCCATGTTTCTAGGAATTCTCATGTGTGTCATGTTTGTCTTGCCCTAGGATGGATGTGTTGTCCTTCATCATCCATATGTAAGGATACTAGAGAGAGTGGGTCATGTCGTTTTGTGGCTAGTTGATGTTCACCGTATCCTGGTGGCTGGTTTTCTGCCTGTTTGTCCAATGTAGTGTTTGTCACAGTCCTTGCAAGTATTTTGTACATGACATTAGTTTTGCTTGTTGTCTGTTTCAAGTTCATTAGCTGCAGTTTTAGTGTTGGTGGGTTTGTGGGCTACCATGATGCCAAGGAGTCTGAGTAGTGTCTAGTATCTCACTAGTACCCTTACATGCGGATGAGGAAGGACACCACTTTGACTGTGGATGACACATCCATCCTAGGACAAACCAAACGTGACACACGTGAGAATTCCTAGAAACAAGGCACTCCAACCAGAACTCTATCAACAAAAACACTGACTTGGATCTCATTTACCATCCCCTGAAAAAAACAACAGGAAATGACATCACCGTAGAAAAAGACGTCACCACAGGAAATGACATTGCCAAGCAGAAAGTGAGGACTGCAGATGCTGGAGATCAGAGTTGAAAATGTGTTGCTGGAAAAGCACAGCAGGTCAGGCAGCATCCAAGGAGCAGGAGAATCAACGTTTCAGGCATGAGTCATTCCTGAAGAAGGGCTCATGCCTGAAATGTCGATTCTCCTGCTCCTTGGATGCTGCCTGACCTGCTGTGCTTTTTCAGCAATGACATTGCCAACCCTAGGATACTCAAACATATAAACAGGAAGCAGGCTACACTACCAGTGCTTCATTCAGAGGCTCACTGAAGAGGTTACCTAGTAATCATGACTAATATTTCATTTAATACTAGAGAATACAATAGATCAATATGGCTGCCCTCACCCCTTCTTATAAACCTATCCAAAGACCTGACCAGAAGTAGGCACCTCCCAACTGTTTCAATAGCATAACAATGTCACAGGCAAATAGTTTGGAGAATTATTTACTAGCTCTATTTTCATCTGTTCCTTTTTGACTATCAGAAGAGATGACTTGGTGGCTGGAGATGTCTGGTTGTGATATTCTAACATCAAGAGTTGGAGGGAAGTTTGAGGAGCCTGTGCTTTCCCTTCTCAGGAAGGCACAAGATGAATAAATTGAAGACTTTGCAACTTTCCACAATCATGATTTTCCATGGTATATATTTGCAATTTGCCAGATTTGATGAACAACTCATGATGTTTACAAAACACCAGTTCAGTTTCAGCTGGAAAGCTGTTTCCCAGTTCTGGGCACCACACTGGAAGGCCATGGAGGGGTTCAAAAGAGGTTCGACCAGAACGGTACGTCAATTTTGGTCCAGGGTAAGCAGCTGAAACCTGTGGGTGTTAACTAATTTGTTTCTGAAAATGTATTTTCAGACAGAAGACAGCAAAGGCAGTGTCCCGGCCTCTGGGCCATATGGTCCAGATTCAAGTACCACCTCAAGTTGCAATGGCCAAACAGAGGTGTTATATCTTTTCTTAAATGACATGTTATTTCATTGAAGGTAGTTCAAAGAAGTTCACTAAGATGATTCCCAGTATGGAGGGATTACTCTGTGAACAAAGATTAAATAGGTTGGGATTTGATTCACAGGAATTTATAAGAAGTAGAGGTGATCTCACAGAAACATAGGACGCTTAAGGGGCTTGACAGGGTAAATGCTGAGAGGATCTTCCCTGTCATGGGAAAAGGGTAGGGACCAGTGGGCATAGTCTCAGAATAAAGGGATGCCAATTCAAGACAGAGATAAGGAGGGTTCTTCTCTCAGAGGGTTGAGCCATGGAACTCCTTGCCACAGAGAGAGCTGTGGGGGCAGAGTCCTTGTGTATACTTAAGTTGAGCTAGATTCCTGACCAGTCGGGGAATCTAGGATTGTGGGCAAAACGCAAGATCTGAACAGGTTGATTGAAAAAAAGTTAAAACCGAAAAGGGCACAGCTGGAACTTGAGTCAAGAGATCAGCAAGGATTACATACATGTAAGTAATATTATTATAAAGAAAAGCTCTATTTTCATTCCCAATTCAGTTACAGACTGGGTTCCACTTATCAGCTAACAGGGACTTCAATAATGTGGACACACTTAGAGGCGTTTCCTTCAGAACAGAAAAGATTAAGAGAGAATTTGATAGTGTGAATAATGACAAACTGTTTCCACTGGTAAGTGTCAGTAAACAGTGGGTAAAGACTTCTAAAGCTGATTTATTAAAGACCCAGAAATGATGCAGAGAAGAAATTGTCCTGCCCATTATTTTTATAAACTTTCTTTTGAAAAGTCAGGGTGCCCCGAATTGGACACAAAAGCCCAGCTGAAAGGAACCAGTGTTTTGGTTTTGTGATCTAAAATGCGCTGATTGAAAGGGGATGGAAACGGGTTTGGTTGTAATGTTCAAAAGAAAACTGGAGATGTCCCCCATACAGATTTTGTGGAAAAAAGGTGGCTGCAGTTCACTGACAGGGGTTTTGCTTTCAAAAAGCAGCAAATATTTCTGAAGTTTCCACATGGGTTGACAATCTAACAGAATATAAAGAACATTGTCTACCTGCTCCAGGAAATCACTCCCATCGATATCGTCACTATTGGAATGTCCACCAGGGCTTTGCACATCGATGCCATGAGTTTCTAGGATTGCTGCTTCTTTGAAAAAGCAAAATTCTCCATAAGAAAATAATCTTGCCACACCAAAAAATAAATGCTACACTGAGGGAATAATGGGATCAAAAGTTACAGGGAGAAGGCAGAAAGTGGGGTAAAGAAACATAACAGCCATAATTGAATGGCAGAGCACACTCGATGGACTGAATGGCCAACCTCTGCTCCTATATCTTATGGAGTGACCTAGAAAGCCCCACAGTTTGTTCCAGTGTCTGCCACTGAAATTGATGATTGGTTGGGCGTGGGGTGCTGGTCGGCTGAATAAATGTAAACGAAAGCAGCTACAAATGGTTAGCAGCAGGAACAGAAACAAATGCACCTAACACTTGCAGGCCACTTTTAAAAGGAAAGGGACAATCCCCGGTGTTTTGTGTAGGCTGTATCCACAGACAACTGGGACTGAGATCTGCAGGAACATGCAAAGCACTTCGATGTGTTTTCAGGCACGTGATGTCAGCTATTGTCCCAATATGGCCTGGATTAGTCAACACATTTTAGCACATCATCTAAAGTGATGATTTAACATGACTTTAAACATAGTGTTGACAGATCTGGCATCAGACTGAAGACTGGCTTAAATGCACAAAAAGGTTAATTCCCACCAGAAGTGGAAGACACAACTTTGATAATAAAACTTTCTGATTTCCTAGGACAGCTGGAGCAGAATAGCGCAGATGGTGCTAGCAAATTGCAGCACTATTACAACCAGCAATCAGCTCTGTTACAACATCCTGGAAAGTGAACTGCATTGGTTCGAGAAGGAAACTCACCACCAAAAGTAACTAGGGATGGGCAATAAATACGGAATGCCCACATCCAATAAATGAACATTTGAAAATAAAAGCTATTGCTCTTGAGATGGTGTAAACGATTGAGAGGCATGCAATGTCAAAAAAAAATTCTACACCCATGTTTCAATTTATTCGGAGCAGCAGAAGGGGTGATATTATTGACCTTAACTCTCCTAGGTTAGAAGGAAGGTGATATGTATCAAAAGGTTCTTGCTCTTGACCACAATGTTCATGTCACACTGAAGAGTGTGCATGTGTGAACACTGGATAGGGTCTGCAAAAGCCCAGACTGGGCTCACACGTAAGGTGGACCATGAAGCACAGCCATTATTCTGTAGGTGTATGTTGTAGCTCAATGGAAGGATAAGATTATCACAGGGCATGTTGAAAAGAAATGGAAACCAAAAATTAATCAATGCTATTATTCACAATACAAACGTAAAGGAAGAAAAAAAAAGAGAGAAGGTGCAGGGAAGATTCAAAGTTGGCACCAGATGAAGGATTTTACAGCTATCGGTAAAGATTGAAAAGATTAGCACTTCTCTCTTCCAAAAATAGAAAACTTCTCAGAGACTTTTAACATTTTGAGTGTGTTGGAGAGGACATGGAACGAATGTTTACACTTGAGAGAATACAAAACTTAGGTCCATAAATATAGGTTAGTTGCAAATAAATCCCACATGAAAGTAAGAAACTTCAAGTAGATAAAACATAGACCTTGTCAACTCAGGATATGCTGAGGCAAATACTTTGAAGTGTTTTGAAAGGAAATTAGAGGAGTACATGGAAGAGAATAGAAAATAAAATGGCGAGAGGCTTTAATGAGGGCAATGGAATGGGAGCAGGCTGATGCATGAGGATGAAAATTGGCAAAGACTATTTGGGTCAAATAGTCAATTTCTGCCCTATATGTTCTACATTATTCTACTGTAACACTGAGCTAAAACACTGACATGATAACCTCCTTGCAGGTTTTACTGCAGATCAGGAGCTTTCTTTCCGACATGGTATTTTACTAAATCCTCTCCACATCGTCTTCAACAACATTACCAATATTTGCCCTCCTCTTGATCTCCTTCCTGCGATTGGCAAACCAGTTGTAGACTTTGAGAGGGGTCACTCGCTCGGACTCAGTCAGCTTCCTACCTACAACAATAGCAAAACATGTTACTCCAGTCACCATAAAACAAGCAGCTGCTTTCTAACTAACTGAGGAGAACGGGACAGGGAAGCATCCTAAATTCTGAGCTAAAAGACGTTGACTACAAAATGTATAGCACAACAGCGATAACTCATATCGGTATAACAAAACTTCCCAGGTGCTTTATAGGAGTGGTACTATTCAAATTCAGACACCAAGCACATGGAGGAGAAACGAAAACAGATGGTCTAAAACTTGATGAAAGTAGTTTTTCACTAGCGTCTTAGCAGAGAGCAGAGAGGGAATTTACAGGGAACCTTCTAAGTGGAGGTCCTTGGCGCTGAAAAATAAAATATCCCGGAATGTCTAGCAGCAGTCACCAGGTTTCTGTCCCAAATTAGCAAGCTGCCTTAGGTACTGAAAGATTTGTATTTTTACAGCATTGTTGGTTTTCGTTCCTTTTTGTATAACATGTTACTAAACCTCAATGCACTTTACAGCTCACTAAGGCCTTCTGAAGTGTAGAAAACATGGCTCCACAACCAGAACTGTGATCGTACTGATTTCTGATGTTAATAAATATTGGCCAGGATAACTCTTGTGCTCTTCTATGAAGAAATGGCCATGGATCTTTTATGTCTGCCTGAAAACACTGGGTTGGGGGATAGGATTAGTTTAATCTCTCTGAACAGTAATAACTCAAACTGTAGCATCCATTCAGTATGTGTTGGAGTATCAACCAGAAAATTTGTGTTTCAATTTCTGGAGCGGGTTATTAGATTAGATTAGATTCCCTACACTGTAGAAACAGGCCCTTCGGCCCAACAACTCTACACCAATCCTCCGAAGTGAAACCCACCCAGATCCATTTCCTTACCCTGTATTTACCGGACTAATGCACCAAACACTACGGGCAATTTCGCACAGCCAATTCACCTAACCTGCACATTTTTGGATTGTGGGAGGAAATTGGAGGATGCAGACACTGGGAGAAACGTCTCTAAAGTCTACGTAGACAGTCACCCGAGGCAGGAATCAAACCTGGGTCCCTGGCGCTGTGAGGCAGCAGTGCTAACCACTGAGCCACCGTGCCACTCCGAACCCAGAACCTTTTGAATCCGAGTGATAACAGCATCATCTACCGAGCCCTAAGTGACATTAATTCAAAGGTCTAAATCATCATCATCTTGAAGACACAGCTCTTTACCTGGTTTCTGTATGACTGCATTACAAGCATTTGAAATCTCCTCTCTCTTGGCTTCATCTGGATACTGGTTGTCATTGAAGTAACTAAATAAAGTAAAGAACATTACAGTTACATAATATTATGGCTCGACTTTACTCAATGTGTTTTAAATTTTAAATGTGGGTTTCTTAACTGTGCAACTACTGCAGTTGCAGTGATGCACCTAGCTCCTGTCACTCAGAGAACCTGCTTAAAGTGCTAAGACTCAGCTGGATGTTGGAGTAACAGAAACTGTGACACTGCAGCAGGGGAACTGGGAACAATGCAAATTAACAGGCTAATGTGTAGTTTGTGTACAGCACAAATGAAATGAGGTGCTGGCTGTGACAGGAACAATGAGAATTCAGTGAAGTTTGCCTACAGTATCAAGAATTATGCTGAGCATTTTAAAACACACTACCACGCAATCAATGCAATCATTGCAATACTGTCAAGGAGTAGTGTCGGGGAAAGATTCAGCTAAGCAGCTGTGCTGTGCTACATTCAGCAGCGTATGGCTTTGACACGCTCAGCATTTATGCTGTCAAAACACTTGGGATGTGTTTGCACTCCAACTACAGCAACTGCCCAACTGTTTAATGTCAAACTCACACACTATCATAGTGCACCACATGCACGTGGATGAGCATCAATGCAATGATAACCACAACGGAACAGGGAGCTCAGGCAGCAGCAGGTACCTCTCCATGACAGTTAGGCACTCCTTCCGCCAGGTGAATCGGCTGCCCCTTCGGAGACGAAAGTTGCCTGATGTGGCACCAGTGGGTGGTGTTGATTGTTTCCACTCTGGTTCCTCCGTGGTGGATGAGGCTGGCCTCATGTTGAGGGTAGCTCCTCCAAACAAGAAAAAAAAGACACTCAACCAAAATACTAGCTTGAAGGACTACAGAAAGACTTTTAGTTTGAGCAACAAGTCTCTCATTCTCTTTATTGGCTGCAATATCTAAAACATTCTCAGCTTTACCTTTGACATGTCAGATCTATACTTTTATAAAATGTGAAATAACCATCTTCTGGAAGTCAGCCAATTGAAGGGATACTCAAAGCCATGAAATTCTCATGGTAGCTGGATTACGGCCAATTTGTCGCAAATAGCCCATCTTCTGTTTTCATGCACTGGTGCCCAAACTGGAACTTTTCACCTCCCTAAGTTTTTATTTCCTGCTAAAATCCATAGTCTATAAACCCAGGTTTGTTGTCACATGGTTACTATTACTGACCCTTTGACTTCTTTTCCAGTCTTGGAGGAGCCCTGCACACCGTAACTCAACTCATTCTCAAAAAAGGAAAACTGGAATCAAGTTCCACTCAGCTTTCTTTGTTGATGGGATGTGGGAGAAAGGGAGGACTGCAGATGCTGGAGACCAGAGCTGAAAAACGTGCTGCTGGAAAAGCGCAGCAGGTCAGGCAGCATCCACGGAGCAGGAGAATCAACGTTTCAGGCATAAGCTTTTCTTCAGGAAATGGATGTTACTGGCTAAGCCACCAGTTATTGCCTATTCTTAATCACCTTTGGGGGATGGTGGTGTTGGTGAGCTGCCTTCTTGAGCCTTAGTAGTCCTCGTGGTAACGAGACATACTCGGTTAGGGTGGGAGTGATGGAACAGTGACTTAGTTTCAAGTTAGGATAGTGTTCAGGTTTTTTAGATAACAGTGTGGAAACAGGCCCTTCAGCCCAACAAGTCCACACCAACCCGCCGAAGAGCAACCCACCCAGACCCATTCCCCTACATTTACCCCTTCACCTAACACTACAGACAATTTAGCCTGGCCAATTCACCTAACCTGCACATTTTTGGACTGTGGGAGGAAACCGGAGCATCCAGAGGAAACCCACACAGACACGGGGGGAAATGTGCAAACTCCACACACAGTTGCCTGAGGCGGGAATTGAACCCGGGTCTCTGGCGTTGTGAGGCAGCCATGCTAACCACTCTGCAGATGGTGGTGTTCCCATTCAATTGTTGTACTTGTCCTTCCAGGTGGTAGCAGTCACAGGGTTGGAAAGTACTGTTGAAGGAACCTTACTGAGTTAGTGCAGATGGTCCAGTCTGGCACAGCTCAAGGAGGGAGTGAATGCTGAACGTTGTGGATGGGATATCAGTCAAGCAGAATGCTTTGTCCTGAATGGTGTCAACCTTCATGGTTGGTGGAGCTCCACAGGCATTAGGGAAAACAGGAGGCAAGCTTCTTGCTTCAGAATACCTGACCTCAAACCTGTTCTTGAACTTCAGCAATTATATAGAACATTACAGGCCCTTGGGCCCTCAATGTTGCGCCAACCTGTGGAACCAATCTGAAGCCCATCGACACTATTCCATTCTTGATCACATGCTTATCCAATGACTATTTAAATACCCTTAAAGTTGGCGAGTCTACTACCCGTTACACGCAGTGCGTTCCACATCACTACTACGAAGTAAAGAAACTACCTCTGACATCTGTCCTATGTCTATCACCCCACAATTTAAAGGTTTGTTCCCTCGTGCTAGCCATTCGAGGAAAAAGGCTCTCACTGTCCACCCCATCTAACCCTTTGATTATCTTGTATGACTTAATTAAGTCACCTCTCAACCTTATTCTCTCTAACAAAAAACAGCCTCAAGTCCCGCAGCCTTTCCTCATAAGACCTTCCCTCCATACCAGGCAACATCCTAGTAAACCTCCTCTGAACCCTTTCCAAAGCTTCCACATCCTTCCTATAATGCGGTGACGAAAACTGTACACAACAGTCCAAGTGCGGCCACACCAGAGTTTTGTACAGCTGCAGTATAATTCATGGTTCTGAAACACAATCCCTCTACTAATAAAAGCTAACACACCATATGCTTTCTTAACAACCCTATCATCTTGTGTGGCAACTTTCTGTACCTGGTCACGGAGATCTCTCTGCTCATCTACACGACCAAGAATCTTACCATTAGCCCAGTACTCTGCATTCCTATTACTCCTTCCAAAGCTAATCACCTCACACTTTTCTGCAAAAACTCCATTTGGCACCTCTCAGCACAGCTCTGCAGCTTATCAAGGTCTCTCTGTAACCTGCAACATCCTTTGGCACTATCCACAACTCTACTGACCTTACAGTCATCTGCAAATTTACTAACCCATCCTTCTATGCCCTCATCCAGGTCATTTATAAAAATGACAAAACAACAATGGACCCAAAACAGATTCTTGCTGTACCCCTCTAGTAAGTGAACTCCAGGATTAATATTTCCCAACAACTACCACCCTCTGTCTTCTTTCAGCTAGCCAATTTCTGATCCAAACTGCTAAATCACCCTCAATCCCATGCCTTCGTATTTTGTGCAATAGCCTACCGTGGGGGACCTTATCAAACACCATATCAACTGCTTTACCCTCACCCGCCTGTTTGGTTACCTTCTCAAAGAACTCAATAAGGTTTGTGAGGCACGACCTACCCTTCACAAAACCGTGTTGACTATCCCTAATCAACGTATGATTCCTAATCATCTGTAGATGATTATAAATCCCATCTCTTACAAGCTTTTCCAGCACAACTAACCCACAACCAAAGTAAACTCACAGGTCTCGAATGGCCCAAATCAGTTCCTGATCACTGATACTGTGTAATTGTGTTCCCCGTGGGAAATGAAATGTAAAATCTTAATTGAGCATTGTTAACAGTCTCTTTACCCTGCAACCAAATGTCTACTGCATTTGACTGAACCCTGGGGGATAGGTCTCTGCTGAGAGCCCCAATTTACACCTGGTCTGAGACCAGAAAGTCTTGACAATGGTATGCTTAAAACTAAACTTGAGTCATGCAATACCTGGACTAATCTTCTCCAGGAGGTACCATCTGTACAAAGTCCGCTTCTTGGGTTCACTCATGTCGAGTCCTTGCTGCAACAGCCACTGGGAAATAAAGCTTCGACTCATGCCTGCAACCACAGAAAAGGTACCATCCAGTTACTGCTCTGCACACTTGGTACCACTGGCTGACTTTTTATTTCTCAAAATGAATTTGGGTCCTTCTTTCTCAGTCTCTTCCAGGAATAGTCCCACGGGACCCATGGCAGCATTTTGGCACCTCAGCTGAGTAACCATTGCTGTGAATTCCCAAATACTGTGTAGGCCTACTATAACAGCCATTAACAGAGAGCTTTATAGCCAAGCTCAAACCGGTCTCATCATCCAACGGATCTGGTGAAAGGGAAAAGGAGCGAAAGGGAAAGTCCATTTTTCCTTTCCCCACGCCAGAGGTCAGGTATTGCTGGAGTTGCTAAGGAGAAAAGGACGATGCATTTCTTGGGCAAATGAAATCAAAAACTCCATAGCTAGCTGACGTGAACAGGAATTAGTCAGTTATGGTTAAGATTGGATTCCAAAGAGTGAATTCAGAGAAAAAAGTTAATTTACATAGCGGTATATCACAAATTATTTCATCTGTGAATGTAATAGCCATTTTGACACCAGTAACATCTGACGAACAGCAATGAGATGAAAGACAAATTAGTGTTTTAATTGGTGAACGCACTGCAAAACAAATAAGTTCTAAATTGTCATCTACAAAGCACTTCTGCATACATAAAAGTTTGTTTGTTTAGCCAGCATGGCCTTCCAGCTGCTACGTTTAGGCCACTATCCACCCATGATGGCACCTTCCTCTTGTTACGTGGCCACAAATATACAGGGAGTTTTACATTTTTAACTTCAAACTCTAAGGAGGTTCTCAGTTGAAATGTAGCTGCAATGCTAACATACTGGTTAGTAACACCTGGAACAGGAAGGACATTTCTTCTTAAAAAGCACATCAATCTCAAGCCCAGGTTAGCTGGCTGCCTCCTCACCTGTGACCTGGCCCACGATAGTCTGGGAAATCATCCGATTAGAGAGAAAGCTCTTTATCTCTTCTTTAACAGTAGTGCTGTCCCTCCTATAGAATGTAAACAAAAGGAGGGAAAAAAAATAACATTAAAAGATTTCTATGTAATGTTCCAGAGTTTTGGAGAGCGAATTTCTATCTCCATTTCCAAACAACAAGTGGTTTTGGTCAATGAATGCATCAAAGCAAAGCTACCTTTTGATTAGTAAGAGGTATTCCACTGTGTAAAGACTCAAAGTTTGTAACAGAGAGGAGCACCCACTCAAATCCTACTTTTCCATTCAAACAGCCATTTGGTTGGTTCTTTTTCGTGCCTCTCAGGCTTTTTAGTGTTTCACCATTACATAACTGCCCCCCAACGCTGGGAGACGTACCAATAATAAAACTAAACAAGTATCAGCCAAATTTCAGAGGACTGAATCTACTGTCCTGTTGCATGTTTATGTAGAGCTGTACACATCCATTGCAGTGGCACCTCAATAAGGGTGTTACGGAGGAACAGGAAGAGGATGTTCAGCCTCTTGAGCTTGTTCTGCCATTGAAATAATGGTGGCTCCACAAGCCTCTCTCCCATTGGCCTGCAAAATCTACTGCTCTTGGATTTAAATGAAGGTGCTGATTACTTTCCTAGTTTTGAATATAGGAAATCATGCCATAGGTGGGGCTCCTGAGCTTCACCAGGCAATGCTTAACACAGTTGGCTAACATCATCCTACAAAAGATGGAAGACAGCCTTTGGTGAATAAAACCTCAACAGTGAAGCAACTGAATTATTTCAACCAACCTCATGAGCTCTTCAACCCTTTCTTCCAGGTCTGTCTCTTCTTCCATGACATGGAAACTTCCCATCCTCTGGCTATTGGTAGTGTGGAAACGGTTGGGTGACAGCCTGCCATTTGCCACTGACAGTTTCTCGTTGCTGCAGCTCTCCCGTCCATTCAGGTTAGTGCTGCACGGTGGCGGCGAGGTGTCATAGCTGTTACTCGGAGACGGTGACGCCCCGCTGTACTGCGTCTGTGTGGCGGCTGTGACTGTCGAGGATGAAGCAGGGAAATTGTTGCTGTTGCCGTAGGAACTGTTGCTGTTGCCGTAGGAACTGTTGCTGTAGCCGTGCCGTTTGCCAAATTTCTCGGTGTGTTCCTGGTCGAGCCGGTCCAACGTCTCCAGCGCGTGGATTATGTCACGTTTCGTCATCCCGCTCCTCCGAAGTCGCTGCAGCAAGTCAATCTGTTCAATTGTAAACCTGGGCTCATCCGTGTAGTGTGACATTGTGTTACTGCTAAATGGAGCACAGGAAAAAGGAATTAATTAAGTTGCCAAATGAAGAACAGACAGACCAACATCAATTGCCTACTTGGTAACTGCTATCCCATTTCTTTTATTTTTCATTATAAAGTGGTTCAATTAACAACCCAACATCACCAATGCCCAGGGGTTATCATTGAGTTCATCTAGACACAGTCTCAACATACTACAAAAAAGCAGAATCAAAAAAAAATCCACACTTGGTGCAACTTGGTGTTGCTATAGTTATGCACACTATTCATTATTTCAAATTTCTTCCACTGAATGACAGCCTTGTCACTAGCAATTTAATGAATTGTTGCAACAGTGTCTTAGCACGGCAAGTTCTGAAAGACAAAATGCTTAACAAGTGTTTTGTGGATTTCCTATGGATATAACGCAAGATTTTCACCGCATTCACACCCAAGCAACTATTATTCAGAATGCAAGCCAAAAACGTTTGCATTCAAATATTTACTTAATTATAAAGATACCGTACAGAAAAGACAACTTCTCCAGTTTGGCAGCTGAATTCTGCAACAAAAAGAAAGGGGCCACTAAAATCAGCCCTTGTCGGGATTGTCGTTATGACGATAATTCATTTCACGTCAGGTCATTTACCACCAACTTCTTCCTTCCCTCCGACAGGAGGCCAGAACACTGACTGTCACAACCTCTATCATTCCTGATCACAAGATAAGCTTTTTACCACAAACAGCACCAGACCAGGATTGCTATGGAGTGAAAATGGATACTGACCCAACTTCACTCCTGACTCAGCTCTTCTGCTAAAACACTTGGTTTTACATTTCTTGCCTCCAGCCTTGACCATTTTAACTAACTCTGGCTATCTTCCACATTTAATCTTCTAAGATGTTAAAGGTCATTGAAAAATCTTGTCAGCTAATCCTAGGTTATACCAAATTGCGTTCACCCATCTCACCTGAGCTCAATGGGCGACACTGCCACATGCAGACCAGTGATGCAATTTTAATTGATCTATCCTTGAACTCAAATCTTTAAATGGTGTTCAACCTCTCCAGCTCTTTTTCCATTTATGGAACTTTCTCCAACACTTCAAAATCTATGCTTGTCCAATTTTGGTTTCATAATATTAATGCTTCGCTGCTGGTATTCATGCAGTTACCTTCACCCGAAGCTAGGAAGTTCCCTTCCAAGACATCCGTGTCTATCCCTCACTATTCTCCTTTGAGATCCTTAATTGATAGTCTTATTTTGTTTTATAATCTCTCTGCAAAGAAACATGGGATGTTTTATTACAAATAATAGAGTTATACAGCACAGAAACAGGCCCTTCGGCCTACCACGTCTATGCAGACTGACAAACACCAAACTCAACTACTTCCATTTACCTGCACTTGGTCCATAGCCTGCTTTACCTCAGCATTTTAAGTGCTCATCCAGATGCTTAAGTGTTGTAGGAGCACCTGCCTCCATTAACTTGCCAGACCCCACATCCCAACTATCTACCATCCTCTGGGTAGAAAAAGGAATTTTCTCAAATGTCTTCTAAATCACTTGCCACTTACTTAACCTTCTGTCATCTGGTCTTAGACACATTTACCATGGGGGAAAAGAGATTCTCACACACTATTCTGTTTGTGCCTGTCAATTTTGTATCTCTCAATCAGATCCCCCCTCAATCTCCTCTGTTCCAAGGAAGACAAACCCAGTCTATCCAGTGTCTCTTCTTAACTGAAACTTGTCATCTCACACAACATCCTGATAAATCTCCTGTGCACCCTCTCCAGTGCGATCACATTCTTCTGATAGTACGGCGACCAGAAGTGCATACATTATAAAACATTGCTGAGGCCACAGGTGGAGTAAAGGTGAAACACAACTTCCTTGCTCCTACATTCTATGCCTTGGCTAATGTAGGCAAGCATCCCATAAGCCTTCTCCACCACCCTGTCTACATGTGCTGACACCTACAATAGCCTTCTACACTGAGGATCGTTTGTTTCTCAGTACTCCCAAGGGACCCAACATTGTGTATATCCTTGCCTTTTTTAGATCTCCCAAAACGCATCACCTCACATTTATTGGGACTGAATTCCATCTGTCATTGGTCTGCCCAATTTTCTGGTTGATCAATATTAGACTGTAGCCTGAGACCATCCTCCTCACTGTCAACAGCACTTCCAATTTTCATGTAATCGGCAAATATACTAATTAAACCTTCTACATTCACATCCAAGTAGTTAATTAACATAACAAACAGCAAGGTCCCAGCACTGATCCCTGTGGTACACCATCGGTTACAGGCTTTCAAGCACAAAAACAACCCTCCATCATCCTTTGCCTATTTGTTAGCCAGTTTTTGAATCCAATAGGCTATTAACCTTTGTACTAGTCTTCCAAGTGGAACCTTGTCGAAATCCATGTTAACCACATTAACTACACTACTCTCAATATACCAAGTTTGAAAATCCAATAAATCCAATTCTTAAAACTACATAGACAGTTTTGCCCTACCAGGCAGTGTCAAACTAATCTTCTGACTGGCAAAGTCCAATCCCACTCTTATTTATCCATTTATCTAATCGGATTTTGACAGATTTGAGATCAGTAGCTGAGGCAGAAACTGGATTACATAACCTCATAATTTGCAGCATAAAGAGACATCTCTAGCCCTCTGTTCTATACGGCTTGTATTTAATCTTGGACCTTTGCTCCAAACCCCTCAGCTATAGTCTACACTGTATTACATTATCTGTAAATGGCTGTTAAAGCCTCAGTATTTCCAATTGCCTATTGGCATTTCTTCATAACATGCAGCAATGTAGTGAATCTGCAATGTATCGGATTTAAAGCCTAATTCTGCACAAAGTATTCTAAGGTTGTCACTTTTGTTAAAGCTCACCCTCACTGGTATTCTATACAGCAAAAAACTCCATTCCTTTTTTGAAAACAAACTGCCTTCCCTATCTAACTTTGCCATCCCATGAAGTCACCGCGCCAAAACAAATCTCAAGCTCTTGCTTAGCCCCCATGTGCATGACAGTACTTGCATGTCTGCTACATCCTGAAAGAACTACCAAGTTTGTCAAGCTCAGTTGAATACTGTGCCGAGTGCTTCTAATTTCATCTTTAAGATAAGTGGCAACTTTGTCTTTAATTAGAGACATTAACATTTTCCCAAACAGCTCTGCAATTAACCACATCAACACCCTTCCTAAAAAATGCATACAACACTGGCAACTCTCAGGTCATTTAACACACAAGTGTCATTTTGATGGGTTCTGTAATTTCCTCCTTTAGAATACTAAAGAGAGTGTATTCCATCTAGTCCTGCAAAGTTTGCTCACTCTCCCCAATTAAACAAAGGGCTTTCTCAGTCCAGTGATACTGTCAAAAGCATTTGAAACCCTAGTCAGAAGGTTCAAGTTCCACCTGACATGCTGCATTACATATCTGAACAGGTTGATTAAAAACATTTACCTTTCCTTTCATCCTCTTTCATATCACTCAGTTTCCTCTCAAATACTAAAAAAATTAAATCAACCAGCACTTCAAATTCTAAAGAACAGTTATAATAGAATCAAAATGTTTCTCTCCCCTCTGCTGGCAGAGCTTAGAATTTCTAGCACGGTTTTTAATTCAGACTTCCATTATGCATTGTATTTTGCTTTTATTTCTGGATTCACTTTCTCTTGGATGTTTCAGGTCTTTTTTCATATAAACTTTTGGCATAAATTCTGTGTCTTACGATCTTATACTCCACAACTACCTGATGAAGGAGCAGCGCTCCAAAAGCTAGTGCTTCCAAATAAACCTGTGGGACCAAAACCTGATGTTGTGTGATTTTAATCTTTGTACTGTGTTCTCGTCTTTCCATTAGATCATAAGATGTACGGGCAGAATTGGGTCATACAGCCCATCAGGTCTTCTCTGCCATTTGGTCATGAGTGAAATGTTTCTCAAGCCCATTCTCCTGTCATCTCCCCATAACTCTTAATCTCTTCCTAGTCAAACACCTATCTCGGTCTTAAATACATTCAGTCACTAAACTGTGGAATTGCTCTGGCTGAAGAATTTACTCATTTCCATTTTAAATGGTCAACCCTTCACTCTCAGGCTGTGCCCTTGGGTCTTAGTCTCTCGTCCTACTAGTGGAAATATCTTCTCCACATCCACTCTATCCAATGTTCTCAGTATTCTCTAAGTTTAATTGAGATCTTTCCTTCATCCTTCTCAACTTAGTGTCCTCGACTCCTTGTATGACAAGCTCTTCATTCCTGGAAACATTCTTAGGACCCTCCTGTGGACCCCTTCCAAAACCAGTACATCCTTCCTTAGATAGGCCCAAGATTACCCACAACATTCTAAATTCTGTCTGAGTATAGTCTTGTACGGTCTCAGCAGTACATCCTCTTGTATTTCAGCCCTTTTGAAATGAATAAATTTGCCTTCGTAAGTGCCAACTGAACCTGCATGTTAATCGTAGAAATTAACAAGTCTCTTTTTGCTTCAGATGTACAAAGCCTTTTCCCATTTAGACAATAGTCTGCACCTCTATTCTTCCCAAAGTGTATAATGTCACACTTTCCCATATTTTATTCCATCTGCCAATTCACTCTCCTAGTCTGTCCAAGTCCTTCTGCAGCATTCACGCTTCCTCACCGCTGTCTGTCCACCTATCATTGTGTCATCTGCAAACTTAGCAAGAATGCCCCTGGTTTCTTCATCCAGATTGTTAATGTATAACGTGAGTAGCTATGGTCCCAACAATGACTTCTGCAGAGCTCCAACAGTCACTGGCTGCCATCCTGACAACGACCTCATTGCCCCCATTCTGTCTTCTGCCAGTCAGACAATCCTCATCCATACTAGTATAGTGCCCTTCATACCATGGGCTCTTATTTGCCAGACTCTCATGCAACACTTTGTCAAAGACCTTCTGGAAATCCAAATCAATTACATCCACTGGCTCTCCTTTGTCTGACTTACTATTACCTCCTCAAAGAATTCTAACAGATCAGGCTGTAGGTTTGCTCGCTGAACTGGTAGATTTGTTCTCAGACATTTCATCACCATGTTAGGTAACGTCATCAGTGAGCCTCTGATGAAACACTGGTGTACTGTCCCATGTTCTGTTTGTGTGTCATGGTTTGTTATGTTGGGTGATATCACTCCCAGTTCTTTTTCTGAAAGGTTGGTAAATGGAGTCCAAATCGACATGTTTGTTGGAGGAGTTCCAGTTTGAATGCCAGGCCTCTAAAAATTCTCTCACGTCTTTGTTCAGCACATCCTCGTGAGAATGTGTGTAGGTTGTGAGCAGGTAGGGAAAGAGTTGCGCTGAGTTTTGTGAAACAAGAGGTTCAGCTGAGCATGACTCAGATCAGATAAAAACTTGCAGTAAACAATGCGGCACTGGAGGCAAGGTAATGGGTTAACAAGGTGGAAAAGCATTCATTATGTACAGCCATTTAACAATGTTGGAAGCATTTAGTATGTGAGGTCAGTTTAACAAGGTGAAAAGTATTCATTATGTGAAGCCAGTTATTCATTGTGTAACAGCAGATGGCTTAATTTTACTATTGACACTCACTGATTTTAACGGTTACCCAATCAATATGTGTGTTGCTCCTCCCTGCAAAATGACTATATAATTCATTAAGAAACTGCTGTTCAAGATAGAAGACCGAGAACTCGTGTCTCTTGGCATATGGGCGATCATTCTCTCTCCCTCCAGATCCCAGAATAAAGATGAAGGTGGTAAAACTATACTGGCTCAGTGTTTTGCTTCAACTATAGGGGGAAACTGGACAACACCCGGACGCATGTCTTGTCCCAATTGAACTGCGTCCCCCTTCGGCTATGTCTAAGGACAGTTGGTCATGTTGTTTGGTGGCTAGTTGGTGCTAATTTCCTGCCAATCTGTCCGAAGTAACGTTTGTTGCAGTCCTTGCAGACCCAAACACATTGACAAAGAGGAACACCAGTTCGACTGAGACAATACATCCATCCAGGGACAGATTAAACAAAGGCATGCACAGGACTTCCAAGAGGCCTGGCATTCAAACTGGAACGGCATTAACAAATCTACCAGTTCAGCAAGCAAACTTACAATCTGATCCACAACCTGAGTTACAGATCTTTTCCAAAAACCACAAATTTCTTAGATTTTCAGGCATGACCTCCCCTTGACAAAGCTGTGCTAACTTCACCCTATTTTACCATGTACTTTCAAGTACCCCGCAATCTCTTCCTTAATAATGAACTCGAAAATCTTATCAATGACTGAGGTTGGACTATCCAACCCATCATTTCCCATCTTCTGCCTCTGACCATTCTTAAACAGGGGTGCTACATTAGCTATTTTCCAGTCCTCTGGGTCCCTGACTCCAGTGGTTCTTGAAAGATCATCACCAATGCCTCCACAATCTCCTCAGCTATCTCCCTTAGAACCCACGGGAGTAGTCCATCTGATCTTGGTAATTTATCCACAGATTGTTCAGCTTCCTCAGCACATTCTCCTTAGTGATGGCCCACGACACTCACCTCTGACTCCACCTCTGGAAGTTCTGGTATGCTGCTGGTGTCTTTCACAGTGGAAGTTGATGCAAAGTACCTATTCAGTTCCTCCACCATTTCTTTGCTCCCCATTACTACTTCTCCAGCCTCATTTTCCAACAGTCCAATGTGTACTCTTGCCTCTCTCTTAAATCTAAAGAAATTCTTGCAATCTTCTTTTATGTTACTAGCTGGTTTACCCTCCACTATTGCTACTTTAGTAACCGTGTTTTTTTAAAATACAGGCTTCCTAGTGCTCTCTCTCTGAACATTAAAAGAGTTAAACTGCACTGACTGAACATTCTGGACATGGGTGGGAATGACATTCATGCAGGAATGTGAATGGCTCCCACTCAATAGACAGTAATTTGCTACTACTCCCCTACTATTTATCAAATTAAACTATCATTCAATCTCTTCCATTCAGAAATGCTTTCTAGTTATCCCCTGAACCTAGGCATATCATACTTACGTTCTCTTGGGGAAATCACTGAGTCAGGAAATCATCTGCATAATGATTTCCCAGATTAGGGCATTTCCATTTGCCTCATCTCAAGAATGATTGCATCCGATCACTGTACCTGGGTTAACATGTGACTGTGAGGGAGTGGCTGGGGGTTGTCTTGAGTAGCATGTGGTGATGTGGGGGGAGCGGCCAGAGTATCTGTGAGCATGACCAACTTACCTGTATAAAGGGGATGTGTTTTCTTTGATCAGGGTCTCTCTTCTGATGACTTTGCATGCCTGCGAAGAGTACCAGAGGGGGTCACCTCACTTGTACAAGCTTTAATAAACTTTAACTGTTTGCAGAAGTTGGTGAGAGAGAAACCTCAGGAAAAGAACCTAACATTCGGATATAAAATAAACAGTGTAACTGAGCCAGTGTCATATAACACTGAAAAATATAAGAACTTATCTGACTGAATTAATATCGTACAACAGTTACATTTGTTTCTGCTGCGAATAGGGTTGGGAGACAGTGTCGACTAACTTACCTAAACACGTACACAATCAACCACAAACCAACTTCAATGCAAGTGACTTACAGACGGAGTGTCACGTTGTAATTGATTTGTGAAGCTAAAGTTTGAAAATGAAATATAATGAAAGTTATCAGCATCTTATTGTTTAAAAATGCAAGCCGAACTTAGAATCGACATAGTTACACACTTATTCTCAACAACCAATGCAACCGTCATTGCTTAATAAACACTCGGATTTTTAACCTATTGACGACTGGTCATTCCAAGAGGAAAAAGAGAGTATCCAACATCATTTATCTTTAACATACATTTTTTTCTTTTGTCTTTACGGTCCTTGACTTCCCTCGTCAGCCAAGGTTGCTTCTTCCTCCCGTTAGAATGTTTCTTTTTACTATCTTGGGGTGAATTTCTGCTATGCCTCCTGAATTACCCTCAGAAATTCCTGTTGTTGCTCCATGCTCTTCCCTACGATGCTCCCCTTCCAATCAATTCTGGCCAGCTCCTCTCTCGTGTCTTTGTAGTTATCTTCACTGAACTGTCACACAGTGACATCCAATTCCAGCTAGAGTCTCAAATTGCAGGTCAACTCTATTTTATTACGGTCACTGCCCCCTACAGGTTCCTTCACCTGAAGCTCCCTCATCACACATCACCAAATCCTATTGGACTCTTCCACAAGCTGCATTTAAAGTACAATACCCTCCGTCCTCTGTCGACCACCTCGTTCTCATCATTGTCTCCTTATCTACTGTTCCTGAAGTTAGATTCCTGACCCTTGCTATTATATCTGCTCAATACTAGTTCTGGAAACTTTAATAACCTCTCCTGAGCCTTTCCTACTGTGAACCCACTAAATGTTCACAATCGCCTATACTTTTCTTATTATTTTACAGCCTCTTTTTCTAATTGTAGCTACAAGCCAATTTCTGGTTTACTCATCTCTCTCTAATCTGCTGGCATCCAAGCAGCTGCTCTAGGTATTAAGTTTTCACTTTTACAGTATTTAAATCTTAAACCATTTTACATTGAGTTGCAACTTTCAAGATAATCATCTCCCTGACCTATTTCTTACCCATACCAAATCTATAGAAATATTCCTGCCTCACAGATGCAGTTACATACTGCTCAAGGAAGGAATCCTATACATTTAGAAATTTTGCACAAATTTCAGGTTTACCTAGAACATTACAGTGCAATACAAGCCCTTCGGCCCTCTATGTTGCACCGACCTGTGAAAATAATCTGATACTCATTTAACCTACACCTTTGTTATTCTCCATATGTATGTCCAATGCTCATTTAAATACCCTTAACACGGGCGAGTCTACTACTGTTGCAGGCAGGCCATTTCACACCTTTCCTCTGTGAGTGAAGAAACTACCCCTCATATCTGTCCTAAATCTATCGCCCCTCAATTTAAAGCTATGTCCCTTTGTGTTAGCCTTCACCATCTAAGGAAAAAGGCTCTCACTCTCCACCCTATCTAACCCTCTGATTATCTTATATGTCTCAATTAAGTTAGCTCTCAACCTTCTTCTCTTCAACGAAAATAGCCTCAGTTCCCTCAGCCTTTCATCTCAAGACCTCCCTTCCATACCAGGCAACATCCTGAATTGAATTGAATTTATTGTCATGTCAATTGAGGCACAGTGAAAAGCTTTGTCTTGCAGGCAAGACAGGCAGATCACATAGTTAAGTAGCATTGATAGTAAATAATAGGTAAACAAACAGCAGCAAAAACAACAACACAGGTACAAGCGAATGTTAAGAGTTTGAGAGTCCATTCAGTATTCTAACAACAGTAGGATAGAAACTGTTGCAAAACCGGCTAGTGCATATGTTCAGGCTTCTGTACCTTCTCCCGATGGTAGGGGTCGTAGAAAAACATTGTCAGGGAGGGATGGATCTTTAAGAACGCTGGCTGCCTTTCCTGGACAGCGGGCCTGGTAGATGGATTCGATAGATGGAAGGTTGGTCTTTGTGACTGCCTGGGCAGTCCACCACTCTCTGTAACCGGCTCAGACCTTATATGGTATAGTTGCCATACCAGGTAGTGATATATCCAGATAGAATGCTCTCGATGGTGCACCTAAACACGTTGGCAAGGGTATTCACCATCATGTCAAAATTTCCTCAGCTGCCTGAGGATGAAGAGACGTTGTTGGGCCTTTGTAACCAATGCGTCCACATGAAGAGTCCAACAAGGCTTGTTGTGGATGACCACTCCCAGGAGCTTGTTCCACCTCTGTGCTGTTAACGTGTTGGTGGGGGGGGGGGGCACGAGTAACATCCTACATAAGTTAATAATGAGTTTCTTGATTTTGTCAGCATTGAGAGAGAGGTTGTTCTCAGTGCACCATTTTTCCAGGTCTTCCACCTCCTGCCTGTAGCCTGTTTCGTCGCCATCTGAGATTCAACCAACTATGGCGGTGTCATCAGTGAACTTGTAAATGGCATTAGTCTGGTATTTGGTGACACAGTCAAGGGTATTACAGTGAGTACACTAGGGGGTCGTCCTAGTAAATTTCCTCTGAACCATTTCCAAAACTCCCACATTCTTTCTATAATGTGGTGACCAGAACTGCACGCAATACTTTAGGTGGGATCTCACTAGCGTCTTGCAGAACTGAAGCATGATCTTGTGGCTCTGAAAATCAATTCCCCTTCCAATAAACCCAACACACCATATGCCTTCTTAACAACCCTATCAGTCTGGGTGGCAATTTTCAGGGATTTATGCACCTGGACACAGAGATCTCTCTGTTCATCTACACTGTCAAGGATTTACCATTAGCTCAGTACACTGCATTCCTGTTATTTCTTCCGAAGTAAACTATCTCACTTTTCCACATTAGACTCCATTTGCCACTTCTCTGCTCAGCTCTGCATCTTATCTATGTCCTTCTGTAACCCACAACATCCTTCAGCACTATCCACAAATCTGCCTAAGTGCCATTCGCACATTTACTAACCCATCCTTCTACGCCCACATCCAGGTCATTTATGAAAATGACAAACAGCAGTGGCCCCAAAACAGATCCGTGTGGCACACCACTGGTAACTGAGCTCCTGGATGAACATTTCCCATCAACCACCACCTTCTGTCTTCTTTCAGCTAGCCAATTTCTGATCCAAAACATTAAATCACCTTCAATCACGAAACTCCTTATTTTGTGCAATAACTTACCAGGTGGAACCTTATCAAATGCCTTACTGAAGTCCATATACACCACATCAACCACTTTACCTTCATCCACCTTTTTGTCCCTTCTCAAATTCAATAAAGGTTAGAAAGACACAACCTATCCTTCTAAAAACTGTGCTGACTATCCCTAATCAAATTATTCTTTACCAAATGCTTATAAATCCTATCTCTTATAATCTTTTCCAACACCTTACCCACAACCGAAGTAAGGCTCACTGGCCAATAATTACCAGGGCTATCCCAACTCCTCCTCTTAAACAAGGGAACATTTGCTATCCTCCAGTCTTCCAGCACTACTCCAGTCAACAATGACGACAAAAATAGATCGAAGCCAAAGGCTCTGCAATCTCCTCCCTGGCTTGCTAGAGAATCAGAGGATAAATCCCATCCGGCCCAGAGATCTTATCTATTTTCAGATCTTCCAAAATTGCTAAAACGTCCTCTTTGTCAACCTCAATCCCATCTAATCTTGTAAGTGGTCTCTCCATATCCTCACTAACATTGCCCATTTCCAATGTGAATACTGAAGAAGGATATTCATTATGTCCTCAGATTCCACACAGAACTTTCCACTACTATCTTTGATTGGCCCTAATCTTACTCTAGTCATTCTTTTATTCCTGATATACTTATCGAAGGCCTTAAGGTTTTTCTTCATCCTATCTGCCAACAACTTCTCATGTCCCCTCATAGCTCTTCTTAGCCCTCTGTTTAGATCTTTTCTGGCTAACTTATAACACAAGCCACCTAACTGAAACTTGACACCTCACCCTCACATAAGTCGTCTTCTTCCTCTTGACAAGATTTACCAGATCATTCTGTCCTAATAGACAGGTAGGTATTTAAAATCCCCTATATTTATAGTTTTGTCATGCCTGCCCATTTCTGCAGTACAACTACAAAGCCTTACTTGATGATGAAAAGAAACATGCTGCCAATGCATTTTGTCTTGCACTCAATCAGGGACAAATACAAGAATGCCAAATAATGACAATTTATACTGCAAATCAAACTCTTGATTAGTTGAGGCATTTTGTTTTTATCTCATGCTAAGTAATTTTAACATAAACAATTGCATAACATTTGACAAATAGTCATGAATGTGCTAACAACTATATTAACAAATAATAAATAGCCAACCTCTGAACATAGCTCGTCCATACTTGCTTGAGCTGAACTTCCACTTAGTTCTCAATTTGAAGATCTGCAGTATGTATCCACACAATAGTTCACTGAAATATAATCTTCAGGACCTCTATCTTCCTCAGGATCCTCTGATATATTCTATTTTTAGATTCGATTAGATTCCCTACAGTGTGGAAACAGGCCCTTTGGTCCAACAAGTTCACACTGATCCTCCAAAGAGTAACCCACCCAGTCCCATTTCCCTCTGATGAACCACCTATTTATTGGGCTCTGGTACTTTACAAAAAAGCTCCTCTCATAAAAAAAACCTTTCAACCTTAGTCTATGGAATCTGCTTGTGTCCTCTATCATCGCTCCCTTTGGATTTGTTTCCTATTTGACAAGCCTATATTACTACACCAGCTGCTTTGATTTAATGTTCATAACCATATTGTATTACAATAGGTTTACTTTTCTCCCTCCTTCATTCAGTTTGTATATAGACTCTAATGCGATTAGATCTAAATCTGCCTGTAAAATAATTTCTCTCATGTTGCTTCCCTCGACCTGTACAATATTTTAATTGCCTGTTTATTGTTGTTGTTCCCTACAGACCACATTTATTCCCATTTCTGATGAATGGTCATCCATCTTAAACATTTAAAATTTGTTTCTCTCTCTAACAGGTACTGCATGCACTGAGGATTGCCACCGTTTTCTGTTTTTCTTCCTGCACCTATGATTTTTGTTTTGGTCTATTTGTCCTGTACAAACCTCTCTTCATTCAGGACACAATTCAGGAAGCAGATCAAAGGATTGTCATCTGCGCAGTGCTATTCTTCAAAACCTTTTCCGAACTGCCTAAAACCCACCTGTTCTTTACCTTCAGCTTCCACCTGGACTCTCCCTCCCCATCTATTTCTGTACAATAATACCTGAACTATCACATGTCTCTCATCATTGTGCTTCAGAAACCACACAATATCCAGGATTTTGGGGCTGTGTTGACATATATTTGGCCAACCACTCCAAGTACTGCATTATTGTTGTTTGGATCATACATCTCCTTGAACTCGCTCTTGTACCATTGTAGTGCTGTTTCTGTATTCCCATATCAGTCAAAGCAAACACTCAGACACAGTACAGCTTAACCTTCATGTTTATTCTGGGCCCTGGAGGGAGAGAATCATCACCCATGTGCAGAGAGACATGAATTCTCAGTCTTCTCTCGAACAGCAGATTCTTAAGGAATTATATAGTCACATACAGGGAGCAGCATCCCAATAAGGCAATATCTAAATTAATTGGGTGACCATTACAATTAGCGAACATCAACAGTAAAGATTAAGCCATTGGGGATTACACAGTGGATGTTCTTAACCTTGTTATCTGGCATTACATAACCTCGTTAACCCACTACCTTTGCCTCCCGCGCCTTATTGTTTACTGCAAGTTCTTATCTGTCAAAGTCATGCTGGGTGAGCCTTTATCACGCAACCCAAAACTTAACTCTTTCCCTTATACATTTTCTCACCATTGTAATTTATTGGACTGTTCTACCTGGTCATTTTTCCCAACCAGAGCTCCAAACCTGTTGCAGAGTATTTAATTCAATATATTCCTCTAATCTTTCCTCTGCTCCTAGGGAAGCCACTCAATTTTACACTGCTCATGCTTTTTCTCTAATCAGTTAATCACCACTTTCCATTTGATGTATTAAATTGGTTTAGCACACTGAACAGAAAACAGAAGGTAAGTGACAAATAAATTCCAAGTCAGATGACATGAGAAATGAGACAAAACATTTTTCTTGCTCGTATAGTTACAGAATGCAGCACTACATCTGCCTTCAACTAACACAGAGGATCCCAGCAGTATCTCTCCTACTGCTCCACAATATTTTCTACTCAACCTGCTCAGAGGTATTATTTCACTGCTGGAGCAAGTATGCCTTGGACCCGTGCCTCCTGGACTAGAGATACAGACACTACCACCACACAAGGGCCCCAGTGATGCACTCGGCCATTATTTTTGACATTTCAATGACGGGTGGCAGGTGGTACTTGAACAAAAGCCACCTGGCTCAAAGGCAGGAACACACCACTGAGCCACAAGAGCTAATTAGTGCTCAAGGGAAATATTATTAGCCAACTGTTCAGAGATATTATATTTCCCTGGTGACAGGCGGGATTTGAACCAGGTCTCCTGGCTCACAGAATTAGTGCTATGCATTTTCTAATCAACTTGTTTAGATGCATTGTTACACATTGCTAAAGCAGCTGGGGTAGTAACCCAGGTCTCCTGCTTCAGAGCTGGGGACCCTAACACTGCGCCAAAAGAGCCCCATTACTGCTCTTAAGTATTTTTCCTTTTTTCCTAACCAATCTTAAATGGTTAGGTGGATTGGCCATGCTAAATTGCCCATTGTGTCCAGGGACGTGCAGACATGAGGGATTAGCAGGGTTACAGGGATTGTGGGAACTGGGCAGGCTGGTGTCGGTGGGATGCTGTTCAGAGGATCAAAGGGCCTGTTTCCACATTGCTGGGATTCTCTGATCTGTTCAGAGATGCTATTACACACCTGAAGAGCAGGTGGGTCTTGAACCTAGGCCTACTGATCCAGAGGTAGGCACACCACCTCTGTGGTACAAGAGTTCCATTAGTGCTGTAGGTAATTAATTAAAAAACACCCTTCCTCTGTATATCTGAACAAGATAATTAATACAGCATGAAGGAATGTTGAAAATGGATGCAGAACATATGAAACAGAAACAAATTGCTGGAAATTTCTAACAAGTCATGCAGTGCCCTTGGAGGCAGAAACAGAGATAATGTTTCAGGTCAATGGTATTTTATCAAAGCTCTATCAAAAGATCACTGATCTGAAAGAGGGTCATGGAGCATGGAAACAGACTTTTTGGTCTAACTCGTATGCACTGACCAGTTATCTCAATCTGAGCTAGCCCAATTTGCCAATATTTGGCCCAAATCCCTTTACACTTTTCCTATTCATATGCCTTTTAAATGTTATAATTATACCAGCCTCTACTGTTTCCTCTGACAGCTCGTTCCATTCACACACCACCCTGTGAGTGAAAAAGTTACCCCTCAGGTAATTTTTAAATCTTTCTCGTCTCAACCAATGCTCTCTAGTTTCAGACTCATCTACCCCCTGTGAAAAAGGCCTTGGCTATTCACCCTGTGTTCATGATTTTATAAACCTCTATAAAAGGTCACCTCTCAGCCTCCAATGCTCTAGGGAAAAAAGTCCCAATCTATTCCGTCTCTCCATATAACTCAAACCCTCTAGCCCCTGTTAACATTTTCTCTGACCAGCATTTTCTAACTTTACTGAATTTTAATTAATTTCAACTTGCACTGGTGGTTTCATTTGACAGTTAACTGATTAATATAATATCCCTCTTCACCTTCAAACATTTGTCCTCTGAACTTCCCTTTCTATTTAGATAGCTATGATGGACAGAGTAAAGATGAATAGTAATTTCACTGGGACACGACAGATCCAGCAGTTGATTCTTCAGCGCACAGGCACTGAGGAGTGAGCTTTGCATACTGAACAAAAACTCAACAAAGCAGATTGAAAAGGGAGATGTCTAATTACAAGGCATTCAACTGCATTTCAAGTGGTTTAAATCACTTTACATAAAATTTGTGGGGTTTTTTTGTGCTGTGATAGTTATATCTGCAGACAGGTAGGATATTTTAGGTAAAGCTTCACTATTAAAAGTAAAATGACTAAATAATCTTTGACAAATTCTTTATTGCTACTAAACTGCTGCTAAAAGTTCACTGATAACAGGTCAAGTTCAGTGGGAATGCCCCTACCGGTAAATGGCATACAGACACTTATTTTCCAAGCTCACAGCTGAAACATAGACTTCCAACATTCTATCCAGTGGCTACTAACATCTACAAGATTAAGCCATCTGGCGTTATACAACTAATGTTCTTAACCTTGTTAACTGGCTTCAGATAACGAATGTTTTTTTCACCTTGTTAACTGGCTTTACATAATGAATGCTTTTCACTTCATTAACCCACTCCCCCTGCCCCCAGCATCTCAATGTTTCCTGAAAGTTCGTATCTGGTCAAAGTCATGCTAGCTGAGCCTTTGTCTCATACAACTCAAAACTTAACTCTTTCCTTACCTGCTCATACCTTATACACTTTCTCATTCCCTCCTTTTATTATATCATGATAATGAGATGGCACTACCAGCTTTCATAAGACTGACAGCCAGTATTTAAGCAGGTTATTGACACATAGCATACAATCGTTATAACAAAAATTACTAATCCGTGCAGTTAGTATTTCTAGGATCCTCCCACGTGGGAAAAACTTTGCCAGTAAATTTGTTAAATCCACAGTCCTTAGTGACCACTCCATCCCCTCCAAGTCAAGTGGAAATGAGCCAGCCATCCAAACTCTCCCTCAATGAAAACAAAATTCAGACCTTCTGCATCACTCCACAGATAAATCTGAACTCTTAGAAAAGAGCAGTCAAATACTTAATTGACGAGACTTCCATCCTTCTGGAGACGCCCCAGATGAAGGACACTAGCACATCAGTGTGTGTAGTGCAGCAGCTGCAGGCTAGGTGAACACAGTACTCTTTGCTGCTTCTGCTGCCACTCTGCTGTTAAATGTAATGAAGCCAACTGGCTGTTGTGATGTTAGTTCAAGCTATGGATATGATAGCTGGTCAAGCTATCATATCCATTAAATGATCAAAAAAAGAAGGTAGAACTCAGATGGTTTGGTGTCCACAGGAAGCCTAATGACATAAAGCGTGCAGACCTCCTCTTCACCATTGTTAGCTTCTTCACTTTTCATGCTTTGACTGGGGAGCTGATTGAATCCATTGGATCAGGTTGTGGAGGGGTGGGCAGTGGTCCAAAGTCATGCTTTAGAGTTTCTCTTTTCAAAGGCAGAGAAGATGTTAGCAGATGAAAATATCTTTGCATTTCCTCTCTCATCCTTTCCTTGTTAAGGTGGTTGTCAGTATGAAGACAGTCATGCATTTAACTGCACTAAATTGTGTTGGCCTATTTCAACTTACTTTGAATTTTTGAAGTCTGTTACTCTGTTCACTATTTATGACATTATCAAGTTTTATACAATCCATAAATTTCTAACTTGTACTGCCTAAACAACAATCAATGGTCCTAAAATCAAACCCTCGGGTTATTCAACAATTATTTTCCTTTAACAAATTGGGACTTGGCTAATGTGAAGGCTGTCAGGAAAAGTATTTCAAAAGTCTGGAACAGGAAGAAAACAACAAAAATGTTTCCTCTGCTTTAATAATTGAAGAGGCAGTTTCAGCTCAGATTTAAATTTCAAATATTCGTGGGAAACAAATGCAGGATATATTAAAATATGTTATCCAAATGAAATTTCCCAAATAAAACAGTCAGAATTAGAGGCAACTTTGGTAGAGATCAACACTCTCTGAATTTGCAATATGAAGAGGGCCAAGGAAGTCTTAATATTTGAAAGAATGTCAACAGCTCAGCCCCAAGTTCTAATATTCTCTCGAAAATCTTGAACTAAAAATGCACTCTTTTTGTGAACACTCTGCAATAAAAACACAGCAAACATATTATAACACAACACTCACCTGACTAAAGCATGACCACTGATGAAAATGTGTTGCTGGTTAAAGCACAGCAGGTTAGGCAGCATCCAAGGAACAGGAAATTCGACATTTCGGGCATAAGCCCTTCATCAGGAATGAGGAGAGTGTGCCAGGCAGGCTAAGATAAAAGGTGAGGAGGGGGGACTTGGGGGAGGGGCGATGGAGATGTGATAGGTGGAAGGAGGTCAAGGTGAGGGTGATAGGCCGGAGTGGGGTGGGGGCGGAGAGGTCAGGAAGAAGATTGCAGGTTAGGAGGGCGGTGCTGAGTTGAGGGAACCGACTGAGACAGGGTGGGGGGAGGGGAAATGAGGAAACTGGAGAAATCTGAGTTCATTCCTTGTGGTTGGAGGGTTCCCAGGCGGAAGATGAGGCGGCTCCTCCTCCAACCGTCGTGTTGTTATGTTCTGCCGGTGGAGGAGTCCAAGGACCCGCATGTCCTCGGTGGAGTGGGAGGGAGAGTTAAAGTGTTGAGCCACGGGGTGGTTGGGTTGGTTGGTCCGGGCGTCCCAGAGGTGTTCTCTGAAGCGTTCTGCAAGTAAGCGGCCCGTCTTCCCAATATAGAGGAGGCCACATCGGGTGCAGCGGATGCAATAGGTGGTGTGTGTGGAGGTACAGGTGAACTTGTGGTGGATATGGAAGGATCCCTTGGGGCCTTGGAGGGAAGTGAGGGAGGAGGTGTGGGCGCAAGTTTTACATTTCCTGCAAGGATGCCTTCCTTGAAGAAGCTCTCTTCCTCCCTCTACAAGGATTTCAGTGAGTCTCTCTCTCACTGCACCCCCCAGGTCATCTCCTCTGCACAGAAGCTCTTCAGCCACGATCTCAAACAGAATCCCCTCCCCCCCACCTTGTCTCAGTCGGTTCCCTCAACTCAGCACCGCCCTCCTAACCTGCAATCTTCTTCCTGACCTCTCCGCCCCCACCCCACTCCGGCCTATCACCCTCACCTTGCCCTCTTTCCACCTATCACATCTCCATCGCCCCTCCCCCAAGTCCCTCCTCCCTACCTTTTATCTTAGCCTGCCTGGCACACTCTCCTCATTCCTGATGAAGGGCTTATGCCCGAAACGTCGAATTTCCTATTCCTTGGATGCTGCCTAACCTGCTGTGCTTTAACCAGCAACACATTTTCAGCTGTGATCTCCAGCATCTGCAGACCTCATTTTTTTACCTAAAGCATGACCACTGACCCAATTGTTTTTTTGAAACAGGCATTGTAGAATTTGAAACAAATTAGGGGCTTAAGGCACTCAATTTGTTTTAAGGGTACAAGTTCAATAATTTTAAAAAGGGAATACTGTTACAGAATTTCAATGTAAAAACAAAATCTGCTCCATTACATAGCCCACAAAACACAATGAATTGAGATCGCGATTTGAACAAGACAAAACAGTTATTTGAAAGGATTTTGTGAACCAGTATTTTAACAAGCCAAAATTTTAAATATCAAACACTCAGCATGGCACAATTTACAATGAAACTTCCTTTTCTGACCCAAGTATTAGTACAGCCTTAAAAAAAAACGAGAAATGTTGAAATTAAGAGCCTCTGGTCAGAAATCTACTCATATTAATATGGGGAAAAACGCGCACATTTGGGACCCACCTCAGTTCATCTGATGACGATCCATGAAATGGAAAACAAGGAGGCAAAACGATGGAGGAGGTCACCCCAAAAGATCCAGAGTCGGACAAAAATAAATCATGTCCACAGACTCGGAATCAACTACCACGGCACAGAAAGAACAAAAAAATACAAACCTTGGTCCAAGATTTCCATAGCTCTGTGAACCTCACAATGTCTGGTGCATGCACACAAAGAGGTCAGTAAAACATCCTCACCCTGGTGGAAACCGGACTAAGCTGTAAAGAAAAGACAGACCAGCCGTACCCTCATGACAAATAAACCTCGCAGCAGAGTACATGGCACCGCAGTCCATGCTACTCTCTTCCCCCAGAACAAAGACTCTCAGAGCCTCAGATTTCACCACTAGGGACTGGTGATCAAACCCCAGTTTGTCAGCACATTTATGAAACTCTGTCTCTCGAATGAACTAATTAGCATTCTAGGTGCCCGTAGAATAGAAAGCAATTGAACGAGTGGACAGTTTCTGACACTCCGGAATATCGAGATGGACCAAGGTTTAGAATCTTACCTTGTGGGCCCGTCTGTCTCTAGATACCAGTGCCCCAGGTGATCGCTGACACCATCCAATTGTAACTATTCGTTTGGACGCCTACCTGGCTCGCTATAATGTCGTCCCGTTTCCCCATTGTATCAGTTGAAGCAAACATTCAGACACAATATGGTTTTACTGCCTCCATCTTTATTCCAGGGCCTGGAGGGACAGAGAGTGATCACCCTCATGCACAAAGACATGAGTTCTTGGTCTTCTCTCCATCAGCAGATTCTTAATGAATCACTTACAGGGAGCAGCATCCAAATAAGGCAATATCTATATTGATTGGGTGACAATTCCAATCAGAGAGCAAAGGTAAATATTAAGCCATCAGGTATTATACAATAAATGACTTTAACCTTGTTAACTAGCTTCATATAATGAATGCTTTTTCACCCATTACCCTTGCCTCCAGCACCTCATTGTTTACTGCAAGTTCTTATCTGGTCAAAGTTTGCTACCTGAGCCTTTGCCACTCACAACCTGAGTATCTAAAATCTGGATTTAGGCTGTTGTCGGGAGTAAAAGCATTCATTAAATGGTTGCTAACTACAAAATGGCTTCTAAACACAAAGTAACATAAAGTAACATAACAAAATGGCTTCAAGCTGCAAATTAACACTGTTTAAATGGCTTCTCACCCTGCTATAGGCTGCATTCCTGCCTTGCTGAGCTAACTGAATCTAAGATAAAGCAGAACAATGGACTCTTCACAGTATGCAATTAACTAAGCTAGATAGGATATTACTAACCATCCCAGCTCACCTTGAACTGCAGGTGGGAAAAGATAATGTGTGTTGAACAACTTTGTTTCCCAGGAAATATCATTGGGTTAACCTACTGTCCACTACATCATTTTATTACACTTTATTGGATTTACTCTGCAATTAAGACTGTACTATTTCTTTAAAAAAAAACAAAAATTGCCTTTGTTTCAACTGAAATTGAGCAGTTTCTCCAACGAACACAGAAGCTTTTAACCTCTATGTTGCTGGACAAACCCGTGGCCGGCGTTGTAATAAATTGTGAAATCTTGCTGAACAGACCGTACTCCTGTTGTTTCTTTGACTGATCGTGGAACAGAGAGACCCCTCCCAGGGGGTTGAGATCATCAAACCCAAAACATTACTCTTTCCCTATCTGCTCATAACTTATACACATTCTCATCTGGGTTTTGCTAAGCTAAAGCCATTCCTTGATTAGTTTGCTTTTGTCTTTAGGATAATGTCTTTTAATTATTTTTCTTACCAAACACCCCTACCATATAAATAAACTTCCTTTAATACTTCAGGAGGCCTTTACCAGTTTATAAGTCATAGTTATACAAACACTAACATTATTAATTCTTAAACACCTTCATGAAAATGGACCAAGACTCATATGCAACAACACCCACTCAAGCAAGATTATCAACAGTTTTAAACTATGAAAATATATACACTACCTTTCTAGAAAACTAAGACTCACACCACCTACAGGTCTGATGAAAAATATAAGACTCTGCAGGGTTTATCTTATATTTCAGCCAAGTGACAGTTAGATTCAGGAGAAAAGGCTAATTCACATTGTCCCAAACATTGATTCGTAGCTAAAGTCACTTTGCACACACAAACTCATGGCAGAGATGGCTTTATGGATCAGTTTCAGCCAGGTGAAACTCTTTGCTGCAGGAAACATGATAAATTATAAAGTCTTCTTTCAGAACCCTCTATGTGTGGTAATAGGCCTCCTAGTGGGTTTTCAGATCATATACACAGGATTTGAGATACTTGTTTGGAATTATTGTAGATGTATGTTCCCATCGAAATCTGTTCTTTGCGAATGCAATATTGTTGCTGGTGCAGTCAGTCTATAGCTTTACAATTTCAAGGTATATAACTAGAGACATCCAATTAATTAATATTTGGATCACATCTTCATAAAAAAAGGCTAAACTCAAGGTTCAGCCAACAGCAATAAAAAAAATCTGAAGAAAGATCCCCTTTTTTCCACCTTTGATCATTTCTGCCACCTCAACACAGGTCTCAGGAATACAGAACGTCCCATGTCGTGATTAAAAGATCAGGGAGTTCTCCTGTTGGCTAGCCAACATTACTCTCTCCATGAACAATAAAAGTACATAATTTGTCTCACTGACTGTGTGCTCTTGCTATGTATAAACTGGCCGTTGTGCTTGCAGTTAAAACAACAGTGGCTACATTTTCAAAAGCATATTGATGTGAAACATTTTAGAAAACCTTAATGAGGTACTGTGTGATGCAAGCTTTGCATTTGCCAGAAAAGAGTTTACAGACTCCCAATTGAAGGATACTAGTTCAATTACAATACATGGAAATCCTGAGAAGATTGTGGGACTGGATAAGAGACTGGATAAAAAAAGGGATAGGAAACTGTGCATTTGTAAGAGGCATAATGCTACTTGAAGGAAGTAAAGATTGGTCACAGGAATCCTTGTACAAACACTATGCTGCAGGGATAAAGGAAGAAGTTATCAGCTTGCTACATTTTCAGGAAAAAAATTGCTTAATGCAATTAGGGTCTTGCAAAAAGTTCATAATTGTGCACGTTAACAGCAAAAGGAACTTAATATCATACACAAAATAAGTTTTGGTTGAAAGAATGATTTTCAATGGAGGCAACCTGACTGTGAGGAGTTTAATATTGAGAAAATATGAACAAATAATTCAATAGCTAAACATTGAAATGTATTAACAGAAGATGGGGCATAAATTCAGAGGCTATGCTGAAGCTCCTGAGAACACTCATCAGACTTCAATTGCAACAAATTACATATAGCATTTTTCAGCACCTCAGATTAAGCACTTAAAATCCCAGGGCATAGTAGGCTATGGACCAAATGTGGTAAATGGGATCAGTATAGTTTGGAGTTTGTTAGTTGGTATAGACAGAGTGCGCCAAGGGCCTATTTGTACGCTGCATGACTCTATGACATTCCAAAACACTGTGCAGCTAATTTGTACGCAGCAAGCTCCCCATTCCACCCCCGCAAAAGGATGAAAGGCTTTGGGTTTTTGTAATGGTGATTGATAAAATATTGGTCAGTACACTGGAGATAACTTCACCATCCTTGAAAATAGCACTGAGATGTTTTACTCCTCTGAGAGGCAGATGGGCCCCAGTTTAAAGTCTCAGGCATACAATAAAGACATTAGCCAAAGATTCTCCACATTCATATAATAAATCTCCAAATTTATCAAGCACACGAGATTGAAGTTGAAGATATGGTGGAATTGAAGATGCCATTAGCCATCTGCTTGATGAGTTCAGGATTGAATTCCTGAATGGTCTTTGCTCATCCCTGGCTATATTTATGTGCTGATTGTTGCCAATAAAAGAAAAATAATCTCAAATCCTTTTCACAAGCTTTGACTAAGACAATATACTTCTGCTGAAATCAGCATCAGGCAATTCTGTACAAGTAATTTTTCAATGCTTTCCTATCTACAGAATTAAGGCTGAGCAGTGAACTTGGAATTGTAGTGTGTTCCAAGAGGTACCATGCAGAGTCTAAAAAAAATCTCTCATGCAGCTTGCTGAAAAGTTCCCTTTTAAATGAGGCAGATCCAATTCTGTCACTCATTCACTCAAGTACTTTCAGACATTCTAACAAGGCCACATGTGACAACCACTACTACCCCATTCATAGCCAAGTTTGCACAGCTGCCTCACAATTTAAGAACTCCACTGTATTCAGCTATTGTCTTTGCACAAGTCCCTGATATAGGTTAAAAAAAATGACACATAGAACATGCATAAGATGTAATCCCAAAGCATTGTTCAGCACATTTGAAAATATCTAGTTGTGTTAAAAAATCACGTTTTTTTTGGAAACCTGATCCTTGAAAATCTCTGCTTTGAGGAACATGCCAATGTACAGCCTTAAACTTTACATGGAACAGTGATAGCAAGTATAGTTTTCACCTTACAAGCGATCCAAGAGCTATGGCTCATTCTGTAGCATATGTAAAAAAAAAGAAACTCCAGTTCAAATCATACAACATAGAAACTCAGAAGCCACAGCTAAAGAATATTAGGCCACCTATGATCATTATCATATTTACCTGACCCTAAAGAAGCACTGATAACATGAGAATATACCATCCTTCAAGTACAGAAGACTGGAATGACTCAGTTACACTTAATTCATGTGCTTTGCCTCCATATGGAAATTTGCCCACAAGTAATCACAATAGGGAGACTGTAGTACAAAAAAAATTGGAAACTTAACTTGCCTGCATAACCCTCAAGACAGCCTTGAAGGAGAATCTTTTCTAAATTCAAAGTGCCATTAAGATCAAATGCAAAAAAAAACACCTCACAATTTAAGTCACAATTATTTTCAGTAAAATTCATTATTTTGATGCATCACACTCTGGAAAAGAAAACCACATTTGCTTGTGCTTACTACAGTGTTGCCTTTCTTCTCATAAATCTCTGCATGTTCCTTGAAATTTGACAGGTCTGTTAACCAGGTTCTGGATTAGTGGTGCTGGAAGAGCACAGCAGTTCAAGGCAGCATCTGAGGAGCAGTAAGATCCCAGGAGCAGTATGCTGCCTGAACTGCTGTGCTCTTCCAGCACCACTGATCCAGAACCTGGTTCCCAGCATCTGCAGTCATTGTTTTTACCTAGTTCTGTTAACTAGCTGAGTTGATTCTCTGCACGATGAGCACACACACACATTAATAGTATTTATACAAAACAAAACATTCTGTACATTGGCCTGACATAAACAGATCAGACTTACCAATTACTTCCCGCAAATCTTAACAAAAATAAATCATAAACAAACAGCCCCCGTCAAGCATAATTTAAACACTTCCCACCTTCTCAGCTTCCTCGGTGATTCTTGGAAATAGCCTTATCCATTTAAACATAACCAGGGTGCTTTCTCTTGCCCAAAAAGAAGGTGGCTCTTTCACTTATATTTTTAAATTTTCTTTTTAAAAAGGACGACGCGAGAAACTTTTTTAAATCTGCACTTCAGGAGCGGGTCTCGGCGCCTTTGTCTGCCTCAGACCCGCCATGATTAACAACATCAAACTCCCACAGAGAGGAGGAGGAGGAGGCGGGGAGGCCCAGTTCACCGCCCGTCCCTCCCTCAGCCTCACTACCCCATCCCCGCCCTCCAGCCCTGACGGGACACACACAGGCGCAGGCGCCATCGCGCGGAACGCCGGGACTTGTAGTCTCTGATCCGGTTCCAACACGAGACGCCCGCACGGCGCTCGGACTACAACTCCCGGGCGGCCCTGCGACCGCAAGAGGCGTGCGGCTCACGCGCGTTCCCCGAACCAACGGCGCCGGCCGCCCCTCCTCGACCTCTGACATTTGACCTCCCGGGCCGTGGCGGCGGGGTGAGCTGGAAGGGAAGGTTTTCCATGGAAACGGTTTGTGCTGCTTGAAAGGGAAGATGAAGCTGGTGAGGATTGATCTTATGTCTGTATTTCAACCCCTTTCATTGTATTTACGGTGTGGGAGGTGAACTTGTTGTGGAATGGTGGCGAATGCACTCTTCAGTCCAATTGGGAATTTGAAGTCAGTATGAATATTATAACTACTTTTATGTCTGTGTTCAACTTACAGTATGTGAACGTCTGTGCTTCAATCAACGTCTGGAATAAGCTGCTGGAGGCAGATACCCTCTGCCCTGTGGATATGAAGCTGGAAAAGCCCAGCAGGTCACTTAGCAACCGAGGAGCAGGATGTCTTTCGGCCTGAAACGTTGACTTTCCTGCTCCTCAGATTAAAAATCACACAACACCAGGTTATAGTCCAACAGGTTTAATTGGAAGCACACTAGCTTTCGGAGCATTCGCTCCATCATCAAGGTGAAGGGTCGACGCTCCGAAAGCTAGTGTGCTTCCAATTAAACCTGTTGGACTATAACCTGGTGTTGTGTGATTTGTAACTTTGTACACCCCAGTCCAACACCGGCATCTCCAAATCATGACTGCTCCTCAGATGCTGTCTCGCCTAGTGTGCTTTTCCTACTTCACATCTATTGACTCCTGCGTCCAGAATCTGCAGTCCTTACTGTCTTCTACCCTCTGCTCTGGTTCCTGGGAGCCTATGGATGCTTTGGGGTGTCTGCTTGACGAATTACAACGTTCTTTCTCCCTTCCTGAATTTTAATCTATTCTCACCAAAAAGGATGAGAAATGTGCCTCTGAACCTATCCATGGAATAGAGTCCATAATATCTCTTCCCATTCACTCCCACTTCTAACATGTGTGCACACAAATTTTGTATCCAGCTATTTCTCGTTAAGGGTCATAGAGATGTACAGCATAAGAAAGATATGGATTTATGTAGCTGTCTTCACAATATCAGCACACCCTGTAAACAAAATACAAGAGTTTTGAAGTGCAATCACTGGTTGTAATGTATGAGAGGCAGTTACTAATTTGTAGACAGCAAGATCCCACCATCAGGATTGTGATCATGGCCAGATAAGAACATAGGTTATAGGAGCAGGACTGGCTATATCATCTAATGATCCTGTTCCACCATTCAGTGCAATCATTGCTGTTTTAGTGATGTTAATCGAGGGTTAAAGGTTGACTGGGGCACCCTTGCCCCACACCAGGGCAATGCTTTTTGCTGCCTAGGACGTGATCTGGCATACCAAGCCCATCTAATATTTTTCTTCTTTGATTTGGCATTATTTTTGCCTGCCTCCTCAGTAAAATTGTTGACATAAAATGCATATGGTTTGGTGATTGCCATCTAACAGTCACTGCAGCAAGTGACTGGATGGCGGCTGAGAAAAAAGAAACTTTAATAACTGGGAAATTTTAAGCATTTTAATGAGGCAGGTGTAGGGATAAAATCTTCCTGCCTGCCTGCAGTAAATTATTTTCTTTTATAAAATCTGTATAACATGCATGTTGCTGTCAAGCAGGGGACTAAATTCAGAGTGTGCCAGTGGGCAGTGTGACCACTTTAAATGGAGCCAATTATTTTTTCTCTGTGCTTTGTCAATTCTTTCTTTGAATGTTAGTGTTGGTGGGAAGGACAGCCTTTCTTGCTCCTCTTCTAATTGCCCATGTAATTGTGGTGATGAGTCACCTTCTTGAACCACTGCAGTCCATCTGGTGTAGACACACCCAGAGCACTGTTAGGAAAGGAGTTCCAGGGCTTTGACTCTGACTATGAAGGAATGGCAATATGGTTCCATATCAAATCTATGTGTGGCTTGAGGTGGAACTTGAAAGCTGGTTATATTCCCACGTACCTGCTGCCCTTGTCCAAATTGGGAGGAATTGCAGGTTTAGAAGGTTCTGTTAAGAAGCCTTGTTACATTGCGACGGTGCATCTTGTATATGCTATGCACTATTGCTACTGTATATTGATGGTAGGGGTAGTGACCTTTTTTTTAAGAGTCACTGATGGCTTCAAAGCAGTACTGAAAAGATCTCTGCTGACTAGTGGGAGCCCCTGGGTTGTAACACACCAAAATAGATAAGTTTTTTTTAGAAAGGCATGGAACACCGAGAGACTTTGTCGAGTGAAGACTTTGGAAAAAATGCGTAAATTCCAAAGTGTGTCATTTGCTCAAAACTTCACCACCAGTCGAACATGTGTTAGAGCCTGCAGATGGGTTTAATCAGCCATCCCAAGACTAATTGAACCAAATCAGAAGGAAATCACCTTGAATACAAGGGATTGCCCAAGATGAAAGGCAATAAATGTTGAAGATAGTGGAAGGTATGCCAATTCAGTGGGTACTTGCTTTTAGATGGTGTTATTGAAACTGCCTCCTTCCAGGCAAGGAGAGTGTGTTCCATTACATTCCTGATTTGAGCCAAGTAGTTGATGGACTGACTTTGGGAAGCTTGTGAGTGAGTTACTCAACACCAAATTCCCAGCTTCTGATGTGCCCTTGTAGCCACAGTATTAATATTGTTATAGCTAGGTGAGAAGAGGTGATAGGTCCACTCTTTCTTTTGTAACTCATGATCATTTGCAACAATTTTTAGATTATTTGGAAGCATGTAGCAACCACACTTAATCAAATTTAGTTAACCAGATTGAGAATGATGGAGAGCGAATTTCAAAGTTTTCTTGCGTGCAAGAGAGCATTTTGTTACCTACTATCCTGAAAAATATAAGGCATGACATTAAACAGGAACACAAATACAGAGCTTGCAAAAAAAGGTGAGGTAGACAAACAGGAAGCTGGAAGAACACAGCAAACCAGGCAGCATCAGGAGGTAGAGAAGTCCACGTTTCAGGTATAACCCTTCTTCAGGACTTCTCCACCTCCTGATACTGCCTGGCTTGCTGTGTTCTTCCACCATCCTGTGTGTCTCCCTTGGATTCCAGCATCTGCAGTTGTTTTTTGTCTGTGCAAAGAAGGTGAGGGCAGGGAGAGGGTTGTAGTACAGATGGGAAGGTAAAGGCAAATGCAGTTCCAGATTTTAAGACTCACTGAGTTGTGAGAGTCGAACTGTTTAGCTATTGTTATATTTCTTTATCAATAACAAATGTTTCAAGGTTGAATGCTCAATGAATCAGTTTTCGGAGTTCCTGTTCATCAACATCTGTCTGTAGGATTGAAATTGAATGGAGAGAGAGAAGAGCTTGCAGTATATTTGCCATTATTAGTGTGCATTGCTTTTTCTCTCTCTCTTTGCTCAAAAGCTGCTTTTGATATACATTCCTTTGCAGATGTTGGTGTATTTGTCATTGTTTCATTCCAAACTGGATAATTGTGGGCGACATTTCATCTGAACATGTACAATTATCGTGCAAATGCAAGTAAAACATGAGATGCAAATTTCTTGATACCTCATTGAATTTCAGTGCATCTTGACTAAAAGTGGTATTTTCAATACAGATAGTTTGGTATATTTCATGTCAGTTGCCTGAAGTTGTCAGGTGATTACAGCAGCCAATGTAGTTCAGCAGTGACCTTTTTAAAACAATTTTTAGTTTGTGAAAATCTCATGTATTAAATTCAGGTTATGGAAGTTGAATGTTGATTGTTCATTTTCACTGTGATCAAAGCAATATGGCTCCCCCAGTTCAGTATCTGGTCAATAGTAAACTTTGGCCACCCTACCTCAGTTTGTTGATCGTGGGAGATTCAGTGATGGTAATTCCATTGAATGCCAAGGAAAGATGGTTAAACTCTCTCTGGTTGGGGGTGTTGTTGTCTGAAACTGTGTGGCACAGTACTTAATTACTACTTACCTGTCAGCTCAATGCTGAATAATGTCCAGGTCTGCTACATATGGCCACGGACTGCTTCAGAATCTGACAAGTCTCAAATGGTATTGGACATTGTGAAACACTTTATACATGTTTGTGTGTTTCTATGTGAAATGTTTATCTTTTACTTCCTCCCTCAGTATTGCTTGTCTGGTCATCCAACATTGCCGTGCAATGTCTTGAAGTTCAAATCAACCACCATTATGCTCGACTGTGGGTTAGACATGACCTCGGCCCTTCATTTCTTACCTTTGCCGCTTGTCCACAGGTAAGTGTGTCCTATTGAATATCTCAATATTTCTAGTGTGATTTAGATTGGCATTTAAAGACATCGCTCATATCTTTCAACTTAAATATTGATTTTTGGATTTTGATTTATTAACTTAGGGATTTTTGTGTGTCTGAAAGGTTAATAATTAACCTGAGTGTTTCTGTAGCAATGGTGATTTGTTTTAACTGTTTTGTGAGGGCTAGTTCCAGGCAGTAATTTTTATTTACCTTCAGAGGATTTACAACCTAGCAAGAGATTGCCTCAAGAACTCATTTAGAAATTTCTGGACTTGTCCTTTTTAAGGTTAGGGTAAACATTTAAATGCTTAGAGAGATTTTGTTCAGATTTATTTTGTTTTGGCTGGTTCTGCAGAAGTTTCCATGTGTAAAGTTGCTCTCATGAAAGGGAGAAGATAATTAGATTTGCTAACACTAGATTACCTTAAAGTAAGGAGTTAGTGATGGTTCCACACTGGAAGTGTTTTGATAAAACTCTGAAGAGGTTATTTGAAGCTGACAATATTTAAGCTAAGGTGAGTGATAGCTCCAGGAAGAAGCTTTTCCAGATTGAGAATTGGAGTCTAACCCATTGATGTGTTAGAGAAAGGGATTTTCTGGTGTGAGTACTGTACAAGGGATTTTTATGGGTATCATATAGGGATGTTTTGGGATCTGTAAGGGTGTGTTTTGAGGATTGATGGCATTGTATTTGGGTGCTTCAAGATCTTTAATGTCAAATCTTGTGTTCTAAGTAAATGGTCTAGTTTATTCTATTTTAATTCTACTCCTTTAGCTTAGCATACTTGTTTTATTGTGAATGACAAATCTGGAATAGCGCATGCTTATATTTCAATGAGAGACCAACTTGTTTAAAAACTAAATGAGAACAAAACCGAAATATGATACAACAAGTCAGATTTCTGTCTAGGATCTGACTTGACCAGTAATAGTATCAATTAACATTGGGTAACATTTAAAATTATGATCCACAGACTATTCATTGTTCTGCAAATATACCGCTTGATGCAAAGTTGCTATATATATATATATATACCAAAAACAGCCTAGGTTAAAACTGCAGTTTCTGCCAAATTATCTGAGCTAAACTGGGGTAATGATAAGGATGGAACATCAGTGACCCTAGGCTCCGAATAACAAAACTAACCTGTGTTCCTGCTGCTGATCTGATCACTGGAGTTATGGGGCATCACTACAGATTTTTACAATTGCAAAGTCTGTAAATCCTGTCTCTCTCGCATCCATTCCCCCCAATACACCACAAACATGAGCCTAAAGTTGTTGCTACTTGGACAAAACTGCCTTCATTTTGCAAAAGCTGGACCAGTCTTCAGGGGCAAAGTTTGGCGTTCAGTCCTTTGTGACAGAACCATGGCACCAGCACGTACGAGGGCAAGAAATGCTAGTACAAAATGGGAAGCAAGGAGAATGCTCCATCTAACCTCCTGAAGAGAGTAGGGAGTAACTTTGGGAGGCAAATGAACAATAAAGTGAAGTAACTGACCAACCAGAGCTTGCTGGTTGGGCCGAATCCACTGTGCTCTGGAATGCCTTCAAAAGGAATAATGGAAATCTGTTCAATTTCACTCATCCTGTCTCTCCTGTCTCCATCACTTCCAGTTAGACCCCAAAATAACCCTGCTCCTGCCTGATATTGCTGCTGTTTCAGTTGAATTGCACCATGTGGACAAATATCTTTTATTTTGCAAGAAATGGACCTGCCTTCAGCAGTGAAGTTCCACCACTTCTCCTAAATGTGGCCTTTACTGGCTAGGCTTGTGTGTGAGAATGGATAGAATGATGAACAGGCAGAGACTAGTTGCTGTCCCAAGTAATCACAAAGCGACTGAGCCTCGTGCTTCATGACACTAACAGCCCATTAGGAATGTTTAACAAATCCAAGCCTATTTCAGGGGAAACGTTCTGGAAAAAAAAGGTGACCACACAAATACCAAAAGATCACAGTGATCTTGTTATCCTTCCCTTATCTCCACACCAGAACCATGCAATTGACTCTTAACTGCCTTCCTAAATGAACTGAACAAGCTACTCAGTTCAAAGGCAATTAGAGATCAGCAACAAATGATGGCCTTGCTGGTGATGCCCAGGTGCCATGACAGAATGAAAAAAAATCAGGCTGTCCTGGATGGTGTCTCACACTGCATGTTGCTGGAGTTGTCAAGAGTATTCCAATACAATCTTGACTTGTGATTTTTATAGATGGCGCATAGACTTAAGGGAGTCATGAGGTGGTGTTTGCCACAGAATTCCCAGTCTCTGACTGCATGGTAACATTTATTGTCCAACAGGTTTATTTGATATCACAAGCTTTCAGAGCATTGTCCCTCTACTTGACGTGACAAAGGGGCAATGCTCTGAAAGCTTGGGATTTGAAATAACCCTGTTGGACTATAGCCTGGTATTTTCTGACTTCTGACCTTGTTCAACCCAGTCCGACACTAGCCTCCACATCATGATAATGTTTATAACTGCCTTTATATATATGATTTGGCCAGTTCATTTTACGGTCAGTGCGTGTACTGTATTAAAAGGCCTTGAAGCAGCATCCCAATAGCGATTTAAAACATTTTGATTGCAGCAAAGTTTTTTTTTAAGGCCATGTTTCTTTTTGTCCCCCAGCCCAAGACTTTCTAAGCTCCCAGGCTGGATTTCAAAAGATGGTAACGCCATGCTCGAAAAGGTAAAATAGGACAACTTCACTGTACAAGTATGACTGTATAAGTTCTTCTGAATGTTGATTATAATTGTTCACAATTCTGTTGCAGTAAATAATATATTTGCCTTTCTCAGTATCACTTATCTCCCTTTGTTGTCCCCTCTTGTTCTCTGTCCCCCCCTTCAAGGATAACTGTGTGACCTGCAGATAATCCAATGCAGTGCCTTATTTGCAATGCGAAACTTGGCGTTTCATAGAATCTCTACAGTGTGGAAACAGGCCCTTCGGTCCAACAAGTCCACACCGACCCTCTGAAGAGTAATCCACCCAGACCCAGTCCCCTAATATCCTATATTTATCCTTGACTAATCCCCCAAACTTACACATCCCTGAACACCATGGGCAATTTAGCATGGCCGGTTCACCTTTTATCTTTTATTACGTATTGATCCAATACTCAGATTCTTGTTCTCTCTATTTTAAAATAATCATAGCAAGAGCTTCAATCTCTTGTCACGCCAAACTTGGGAAAGTGCACTGATACTTGAGCCCAAAAGTTAAAAGTTGAGTCAAAGTCCCCAATTTACCTGTCTTTTGGATTCAAGTTAATAAAAAGCACTGATCAGGTTTCTGGACTCAAGACTATTTATTAAAAATAAATAATTTCTAACCACACACTAATAACAATGAACTATCAGCCTATAACACTATTGCTTGAAACTCTTACACTCCCCATTCCCACTTCTTACACCTCTACACATAGAATCATAGCATTTTACAGTACAGAAGGAGGTCATTCGATCCATTGTGTCTGTACTGGCTCGCAAAACAGCTACCCAGCTAGTCCTGTTCTCCATCTGTAACCCATAGCCCCATCAATTCATCATTTTCAAATATACATCCAGTTCTCTTTTGAAACCTCCTAGGAAATCCAACTCCTCCACTCTCCACTCTCAAAGGCAGTGCATTTTAATTCTTGAAAGCTTTCTGAGTCGGGAAGTTTCTCCTCATCTCACTCCTAGCTGTCTTGGTGACCATCATGAAATTGTGCCCCCCCCCCAGCTACTGGTATAGCAAGTCGTGGAAATAGAATACCCTTCTTTACCCTGTCAAAATTGTTCATATTTTTTAAACAGCTCAATAAGGTCACTTTTTAATCTCTGTTGTAAGGAGAATAAGGCCAATTTCTCAAATCTTTCCTTGTATCTAAAATTCCTCATTCCTGGTATCATTCAGTAAATCTCCTTTGCAGCCTCTTCAATGATTTTTGTTTATTTACTCATGGGGCTTGGCCATGAGAAGGTGGTGGTGAGCTTCAGTCCAACTCGTTCATGTCAAACATATCCCAAATTATTCTAATCCCATTTGCCAGCATTTGGCCCATATCCCTCTAAACCTTTCTTATTAATATACTCATCCAGATGCCTTTTAAATGTTGTAATTGTAGCAGCCTCCACCACTTCCTCTGCCAGCTCATTCCATACACGCACTGCCCTCTGTGTGAAAAGTTGCCCCCTAGTTCCCTTTTTAAATCTTTTTCCTCTCATCTTAAACTTATGCATCTGGTTTTGGACTTCCCTACTCTGGGGGAAAAAAGACCTTGGCTATTCACTCTCTATCTGTGCCCCTTAGCCTCCTCCGCTCCAGGGAAAATAGCTCCAGCCTATTCAGCCTCTCACTGTACCTCAACTCTCTAACCTGACATAGGAGATTGAGATTGGAACATCCCATGGTGAGGCGTTTAAACTCTGAATATGGTACAAGTCTTCTTTCACTCCTTCATAAGCAATTTATTAATTAGTTGTAATTTCTTGCTTATTGTTTTAACAGTGGTGATCTAATGTTTCCATTCTAGGAGCTGAAAGATTGTGCTGGACGAGTATTCGTTGACTCTGTGCCAGAGTTCTGTCTGCCAGAGGTAAAAAAAAAACCTTGTGTTTGAATAGCCCTCAGAAGGAGCAGTAGAGTAGAGTACATAAAATCAAGCTACCTGACCACTGGAGCTGTCTGAAAACCTTTTTAGATCAGTCATAAATTGAGTAATTGTTTTCTTAACAATGTATCTTAGCAATTTTGCATGATATAGCTACAGATGAGCAAACATCTTCACCTGCTGCTCTATCCCATTCTTCAAATTATTCTTAACTATATTGAACCAAGCTTGACTCAAATTATCCATGGCGAAAGTGGGTACTGCAGATGCTGGAGTTTAGAATCAAGATTAGATTGGTGCTGGAAAAGCACAGCAGGTCAGGCAGCATCCGAGGAGCAGGAAAGTCAACTTTTTGGGCAAAAGGCCTTCATCAGCAATTCCTTTTGCCGGAAATGTCGATTTTCCTGCTCCTCGGATGCTGCCTGACCTGCTGTGCTTTTCCAGCACCACTCTAATCTTGACTCAAATTGTCCATGCCTGAACTGTCTGACCCAAAATATCTGAAATCCAACAGCCTCTGACTTAAGGTACTGTGCTTGTAGTTCAATGTGAGTTATGCAGTGTTCCATTTCTGTTGGTACTGGTACCTCTGGTAGTAAAATTAGCAGACTCCCGTTCATACAGCCTCTAGCAATAAAATGATGGATCCCCATTCAGGCACTGGCTTCTCCAGCAGTAACAATTTATCTCAGCTGCCATTCATGTATTTGCTTCCTTGACACAGTATACCTTTCTTGGGTCAAGCTGCAGAGCGTCAACACCCGATCAGTCTGACATCAGTACATTGGTGACAATGACTCTAGCAGTTCTGAAAACCATGAGTGTTATTGTTATAGATCGTGCAGCCAGAGTGACAAAGCAACTTGGTTTAAACATAAAATATTTCGATTTCCTGAGATTGAGAGAGTGCATGATCTTAAGCATATTTCCTTCTCTTTCTGTGTATGCAAATGATAGTTACACTTGAGCCTGTTTCACTTTAAGGCTGCAATCCTCTTAAATGTTTGTAATGTCCATTACAGACAGAGCTGTTGGACCTCTCCACTGTAGATGTGATCCTGATATCAAATTATCACTGTATGATGGCATTGCCATATATTACAGAGCACACTGGCTTCACTGGCACAGTCTATTCCACTGAACCCACAATGCAGATTGGAAGGTAAGCATTTCTGATTTTTTAATTTTCTCATTTCACCTTTTATACCTTTCCATTTGTTCCTGACAATGCTGACTGTGACCATAATGCTATTCCATGTGCAGAGTCTTCCTCTTTGTAACGCTGTCAAAAGTGCCATTCAAGTGTTACTTGCAGGATAAACGTAATGTTTATCTGAAGGCCATCATGTATGGAAACATCACCCTTACCAAGTTGGAACAATTTTAAAACGGATGCAGGAACAGAGAAATGTTTTGTATAAAGTTTTGATGATTGCAGACAAGTGGTTCGCAAAGCAAATGGGATTAATGGTTTTCTAAACATCGACAGAATACAAAGTCCAGGGAGGTTCGGTGAATCTTGATAAAACACTAGCTTGGCCTCAGCAGGAGTATTGAGTCCAATTCTGGGCACCAAGTAATGGTTGAAATATGAATTCAATGAATAAATCTGGAGTATAAAACTAGTCTCAGCAATGGTAACCATGATACTACAAGCAATTGCTGTAAATCTGTTCATTAATGGCCTTTATAGAAGGAAATTTGCCATCCTTACCTGATCTGGCTTACATATGATTCCAGATCCACCTGACAGACAAAATGGGCTCTTTTTAGGCACACAGGACTAATAGACCATTCAGCCACTCAAAACATTCTAAACTATGATTGATCATATATATCAATACCACTTTCCCATGCTCTCTAGATGAATTGAATTTATTGTCACGTGTACCGAGGCACAGTGAAAAGCTTTGTCTTGCAAGCAATCCAGGCAGATCACGGAGTTAAGTAGCATAGATAAGTAAATAATAGGTAAACAGCAGCAAAAACAAAAACTTAGGTACAGGTGAATGTGAAGAGTTTATATGTCCATTCAGTATTCTAACAACAGTAGGGTAGAATCTGTTTCGCAACTGGCTGGTGCGTATGTTCAGGCTTCTACACCTTCTCCCGATGGTAGAGGTTGTAGAAAAACATTGCCAGGGTGAGATGGACCTTTTTGAATGCTGGTGGCCTTTCCTTGATATTGGGCCTGGTAGATGGATTCTTTGGATGGGGGGGTTGACCTTTGTGATTATCCAGGCCGAGCTCACCACTCTCTGTAACCATCTCCGATCTTGAATGGTACAGTTGCCATACCAGGTAGTGATACATCCAGACAGAATGCTCTCGATGGTGCACCTATAAAGGTTGGCAAGGGTATTTGCCATCATGCCAAATTTTCTTAGCTGCCTGAGGAAGAAGAGACGTTGTTGGGCCTATGTAATCAGTGCACCGCATGAAGAGTCCAAGAAAGCTTGTCCAAGGATACAACTATCCTTGCTGTCATTCAGATCTAGAAATTTATCAATTTCTGAATTGAACTTCTCAATGACTAAGTCTCCATAGAGAATTCTGGGCTGTAACAACTCTGAGTGTATTTCCAAAAGTCAGTCAGAGATACTTGATTTGACACAGATTAGTAAAGTAAGTGGAAAGAAGTACAAGTGAAGAGAGGGAGATTCAAGTTCAGTATAAAAAAGCGTTGGAGAAGTGTTGCTTTTTAGTTTTTGGAGCAATTTTTAAAAAGCAATTAATTTCACTTCATTCGAGATCTTGAAGAGAAATACATAAACTACAACCAGAATCATTGTAGATCTATTTATTCTGCCTTCCTGATAATCCTTGAACTATTCTAATAATTGATCTGATGTGGATCACTATTTACTTTTAAACTTTATTCTTGGGATGTGAGAATCAAAGGCATTACTGACAGTTATTGTTCATTCAAGAGGGTGGTGATGAGAATTGTAAAGGAAGTGTCTCTTCAGTGCTGTTAAAAACGGAGATTCAGGATTTTGCCCAGTGGTGATGAAGGTACAGTGATATAAGTGTCTCGAGGAGGATAATAACTGACATGGAGGGGACTTAGAACATAGAATCATACAGCACAGAAGTAGACCCATTAGCCCATCCAGTTGGTATTGGATCCTTTAAAGAACAATTCAGTTAGTCCCAGTCCACTGCTCTTTCCCCAAAGTACCAATGTTGGCTGTCCAGCAATATATTGGTAAATCAAGGTAAAATACAGAAGCACTGAACAGGCACACAAGACAAATGGCACCTAAATGAGTAAGTTAATTTTAGGGTTGATCCCTAATGCCTGAACCTGCAGGAGAAACATGCATAATTTTATTTTACTTATCCCATACTGTAATATGGGTTGCCTGCACAGTTAAGCACATTCACAAAGCAGTAATGTGTAAAGCCATTGATAGTGTTCAGAAATAGGGTTGCAAAATAATCTTGGCCCTAATTGTGACCCCAATGCCTGACACATCTGCAGTTTTAGAGACACTTGAGAACAGACGTGCTGCTCTCTGCTGTTCTTTCACAAGATCACTGTTGAACTTCAAGCTTCACTACTTACTAGCTACACATCTCTCAATCACTACTAGCTATGGAATCCTAGCTAGTTAAGATGTGTAAAAACAAAATATAGGAACATATCTTCTCCCTTTAATGATTAAATCTAATGTCTGTTAACTCTGAATCTTGAAACTATAAAGATCTTAATCAAATGAACAGGGCTTTATTCTACACTCTTCATTTCTTTTCATATTTTTACATTTTACTTCGTATAATTAATAACTTAAAGGAGAGGCATGGTGTTTCAGTGGTTAGCACTGCTGCCTCACAGTGCCAGAGACCCGGGTTCAATTCCAGCCTTGGGTGACTGTTTGTGTGGATTTTGCACATTCTCCCCGTGTCTGCATGGGTTTCCTCTGGGTGCTCCGGTTTCCTCTCACAATCACAAAGATGTTCGGTTTAGTTGAATTGGGCAATTTAGCATGGCCATAGTGTTCAAGGATGTGTAGGCTAGGTGCAAATGTGTGATAATGGGGTGGGGGGTGGGTTACTCTTCTGAGGGTCAGTGTGGACCTGTTGGGCCAAAGGGCCTGTTTCCACGATGTGGGGGTTCTATGATTCTATGATTAACTCATTTCATCCCTTGTCTATGACCTATCTTGATTTTTAAATTGATGACTTTTTGATAACACAGTGGTGTGTGGCCACTGCAGCTCAGTGCATTTCCATTGTAGTAAAATCATCGTTTCAATAGTTAATACATTTTTTTTCTCCTCTCCTATTCTCAACAGGCTTCTCATGGAAGAGCTGGTCAACTTTATGGAGCGTGTACCAAAGCCACAGTCTGCCACCTATTGGAAGAATCGGGAAATGCTCAGGTTAAATAATGAGCTGAATTAAACTGTTATTGTTTTTTTCTCTTTACATTTTACAAGTGTTCTTTGTCCACTTTTTAATTTTTAGGTGAGCAGGTTATGAAAAGACACTCTAATATTAGGAATATTGAGTGAGGAAATGCCTGCAAAATTGCGTGGAGTACCCCAACACATTCTGAATGGCTACCGATAACACTTATGGACTTAAAGATTAACTGGATCAGCCACATAAATACAGCGGTTGTAGTATGTACTGTACTATCTATAATGCGCACTGCAGTAACTCCCCAAGGAGGTACATCCCAAAGCCATGACCTCAACCATTGAGAAGAACTATGATACCAGGAGCAGGGGAACATCATAATTTGTGACCTCCCCTCCAAGCCATACAATATCTTGATTTGGAAACCTTTAAGCCATTTCTTTATCATCAGTGAATCATGATTGTGGAACTCACTCCCTAATGGATCTGTGAGTGTGTCTACACCACATAGACGGGGGCAGTTCAAAAAGGTAGCTAATCACCACCACCTCCAGAGCAACTCGGAATGGGCAATAAATACTGACCTTGCCAGTGATGCCATCATCCCATTTTTCCAACTATATGTGATGAGTGCCAGTGTGAGACAGGATTTCCTCTTGTTTTTGTGGGTGGCACGGTGGCACAGTGGTTAGCACTGCTGCCTCACAGCGCCAGAGACCCGGGTTCAATTCCCACCTCAGGTGACTGACTTTGTGGAGTTTGCACGTTCTCCCCGTGTCTGCGTGGGTTTCCTCCGGGTGCTCCGGTTTCCTCCCACAGTCCAAAGATGTGCGGGGTCAGGTGAATTGGCCATGCTAAATTGTCCGTAGTGTTAGGTAAGGGGTAAATGTAGGGGTGTGGGTGGGTTGCGCTTCGGTGGGTCGGTGTGGACTTGTAGGGCCGAAGGGCCCGTTTCTACACTGTAAGTAATCTAATCTAATCTAATTCTGTGTGTTTGCAGCAGCAAAAATATAGGTTGAAATTGTCCAAGGCTGCTGTTTAATATGCAATTGAATAGTCACTAAGTAGTCATGCCCTATTCTTGGATGTCTGTCATTTTTTAAGGTGTGGCCTGTCTTGTCATTGCCAACAGAAAATGTCCAAGACCTGTAAAGTCAGCTGTAAACACTGCCTCCAGTTTGAATAGGCTACTGCATGTGAGGAACTTCCAGCTCCCAACATCATCTTAACCATGCCTCTTTCCCTCCCTCCCTTTTTCATTAGGAAGTGAGTTCATTGAGTCATTTGGAAGATGGAAGGGTGCTATTTGTTCTAAATAAGCTGCTGTCCACTCAGTCCCATCCCTGAGTCTAGATGCTGGAAAAGCACAGCAGACCAGGCTGCATTCGAGGAGCAGGAGAATCGATATTTCGGGCATAGCCCTTCATCAGGAATCATGCCCGAAACATCAATTCTCCTGCTCCTCAGATGCTGCTTGACCTGCTGTGCTTTTCCAGCATTACACTCTCGACTCTGATCTCCAGCATCTGCGGTCCTCACTTTCTCCTTCCAGTCCCATTCCTGACTCAATGCCTATAGTGCTGTAAGTTGTCACCCAACATTCTTTTGAAATCATTGTTTCTGGTTCCACATAGGAAATAGGAATAGATCATTCAATAAGATCGTGGCTCAACCTGGGAATCTTCCTGTCAACTCATTTGCATCTTTCCCACACTATCTTAAATCTCTGTTCCATTTAACTTGTGTTCTTGGCTAGCGATGTTCAATTGAAACCTTTTACATAAAAAGAGTCTTAGATATTTGTGAAATACAACAAAGAAATCTGAAGCAAAAACAGAAATTGCTGAAGAAGCTCAGCAGGGCTGGCAGCATCTCTGGAGAGGAGGGAAAGTTAATATTTTGAGTCCAGTGATTTTTATTCCTCCCTCTTTCGCTCTGTGTCTAACTGCCGCAGTCTGTCTAGCACAGAGAGGGTGAGACAGAGACTGGATTCTTATTTATTGCTACCAGTCTTCTAATCACTCATATTCTACTTTTAGTAATGAGCTCCTTTGTGTGGACGTGATTTTTCTTTGCACAGTACAATGGTTCAGCACTGTACTTCGCCCTCATGAGCCTCAGTCAACTATCTTTGTGTAACTCCACCAAAATATCCTTCTGTTCCTTTCTCATTGTTTTCAAGCTTCTCCTTCAATGGAAATTGCTGTTATCTCAGCTACCCCTTGTGGTTGCAAATCCATATTTTAACCACTCTCTGGGTAAAGAGGTGTCTCTTGAATTCCCTGTCATTATTATTCATTGTCTATCCTGTTCCTGCTTCCAGGCACTTACCTGCACCTCTAAAGGATGCTGTCGAAGTTTTAACATGGAAGCGTTGTTACACAATGCCAGAGGTTAACTTGGCCCTAAGCAAGGTTCAGCTCGTAGGGTATTCTCAGAAAATAGTAAGTATTTGTTTATCATTCAAACTTACTGGGTGGAGGAAACACAATGGTGAGAATGCAGAGCAAAATTGTCAACAGTTCGGTCAATACTTTGGGTAAACCGTTTCACCTCAGTATTTTGCTTTAAGTTTTGTCTTCCAGTAGTTGTGGAGTTTTGTGTGTTTTTTTCCTTTAAGGTTTATTTCTGGGGAGAGAGCAGCACAGTGGTAACATCACTGGTCTTGTATCCAGAAAGCCAGTTTAATATTCTGGAATAGCTCAGCAGATCTGATGGCATCTGTGAAGAGAAATCAAAGTAAACATTTGAGGTCCAGTAACCCTTCCTTGGAACCTGTTCTGAGGAAGGGTTACTGAACCCAAAATGTTAACTTTGATTTCTCTTCACAGATATTGCCAAATCTGCTGAGTTTTCCAACAACTTCTGTTTTCGTTTCTGATTTACAGCATCTGCAGTTATTTTGGTTTTCAATATTCTGGGATCACAGGTTCACGTCCCACCACAGAAATTGGTGGAATTTCAATTCAATTCTCAGTAATGGTGGCTATGAAGCTATCATAGAGTCATACAGCATGGAAACAGACCCTTCGGTCCAACTCATCCAAGCTGACCAGATATCCTAAACTCATCTTGTGCTGTTTTGCCAGCATTTGGCCCATGTCTCTGTCAACCATTCCTGTTCGTGTACCCGTCCAGATGTAATTGTACTAGCTTCCATCAGTTGTTGTAAAAACCCAACTGGTTTTCAAAGGTCCCTTTAGGCATGGGAATCAGCCATCCTTATGCAGTCTGGTTTACTTGTGACTCCAGACCCACAGCAATGTGGTTGACTCCGAACTGTCTTGTGAATTTACCCAATATGCCACTCAGTGCAAGAACAAAGTAATGGTAGGCAACAAATTCTGGCCTTACTAGTGACACCCACATCCCATCAAAGTATTTTTAAAAACTTCCAAAGTGATTATGTTATCTTATGTAAATTCATTGTGTTCTTCGAAAAGAAGAACGGCAACATTTTCACACAGAGAGTAGTTCATGCGTGGAATGGATTGCCAGAGGAAGTGATGGATGCAGATACATCTACAACATCTAAAAGACATTTGGACAGATACATGAATAGGAAAGGTTTAGAGTGATATGGGCCAAACGCAGGTGAGTGAGACTACTTTAGTTTGGGAAACTTGGTCAGCATGGATGATTTGGACTGAAGGGTCTGTTTCCGTGCTGTATGACTCTGTAAGAAACTAAATTCCTATCGGTGAAAATGATTCCATCTGATCAACACAGATAATCAGTTACGGTTTTGAAAACTAGCTTAAATATATTTAGTTTAAAATCATGCTACACTGGGTTATGGTCCAGCATGTTTGTTTGGAAGTGGGGGCTTTTGCAGTACTGCTCCTTTGTCAGGTGGCTGGTGGGGCAGGATCATGGGACACAGAATTTGTGGTGGAAGATTAAGGTGTCGCGCAGCTGGTGTGATGTGTTGAGTGGACCTGGATTGCTGTTGGGTCTTTGGTCGCTTGGAGTGGAGTTGCAGGTTTCGACTCATTGACGTGTAAATCCCACAACTACTTTCAATGTGTCTCTGAAGTCATTAGTATTAAGTTAGCCTAGAGCAGTGTTCTGTAGAGGAATAAGAAGATACTATTTTTTGGGTCTGTAGACTGTAGAAGCAAAAATGGCCTTTAGTAGAGTGATATGCTCTTCTTGTCAGATGTGGGAGTTTAGGGAGAGTTTATATGTTACTGTGGAGTACATCTGCAAAACATGTCGTTGCAAATTCCATCAGATAGGATGGTTGAGAAAACAAGCGAGTCAAGCAGTTGGGGCAAGCATGGACAAAGCAGATAGGACTGATCAGTTAAACTGCATTTATTTCAATGCAAGAGGCCTAACAGGGAAGGCAGGTGAACTCGAGGCATAGTTAGGAACATGAGACCGGGATATCAAAACAATTACAGGAATGTGACTCAGGGTTGGACAGGACTGGCAGCTTAATGTTCCAGGATACAAATGCTACAGGAAGGATAGAAAGGGAGACAAGAGAGGAGGGGGAGCAGTATTTTTGACAAAGGATAGCATTACAGCTGTGCTGAGGGAGGATATTCCTGGAAATACATCCAGTGAGGTTATTTGGGTGAAACTGAGAAATAAGAAAAGGATGATCACCTTATTGGGATTATATTATAGATCCCCTAATTGTCAACAGGAATTTGAGAAGCAAATTTGTAAGGAGATTTCAGTTATCTGTAAGAATGATAGGATGGTTACGTAGGAAATTCTAACTTTTCAAACAAAGACTGGGATTGCCATAGTGTTAAGGGTTTAGATGGAGAGGAATTTGTTAAGTGTGTACAAGAAAATTTTCTGATTCGGTATGTGGATGTATCCACTAGAGAAGGTGCAAAACTTGACCTACTCTTGGGAAATAAGGCAGGGCAGGTGACTGAAGTGTCAGTGGGGGGGGGGAAGCACTTCGCTACCAGCGACCATCATTCTACTAGTTTTAAAATAGGGATGGAAAAGGATAGACCAGATCTAAAAGTTGAAGTTCTAAATTGGAGGAAAGCTAATTTTGACGGTATTAGGCAAGAACTTTTAAAAGATGATTGAGGGCAGATGTTTGCAAGTAAAGAGACGACTGGAAAATGAGAAGCCTTCAGAAATGAGATAACGAGAGTCCAGAGACGGTATAGTCCTTTTGGGGTGAAAGGAAAGTCTGGAAGGTACGGGGAATGCTGGATGACTAGAGAAATTGAGGGTTTGGTTTAGAAAAATGCCAGGTGTAGACAGGATAGATCGAGTGAATCCTAAAAGCAGTCAGAATATATTTAAGGAAATCAGGAGGGCACAAAGGGGACATGAGATAGCTTTGGCAAATAGAGTTAAGGAGAATCCAAAATGTTTTTATAAATACATTAAGGACAAATGGGTAATTAGGGAGAGAATAGGGCACCTCAAAGATCAGCAAGAAAGCCTTTGTGTGGAGCCGCAGGAGATGGGGGAGAAACTAAATGAATACTTTGCATCAGTGTTTACTGTGGAGAAGGACACGGAAGATATAGAATGTAGGGAAAAAGATGGTGATATCTTGAAAAATGTCCATATTACAGAGGAGGAAGTGCCGTACGTCTTGAAATGCTTAAGTGGATAAATCCCCAGGACCTGATTAGGTGTACCCTAGAACTCTCTGGGAAGTTAGAGAAGTGATTGTTGGGCCCCAAATATATATCTATCTATCTATCATCAACAGGTGAGGTGTCAGAAGACTGAAGGTTGGCTAACTATTTAAGTGGTAAGGACAAGCCAGGGAGCTAAAGAGCCTGATGTCAGTGGTGGGCAAGTTGTTGGAAGGAATCCAGAGGGACAGGATTTACATGTATTTGGAAAGGCAAGGACTGATTAGGGATAGTCAGCATAACTTTGTGTGGGAAATCGTGTCTCACTAACTTGATTGAGTTTTTTGAAGAAGTAACAAAGAGGTTTGATGAAGGCAGAGCGGTGAGCGTGATCTATATGGACTTCAGTATGATGTTCGACAAGGTTCCCAATGGGAGACTGGTTAGCAAGGTTAGATCTTGTGGAATACAGGGAGAACTAGCCAGTTGGATACAGAACTGGCTCAAAGGTAGAAGACAGAGGGTGGCGGTGGACGGGCGTTTTTCAGACTGGAGACCTGTGACCAGTGGAGTAGTTAGCAAGTTTGCAGATGATATAAAAATTGGAGATGTAGTGGACAGTGAGGAAGGTTACCTCAGATTACAACGGGATTTTGATCAGATGGGCCAATGGCTGAGGAGTAGGCGGCACGGTGGTACAGTGGTTAGCACTGCTGCCTCACAGCGCCAGAGACCCGGGTTCAATTCCCACCTCAGGCGACTGTCTGTGTGGAGTTTGCACATACTCCCCGTGTCTGCGTGGGTTTGCTCCGGTTTCCTCCCACAGTCCAAAGATGTGCAAAATTGCCCATAGTGTTAGGTGAAGGGATAAATGTAGGGGGGTGGGTTGCGCTTCGGTGGGTCTGTGTGGACTTGTTGGGTCGAAGGGCCTGTTTCCACACTGTAAGTAATCTAATCTATAAAAAGTCAGATAAATGCGAGGTGTTGCAATTTGGGAAAGCAAATCTTAGGAGGACGTATACACTTAATGGTAAGGTCCGAGGGAGTATTGCTGAACAAAGAGACCTTGGAGTGCAGGTTCATAGCTCCTTGAAAGTAGAGTCGCAGGTAGATAGGATAGTGAAGAAGGCATTTGATATACTTTCCTTTATTGGTCAGAGTATTGAGTATAGGAGTCGGGAGGTCATGTTGTGGCTGTACAGGATGTTGGTCAGGCCAATGTTGGAATGTTGTGTGCAATTCTGGTCTACTTCCTGTTGGAAAGATGTTGTGAAACCTGAAAGGGTTCAGAAAAGATTTACAAGGATGTTGCCAGGGTTGGAGGGTTTGAGCTATAGGGAGATGTTGAATAGGCTGGGGCTGCTTTCCCTGGAGTGTCAGAGGCTGAGGGGTGACCTTAGAGGTTTACAAAATTATGAGGGGCATAGGTAGAATAAATAGCCAAATCTTTTCCCTGGGGTGGGTAAGTCCAGAACTAGAGGGCATAGGTTTAGGGTGAGAGAGGAAAGATTATAAAAGAGCCCTAAGGGGCAACGTTTTCATGCAGAGGGTGGTGTGTGTATGGAATGAGCTGCCAGAGGAAGTGATGGAGGCTGGTACAATTACAGCATTTAAAAGGCATCTGGATGGGTGTATGAACAGAAGGGTTTGGAGGGATATGGGCCAGGTGCTGGCAAGTGGGACTTGAGGTTGTGATATCTGGTTGGCATGGACGAGTTGGACCGAAGAGACTGTTTCCATGCTGTACATCTCTATGACTCTATGATAGCCTTGACTAGATGAATATTTTGATCAAACAAAAACAAGATCTATGCATATTTTCTCTCCTGATTGTTAGTTGATAAATAGAAATGTTTTTGCGCACAAGCGATGTGTACAGAATTGGGAGAGGTTTACAGCACCGAGGCTTGATCCTGAACAGTATAATGATAGTTGATGTGGGAAATGTTTAATGAAAAAGCCTGATTCAATGTGATAACATTTTGCCCTTCTATAGTTCCTTTAACATAGATGCATGCACCTCTAGAGGTTTTTTGGAGAATGTGTTGTCTGGTCTACTCTGCAGTTGGAGTCAAAACCAAATATAATCATCAATTGAAAAGAGAATTGTTGGACCAGGATATGCTGATGTATTTCACCCACTATTGTGTGGAGTAATGTAAATTCTGTCCTTATTTCTACACATTTACATTAGAAGTTCCCATATCAACATTTACACTGCATTCTACTTGTATACACTGTTGTCAAACCATCCCACCAGTGATTGTGTTGAATCACTTCCACTTCCAGGAAGATGTAAGTAAGTGTGACCAGTTTACCATGTAAACGTAGATGTACAAGTTTATAATGAAAAATGTTCATAGAAATTGGTTAAAAATACAAAATTACTTTCCCTACATATATGTTTATTTCTATTAGAAACTATGAAATCAATTTTCTATTGAAATCAAGTAGAACATTTCAGATTCTCTCATCAGGAATGAGGCCTTCAGCATTAGTACTGATATCTATCAGGTAATTACTATCACACCACTGCCCTCTACATCCTTCCACTAATGGAAGGAGAAGAAAGTCTGCCAAACATTAGTTGCCATCAAAAAGAGCATTGCTGGAAGCATGTAGATGTGGATTTTGGATGAAGATCCAATGGTAGAATAGCCTACCAAAGTTGACTATCTTAGTGGACCGACTAACTCATCATTGCTTTCAAAAGTGAGTGGGGAGCAGGCTCATTTCAAGATGAGCATCGAGTCATAGAGATGTACAGCATGGAAACAGACCCTTCGGTCCAACCCGTCCATGCCGACCAGATATCACAACCCAATCTAGTCCCACCTGCCAGCACCTGGCCCGTATCCCTCCAAACCCTTCCTATTCATATACCCATCCAAATGCCTCTTAAATGTTGCAATTGTACCAGCCTCCACCACTTCCTCTGGCGCTCATTCCATACACGTACCACCCTCTGCATGAAAATGTTGCCCCTTAGGTCTCTTTTATATCTTTCCCCTCTCGCCTGAAACCTATGCCCTCTCGTTCTGAACTCCACGACCCCAGGGAAAAGACTTTGTCTATTTATCCTATCTATGCCCCTCATGATTTTGTAAACTTCTATAAGGTCACCCCTCAGCCTCTGACGCTCCAGGGAAAACAGCCCCAGCCTGTTCAGCCTTTCCCTGTAGCTCAGATCCTCCAACCCTGGCAACATCCTTGTAAATCTTTTCTGAATCCTTTCAAGTTTCACAACATCTTTCCAATAGGAAGAAGACCAGAATTGCACGTAATATTCCAACAGTGGCCTAACCAATGTTCTGCACAGCTGCAACATGACCTCCCAACTCCTGTACTCAATACTCTGACGAATAAAGGAAAGCATACCAAACGTTGCCTTCACTATCCTATCTACTCGCGACTCCACTTTCAAGGAGCTATGAACCTGCACTCCAAGGTCTCTTTGTTCAGCAACACTCCCTAGGACCTTACCAGTAAGTGTATAAGTCCTGCTAAGATTTGCTTTCCCAAAATGCAGTACCTTGCATTTATCTGAATTAAATTCCACCTGTCACTTCTCAGCCCATTGGCCCATCTGGTCCAGATCCTGTTGTAATCTGAGGTAACCCTCTTCACCGCCCACTACACCTCCAATTTTGGTGTCATCTGCAAACTTACTAACTGTACCTCTTATGCTCGCATCCAAATCATTTATGTAATTGACTGAAAACTGTTTATGCTGTTAATTGAGTTCTGTTCTTTTCTGTGGAATATCAGGAGCTTTTCGGTGCAGTACAGATCACTCCACTCAGCTCAGGCTACTGTTTGGGCAGCTCCAATTGGATCATCCAGTCGCACTACGAGAAAGTGGCTTACGTGTCTGGATCCTCATTGCTCACCACACACCCACAGGTAACTACCTCCTCCATCACTGGTCCCTTCTCATTAGTGGGACATTGATGCTGTAATGGGAATGTCACTAAACCAATAATCCAGAGGCCCAGACTAATGCTTTGGTGAGATAGGTTCTGTTAAACGGAATTTAAATTCAGTTAATAGATCTGGAATTGAAAGCTAGTCTCAATGATGGTGAGCATGTAGCTATCGTTGATTACCATAAAAACCAACCTGGTTCACAAATGTCTTCTAGGAAAGGTAGCCTGCCATCCTTACCCAGTCTTGTTTACATATGACTTCAAACCCACAGCAATGTGGTTGACTAATAGTTGCCCTCTTAAATGGCTGAGCACGCCACTCCATTCCAAGATAAGTTGAGATTGTCAACAAATGTTGGTCTTGCTGGTGATGCCCACATTCCACTGGGGGGAGAAAAAAATGACTTCTGCAGCACCTTTAACACATCAAAACATCTCGACGCTTAACAGGAGTTTTACCCTCTTGTGACATCAAGCTGATGAAGGACAGATGGCCACAAGCTGCTTTAGAGAAGTGAGTTTTAAAGAGCACTTAAAGGAAATAAATAACAGGAAATGGTAGTAAATGGGAGGAAAAGTTATGAACTCATGCTAGTTCTCAATGTTGAGCTACAGCTGTTTCAAGAAGGAAGAAAAATTGATTAAAAAAGAACAAATATGTTTCATTTCAGCCCATGGAGCAAACCTCCCTGAAAAATAGTGATGTCCTCATCCTGACTGGACTGACGCAGATTCCGACCGCTAATCCTGATGGCATGTTGGGTGAATTCTGCAGTAACCTAGGTAACAGACTTGGAAGAAGGTTTGTTAAGATCCAGGACCTCATGTTGCTCAGTTCTGTGCCTTCCTGGAGTGTGTTTTGTTTTTAAGCCCTCTCTGTTGGAAATGTACATAGAACATAGAACAGTACAACACAGTACAGGTCCTTCAGCCCTCAATGTTGTGCCGGCCTTTTATCCTACTCTAAGATATGACTAACCTACATATCCTTCATTTTCCTATCTTCCATGTGCCTATCCAAGAGTCACTTAAATGTCCCTAATATATCTGACTCTACTATCACTGCTGGTAGTGCATTCCATGCACCCACCATTCCGCGTGAAGAACCTACCTCTGACATCTCCCATACACTTTCTTCCACTTACCTTAAAATAATGACCCTTCATCTCTAACTATCCACTCTATCTATGCCTCTCAACATCTTATACATCTCTATCAAGTCACCTCTCATCCTTCTACACTTCAATGAGAAAAACTCTCACTCCTTCAACCTTTCTTCATAAGACATGCCATCCTGTCCAGGCAGCATCCTGGTAAATCTCCTCAGCACCCTCTCTAAAGCTTCTACATATTTCCCATGATGAGGCGACTAGAACTGAAAACAATATTCCAAGTGTGGTCTAACCAGGGCTCTATAGAGCTGCAGCATAACCTTGTGGTTCTTAAACTCAATCCCCCTGCTAATGAAAGCCAACACACCATTTGCCTTCTTAACAACCCTATTGACTTTGATGGCAGCTTTGAGGGAGCTATGGACATGGATCTCAAGATGCCTCTATTCCTCCACATTGCCAAGAATCCTGCCTTTCACCATGTCATCTGCACTCAAATTTGACCTTCCAAAGTGAATTACTTCACACTTTTCCAGGTGGAATGCCATCTGCCACTTATCATCTCAAGATCAATGTTATATTTGGAAGCATCTTCAAAGTTGGGCTTGCTTAGTACAGTGGGGTTGTCCTTCTGTCTTCAAGTGAAACTGATGTCTCTGTTGAACCCACAGTAAAATGCTGTGAATGCTGCAAGTCTGACAAAGGGGACAAAAAGAGTTAGATTTCTCCAGTGTGGAAGCAGGCCATTTGGCCCATCAATTCCACACTGACTCTCTGAAGAGCACCCAACGCAGATCCACCACCCCTTCCTATTCGTGTATCCCTCCATTTCCCATGGCTAATCCACCTAACGTACATATCTCTCGATACTATGGGCATTTCCCATGGCCAATCCACCTAACCTGCACATCTTTGGACTGTGGGAGGAAACTGGAGCATCCAGAGGAAACTCACCCAGGGAGAATGTGCAAACTTGACACAGACACTCACCCAAGGGTGGAATTGAACCTGGATCCCTGCTGCTGTGATGCAGCTTTGCTAACCACTGTGCCTCCCACAGGTCATGTCACATGTCACAGAAGTATTATAGTGAAGACCCTTCACACCCATGCTGACCCTCCTGAGGAGTGATTTGTGTCCTACTGACCCTGTTCACTCGACATATATCTTATATTCCAGCTCTTCAGATGTTCAGAAAATGTTCTGCATAAAAGGAGGCCACTATGTCTGTGCTGACTGGAAAACAAGCTAACCAGCCTGCTCCTCTTTACCAGCACTTGGTCTGTATTCCCAAAGATTACAGAACTACAGGTGCACATCTAGGCATCATTTCAATGATTCATCTTCTAGGTGAAAAATCCTTTCTTTAACGTCCCTGCAATCCTTCTACCAAACATCTTAAATGATACTGCTTAGTCATTAGCCTCTGTGCTATATCCAGGTCTCTCTCAAACCTGTACATGCCACTCAGGTTCACCCTCACCTCACTCTGTTGTAAACCTGACGATCGCAGAAAAAAGAATGTTTGCACATTTTAATAAAAAAAGGCCAAGCACTTTTAAAAAAACAGTATCAACTTTTATATCCCTTCTCAAGCTTTTGCCGTTGGTATATACTCACAGAGCAGCATTATCCAGCCTTGCTAATGAGGAAGACAAAATCTTTCCAGTCTAAAAGCCTTGTGCGGGTTTTACTTTATTTGCCCTCAGCTGTGACTGTCCGAAGTGGTGGGAATGTCCTGGTTCCATGCTACCCCTCAGGAGTAATTTACGACCTTCTGGAATGTCTGTATCAGTACATCGACTCAGCTGGCCTCTCCACTATCCCATTTTATTTCATCTCTCCTGTGGCCAACAGCTCGCTGGAGTTTTCCCAGATCTTTGCAGAGTGGTGAGTGTGTGACAACTGTCGATTTCATGAACTGAGTGCTCAAAGGTGTCCATTTCATTGTTGACACTAGGAAAGACAATTGTTATGCATCCTTGCAGGTTTTTGTGTGACATTTGGGACCACTTTTTAAAAAAAATTCTTGCACCTAGCCAGTCAACATCCTGTGTGTCAGGCCAAAGTCACTTTTATTTCCAGTATTGTATTTAGCTGAATTCAGATTCTCAGGTTGGTCAGATAGCAAGTGTTGAGTTCAAATTCTAATGTAAATCAACTGTCATCGCCACTTTAGTCATGTCTGTAAGTATAAGGCTTAGTTTGTGACCTTGTCATTTTGGTTTTTTTTAACTGTTTGATGATATTACCTTGGTATGACAAACTCTGATCTCCGAATTGTTTCACTTTTCTTTCTTTTTCTCCTTGCCCCCACCCACTTTCACTTAAGGCTTTGTCACAACAAACAGTCCAAAGTCTATTTGCCGGAGCCACCATTCCCACATGCAGAGGTAAGGAAAAAGTCAGAAGTATTTTGAGGCTGTACTGTTTAGTGCTGCTTCTATGAAGCACAAAGTTACACAGCGCATTTACTGACTTTGGTATCTATGTTTCTGAAGTATTGTGTATCTGCACGTGACCAACATGATGGAAAAGAGGCCCACGTTTTGGCTGCTTCTAGCCTCTTTGAATGTGGTATTATTGAGCATAAAGTCGCTATGGAGGTTTGTTAATTGATGTGGATGGTGTAAATGTTTAAGTGTGCACCCCTAGGCAAAGGCGGCTATGAAATGACCCAGTGCTGAATTTTGAGATTCTCAGATCAATGTATTCTATTACATGTCAAACTGTTGCGGTTTTTAATTATTTTTCCCCACACCTTGCTGGGACATTCCCCTCGACCCCTTAGCCACTTTATTTTGGGTAAATGCTTAGCAGAAGACCTAAGTTGCTTCTCCTCCTGAGAGGGAGCAACAGAGTATTTCCAGGGTGTTGTCTGGTGTAGAACTTGGGAGTAAGTCAACAACTCATCCTCAAGGCTATGATGGGGAGTAGAAGAGAATTTGTTCAGTGCTTTGAAGCTGCTGAAACTTGCCAGCTTCTTTCCAGCTTGGCTGATAATTGCTAATTGTACTCTTTACTCTCTCCTTTCCTGTCTCGATTTTGGTTTCAGCTGATTTTGACCAATAAATTGAAGCACTATCCCAGTATACATGGGGAATTCAGCAATGACTTCAAGCAGCCATGCGTGGTATTTACAGGCCATCCCTCCCTACGATATGGGGATGTTGTTCACTTCCTGGAGCTGTGGGGAAAATCCAGCCTAAACACCATCATTTTCACAGGTAACTGAACTATTCCCAGTTGAAAATGGAAGGAAGGATGAATGGTGTTGTGTTGGAAGGCACATTGTTAGTGGGCACATCATCTGCCTTTCCAGAGAAATGTTAAACCAAGGTCTTGGCTGATCCATCGGCTGGGACGTAAATGATCCTACGTGCACAAAATATAGTACAGCTTCATTTGCCATCACAGGCACCACTTATCAAGTATGAGAAAATCTACCTTTTAAATAAAAAAGACTTGTATTGCGAAAGGAATTTCGGATTAGCCATGATCCTATTGAACGGCAGAACAGGCTCAAGAGACCAAAAGGCCTACTCCTGCCCCTGTTTCTTATGGTAATCAATTGCATCTGATTTCCTTCCAGAACCGGATTTCTCCTACCTTGATGCTTTGGCACCATACCAGCCACTGGCTATGAAATGTGTTTACTGCCCAATTGACACTCGATTAAACTTCATCCAAGTTTCAAAATTATTGAAGGAGGTTCAGGTATGATAGATAGCGGAAGGGGTCATTTTTGTCTTTTTGGTCAGGAGAGAGAACATGACATATGGGGAATGTCATTGGGCTAGCAATCTGGCGGCCCAGGCTAATCCCCTGGGGACATGGTAACACATCCCATCACAGTAGCTGATGGAATTTAAATTAAATTAATAAATCTGGAATCAGTCTCACTAGTGACCATAAAACTATTGTCGATTATCATAAAAGTCCATCTGGTTCGTGATTTTTTTTACAAATTCATTCACAGAATATGGATGTCATTGGCCAGGCTAGTGTTTATTGTTCATCCCTAATTGCCCAAGAGGGATGTTGAATGTCAACCCTGATGCAACCATGTAGGCCAGACTGGGTAAGGATGGCAGATTTCCTTCCCTAAAGAACTGGTTGTGTACCTTTATTGAAGAATGAAATTTGACATCCTTGTCCAGTCTGGTTTACATGATTCCTAACCCACAGGAATTTGGTTGACTATCCTCTGAAATGGGATGTAAGCGACTCAGTTTCAGGGCAATTATAGATGGGCAACAAATGCTGCCCTTGCCAAATAAAATCTAAAATAAATTGTTGCCATTATATTTATTACCTTAATGTTTTGTAAATCGTGTGATGTAGCATATTAGACCAAAGGTATTGCACAGTCTGTTCGCGTGGAATGTTGTCTGATGAATTGTCAAATACGGAGTTACTTTCATTTTGCAAAATAGGCACAGACAAAGTTAGCCAATCCGTGTTCTTCCGTTTCTCAAATGATCTTTAAAAGGAGTTTTACTTCCTTATTTTTTGTTTCCAGCATGCCCCTGGCTGATCCATGACTCTTTACAAAAGCATCAATACCATAAAGAATGAAGTCTGTGATTATAAATTTAGATATATTTTCTGAAACCATATATGGTGAGGCGAGAGTCACTTAGCATCGCCTTACCTTGAGAGGAAATTTGCAGTGGCATTTTCTCATGGTAGAACTTATAGAAATATGAAGATCAACCAGCCCCAAAGGTGACCAGATGGCTTTTTTTTGTTCCCAAACCCATACTGTCAGTGCATGTCAGGATATGAGATTAATCAGTGAAATATTGTTTAGCATTTTCACCCAAACCTGTCAACACTGCACATTTTGGTTTTCCAGCCATTGCATGTTGTGTGTCCGGAACAATATACTCAACCTCCACCTGCCCAGTCGCATCGCACCGATCTGATGATTGACTGCCAGCCCCCACCAATGGCCTACCGGAGGGCTGAAGTGCTGACCCTCCCCTTCAAAAGGCGCTATGAGAAGATTGAGCTCATGCCTGATGTAAGTGAGGGGCTTTTTATTTATCTATTGGTGCAGTTATACTGATTCACTATGTTTGTTTTACTTTTGATTCTCCTTCATCCCTCACTCTCATTCCCTCAAACTTAACACGATTGTGAGGGTAAGTCTGGACTCTCCCTCAGACTTGTATTGAAAACCGACATCAGACAGGATCCAAGAACTTTGCTGGAAAACAGCGACGGAGATTAGAAAACCTAACAAAATGGATGAACAGGAACTGTGCTAGGAGAGACAAGACAGCCTCTTGCCACTTCAGATTTAAATGACGTGTGGCACAATTTACTTTAGTACTTTGCATGGAGGATGGGTTAAATGCTTGATTCCCAAGACACTGTTTTGGAGAGTTTTTTGTCTCCAAGTTTGCACACTTAGAAAATAACTAACAGGCAGAAGTGCTGTCCTTCAACATGGTACCATTTTCCCTCTTTTGTTCGACATAAAAGATCCCATGACACAATTTTGAAGAAGAGGAGGGGGATTTCTTCCCTCAATTTCGTGGCCAACATTTATCTCTTAAACCAGCGTGACTAAAATAGAAGGCCTGATAATTATCGCTGTTATGGCGGTTTGTTGTGTGTGCATCTTGCCTGCAGCATTTCTGATAACAGCAGTGACTACACTTCATTCAAAACGTGAATGTACTTTGTTGGCCATAAAGCACTTGGAGACATCAAACGCTTATGAAAGGCACCATATGAATCCAAGATTTTTCGTTCTTTCCCTGGTTTTAAGTCTTCTACCATTATTGTTTTACAGCTTGCTGAGTCCCTGGTGCCTTCAGAGATCAAACCTGGCATCTCTATGGCGACCGTGTCTGCAGTACTTCAGACCAAAGACAATAAGCACATTCTACAGGTCAGTCATGAAGTTGCACTAGCCTTGTAGACTTGGATTTATTTTCCACAATTTCACTTAACCTAGTTAAATAATTGATGCCGATAGGGCTACATGCGGAAGCACTACAGGATAGGATGTTGTCAGCTTTACCTCCCTCTATCTCTGTGTCCGGACTGACCTGCCCCGCCCAAACCCCAGGCAGAAACCTTTGGCATGGTTAACTGCTGGTTATTCGTGTTCACATATATTTTCCATAGCTAGTACGGTTCAGGTGGACATGAACGATTCCATGGCATAAAATAAGAGGAAGGAGTTCATCAGATGTTCTGGTCAACATTTGTTTTCAGTCAGCATAATTAAAACAAGCGGTCTGATCATTACTGTTGTGGGAGTTTGCTGTGCTCAAGCATGTTCAATGTTTCCATACATTACAGCAGTAATACCACAAAGAAAAATCATTGACTTTCAAGTACATTGGACCTTCCTAACCTTGTAAAATGCAAGATTTTCTTTTGTTCTTTTGTGGGATATGGGCATGTCTGGCTGGGTCAGCATTTATTGTTCATCCCCTAACCATCTCGAGGCTGTGGCTGTGAGCCTAGTGTTGTGTGTAGGCCAGTTCAAGTAAGGGTAGCAGAGCTTATTCCATGAAAATGTTAGTGAACCAGATGGACAACAATCAGCAGTGATTGCATGATTGCCATTCAGCCAGATTTTTATTGCAGACTTGGTATTGAATTTAAATTTCACCATCTCCATCAAACCCATGTTCCCCAGAGCATTAGCCTTAGGTTCTGGAAGATGGGTCACCTGTTTCAATGTTACCTATGCTTTCTCTGCACAGATGTTGCCAGTCATGCTGCGTTCTCCAGTTTCTGTTTTTGTTCTGGATTACCAGTTCAGTGGTCTTATACTGTACCATCACCTCTGATTCTCTCTTTTTCTACCTCCATCTCACTTCTTTCCATTAATCAGCATGTGTCTTTGGTGAATAATCAATAAAGCACTCAAAAATACAAGCCTGTCCACTGGTGATATTGAAGTAGCCAGTACACCCAGAAATCACATTTAAAGTCCATTTGATCCTGGAAGAAGGGTCACTGGACTCAAAACATGAGCTCTGCTTTCTTTCCACAGATGCTACCAAACCTGCTAAGTTTCTCCAGCAATTTCTGTTTTTGGTTCTGAAGTGAAGCCACTTCATTTTGTGACTGATTTCTTATTTCAGAGGATTGTATAATATATACACCGTCCCTTAAAGCAGTGGAATAAAGTATTGAGTAACTCTTAGTTGCTCCGTTATGTTTTTGTTAAATACATTGTGATATTCCAATCTTCCCCCCCGCAGTCACTCCCAAAGTCAATGCAGCCACAAACTGGCAAGAAGAGGAAGCGGGCAAACGATGATACTCCTGAATTCAAGCCTCCCAAACCGCTACTGTGTGGATCGATCACCATTGAACAATTTGTACAGAGCCTGGAGAAGGTAAGTATCTAAGATGCTTTCTGAAACAATTCTGCTATCCTGGGATTTCCCAAATCCTCTGCTTCATCAGTGATAGCCATGTCTTCAGCTGCCAAGGCCTGAAACTCTGGAATTCCAACCCTAAGCCTTTCCACCTCTTTATTCTATCTTTAAAACAACGCTTATGATGGAGCTTCCCAAATGTTATCCTTGTGTGACTCCACTTTAAATACTTTCAGCTTTGTATGGTGCTAAGGTGAAAATTTGCTATTGAGTGGGGGATAAGAAGGAAAGGCTTCACAGATGTTAGGGTAGAGGTACATGAGTTGAGCATTAAGAGAGTCCATGAAAAGTCAGGATTCCACAAAAAAAGAAAACCACAGCTTTTTGGGGGATAATGCCACTGGTCTAGTTAAGCACAGCTCAACGTTTTTGCTGTGGGGCCATGGGTTCAGATCCAACCACAACAGCTTGTGGAATGCGAATTCAGTTAGTAAAGACCTGAAATTGAAAGCCAGTCTCTGAAATGGTACCATTAAATTACATCACTTATCCTCTGGGGAAGGAAATCTGCCTCCCTTGCCTGCTGTGTGATCTCCAGGCCCACAGCATTCAGCTGAGTCTTAACTGCCCTCTGAAATGTTCAAGCCAGCCATTCAGGGAAGGACAACAAATGCTGGCCTTGTCAGTGAGACTGATATCCCATGAAATAAACGACGACTTAAAGGGACCTCTTAGCTGATAGAAATGAGTTTGAGCTGGTTGCACCTGGTGTTGTCTTGGAGCTCGTGACCCTACTTGGGCTCATGAGCCACAATTTGGGAATTCTTGGATTAACACCTACTTCAAGCTTTTTAATCACCTTTACTAATATTCACTCATATGGCTTGGTTTTAAATCAGGCTGTTATGCGTGTTGTTTTTAAGTGTTTTGGATCATTTCAGTTTATTAAAGATGCTCTGTAGTGCACCCTGTTGTTGAACCTCTTAGATGCACTGAATATATCAAAGTTTAAGTGATTGTGAAGTCAAGATGATGGTATCTTCACAGGATAGTAACCTTGATACTTTGCAATTGATAAATTGAATCATTGTGACTAAAGGAGTTTTATCTTTTTCACCCAAGTGAGGTAAAACACCCTGCCTCCCCTTGCTTCTTATGAGCATTGCACATAGAACTGTTATAGTGGAGATGGAGGTAACTTGGCCCCTTGTGTCTGCACCAGCTCTCTGCATGATCATCATGACTAAGTGTCAGTCTCTTGCCTTTTCCCTGTAACCTGTCTTATTGTTTCTATTCAGATAATTACCCAATATTCTCATGAATGCCTCGATTGAACTTTTCTCTACCACACTTCTAGCAGTGTGTTCAGTTGTACCCAAACTACTCACTATGTTGATCTATCATCATATTTTTGTTTCTTTTGCAAATTGTTTTTAATCTGTACCTTCCTGTTCTCAATCGTTTTATGACTGGGAACAGTTTCTCTCTATCTAGTGTGTCCAGAACCCTCATGAGATTTGATAGAAATTCTCAAAATCCTCTCAATCTTCTTTTTAAGGAAAACAGTCCCGACTTCTCCAACTTATCTTCATCTGAAATTTCTCATCTGGAACCATTCTTCTAAACCTCTTTTGCACTCTCTCTGATATATTCACATCCTTCCTGAAGTGTGGTGCCCAGAACTAGATACAGTATTCCACCTGAGGTCTAACTAGTGTTGTACAAGTAATCCTTCAGATTAGAATTTTCCCCAGATGTCACCATATTATCTTTTAAGTATTTTAAAAGTATTTATAAATATCAAATATTCTTTTGACCATGGATATATACATTGTGGAGTCTTAAATATGTAGAATTCTCTGGTATGGGAAATGGTTGAGGGAGCACTCATTGTGATCATGCTATCTTTCTCCAGAGTCAGACTGTAAGGTATAGGAGCAGAATTAGGTCATTCAGCCCATCGAGTCTGCATCACCATTTGATAGTAGCTGATGTGGTTCTCAACCTCATTTTCCCGATAATCCTTAATCCCCTTACTAATCAAGAATCTGTCTATCTCTCTTAAACTTGGCTTCCACAGCCCTCTGAGTTCCACTGATTCACCACCCTCTGGCTGAGGCGGATTATCAGATGGAGCCACTTTCCTAGCTCTGATTATGATGTTCATTAGGTTCTGTAGTGAGCACAGCTTTTTTTTTGAGGTAATCTTTATTTTCTCATTGTTTCTCTCATCTTGTGAACACCAGTGAGTGGTTTGGTCCTGAGGAAGCTAATGAGCAGAAAGGTTTTCAATCCATATTTCCACTCTTGTGACATAAGACAAAGATACTCCCAAAACAATGTGCACACATGTCTGTTGTTGTTTTTAACTAGCATTTTAGTTAAGAAGCAATTGGATGCACCCTTCCCTGCCGTCAGTAACTTGTCCCCTCATTTCTCTGCAGCATGGCATCACAGATGTCAAGGTTGAGGACACACCAGAGGGACATATTGTCCACCTTCAGTCTGAAGACACCCTGGTCCAAATTGAAGAAGATTCCACTCATATTATTTGCGACAACAATGAGCCGCTTCGCACCAAGCTCCGTGACTTAGTCCTCAAATTTCTACAAAAGCTGTGAGAGTGGTTTTGACTTTTTTGTGACTCTTTTAAGCAGCTTGTGCATTTTGGACTCGCTGACCGGAGCATAATATAAATGGTTGTTAAAGGATACTGTGCTCTGTCATAGGAGTAGGTCATTCAGCCCCTCAAGTCTGTTGTACCATTTATTTAGATCATGGGTGTTCTATATCTTCATCTTGCTTATGTTACACTTAATAACCTCACCTATCAAACATCTATCAAACTTAGTTTTGCAATTTTCAATCGACTACCTAATCTCAATAGTTTTTGGAGAGTTCTCAATTTTAACCGCCAATGAAGAATTTTCTGACATTACTCCTGAACAGCTAAGCTCATGTTTTAGGACCGTGCTAACTTTGTTTTGGAATCAAGTACCAAAGGAAATGTTTCCTTTTTCTTTTTGCTTTCTCTGTTCCTCTTGCTCGTTTTCTCTCTCTGTCTCTCTCTCTCTCTTGTCTCTCTCTCTTGTCTCTCTCTCTCTCTCTCTCTCTCTCTCTCTCTCTCTCTCTCTCTGCCTCACACATTCTCTCTTCAATACCAAAACCATTAATCATTGTAAGGATTGTGCGAAGTAATCTGAATTAGATCAACCCTTGATCTCTATTCACGGACACACATAAACAAATGCTGACAAAATGGCAAGTTTGAAGCTTGGAGCGTTCAAAACCTTCACCTTGACATTCAGGCTAGGTAAAAGCTTTGATCTCATTCCCTGACCACGCATGTAGAGTTTGAAGTTTTACGAGTGAAGTTGGCGGGGGGGAGTTAATCAATTGATAGCATAATGCTGATGTTGGCTGTGACTGAGTTGGTAACCCTTTTGATTGACTCAGAACATTGTGGGGTTTAATTTCCCCTGCAGAGACTACAGAAAAATGTAGACTGATGCTTCAGTGCTGTACTGAGTGAGTGCAGCACTATCAGAAGGGCTGACCTTTTGATTAAACATTAAACCAAGACCCATCAGCCTTTCAGGTGCACATAAAAAGTACAAGGACAGAGTTCAGAAAAAGAACAGGGGAGTTCTTCCTGGTAATGAAACCAATATTTAATCGTCAATCAATAACAGTATTTGGACAGTTTCCATTTACTCTTCGTGGGAGCTTGTTCTGTGCAAATTAGCTGGTGACCATCAAAACTATTTGATTGACCGAAAACTTCTTTGAGCCATCCTGTGAACTTCCAAGTCCTTATGTGTGATAGATTCCGTAAAGAAGACTAATTGAGCATGACATTTCCACCACAAACCCGTTGAAAATGGTTTCCAGTTGATTTTCCAGGCAACCCTATTTGCGATGTCTGTTTTGTGAAACCCTTCAATGGAAATCATTTGGTGGGGGACTGTTTTTCTGCTCCTCACTGGCTTTCACATAGCATCCATTAGAAAAAAAAATCAATATTCCAACAGAATCCAAAGTGTAATATCTGGCATCGCTCTGGGTTTGTTTTCACCCGAGCCTCAAAGTGCTTCGCATATTGTATTGATCACTGAATATTGGAGTGCATTACATCCATCAATCTAATAGGCATCGACACAAATGTAATTAGCAGGTGTTCTTTTGACATTTCTGCATGTATTAATTGATTGTTTTATGAGGAATTTTATATTTTGTTTCAAGTGTAAAAAATTGTTTTAAATGAAAATGTATATTTGTAATACCACTATCAGAAAACCAAGTAGGGAGGAATTGCGAGAATAAAAGCTCACTTTGAAAGGAACTGAATGAGGAGGAACCTTTTATAATGGTTTATAACATGTGGATACAAAAGGTGAATCCAGACGTTGGCTTTCAGTGAAACAGCAATAGCTGGACTAGCAGACAGGGGTAGAAACGGGTGAAGCCAGACCTGTTTCTTTCAGTAAAGCTTGACTAATGCTTTGAATGGACGATGGTGAAAACTCTGGCATAATTCTTCACTCCATGCTCAACCATTACTGATAATCAGTAAAGTCCCCTCTGTAGTATTGTTTTCTGTTCTGAGCACCAGACTTTGGGGCAATGTCAAAGCCTTTGGAGATAATGCAGTGGATATTTACTGGGATGGTATCAGGGATGGATGCACTCCAACTTTGACAAGAAGTTTGAGGAGCAAGGATTACTGAACATTTTAGAATTCATTCACAGCTGAAAATTCAAAGGTCACTATACCTCCTCCCTTACTGATCGATTTATGGTGTATAAAGACCCTTTTCCCACTAATGGCATAGAACAAAAACATTTATCTGCGATCTCTGCTCTAATCACCAACACATGTGGGATTCCTCCCAAGCAATGTAATCTTAGATTTTTAGTTAATCAAAGCACTGATTGTTAAGTAACATTTATAGCAGTTCACTCCTCCTGTGTAACTTTGCAAATAACATCATTAATTTGGATTGGTTCACCCTTTCCGTGATTGAAATTGGAAAACATTCAGGAGGTTAGCCAGCATCCATGCAGAAGAGAAAGTTAGTGTTTCAGGTTGATCCCTGTTATCGCTGACCTTTGTTCACAAGGGAACAAGTTTGTGCAAGGTGTGCCATATATTTGAACAAAAATGAGAAACATCGTGACTTTTAGTAATTAAAAATCTGTGTGGTAGAACCAGGACTCTCTTAATTCTTGGAAATGGAACTATGAACTGCTTTCAGAAATACTTGTGAAATAATTGAGATTATTTTGTTTATTTTAGACCAATTCCCTCATTTTGTTCTCTGCCTCCCTTCTGACTGCATGTTATTATCAAAGTATTACTCTGAGGCATTTGGTTGTTACCAAAGCAGACGGAATATCAAATGGTTTATTATCTGCATTTTGAAATGCTTTTTTCGGACAGTGTGACATTCTAAAGGGATGCTTTGCAAAAATGCAGCACGTATGAGAAATTTCACAACAAATAAGCTAGCATTAAGTTTTCAATGTTTGGATACACAAAGGCATTCTTTAAAGTGACTATCAAAGCTGTTTGTTAATCGCTCCCACGTAGAAATGGCAATGCACCACAAGATGAAATTGAGCCAGTTATCATGCTTCCCCCACTAAACTACATCCCACTCTATATGCAGGATTGGAAAGAACCTTCCACTGGAATTGTGAAGGACATAAGTGTTCTGGTGAGGAAAAACAGTTGCCATACAGAAAACAAAATAGAAGTGGCTATAAAACCAAATAATCTAATCCATAATTTGTTATTTTACATAAGATGCTGATGTTGATCCATTACCTTCTTGGGAAGTTTTCTGGTTTTGAGAAATTAGAGTTTCATCATCACTGTGACTGTCATATATGGAATGAGGAAAGGCCAAGTAGTCCATTGGTACTGTCCTCCCACCACTTTCCTTGCCCTATGACCTTGTATAGTTTGGCCTAAATGGATTCTGCACTTAATTACATGTTCACCTGATCAAACATTTTGCAGATTCTGCCCCTTAAATCAATTTGAAGTAGTAATTTCATTACCCTTTAACACCTCAACACCACTGACATATCTGGTGACAGAGATTTGATAAATGATACATCATTCACCCACTTAAGCCCAGAAGTCATCCTTCTATCTAACGTTTGACATTTTGGGTATGAACTCTTATACAAAAGGCTGTCTCAAGCATTCTGTGCTGTAGATTTCCAGCACTCATTTAAGCAGAGAAATAGTTTAATGAGTTGTAAAGGGAATTATGACTGTGAGAGGTTTCTTATGACCACCATTGTATTGATTGATTCAGACAGGAATGGCCCATGTACTTGTAATGAGTAAAATGGGTATTGTTACGACATGGGGTAAACCCCTCTGCTAATTTAAACCAGCAACACACAGAAGATTCACACTATGCTGTAATCTGTTAAAATTCAATAGGCAAAATCTATCCCAGAGGTCATTATTTAAAGTAAAAATTAACTTTATTCTTTAAGTCCAACAGAGAATATTAAAACGAACAACTTATTTACAACTCGTTTCTCTTAAACCTATCTTTTTCTTCCCACTCTACAATACTAGTCTGATTAAAAGATCACGATTAAGATTTACAAAAAAAATTCAATTTTCAAAATTGGTCAGCTGTCGAATCTTGTCTTTGTATCTTCTTCTGCAGATTTTCCTCTGTCATCTTTTTGATGTTCTGCTGAGCAAACTTCTTATAGACAGGTACCTTTTCGAGAGCTGTTCTGCTGGCAATCTGTACTTGTTGGGGGCTTGGCAGTTCTCCACTCCAGCTGTTCAAAATGTCTCGTTTTATACCCCAAAACATCAGATTGTTTCATTGGTTTTAATATTATCAAAACACTACATTCAAATTTGATTGGATTCTGGTATCTTGGGGCATAATTTAAACTGATTGGCCGAACTTGAACTTGTTTTTGTGTTCCAAATGCAACACAGCTGTACTATTGGTTTCAACCAAGTGTGACATTGTTAGCTTGTTGAGAATTTTGTGCTGTGTCAGGCAGTCCTTGCTAGCTTTTCAACTCTCTTAAAGGTACAGTACATCTACACCTTCATAACAGTATGTATAAAATTGTTATGTTGCAGTAGAAGGTCATTCGGTCCATTATGTCTGCGTGAGCATCATGACTTAGTGCCAATCTCCTACCCTGTCCCCTTAGCCCTGCATATAAATGATTAACAAATGCTCTCATGCCTCAATTGAGGTGAAATCCACCAAATTTTCAGGCAGTGCATTCTATACCAAACCACTTGCTACATGAAAACTTTTCACATCTCACTTACTTCTTTTACAAATCCCTTTAAATCCATAGCATCTTGTTCTCGATCCTTTTAAGAGCATAAACTGTTCCTCCTAGTAAATTCATGGCTTTGAAAACCTCAATCAAATTTCTTCTTGGCTATCTCTCCAAGGGAAAAATGTCTCAACTTCGCCAGTCTACCTCATAACAGAAGTTGTTCAACTGTGGAACATTTCTCAAATCTCTTCTGTACTGTATTCAATGTGTTGACATCTCCCTTTACAAGACCATAATAAAACCAGATATCACAATGACCCACAAAAGGAGATACTGTTTTGGGCTGATAACCAAATGCTTATGTTATAAGAGACTGTCTTAGAGGAGGAAAGCATGGTAGGGAGGCAGAGGGGTTCAGAGAGGACTTTCAGAGCTGAGGGCCAAAGTACTTGAGGCACCAGTGATGGAGTGATTAAAATTGGGATTCTCAAGAGGCCAGAATTAGAGGAGCACAGATATCTCAATAGGTGTTGCAGGATATGAGGAGATTACAGAGACAAGGAAAGGCTATGGAGGGAATTGAAAATGATGGAAATTTTAACATGGAAATGTTGCTTGACTAAGAGCCAGTGCAAGTTAACAAGCATTAGGGTGATGGTGAAGTTTGAACACAGTTGGCAAAGCTTTAGATTAGCTCAGAGCAGACATGGGAGTGGTAAAGAAGTGGAAATATGTAATCTTAGTGATGATGTAGGTCCCTGGTTAGGGTTAGGGAAATCTCACCTTACAATTAAATGTGACAGCAAGTCTGGTTCAGATTTAGCCAGCCACAGTGGAGAGGGGTGATGCAGTGCTTGGGAGATTGTGCTGGGGACTGAAGACAATGGTTTTAGTCTTCCCAACAATTGTATTATATTCATGAAAAATTAATTCTGACCTTTCCATCAAAGTAGAGTGCACAATTTCAGATGATCAGAAGCATGCCACTAACCCTCCTGCGATATTATGATGTATGAGAATTGTCTGGAATTATTTTGTATTGGGTCACTGTGAAACTTTGTAACATTCTTAAAATAGAAATCCGTTCTGATGAAGAGTTTCCGAACTCTGAACGTTAAGTCTGCTTTCTTCCCACGGATACTGTCAGATCTGCTGCGTTTTTCCAGCGATTTCCGTTTGTTTCAAATCTCCAGCATCTGCAGTTCTTTTTTTTCAGATTAGAGATTAGAGATTCCCTACAATGTGGAAACAGGCCCTTTGGCCCAACACGTCCACACTGACCCTCCGAAGAGTAACCCACCCAGACCCATCTCCCTCTGACTAACTCACCTAACACTATGGGCAATTTAGCATGGCCAATCCACCTGACCTGCACATCTTTGGACTGTGGGAGGAAACCAGAGCACCCAGAAGAAACCCACGCAGACACAGGGAGAATGTGCAAACTCTACACAGACAGTCATCCTATGCTGGAATCGAATCTGGGTCACTGGTGCTGTGAGGCTACAGTGGTAACCATTGAGCCACCACGCTGCCCCTTTCTTTGTTTTATGTAAAATAAAAAGTTTTCCCTTAGGCTTGAAAAACAACATTAACAATAGTGATGTATCATTGTAAAACTGATATTCTGCATCTGTTTGTCAATTTATAATTTTGATGCACACATAGTTGTGATTGTTGGAATGGTCCCTGATTCGGGTATACTGAAGTGGACTCAGTTGATGGGTTTCTGCATTGAACCTTATCATCCACTAGATGGAAACAGATCATTGTGGCAATAGGACAAGGTAGAAGCTGGAAGACTGGTAATGCTAAGATCAGTTTCAGTGTTGACGTATAAACAAAACAAAGAATTGCTGACGCTAGCGATCTGAAGCACATGAAAACATCCTCACACCCTGCTTCCATTCGATTCTTCCAGTTTCTCTGTCACATCTGTTCTGATTATGCCACCTTCTGCAAGGGGATCTCAGAAATGTCCACTTTTTTTCCCAACTGAGGATTCCCCCTCCACTTGGTTGACAGGCCCCTCAGCCATGTTTGACCTATATCCCACACTTCTGTCCTCACCTCTTCTCTTCCCTCCCACAACAATGGTAGGGTGCCCCAGTCCATACTTTACACTCCATTAACCTCCCCAGTCCACTCTTCTGCACTCCCATGGCATCTTACTATGCAATTGCAGAAGATGCAGCTCTTGCCTTGTTTATTTATGTCCCTCCTTGCCATCCAAGGCCCCAGACACACTTTCCAGGTGGAGCAGCAATTTACCTGCATTCACTCAATCTAGTCTTATGTACTGTATGCTGCTCATAAAACATAGAACTGGTGACCACTTTGCAGAACACCTACAAATTGCTGTAAAATGGTCCTGACCTTTCAGTTACCCGCCACTTCAACACACCAACTTTGGTCCAGCCGACATTTTTCTCTCAGGCCTACTGCAGTGCTCCACAAGTTGGAAGAGCACCACCTCATCATCTGCTTGGTTAGCTCAGTTGGTTGGGTGGTTTGTGATGAAAGTAATGCCAACAGTATCGGTTCAATTCCTGCAATGTCTGAATTTACCATGAAGGACTCTCCTTCTCAAGCTATCCCCTAGCCTGAGATACGATGACCCTCAAGTTAAACCACTGTTCATTTTTCTCTCACTAATGAGCAAATAGCCCTATGGTACAGTAGCAATATTGCAACTTTATCTGTACGTTTGGGCTGGAAATGAGGGAGAGCTTTACTCTCCCTTGATTCTCAATGGCAGCTGTTATATTTACTGAGTACATTAATGCAGAAAAGAATCACTGGCCTGGAAAGATTGATGGGAAGGAGAGTGGACTTCACTAAAAGGAAACAAAGAAAGGTTAGTTTGATTAAAGAACACTTTTAATGGAGAAAACGCTTGAGAAAGCAGTTTCAATCACCAAAGCAAGGGAAATATGGGAGCTTGGTGGTAACCATGAAACTATCATTAATTGTTGTAAAAGCCAACCTAGTTCACTTTGGGGAGAGAAATCCACTGGCCCTGCACTGTCGAGCCGACAGCTGAATCCAAACCCACAACAAAGTGGCTGATTCAAACTGTCCTCAGAAATGGCCCTAGCAAGCCTCTCAGTTCAAGGACAATTACGAATAGGCAACAAATACTGCCCTGGTAGACAAGCAGGAGGCTGGAAGAACACAGCAAGCCAGCTAGCACCAGGAAGTGGAGAAGTCAACGTTTTGGATGTTTACACCTGAAACGTTGACTTCTCCACTTGTTGATATTGCCTGGCTTGCTGTGTTCTTCCAGTCTCCTGCTTGTCTACCTTGGAATCCAGCATCTGCAGTTTTTTGGTCTCTAGCAACATCCATACCCCATAAAAGGATTTAAAGTTTTTTTCTGCTTTTTGTCCCTAGTTCTTTTACCAATGTCTTCAATAAATACTTTTGTCACTAAAAACAGTTTATTTTTTTTATTCCGTTGAAATCATTAATGATTTTGAATACCTCTACTGAATCTCTTTTACTTATGTGCTCTTTAGCAAAGTAATCCCACCTGGATCAGCTATGATTCTATTGAACGGTGGAGCAGGCTTGAGGGGCTGAATGGCCTACTCCTGCTCCTATTTCTTATGGTCTTCTCCAGAGTCCATCTTAGATTTTATTTGGCATGTAACCTAATTCCCCTCATTTTTAATGTAGTGAGATGTTCCTTTGCACGGATGAAATTGCCTTGCTGGCAAAATTATTTGCAGATTCAATCATAGATTCAGCACACTGTAAGAAATTAAGTAGGAAAAGCAGTGGGAGATGTGCGCTCATAGACAAGGCAATTTAAGAAGCCTTTACACATTAGATGGAGCTAACATTGACAAATAGTAGATATGAGCGTCTTAAAGCCCCTTTTATGGCACAGAGATAGTGCCCTTCCCACCTCTAGAGGTAACATCTCTGAACATGATTTGGAGATGCCTTGTTGTTCTGGGGTGTACAAAGTTTTAAAAAACTCACAACACCAGATTATAGTGTAACAGGTTTAATTAGAAGCAGTAGCTTTCAGAGCGCTGCTCCACAACCACCTGTTGAAAGTGTAGTGCTTCCATTTAAACCTGTTGGACTATAACCTGGTGTTGTGTGATTTTTAAACTTTGTACATCTCTGACCAGGTTGCTGAAGAAAAAAAAAGATATGACAGTCTAAATGCCATACTATGCCTTGATCCTTCTCCCATAATCTCAAACCTCTTCCCAATACACATAAGCGCCTCGAATACAGCTCACCGCTGACTCAGACCCATCTCTGTCTCAGCTTCACCCGTCCCCCTCACTCCAAACCTTGTCCTCTGATAGTCATACAGCTGACTCGGTCAGCTCCACCTCCCCGGCTATCTCACCCCACTCCAGACCCACCCCAAATATTCCACCTCACTCCGACCTCCACCTCCTCATCTGCCCCTTCCCGGAGCCCGACCTTTCCTTCCCAGCACCTACCCCCGCTCTCTGCGCTTCAACCCAAGCCCAGCCCCGCCCCCTCGTTGCTAGCTTCACCCCTCTCTGTCCCACCCCGCCGTCGCAGCTCCGCCCCTGTCTCCGTGCTTCAACCCAGCCCCGCCCCCACGCTGCTAGCCCCACCCCTCTCCCACAGTCCCGCCCCGCCTAAGCAGCTCCTCCCCTGTCTCCGTGCTTCAACCCAGCCCCGCCCCCACGCTGCTAGCCCCACCCCTCTCCCACAGTCCCGCCCCGCCTAAGCAGCTCCTCCCCTGTCTCCGTGCTTCAACCCAGCCCCGCCCCAACGCTGCTAGCTCCACCCCTCTCCCAGGTCCCGCCCCGCCTTCGCAGCTCCTCCCCTCTCCCACAGTCCCGCCCCGCCTTCGCAGCTCCTCCCCTTTCCAACAGTCCCGCCCCGCCTTCGCAGCTCCTCCCCTCTCCCACAGTCCCGCCCCGCCTAAGCAGCTTTCCTGTCTCCGTGCTTCAACCCAGTCCCGCCCCAACGCTGCTAGCTCCACCCCTCCCCCACTGTCCCGCCCCCACGCTGCTAGCTCCACCCCTCCCCCACTGTCCCGCCCCCACGCTGCTAGCTCCACCCCTCTCCCACTGTCCCGCCCCCACGCTGCTAGCTCCACCCCTCTCCCACTGTCCCGCCCCAACGCTGCTAGCTCCACCCCTCCCCCACTGTCCCGCCCCCACGCTGCTAGCTCCACCCCTCTCCCACTGTCCCGCCCCAACGCTGCTAGCTCCACCCCTCCCCCACTGTCCCGCCCCGCCTTCCCAGCTCCACCCCTGTCTCCTTCCCGCCCACCCTCCCAGGTCAACCCCTTCACCACCCACTGTACCTCCTCACTCATAAGCCTCTATCCATCCGAGCTCCTCCCCTTTCCACCCCAAGCCCCATCCCTCCGTCAAGGCTTCAAACCTCCTCCCTTCCACCCACCCATGACCACCCCCTCACGACCAGCTCTGCCTCCTCACTCCGAACCTGAATGCCTCCTCTGACAGATGGCACCTCTGTCAGCCTGGATTGTTGTGCTCCAATCCGAGAGTGAGACTTGAACCCCACACTAACATTAACCGCCCCCTCAAAGCTCCGCCTCTTCACCCACAGTCCCGTTCCTTTCCACACAGCCCCGCCCCTCCCTCCCAGCCCCGCCCCCTCCCTCCCAGCTCCGCCCCCTCCCTCCCAGCTCCGCCCCCTCCCTCCCAGCTCCGCCCCCTCCCTCCCAGCTCCGCCCCCTCCCTCCCAGCTCCGCCCCCTTCCCGCCCAGCTCCGCCCTCTTCCCGCCCAGCTCCGCCCTTCACCCGCTGTCACGTTCCTTTCCACACAGCTCCAACCTCTCATCCCAACACCCTCCCAGCTCCGCCCCTTCCCTCCCGGCTCCGCCCCCTTCCCTCCCGGCTCCGCCCCCTTCCCTCCCGGCTCCGCCCCCTTCCCTCCCGGCTCCGCCCCCTTCCCTCCCGGCTCCGCCCTTCACCCGCAGTCCCGTTCCTTTCCACAGCTCCAACCCCTCTTCACAACACCCTCCCAGCTCCGCCCCCTTCCCGCCCAGCTCCGCCTCCTCCCTCTCAGCTCCGCCCCTTGCCTCCCAGCTCCGCCCTTCACCCGCTGTCACATTCCTTTCCACACAGCTCCACCCCCTGACCCCTCCCTCCCAGCCCCGCCCCGTTCCCCCTCCGCCCCGCCCCCTTCCCCGCGGCGCGCGGGGGCAGTCGGAAAGTGGCGGTTGGTGGGTGCTGTGAGGGGAGGGCTGAGTGACCGGCAGTGACCCCGCGACTCCTGAGCGCAGCAACTCCACTGAGAGAGAGGGAGGCACACACACACAGCGGTTATAAGTGAGCCCCGGGGGAGGGGAGCTGGGCCCTGCCGCCGCCGGAGTGACTAAGGGCCGTGTCCATGGAGCTGGAGCGGCTGCCGGATCAGGCGGCAGAGGGGCCGGAGGGGGAGCAGGCCGCCGCCGCTGCCGCTCCTCTGCTGCCGGCTCTAGGCCCATGAGCGCGAGCGGAGGCCGCGGCGGCGCGGTTGCTATGGAGCCCCTGGAGGCCTTGTTCAGCCCCGATGTGGGAGTCGGGGAGAGCCCCGGGCCCGGCTCCTTCTGGACCGCGGTGTTCGACTACGAGGCGAGCGCCGAGGACGAGCTGAGCCTGAGGCGGGGCGAGCGGCTGGAGGTGCTGTCCACGGACGCCAAGGTGTCCGGCGACGACGGCTGGTGGACGGGCAAGATCGGCGAGCGGGTCGGCATCTTCCCGGCCAACTACGTGAGCCGGCAGCCGGCCCGGAGCCGAGCCCCGGCGGCTGAGCTGTCGGCACAGGCCGGGGAGGCCCAGCGAGCAGCGGCGGCCGCCGCCGCCACCGAGATCGAGTTTAGCCAACTGACCCTGCAGGAGATCATCGGGGTCGGCGGCTTCGGCAAGGTGTACCGGGGCACCTGGAAGGGGCAGCCCGTGGCCGTCAAGGCCGCCCGCCGGGACCCCGACGAGGAGGCGGGCGCGACGGCGGAGAGCGCCCGCCGGGAGGCCCGGCTCTTCGCCATGCTCCAGCACCGGAACATCATCGCCCTGCGGGGTGTCTGCCTGCAGGAGCCCAACCTCTGCCTGGTCATGGAGTACGCGCAGGGTGGGCCCCTCAACCGGGCCCTGGCCGGGCGCCGCATCCCGCCCCGCACCCTGGTCAACTGGGCCGTGCAGATCGCCCGCGGGATGTGCTACCTGCACGCCGAGGCCATCGTACCGATCATCCACCGGGACCTCAAGTCCAGCAACAGTGAGTAGCTGGGAGCATGGAGGAGGGGGGGGGCAAGGGGGCACAGTTAGGGGATGGGCTTCCTTGACACGGGGTTGTCGGGGTGCCTTGTGTGCTCCGGGGTTGTCGGGGTGCCTTGTGTGCTCCGGGGTTGTCGGGGTGCCCTGGGGCACGGGGGTTATCGGGGTGCCCTGTGTGCTCCGGGGTTGTCGGGGTGCCCTGTGTGCTCCGGGGTTGTCGGGGTGCCCTGGGGCACGGGGGTTGTCGGGGTGCCCTGTGTGCTCCGGGGTTGTCGGGGTGCCCTGTGTGCTCCGGGGTTGTCGGGGTGCCCTGGGGCACGGGGGTTGTCGGGGTGCCCTGGGGCATGGGGGTTGTCGGGGTGCCCTGGGGCACGGGGTTGTCGGGGTGCCTTGTGTGCCCCGGGGTTGTCGGGGTGCCCTGTGTGCCCTGGGGCATGGGGGTTGTCGGGGTGCCCTGTGTGCCCTGGGGCACGGGGTTGTCGGGGTGCCCTGTGTGCCCTGGGGCACGGGGTTGTCGGGGTGCCCTGGGGCATGGGGGTTGTCGGGGTGCCCTGTGTGCCCTGGGGCATGGGGGTTGTCGGGGTGCCCTGTGTGCTCCGGGGCACGGGGTTGTCGGGGTGCCCTGTGTGCCACGGGGTTGTCGGGGTGCCCTGTGTGCTCCGGGGTTGTCGGGGTGCCCTGTGTGCTCCGGGGTTGTCGGGGTGCCCTGGGGCACGGGGGTTGTCGGGGTGCCCTGTGTGCTCCGGGGTTGTCGGGGTGCCCTGTGTGCTCCGGGGTTGTCGGGGTGCCCTGGGGCATGGGGGTTGTCGGGGTGCCCTGTGTGCCCTGGGGCATGGGGGTTGTCGGGGTGCCCTGTGTGCTCCGGGGCACGGGGTTGTCGGGGTGCCTTGTGTGCCCCGGGGTTGTCGGGGTGCCCTGTGTGCTCCAGGGCACGGGTGTGCCGTGGGGCACGGGGTTGTCGGGGTGCCTTGTGTGCCCCGGGGTTGTCGGGGTGCCCTGTGTGCCCCGGGGCACGGGGGTTGTCGGGGTGCCCTGTGTACTTCGGGGCACGGGGTTGTCGGGGTGCCCTGTGTACTTCGGGGCACAGGGTTGTCGGGGTGCCTTGTGTGCCGTGTGTGCCCCGGGGGTTGTCGGGGTGCCGTGTGTGCCCCGGGGGTTGTCGGGGTGCCGTGTGTGCCCCGGGGGTTGTCGGGGTGCCCTGGGGCACGGGGGTTGTCGGGATGCCCTGTGTGCCCCGGGGCACGGGGGTTGCCTTGTGTACCTCGGGGCCCAGGGTTGTCGTGGGTGCCCTGTGTGCCCTGGGGCATGGGGGTTGTCGGGGTGCCCTGTGTGCTCTGGGGCATGGGGGTTGTCGGGGTGCCCTGTGTGCCCTGGGGCATGGGGGTTGTCGGGGTGCCCTGTGTGCCCCGGGGTTGTCGGGGTGCCCTGGGGCACGGGGGTTGTCGGGGTGCCCTGTGTGCCCTGGGGCACGGGGGTTGTTGGGGTGCCCTGGGGCACGGGGGTTGTCGGGGTGCCCTGTGTGCCCTGGGGCACGGGGGTTGTCGGGGTGCCCTGTGTGCCCTGGGGCACGGGGTTGTCGGGGTGCCCTGTGTGCTCTGGGGTTGTCGGGGTGCCCTATGTACTTCGGGGCACGGGGTTGTCGGGGTGCCTTGTGTGCCCCGGGGTTGTCGGGGTGCCCTGTGTGCTCCAGGGCACGGGTGTGCCGTGGGGCACGGGGTTGTCGGGGTGCCTTGTGTGCCCCGGGGTTGTCGGGGTGCCCTGTGTGCTCCGGGGCACAGGTGTGCCGTGGGGCACGGGGTTGTCGGGGTGCCTTGTGTGCCCCGGGGTTGTCGGGGTGCCCTGTGTGCCCCGGGGCACGGGGGTTGTCGGGGTGCCCTGTGTGCCCCGGGGCACGGGGGTTGTCGGGGTGCCCTGTGTGCCCCGGGGCACGGGGGTTGTCGGGGTGCCCTGTGTGCCGTGGGGCACGGGGTTGTCGGGGTGCCTTGTGTGCCCCGGGGTTGTCGGGGTGCCCTGTGTGCCCCGGGGCACGGGGGTTGTCGGGGTGCCCTGTGTGCCCCGGGGCACGGGGGTTGTCGGGGTGCCCTGTGTGCCCTGGGGCACGGGGTTGTCGGGGTGCCCTGTGTGCTCCGGGGTTGTCGGGGTGCCCTATGTACTTCGGGGCACGGGGTTGTCGGGGTGCCTTGTGTGCCCCGGGGTTGTCGGGGTGCCCTGTGTGCTCCAGGGCACGGGTGTGCCGTGGGGCACGGGGTTGTCGGGGTGCCTTGTGTGCCCCGGGGTTGTCGGGGTGCCCTGTGTGCTCCGGGGCACAGGTGTGCCGTGGGGCACGGGGTTGTCGGGGTGCCTTGTGTGCCCCGGGGTTGTCGGGGTGCCCTGTGTGCCCCGGGGCACGGGGGTTGTCGGGGTGCCCTGTGTGCCCCGGGGCACGGGGGTTGTCGGGGTGCCCTGTGTGCCCCGGGGCACGGGGGTTGTCGGGGTGCCCTGTGTGCCGTGGGGCACGGGGTTGTCGGGGTGCCTTGTGTGCCCCGGGGTTGTCGGGGTGCCCTGTGTGCCCCGGGGCACGGGGGTTGTCGGGGTGCCCTGTGTGCCCTGGGGCACGGGGTTGTCGGGGTGCCCTGTGTGCTCCGGGGTTGTCGGGGTGCCCTATGTACTTCGGGGCACGGGGTTGTCGGGGTGCCTTGTGTGCCCCGGGGTTGTCGGGGTGCCCTGTGTGCTCCAGGGCACGGGTGTGCCGTGGGGCACGGGGTTGTCGGGGTGCCTTGTGTGCCCCGGGGTTGTCGGGGTGCCCTGTGTGCTCCGGAGCACGGGTGTGCCGTGGGGCACGGGGTTGTCGGGGTGCCTTGTGTGCCCCGGGGTTGTCGGGGTGCCCTGTGTGCTTCGGGGCACGGGGGTTGTCGGGGTGCCCTGTGTGCTTCGGGGCACGGGGGTTGTCGGGGTGCCCTGTGTGCCCCGGGGCACGGGGGTTGTCGGGGTGCCCTGTGTGCCCCGGGGTTGTTGGGGTGCCCTGTGTACTTCGGGGCACAGGGTTGTCGGGGTGCCTTGTGTGCCGTGTGCGCCCCGGGGGTTGTCGGGGTGCCGTGTGTGCCCCAGGGGTTGTCGGGGTGCCTTGTGTGCCCCGGGGCACGGGGGTTGTCGGGATGCCCTGTGTGCCCCGGGGCACGGGGGTTGCCTTGTGTACCTTGGGGCCCAGGGTTGTCGTGGGTGCCCTGTGTGCCCTCGGGCACGGTGTTGTCATGGGTGCCCTGGGGCACAGGGTTATTAGGGTGCACTGTGTGCCCCGAGGCGAAGGAAGATATTGTGCATCTTGAATGGTATGTAGGATGTGGTCGGGTTATTGAAGTTATAATGATGCGAGGTGAATTTGGTAAATTTGAACTATGTTGTTGTGCGTTATTTTGAATCGATAAGGAATCTTTATCTTGAGTACTTGGATTTGAGCTACGGAAGGGATCAGAAGTTGCCTACTGAAATCAATATTGTATATAGCAGTATATGTGTGAACATTGGTGTCACTGTGCTTTAGTGTTGTAGATGTGTGTGGATTCTTTATGTATAATAATGCTATAAATGGTTCAGTGTCAAGCTTATGAGGGTACAGTTATTTTCTGGTATAATTGGGGTGGTGGGCAATAAATTTTTCACTCGGTCTGTTATGCTGCACATGAGCTTGCTTGCCCTAATCCTGTCGCCAGCAAATTTTTGTTTGCTTGTCCAGTTTCTTGTTGTCCAACATCAGTTTCTGATCGAAATGACATTTCCTGCCAGTCTTCTGTTGCTGAAACCCTCAACCACACTCTGCTTACCTCCATGTACTCATATTTCATTGCTCTCCTTTTCAACCTCCCATATTCCACCACTGATTGACTTGATCTCATTCAAACTCTGCCAGGTCTATTTCACATGCAACACACCATCTTTAATCCCCGTGGTCGCTGATGTATATTGGATCCCAAGTCCCCCAAAAGCTTCAGATTAAAATTTATTTTTCTCCTGTTGAAATCTCTCCATGGCCTCTCCCCATCTCTGCTTTGATGTTTGGGAATGTCTGTTTCTCTGACTCTGACCATTGTCAATCCTGCTTCCTATTAGCTGTCTTGCCTTCATGTGACTCTGCCATCAGCCCTGAAATCCTTCTCCGTGTCTTTGCACTTCTACAGTCTGACTCTCCTCAAAACATACAGATTTGTGATCAAGCTTATAGTCACTCTTCTTATTACTTTCTATGACTTGGCATCAATTTTATTTGGTTATGTTTCCTCAGAACATCTTATAATATTCAAGACACTGCATAAATGCAATTTGTTTTTGATCTGTTTTGTGCATGTTTAAAGTTTTTCCTTGAGTTGCCTGTAAATTTGTAATTTTCTATTTTACCTCTATCCACCATGATTATATACTGATTTATTGTTCTGCTCTAATCTCAATGTAAATTAGTGCTCCTCTTTGGGATTAATGCCTGCGTGTCTCCCCAAGACAGTGCATTGCTTTGAACTGCTGCAATGTTGTTATTGGTACTCTTGTCTTCATCCATTTTGTAATGTACCTGTTACAATTATCATCTACCTCTGAGATTCCACCCAAAAACTTAAAATGGTGTGTGTGAGAGTTGGCAGCAACATTAAATGTTAAGGTTGAAGATACCAAATGGCCAATTAAGATTGGCATTATCATGAAACTCAAGCAAATAATAAAGCCGTTTTTATTTATTTGGCAGGTCAGCAGTACATTGTGGAAAAACCCTGGGTAAGATAATCTGTATCAAGTGGATAAGCTGACCTACCAGGAAACTTTCACTTAGATAATTGAGTAATGTGTTAAGAGTAAGGGTCAACCTTTGGAGATATGTTTGGGAATGAAGTCATGAGACAGCTAAATATTATCTTCAGGCAATCTTACAAGATTTGAGCTTTGAAAGTAAAGGAAAAACTGGGTTGTGGACAATTAGGATAAGACCATGCGACCATCAAGAATCTATCTTAGCCTTAAATATACAAAATGACTGCCTCACAGTGTCTGTGGCAAGGAGTTCCAAAGAGAGAAGCAATTCCTTCTCATCTCAGTTTTGAATTGGCATCCCTTTATGTTTCAGGTCTAAAATTCTTAGTCAGTCATCAGACTTGAATGTTAACTCTGCTTTCCTCCCAAAGATGCTACAAAATCTGCTGAATTTCTCTGTTAATTTTTGTTTTTGTTTCAGATCTCCACCATCTGCAGTTCTTTGTATTATTTTCCCTGTATTCTGAGACTGATTAAGAAAAATTGGTGTCACAGCGGCACCAGGGATCTATTGCATTCCGCTGGAGCTTTTAATATATACCTTTTTAGAAATGTCCTACATTTCCATTGTGATTTGAAGCTGGGCAGATTGAGGCATTGAGTGAAAAGTAGCATGTGGTTTTGAAGTGCATTTTGTGTCTCTGCTTTTTTTCAGGTAGTGCCAATTTTTTTCTGAACAAGCAAAGTGCTGACTTCTGCTTTGCTCTTGTGTCACAAAATTTAAGCCATCTGTTAGCTGGATTAAACCTAATAATTACCACCCCTCCCCCAGCTCCATTACATGAATTTGAAAATTGCAAGGAACCCCATTTTATGAACCATTAACACATCGGGCTGCAGTTTTGAATGGAGAGGCCAGCTGATGGACAGAGTGAATATTGAATGCTTCTATTACAAAGTGGACAGTTGACAGAAGTCTCATAGGGGAGAGATGATGCTGAGGTACAGCTACCAATGCACATCAACTGCTCAAGTTGCCGATGGCACAAACATGAGTAGGAATGGCATATGGTCTATAATGTGGGAAACTGTGAATTTGTCTGTTTTCACGGAGAGGATAAAAGCATATTATTTAAATGGGCAGCAATTGCAGAATTCTAAGGTGCAGATAGATCTGGTTGCACCGATGTATGAATCACAAAGTTGCTAGCAGGTACAACAAGTGATAATGTGGCCTTTTGCAAAGAAATGTTTTGCTGTATTTGTAGAGGGTATTGATGACACTACATCTGGAGAACTGTGTGCAGTTCTTTCTTAAGGAATGGTTATAATTGCATCAGAAGTTCAGAGAAGGTTCACTTCCTGGGATAAGGTGTTATCCAATGAGGAAGGGTTGGGCATGCAGGGCCTGTATCGATTAAAGTTTAGAAGCATGTGGGCTGATCTTAATGAAATAAAAATTCCTGAAGACACCTGACAGGGCGGACACTGAAAAAATGCCTTCACCATGCTGTCTACAGCACTTTGAAGAAACTATGCACCTACACCCCTAGGTCTCTGTTTGACAATACACCCCAGCGCCCTTCCATTAACTGTACAAGTCTTACCTGGTTTACCTTAGCAAAATGAAACACCACACATTTATCCAAATTGAACTCCAGCTGCCACTTCTTGGCACATTGGCCCATTTGATCATGGTCCTGTTGTACTCTGAGATAACCTCCTTCACTGTCCACTGCACCACAAAGTTTGGTGTCATCTGCAGACTTAATAACCATATCTCCGATATTCATGTTGAAATCATTTACATAAATGATGAAAAGCAGCGTACCTAGTACTGATGCTTGCATCACTCTGCTGTGTGAATAACAACCCTCTACCACCATCCTCTGTCATCTACCTTCAAGACAATTTTGTATGCAGTTAGCTAACTCCCCCTGGATTCCATGTGATCTAACCTTGCTCACCAGTTGACCATGCAGAACCATGTCAAGCACCTTGCTGAAGTCAAAACAGACCAAGTCCACTGATCTGCCTTCATCAACCTTCTTTGCCACATCTTCAAAAAAAACTCAAATCAAGTTAGTGAGACACAATTTCCCCGACACGACCTTGTTGACTATGCCTAATCAGTCCTTGCCTTTCCAAATGCATATCGATCCTGTCCCTCGGAACCCTTTCCATTAACTGCCTTTTCCTTACAGCCTTTCTTAAATAATGGCACCACATTAGCCACCCTCTAGTCTTCCGTGGCTGTCGATGATATGGATATTTCAGCAAGGGACACAGAAATCTCATCCCCAGCTTCCCACAACATTTTGGCATACACCTGATCAGGTCCCAGGCATTTATCAACCTTTATGCATTTTAAGACTGCCAACATCTCTCTGCTGTAATATGAACACTTCTCAAGACATCACTATTTATTTCCTCAAGGTCCCTGGTTTCCATGTCCTCTTCCACTGTAAATACACGTGAAATATTTGTTTAGGGTTTTACACATCTCCTGTGTTAATCTTGAATGTTGACATAGCATCTGTTCAGTGATTAATCTTTCAAGTGCATTGCATAGCCTCACAAATCACTTTTTCTCATTTAAAAGCCATGCAACACCAGGTCATAGTCCAACAGGTTTATTTGGAGGTGCTAGCTTTTGGAGCGCTGCTCCTTCATCAGGTGATTTTTAACTTTGTACACCAGTCCATCACCGGCATCTCCAAATCATGACTTTTCTCATGCCCTTGATTTCTCTACTCTACCTCTTACAACTGTGAGTAATTCTATGTATAGGTGGGTAATTTCTATTTCATATGAAAGTACTCTTGAGAAAATTTCTGACCAGAACAATTGCATTATTTTTGACCAGAAAAAGGATGTAGAAGATAAAAGCCAAAAGCCAGCAGTGCTGATATGTTTTGGCTATGTTTTTTTTACTAGATTTGGTTTTTTTGTTGTGAGTTAGTGGATTTTCCATACAAATACATGTATGCTGAGCTGAGGCCATAATATTTCACTGGTGAGAAAGAACTAAGTCGAGATCACGGGTGGAGTTGACATCCAAGTTATGGCCAGTTGGACTGTGGGGTTGCCACTGCCAAGAGGCAGACTGGACAAGATTGCACAGGAATTGTCAAGATCGGGTGGCAGTAATGGGTAATTGGGAGAGAAGTTCAAACTTCTCAGGGAAACCTGATTATAGGTGCAGACTGCTTATTAGATGTAGGTCAACCACTTATCATCTCCTGATGGCACCAACTACAAAGAGGTTAGAGCTTGCACATTGCTGAAAACAAACACATTTTATTGAAACTTTGTGTATCAACAATGCAGTGTCTAGGAACTCAAGATTGCCAGACTTTTTGCAAATATAGTGCTCAAAAACTCCATAGATATTTGTACTATAACACAAATTTAAGGCAATCTTGTCCTGCCATCCTTGTATAAAACAGTATACATAAACCAGGAACTCCTGCATTTCAGCTCAGCAGCATGGATTTTGTGCGGGGTAGATCGTGCCTTACCAACTTAATAGAGTTCTTCGAAGAAGTGACCCAAGTTGATAGATGAAGAAAGGGCTGCAGATGTCATATACATGTACTTTAGTAAGGCATTTGATAAGGTTCTCCATGGTAAACTAATGGAGAAAGTTAAGTTACATAGTGTGCAGGATGTTCTAGCTAGGTAGATAAAGAACTGGTTGAGCAAAAGGAGACAGAGAGTAATAGTTGAAGGGTGTTTCTCGAAATGGAGAAAGGTGGTGTTCCACAGGGATCAATGCTGGGGCTGCTGTTGTTTGAAATATACATAAATGATCTGGGAGAGGTAAAAATCACACAACACTAGGATATATTCCAACAGGATTAATTGGAAGTACTAACTTTCGGAGCACCGCTCCTTCATCACCTGATGAAAGCTAGTGCTTCCAATTAAACCTGTTGGACTTGGTGTTGTGTGATTTTTAACTTTGTACACCCCAGTTCAACACCGGCATCTCCAGATCTGGAAGAGGGCATTGTTGGTCTGATCAGTAATTTTGCAGATGACCCAAAGATTGGTGGAGTAGCAGAAAGCATAGGGGACTGTCAAAGAATACAGGAGAATATCGATAGATTGGAGGATTGGGCAGAGAAGTTGCAGATGGAGTTCAATTCAGGCAAATGTGAGGTGATGCATTTTGGGAAGTCTAATTCTAGAGCAAACTATACTGTAATCAGAAGAGCCTTGGGAAAAGTTGATGAGTAGAGAGATGTGGGAGTTCAGGTCCATTGTACCCTGAAGGTGGCAGCATAGCTGGTAGAGTGGTCAAGAAGGCATATGGTATGCTTGCCTTCATTGGATTGGGTACTGAGTATAAGAGCTGACCTGTTAAAATTGTACAAGACTTTGGTTCAGCCACATTTAGAATACTGTACATTTCTGGTCGCCACATTGCCAAAAGGATGTGGATGCTTTAGAGAGGGTGCAGAGAAGGTTTAAGAGGGTGTTGCCTCGTATGGAAGAGAGGTTGAGTAGGTTAGCATTATTGTCATTAGAAAAAAAAGGAGATTGAGGGGGGCTTGATTGAGGTCTACAAAATCATGAAGGGTATAGAAAGGGTAGATAGGGATAAGCTTTTTCTCAGGGTCAGGGATTCAGTAATGAGAGGTCATGCGTTCAAGGTGATAGGTGAAAAGTTTAAGGGGGATATAGACGGCAAGTACTTTACACAGAGGGTGGTAGATGCCTGGAACACGTTGCCAGCAAAGATAGTAGAGGCAGGCAAGGTAGATTCATTTAAGATGTGTCTGGACAGATGCATGAGTAGGTGGGGAACAGAGGGATACAGATGTTTAGAAATTAGGCAATAGGTTTAGACAGTGGATTTGGATCAGCTCAGGTTTGGAAGGCTGACTGGCCTGTTCCTGGGCTGTAAATTTTCTTTGTTCTTCTTTGGTTTTACAGAATTTGAATATTGTTGGAAATTGACACATTTTGTGAACTCTTTCCTTACTTACCTTAATGGGCGCCATTCTAGACTCCTATCCACCCTTGAAATGGGAGACCCTAATGAGATCCCTCTCTTTGATGCCTTGGTTAAGAAATTGTCTACTGCAAAGGTACCTTCACTAGTCAGAATACAAGGTGAAATTCCTACAGTTCTATGTGCAGTGAAATAGACATGCATCAGAGCCATCATGTGGGGCTAATGGCTACTCTAATCAGATCATTTCTCATTCTGCATCGCAAAATTATGAATGGACCTAAGGCTGTCCTCTAAAGTGCCCCACTACCTCAGACAAGGCATCTCAAGCATTTGAGCAACAGATGAAGCTACTTTTTCATGCTGCTGTTTACACTGGCAATATGAGTGGTATTCCCCACTATCAAGATGCCGTCATCAAGCCAAAAAGATGTTCTCCCTTTCGCACAAAATAACTAATGAAGTAAACGAATTTCATCAGTGTGATGCTAGTTTTATCAACTTATTGTTCCAAATACTGGCAGATCATATTAAACAGCATATTCCTTCATCTGTGTATGACAGACAAAATGCTCAGTGTTCCCAACTTGCACTTGTAAAATTTTCAACACGGTTTCCATTATTAGATGTGATTTGCAATTGTGAATCACCAATTCAGGGTCACAGTGTAATGTACCTGTGGGTACTGGAGGCAGCAGGGCCCTGTACTTTGAAGACAGGAAAATTATGTAGGCATACTGCCTGTTTAAATGCAACAAAATAAGTGACAACAAGTTCATTTCTCAAAACAGTGCCTTGATAATCAATTAGCTTTGTTTAAAATTTGATGAAGCTTGATTTTTTTTATTTTATTTAAAACTGTTTACAACAAACAGTTACATTTACAGCTGTATACAAGGGAGAGGAGCAGCAAAGCAGGCCCCAAACCCTGCAGTTCAAACAGTTTACAGGGACATGAGGACAAACCTCAAATCCCAGTTTAATACTCCTGTTTATTTTTTTTAATTATTATTTTATTAAACAAATTACGAAACAGTTTACAATAAACATTTACAGCTGTGCAAGAGACAGCAATTTTACAAGGGAGAGGAGCAGCAAAGCTAGGCCCCAAACCCTTTGATGAAGCTTGATTGCTGACTGTCTCTCATCATTAACTGGTGCATTAACTGGTGCATCTCAACCAATCAGAATCTACAGCCAATCAGCATTCACCTTTCAAACATCTTGTGTTCTCTTTACCTTATGATTTATCCTACGTGTGACAGGAAATTTCTCAAGACTTTGCTGAGAAAAAGACACTTTGATAATATCTAACTTCTGTACTGCTAGATCACAATGTAGATCAGATCTTGTTCTTTGTGTGTTACATATTGCATAAAGCCCCATCTTGCAGAATAATTGCATATTACCTAGTAGAAAACACCTGTCAATACCTCATCCTATTTTCAAATCTCCACAAGCTCTTGCTCCTCCCTATGTTTGTAATTACCTCCAAACCCTCAACCTTCTGAAATATCCAATTATAATTGCTATAGCATTGGTGTCCAGGTGTTCGTTACTTAGGCCTCAAGATCATGAATTACTGCCCTACATCTTTTAACCTCACTATTCTCCTTTTAAGATATTTGTTAAAACGTCTCTTTGCTGAAACTGGTCCCAACTGACCGAATATCACCTGTGTGGTATACAGCGAAATATTGTTTAATAATAATCCCGTGAAGCAGCTTGAGAAATTTCATTATCTTAAAGGTAATTTTTAATTTGAATTGTTGTTGTTAGCCACACAACTCTTTTACCCTGATCAATTGTACAGAAGACGTTAATGTTTTTTGTCTTTATTTTAAGAAATGTAAGGCTTGGCTGTTATACCCTGGTCATCGAGTAAATTGTAACAAAAATTCCATAAGACATGTAATGGGCCGATAGGACAATGTCTCCCTGCAATAAATTGACAGGATCCCGAAATCAATTAATCATATTTTATAGATTTTAAGCATAGGAAAGTATGCGGTACTGTTTACTTTGATTCTTGGTAACTCTTGCATTCATAGAGTAAAGGACCTTTCTCGTGCCCTCCAAAGCTGTGTTTATAGATTGGAAACGTGGGGAGTAGAGCATCACTGAGGTCATTAGAATTCAATTCCCCTGTCGTCAGAATATTTTTCTCTTTGTTAGCTTGCTGATGGAGGCACATTTTCTGCCTTTGTAACAGGTATTTGGAAATTCCTACCTGTTTTTGTAGGCGATTGCTAAACGGTTGATGAAACAGTCAGTAATAAGTGAGGAAAGTTAATTGGCTAACCAAACAAAATACTTCATCCAGCTTCTCGCTTGAAGAATGAGTTACTATATAAGGACTATCAATTGATCTAGCACAAAAGACAAACATATTTATCAGCATCAAAAATTAAGTTTAAGCTTATAATTTGCGTAAAAGTTGATTTTCTTTTCTTCTGCTAAGAATTGTTGTAATCACATTGGCCTCAGATTTTCATTTCAGAAACAAATATTTCATTCACTTCAAATTAACACATCTAGAAGCTGATGTGACTATGTTGCCAAGAAGGTGAAAGTGACTTTCAGACACACTCACAAGCAGCAGAGTGTGCACTCTGACCAAAACATGCCATCTCAAATGAAGTGCAAAGCTGGTTTCAACTAAATGTTTAACATTTTGCGAACTTGTCATGTAATGTGTCCTGTATCAAGGGAATGTGGTATTTTTGAAAACCCTGAATGTTTATGCCCTTTAGAAGATGCCGAAAACAAAATGCTCCAACAGAACCCAGACCAACTGCCAACCAGCGTGTAGCGAAATGAGTCCTCAGATTATCAGACTGGTCACATTGTCAGCAGAAATGTGGTTTGCATGGATGCATTTAATTGGGCTAACTTAAACCCTACCTCTAGCAAACATTTACAAGCAACTAATGAAACTGTTTATGGAATTAAAATGCCTCATATTGGAGTGGAGCATTATGATTATTCAGAGGTCGCCAAAATTCAGCTTCTAGCCGTTGGACTGTGGCAACATACAAATACCCACGAACACCCACCGGTAACAAGACTGAAATGCCAGTGAAATTTGAAATGCTTAGCATCCAATCTATGGAATAGAAAGGTTTAAAAACAGTTCCAATGAAAAACACAGGACGTGGGGAAAACAGGATTCACAGTGAATTAGGACTTTCTATGCATGTCTGTAACAACTGTTGAGTGTGTGGTGCTGGAAAAGCACAGCAGGTCAGGCAGCATCCGAGGAGCAGGAGAATCAACGGTTCGGGCATAAGCCCTTCACGTAACAACTGTTGGAGGGATGAGCATGAAGTTGTGGATCAATTAATATGGGGAAATAAGTGTTGTGATACGTGTTCACATAACTGATGAGATCAAGAAGAACCTATGAATAATACACACACTGCTGTTATGCCAGAGACATCAAATATCTCCAGTTTAACTTTTGGATGTATTCTGGGATGAACGTAAATGTTGAATGGAATATGTGGACCGTTAATAGATAAACTGCCTCAATGATGACTGGAAGTATGCTTCAGGCTCTGCTTTAATGTTTTGTCATCAAATCTTGCGACCAGTTAATACGCAAACTGTTGTTAGATTATTCAAAAACTGCAAGATATTCAGTTCAGTGATGGAAAGGAAGTTAGTGTTTTCAAAATGATCCCTTTGCAAAGTGTTAGCACCAGATCTGACCCAGAGCGAGATCTTTAAGATGATGTGATAGTTACACATGGATGATTATGATGTACTCATTTACGGCTGATGTCAAAGATAATGTATTTGGTTTTAAAATATTGACTGTAGTCAAAGATTTGCTTGTATAATTAATTCATTTAATGATAAATAATTGAATTTGTAACACGTTTTATATTTCAAAATGATGGCTACCTACATAAACTTAAATTATCATTTTAGTTTGCACCATTTCTAGAAGGACTTGTTGAGGCTCCACACTTTAGTTGATATGCTATGACCTTTGGCATTAATATTAACTTGGTGCTGGGAATGGCTGCTCTCTTTGGAGCCATATCTGAGCAGGATTAAGTGTCTCAGGGAAATGAGTGAAAATGGAGAGCATTGTCAAAATTAGAGAAATATGAGTTGTGTTTGAAGACGTTGGCTTTTTTTTGTGCATCTTTTAAATTTTATTGCAGAATTTCTTATTTATCCATGGTTGTCACTGGCTAGACAAGCATGAGTTGTTCATCTCTCATCTCCCAGTTGACAGTTCAGAGCTAACCACATTGCTGTGGTTCTGGAGTCGTTAGGCCAGATCAGTAAAGGACATTAGTGAACTACATGGTTTTTTCCTTCCAGTTGACAATGGTTTCATGGCCATCCTGGATTCTTAATTCCAGACCTTTTACTGAATTCAAATTCCAACATCTGCCATAGCAGGACTCCAACCTGAGTCCCCAGAGCATTACCTGGGGGTCTCTGGTTTAATATATCAGCGATATATCTCGACCATTGCCTCCCAGATGTTTTGATGCTGTCCCAGATTTTGTTTATTTGAATTCAGATTCTTCATCCATCATGAGGGAATCATGCCCATCTCCTCAAACTTTATTCTGGATTTTTAGTCTAGCAATATTACTACTTTACATCACCTCCCTGATACTGCGTAGTGTTTAGGTTTACATCTCGATGGTAAAAGTAATCATTTTGCATAGACCTATATGAGAGAATATTTGCACTAGAGCTATGACCTGTTTGTGTTTTTTGAAGGTATCTATGGAAATATTTGTTGATTGCTGGCTTTGAACAGTCTTCGGAAAAGTCCTACAGCATGGTCCAGTGAACTAGCTGAATGTTGCTTTTGTGACCAGAAATGTACAAAGAAATTCTTTCAGCCTTGAAGCAATTCAAGCAATATTTATTATTGAGTCTGGTAGACATAGTACATTGTGTACCATTTAATTACATTCCAAGTTGTACATATAGAATTATGAATGGATGGAAGTGAGTAATAGGCTGTAACTTAACTGGTGAGGGAGGAGTTGTTCACATGACTTTGCAAGGCTGTATGCTTTATGAATTTTTTAAAAATTATCTATTACGCTTTCCAAATAAAGTGTCAGGCAGCATCCAAGGAGCAGGAGAATCAGCTCTTCAGGAATGAGGCTTGTGGACCGGGAAGTTGAGAGATAAATGGGAGGGGTGGGGCTGGGGGGTGAAGGTAATTGGGAATGCAATAGGTAGATAGAAGTGGGAGGTGATGGTGGTACGTTGGAGAGGAGGGTGGAGTGGATAAATGGGAAAGTTGATGGAGAGGTCAAGAGAGCGCTGCTGAGTTGGAGGCTTGGGACTGGGATAAGGTGAGGGGAGGGGAAATGAGGAAACTGGTGGAATCCACATTGATACAATGTGGTTGCAGGGTCCCAAGGCAGAGATGAGGCATTCTTCCTCCAGGCGTTGGGCGGAGAGGGTTTGGCTATGGAGGAGGCCCAGGACCTGCATGTCATTGACAGAGTGAGAGAGGGAGTTGAAGTGTTCAGCTGCGGGGCGATGGGGTTGGTTGGTGTGGATCTCCCAGAGATGTTCTCTGAAATGATCCGCAAATTAGCATCCTGCCTCTGTAGAGGAGACCACATCAGTTGCAACGGATACAGTAATTAACACCTATTGCATTCCCAGCTACCAACCCTGCCTCCTCCACACCTCTCCCCCCCCCCCCCCCCCCCCCCTTCCCATTTATCTCTCAGCTCCCCAGGCATCAAGCCTCATTCCTGGTGAAGGGTTTAAAACATTGCCTGATACGTTGATTCTCCTGCTCCTAAGATGCTGCCTGATCAGCAATGCTTTTCTAGCACCACAGTCTCGACTCTGATCTCCAGCATCTGCAGTCCTCACTTCCTCCTTTACAAATAAACGTTCAAATAATGACAGGATTATGCAATGCCAAATTGGCGACATTGCAAATAATGTGATGTTTTTCAGAAGTGCATTTGAGGGCATTGTTTTTCCAGATGTAGGAAGGAAAGTCTAGTTATCTAGTCTGATGTTCCAGTAGAATCCAAACTGTCTGTATTCTGGTTTATATAAATTTATTAGTTTATCGGCCAGAACTTGTTTTGTGAATAGATGAAGCAGCTTAACTACTCCAACTTTGCTCAGTGGTTGATTGTCTAGATCCTTTTCTGCATCCATCTCTCATTATGCTACTGATCATGTGATTGAAAAGCTTGGCTCGTTTCTACATTTTTAAGAATTTACTCTTTTATGGAACGTGAGCCCTACTATCAACACCAGCATTTGTTTCACTTCCCTGATTGCCTTTGAACTGATCATTTTGCTGAGCAGTTTCAGAGGACAGTTAAAAATCAACCCCTTACCTGGTGTGGAATCCTATATCGGCCGAGGTGAATGTAAGCTTTCCCAGCTACCTCTCCCCAACCCCACCCCCTCCCGTTATATCTCTCAGCCCCGACCCACAAGCCTCATCCCTGATGAATGGCATTTGCCCGAAATGTTGATTCTCCTGCTCCTCCGATGCTACCTGATCTGCTGTGCTTTTCCAGCAGCGCACACTCAACTCGTATGTAGGCCTGACCAGATAAAGATGTGAGATTTCCTTTCCTAAGTAACATTAATGTACCAACTGGATTTTTAAAAAATCAATTGTTTTATTTATTTACTAGCTTTTAACGCCAATTTTTTATGGATTGAATTTAAATTCCACTGGCTGCTACAGAAGGATTTGAACCCATTTCTCTGAAGTCTTAGTCTGGGCCTCAAAATTATTAATTGAGTGACTCTCCCATCAATATCTCCATCGTTTGTAGCCACCATCTGAAAACTGACATGAGATTGCTATACTGGTGGGATTGGGTGACCTGGTTGACAGTTATGATTTAGCCCCTCAAGTGAGCGACTATTCATTTTAAGGAAGTAGATTCAGTGACATGGAAACAACCATACAATAATCTCCTTTCTTCCCCAGCCTTGCAGTGTCCTTTGGTTCTCTCCGATATGAATTGCTAAACCTTCTATTTAGTACTTTGTTTAATAGTTGCCTAATGTAAGTGACTTTCTGTGAAAATGTATGATCTGTATCAGCATGGAGTGTATCAAAGACACAGCTGATTCTTCTGGCAAATTCCACCTTTTCATGTGGCAAGTCTAGTTCTTCCCTCTTCACTTGCACCCTCCCCACTGAGATCTCTCGACAACTTGAGATCAGCAACCTTAGTGCAGGTGGGCAATGGTTTGTCTGCAATTTGGATGCTTTGAAATAATGCTGTAACTATTGAGGGAGATTTGAAGTGTTTAAAATGTTCAATTCTAGGCCGTAAAAACCTTGCATTTTAATTTTCATATGTTAGATTGCAGTTCTTTGTTTTGCTACATCACCCAATACATGAAAACACAACATATCATAATTCTACATTGCCTATTGGTTGAGGTTGCTATTTTGTTATCTGATATATCTAATGCTATGTGTGCCCAAAATTGTGTTTAGCCCTTGATTCACTGAATTCAAATCATTAAATTCAAATTTGCCATTTGACTAAGTGCTTGCTGTTGAAGTCGTCATTATTTTTCATTTATCCAAGGATCAGAAAAAGGTTGTTAGACACCTATTTGTACTTTAATGAGTACAATTTCAAACTACTCAACCTCACTTCATTAGAAAATTCATCCTTTCCTGGATAGACCCTAGTGAAATTTCTTGTGGTCTGTCTCCAATTCTAGTTGCCTTTGGTAAGAGGCTGTCTATTAGCAATATTTCACCATAAACCAAAACCTTTCATTTCCAGAAATGTGCCTATTTTTTTCTTTGGCTTCTAAGTTAACTTAGTCTGCCTTTCTGTCATTGAACATGGTTCTGCCAGCGTTCCCGCTTACTCTTCATTTCCTCATTTTCTCTCTCATTCCCTGAACAATCATCGAGTCTTTCACCGCCATGCGCTTTTTTGGCTTGGATCAATTCCTGTCATACACTACCAGACATCAGGAAGAGCGCAAGACCAAATAAGTCATTAATGTTACGAAATTGACATTTTGAACAAACCTGCTGAAATTTGTCAGTGACTAAAGAAGTTTGTTTATATTGTCTCTTAATCCTCCTAGACCCTTGTTCCTCTCCAAGTTGTTCAAAATTCATATTGTGAATTATTGATCAAGAACTGAAATGTCTGTGTGACCCCATTTGTATGTATTAAAATAGATACTGCAGACATGCATCTCTTTTACATTGAACTTCTACAGAGAAATAAGATATTTGGCAGAACTGGTCTTTCTTGGTATTGATACTCCCACACTACTTCATCCAGCCGTAACTGCATATCTTCCTTTGTGTAAGTCCTTACATAGTTTTCCTTAAAATAGAGTCAGAGATATACAGCATGGAAACAGACCCTTTGGTCCAATTCATCTCTGCCAACCATTATCCTAAATTCATCCAGTCCCATCTGCCTGCATTTGGCGCATATCCCTCTAAACCCTTCCTTTTCATATACCCATTCAGATGCCTTTCAGATGTTGTCATTGTACCAGCCTCTATCACTTCCTCTGGCAGCTCGTTCCGTACCCACACTACCTTCTGCGTGAAAGAGTTGCATCTTAAAACCCTTTTCAATCTTTCCCCTCTCACCTTAAACCTATGCCCTCTATTTTGAACTCCACCATCCCTGGGAAAAGACATTGCCTAATTACCCTATTGTTGCCCCTCGTGCTTTTATAAACTTCTCTGCCTCTGACATTACAGCAAAATTCAGTCCAATCAGCCTCTCCCTAATCCTCCAAACTGGCAACATCCTTGTAAATCTTTTCTGAACCCATTCACGTTTCACAACATCCTTCCTAAAATAGGGAGACCAGAATTGCACACAATATTCCAAAAGTATCCTTATCTGTTCTAAAAGAGTGATCCCTAATTGTGAAAGATTGTTTCCCCCATGTTTTGGACTGACTGACTGACCACAAGTGGAGATATCTTTCCACACCTATCTTGTCAAAACTATTCAAGATCTTATATACTTCAAATAGATTACTCTGACCACTCTTCTAAGCTCCAGTGAAAATAAGCCCAACATGTAGGCGGCACGGTGGCACAGTGGTTAGCACTGCTGCTTCACAGCACCAGAGACCCGGGTTCAATTCCTGCCTCAGGCGACTGTCTGTGTGGAGTTTGCACGTTCTCCCCGTGTCTGCGTGGGTTTCCTCCGGGTGCTCCGGTTTCCTCCCACAGTCCAAAGATGTGCGGGTCAGGTGAATTGGCCATGCTAAATTGCCCGTAGTGTTAGGTAAGGGATAAATGTAGGGGTATGGGTGGGTTGCGCTTCGGCGGGTCGGTGTGGACTTGTTGGGCCGAAGGGCCTGTTTCCACACTGTAAGTAATCTAAAGTAATCTAATCTAATGTCCAGTCTATTCTGTCAAGACAACTCACTGATTCCTGGTAAACACGAAGTAAACGTTCTCTCAACTGCTTCCAATGCAGTTGTGTTCTTTCTTAAATAATGTAGTATTCAAGATGTGTTCTTAACAATGCTATATGTAACTGAAGATTAAAATTGTTACTTTAACATTCAATTTCTAAAGAATAGCATCTCATTAGCTGCCTTGATTATGTGCTGTATCTGCGTACTAAACTTTTGTGACTTATGCACTGGAGCACCTAAATCTCTTGACACTTCATATCCACAGTCATTATCTGTGAAAGTGATGTTCTCATTTCTTCAGCCTCTCAAAGTGAGCTTCTTCACATTTTCCCACAGTGAATTGAATTTAATTAGCTTTGTTGTCACATGTATTCAAATGAGTACAGTGAAAAGTTTATACGTCTCCTCTACAGTGCCATCTTAGGTACAAAGGTACCTGGGTACGGCTTCTTCAATCACAAGAGCTTAGAAAATACAGAAATACAAGTTTAGATAAGCAGTTTTCCACCCAGACCACGCTGACATTTAGATTCCAGACTGCACTAGGCTTCACCTTGAAGATCGTGACACAGGGAAATTGTTCTAGTATCACCTGAAGATCAGGAGACCATGCCAAGGCCGCATCAGCCTAGAGACCACCATGCCAGGCCAGGATGCTGCTATATCAAGCTGGGAACACCATCACAGGAGGTTGTTACACCAGGCTGATAGGCCACGTCTCGACATCAGAACTGAGGCCTGGAGAGAAGAAGGCAAAAAGAACAAAAAGAAGAAATACGGGCGGAGTGGATGAGTTCCAGCTGAAACGTCCAACTCCATCGCCATTTTGAGTACGCTCCGTCTGCCAGATTTTTACACACTTGATGACCTATGCATCTGCAACCTCTGTATGTCTTTGCAGCATAATTACCTAATCAAAATAAACAAGGAACAGAAGCTTCCAAATATACACGATTGTCACTCGATGTGATCTCTACCACAAGTGAAAATAATGTATTAACTATATTTAATTCTAATTCCTTTACAGTTTTATGATTAGCATGTTGAGAAAGACTACAGTTTACAATTTAATGCCTTAAATTCAGTCTTTGCCAGCAATGCTGTTATGTTTACAACTTCTTTTTTATAGCTGTGTTAGTTCTGTCCTTTTATGTCATGTAAGTCTTGTGCAGCCAATGGCAACACCAAAGTAAAATTGCCAGGCTGAGTAAGGCTGATAGATGTAAGACCAAATAAAAGCATTCCTAACCGCCAAGAAGTTGCCTTTTGGCACAGTGTGAGATCCATGCACCAGGAGCCAGCAGCACTAACCTGACACTCAACCCAGGATGAAGATGTCTTCAGTTCATTGTCTACCTCAAATTGCTGCCATCATTGCCTGTTTGTGAGAAACTTACAACTATCAGTACTTCATCTCGTGAAAAACAACTTGGCAGTTTGGCTAGACAATTCGAAACCTTGAGAGGATGCAGTCTGTTGTAATACTATTGAGTATGTTCAACAGTTTCGGCAAACAAACTGAAGTTTCCATCTTTGAGGATTATGGATTCTCAAACATTAAATCTATTTGAGGCTGAGTTGGATAGATCGTTGATGTGTCATGGAATATGAGAAGTGGTCAGGAAGGTTGTGGCAGACCATCATCCATGATTGTACTGAATGGCAGAGCAAGCTCAGGGGCTGGTTTTCTTGTACTTTTGCAGCATACTTATCGTTCTATCAAGCTGGTGTTTTGTTTTGCACACGCTAAGAAAGCTGACATTAATAATCCTTCAAAAAGGCAATGACTCACCTTAGCTAAGTATAGATAAGGCAACGATTTTTAAAACATGTTTCTCTATTTATAAATTATTTCCCAAGTTCGGTCAACCTGACCTCATCATCCCTGCTGCCAAGCAAGCAGGTGGGGCAACTTTCTGCACTTTGCTGCCAAAATTCCCATTGTCTGCTGTGACTTTCTCCAATTTCCTCCCTGCCCCCTCCCAAAAGAAGACTTCATTCATTTAAAGCTCCTTCCCATTGTGCTTTAAGTGACTTTAATCTGGGGATTTGTATTTTTCATCTCATATTTCAGTATTCTTATACTGCATCAAGTTTAGCTGAAACTAATTCTGATCATTGAATATCTACAGTAAAGAAAAAGGCTATTCACCCCCATCATATTTGTTCTGGCCCTCTGAAGGTGCAGTTTATTTAATGCCACTCTCTTGTCTTTTCCTCAAAGTGCTGCAAACCTTTCTTTTTTAGACAATGATCCAATTCCCATTTTAGAGCCTCAGTTGCCTCCACCACAGTGTCAGGCAGATCCCAACCACTCTGAGTGGAAAAGATTTTCCTCATGTCGCTATCGTTTCTTTTGCCAGTTGCCTTAACTTTGTGCCTTCTGGTTCATGATATCCATCTATTCTGTTCAACCTTTGTGATTCAATATACATTTATCAAATTTCCTTCCAATCCTCTTGTCTCCAAGCAAAATTGTCCCAATTCCTTCATTCTTTCGATCTAACCAATGTTCCTCATCCCTGGAACTCCACATACGAATCTTCTTCATATCCTTTTAATGCTGTCACATCGTTCCTAACATTGTGGCTCCTAGAACTAGATACAGTATTCACTTGAGGCTGAAGCACTTTTTTTTTTGCAGATTATCACTAATTTCCTTATTTTGTCCTCTGCCCCTATTTGTAAACCCTTGGATTCAGTATGTTGTAATAACCAAGTTTTCAACCTGTTCTACCAACTTCAATGACTGAAGCATATATACACCCAGGTCCTTCTGCTCCTCCACCCTTTTATAACTGTGCCTTTTACTGTTACGTTCTTCATACCGAAATTCTTCATTGACCTCCTTCTGTTTCATCATGTTTCCAAGTTTTGTATCATCTGCACATTGAGATTGGGCCTTTCACAACACAGCCCAGGCTGTTAATATATATTAGAAAGAACAGGAGTCCTGACACCAATCCTTGAGGATCTCTACTATAAACCTTTCTCCTTATTTTAAAAAAAACAACCATTTACCATTTCTGTTTCCTGTTATTCAGCTATTATTAAATCTATGTCTTGCTCATTCCATGAAGTCTAACTTTATTTACAGGTTGGGTGTTTGCCACTTTGTGAAATGCATGTTTGTAAGTTTGGTCACTGAACTGGAAGGTTTGTTTTCAGACGTTTTGTCATCATGCTAGGTAACATCATCAGTCAGCCTTGTGAAATGCATCTTTGAAGTCCATCATCCATATGACCCTCATCAGCCCTGTCTGTTACCACCTCAAAATAAAACTCTGGCAAATTAGTTAAATATGATTTACCTTTAATAACTCCATCCTGACTTACCTTAGTTTGTTTTATTAATTCGTGGGATAAGGGCATCACTGGGTAGGTCAGGATTTATTGCCCAGAGTGCAGTTAAGAATCAACCATGTTTCTGTGCAGTTGGAATCACATGTCGGCTGGACTAGATAAGGATGGCAGTTTCCTTCCCCAAAGGACATTAGTGAACTAGATGGATTTTTTCTGACAATTGGTAATGGATTCATGGTCATCATAGACTATTAATTTCAGAATTTTTTAGTATAGAATTCAAATTCTACGATCTGCCATGAATGGATTTGAACCTGGATCCTCAGAACTTTATCTGGATCTCTGGAGACAGTCCAGCAATAATATCACGAGGCCATCGTCTCCCTTACGTTTATCCCAAGGACTGTCATGTTGTCCCGAATTGTCATTTCTGAAAGCTTTCCTATTACCAAGGGTAAAATAACTGACTGGTAGCTGCCAGTCTTTATACCTTTTTTCAACAAATGTGTAATATATGCTTTTCTCCAGTCCTCTGGAAACACATCTGAGTCTAAGGAGAAAAGGTGAAAAATAATGGTCAATGGTTTCTGCATATTTCCCTCCATATCCTTGAATGATCCTGGTGTTATACCAACATTAAGAACAGGCTGCCTATCCAATACCACTGCCTAATTTTTAAAATCTTCAATATCTGGACTACCTCCTGTTTCACCATGGCTTCGGCAACATCTTCTAAGTGCAAAGTATCTCTACCTTTGCGGTACTTAAGCAATCACTTTCGTAACAGCAGCCCATTGTTCACTTCGTGTTTTGCCTGCTAATCTTTGACTCAAATTTATCTGGGGCCCAATTTACCCATACCAATTCAAAATTAGCTTTTCTCCCTGGTTTGGTTTGCTTCTCCATTCTCATTGACAATGTAAACCTCATTATACGTCAAGATCATTGGCCCCTTTGTGTCCCCCTATTGAAACTTGATGTACATGGCAAGAACCAGATTCACCAAGCATCCTTTCCCAGTGAGCCAAAATGTATTGCTATAGAGAATTCTTCTGAACACATTCTAATAACTCTTCTCTGCCCTTCACGTTCACCAGTCCATGTTTAAATAATTTAAGACCCCCATTATTACTGTTTTAAAAAATATTTTTTGCAATTTTCTGTAACTTCCTTACAAATTTGTTCCTTAATATGAACTAGCTTACGGCCTATTGATTATCCTGAGCAATACAAATGCATCCTGATTTGTTTGTTACCTCAAACTAAATAGATTCCGTCCTTAAACCCTCTGTGGTACTAGGGAGAATATCTTCATGTTTTCCTTTAATCAAACCTGCCTTTCTTTATCTTTTCCTCAACGATTTACCTGCACTTCCACACGTCATTTACTGTATCCATTGTTCCTGATGCGGTCTCCTCTAGACTGGGGAGACAGGACGCCTACTTGCAGAACCCTTCAGAGAACATCTCAGGGGCACCTGCACCAACCAAACCCACTGCCTTGTGGCAAACACTTTAACCCTTTCTGCCACTCCGCCAAGGACATGCAGGTCCTGGACCACCTCCATCGCCAAACCCTAACCACAAGACACCTGGAGGAAGAACACCTCATCTTCTGCCTTGGGACCCTCCAACCACACGAGATCGATGTGGACTTTACCAGTTTCCTCACTTGCCCTCCCCCCCACCTTATCCCAGATCCAGCCTTCTAATTCTGCATCGCCCTCATGACCTCTCCTGCCTGTCCATCTTCCTTCCCACCTATCCGCTCTACCCTCCTCTCTGACTTATCACCATTACCTCTAGCTTTATCTACATATTGCATTCTCAGCTACCTTCCAGCCCACCTCAGCCCCATCCCTCTCCCATTTATCCCTCTACCTCCTTGACTCAGAAGCTCATTCTTGATGAAGTGCTTATGCCCAAAATGTCGATTCTCCTGCTCCTCAGATGCTGCCTGACCTGCTGTGCTTTTTCCAGTACGACACTCATGATCTTGTTCTATTTAATATCCAGTCCTGCCTTTCTTTTGACCACATCTCTATTATCACCATGTTGTAATTACATGTGGTTATCTGCACCTGCGATTCACCAATTTTATTTAACACACAGCACTTTGCCATTCATGCTTTCTTTCTCGCATTGTACCTACTTAACATCTTAATTCCCCCTTATTTTCTTTGCACTTTGCTACCCCTTTTTAGTCTGTCTTCCTGGTTTCCATACACTGCCATATGAGTTTAAAACCTCCCCAGCAACACTAACAAATTGATTCCTCAAGGAATCAGTCCAACTGTATTTGGGTGCAATGCCAGAATTGATCCCAGTACCTCAAAAATCTAAAGCTTTTCCTGTTGTATTCCATGTATTCATATATTGCTATCTTATTTCTATACCTGTGTGGGATACCAGCTGTAATCCAGCGAACCTTTTTAAGGCCATGTTTACTAATTTTCTACCTATCTCCCTAAATTGATACTATAACTAAGTGGAGAGAAAATAGTTCCTTTAGCAAGAACAGTGGAGTTCAAATGTAAATATGTCTTCATTTTAAATCTTTAATTGTTTTCACTTGTCTTCTGAAAATGTGGCACGTGTGATTTGTCTCACTGAATCATGGGGGTGGAGCTATGAATACAGCAATCCTCAACTTGGGCAGAAAGACCTTTTGCTGTGAGGCGCGTGTTTTTATTGTTCAGGCAGGCGAATACTTAACAGGTGTGCTGTATTTGCCAAGGCTGGATTCCAAACTGGCCACATCAGCCTTGGCATCCACGCTTCTCTACATTTTGAATGCCACGCTCTTAATCATAGTTTTGAATTCAAGTTTGCTTAGCAAATTATTTGCACTATTTAAATTGCAAAGAAAGGTATATAGTGGAAAGTGCTTGAATCTTTGTCTTCAACTGTACTCCCTCTTCAGTTTTTGTCTGCTCAACCTCAAGCATGTCATTCCCCAACTAATGTGGGTTAACTCGCTGGCATTTTCTATATTACAACAGTGACTGTGCTTCAAAAGTACTTTACTGCCTGTGTATTGCTATGGCACAACTTCAGGTAGTAAAGGCTTCTATAGAAATGCAAGTCTTTCTTTATTGGTGCTACTTCAAAGCACCTCACTAATTGTAAAAGCAAGCAGTATGACTGCTGGAAAGACACAGCAGTTTGAGCAAAGTCTGTGGGGGAGAGAAACAGTTAAACTCTTCAATTCAAAGACCTTTCATTGGGATGGCACTTGCTTTTCTGGCTATGTAGTACTTACCTACCTGAATCTGCTTTCCTTTTCCACAAATGCTGCCTGACCTGCTGAGTATTTTCAGCATTTCCTGATTCTACCTCACTCAGATATCTGATGGACCTTTCCCTTAAACAGAATTCCTTGCCCAGTGTTAAGGATGACTAGGGCTGGGACCTGAATGTGGAATATTTCACACTGTAATGCAAGAAAGCTATTTAGTTGATGATTAGCTCAGTCCTGAAAGATGTCTGTAATTTAAAAGATGTATCAATTTGGGTAGAGACAACAAATAGTAAAGATACGAGATCCCTTATGAGAGTACAGAGGTACCCCGGTTATCCGAAGGACATTGGCGGGGAGTATTGCGTTCGGTAATCGAATGTCAGATAATCAATGCCAGATAACGTAGTTAACCACACATCAGGACCTTGCCATCTTGTTCAGATGGTCCAAAGTTTGGTTAATCGAGGTTCCTCTGTAGTTGCACTTTAAGACAGAATTTATGGGAAGAAAGTTGTGGGACATGTAAGAAATGTACTGTGATAATCATGAGTGACTTTAATCGACATAGACAAGTGAATCATGTTGAAGAAAGTAGCTTAGAAATTAGTTCTTAGATTTTCTTTGAGCAATATGTTCTACAACCAACCATGGGTCAGGCAATTCTAGCTAATTTTTAATCAGCCTGTTCAGACATGTTGCAACACATGTCCAGAGCATGTGACACTCAAATCCAGACTTTCTGGCCCAATGATAGGGATACTACCACTGCATCATGAAAGCCCTTGTTTGCCTATTCCAGACTTGATAATGTACAATGAGACAGGATTAAACATTAAAGGGATAAAGAGGTCAGTGATCACATGATGATTGAATTTCGTGTTCAGTATGAAAAAGAGATTTATTAGTCCATGACAGTGACTTAAACCTAAATAAAAGAACATTTCGAGAGCTGAACTCGTTGAAGTGAACTGCGAAACCAGCTTAAAAGCAAAAATGGTAGAGTTGCATTGACAAGGACTTTAATAACTCAGCAAAGAATTATCCCAGTGAGAAAGAAAGACTCTTTGAGGAAGCTGTGTCTTCCTTGCCTGAATAAGGAAATTGTGATTGGTATTAAATCAAAAGAAACACTGTATAAATCTGTAAATGTTAGTGGTAGGCCAGAGGAATGGGCAGACTTAAACAACCACCAAAGAATGATTAAAAGTTAAGAAACCAAGAGTATGGAAGAAAACTATCTCATAATATAAAAACTTGAGAGTTTCTGCAAATATTTGAATAGGAAAAATGTTGCCCTGTGTAGAGTGAGCCTTAGCATTTGAAAGTAGGAAAAACAATGAAGAAGGCCTTGAACAGTATTTTCTGCCTTCACTGTAGAACATTTAAAATTCCCAAATATAATTGAAAATTAAGAGATTATAGAGAGGGATGAATTTAACAATAATCATCACAACAATAAATTCACCAGCAACCATTGAAACCTGCTAGCCTACATCGAAGGATCCTAAAAGAAATGACAGCGCAGTTACGCTGGTTAAATTTTCTGAATTTGCTTAGATTCTGGAAGGGTTCAAAGTTTGTGGGAAGATTTGTAGCTCGGATGCTCGTTGTTGTGGTTCTGTTCGCTGAGCTGGGAGTTTTTCTTGAAAACGTTTCGTCCCCTTTCTAGGTGACATCTTCAGTGCTTGGGAGCCTCCTGTGAAGCGCTTCTGTGCTGATTCCTCCGGCATTTATACTGGTTTGAATCTGCCACTTCCGGTTGTCAGTTGCTGTCCGTTGCAGTGGCCTGTATATAGGGTCTAGGTCGATGTGTCTGTTGATAGAATTCGTGGATGAGTGCCATGCTTCTAGAAATTCTCTGGCTGTTCTCTGTTTGGCCTGCCCTATAATAGTGGTGTTGTCCCAATCGAATTCATGTTCAAGGTTTGTGCGAAGATTTGTAGCTCGGGTGCTCGTTGTTGTGGTTCTGTTCGCCGAGCTGGAAGTTTTTGTTGCAAACGTTTCGTCCCCTGGCTAGGCGACATCATCCGTGCTCTGGAGCCTCCTGCGAAGCGCTTCTTTGATGTTTCTTCCGGCATTTATAGTGGTCTGTCCTTGCCACTTCCGGGTGTCAGTTTCAGCTGTCCGCTGTAGTGGTTGGTATATTGGGTCCAGGTCGATGTGTTTGTTGATGGAGTTTATGGCATTCATCCACAAACTCCATCAACAAACACATCGACCTGGACCCAATATACCAACCATTACAGCGGACAGCTGAAACTGACACCCGGAAGCGGCAAGGACAGACCACTATAAATACCGGAAGAAACATCAAAGAAGCGCTTTGCAGGAGGCTCCAGAGCACTGATGATGTCTCCTAGCCAGGGGACGAAACGTTTGCAACAAAAACTTCCAGCTCGGCGAACAGAACCACAGCGAATTCATGTTCTTTGTCATCTGAGTGTATGGCTTCTAGGGATAGCTGGTCATGTCGTTTCGTGGCTAGTTGATGTTCGTGGATGGGGTTGTTAGCTGTCTTCCTGTTGTCCTATGTAGTGTTTTGTGCAGTCCTTGCATGGGATTTTGTACACTACATTGGTTTTGCTCATGCTGGGTATCGGGTCCTTTGTCCTGGTGAGTTGTTGTCTGAGGGTGGCTGTTGGTTTGTGTGCTGTTATGAGTCCTAGTTAGCTTAGCATTTGTTATAGAATAAGGTGTATGAATATTACTTAGAAGATTTTAGCAGGATTCCCGAAAAATGATGATTTTATCAGCAAAATCAATATGATTTTATTAAAAGGAAGATGTGACAAATAATGTATTTGTATTTTTGATGAGCTAACATGGGTAAAGGAGAACTGGTGGATGTGGAGCGTTTGGATTTCTAAAAGATATTGGATAAGATGGCATGTCACGTCACATGTTGCTGTACAAGATTAGAGACATGATACAGACAATAACTTAGTACAGGTAAATAATTATTTAGCTAATACAAAGCAGAGAATAGCAATAAATTTTTTGGGGGGTTTGGCAAGTTGTAGTTAGAGAATTGCCTCAGGTCAGTGCTGAATTCTCAACTAATTAGTTGAAGGGATTGAATGTATGATCACCATGTTTTCCACAGAGTGCAAGGTATATAGTTATATAGGTTAAATGAATGGCAAAAAAAAAGCAAATTGAAGATAGGTGAGTAAATATGAATTTATCCATTTTGACAGGAAGAATAGAAAACCAGTCTGTGGTATAAAGGGAAATGGATTGAAGAACCCCATGGTGCTGAGCGATCAGAAGTCCTGGTGCATGAATCACTATGTTAGTATGCAGGCACGGAAATAATTAGAAAGGTTGTTGGAATGTTGTCATTGATGCAAGGGGAATGAAATCTAAGAGTAGGGATGTTTTATTTTAGCTGAACATGACATTGGTGAGTTCACATTTAGAACACCCTCCGCAATTTTAGTTTGCTTGTTGGAATCAGTTAAGAGAAGAGTTTGACTCATTCTCAGACGAAGGGCTTATTTTATGAAGGAGGGTTGAAGGCCTCTCGGTTAGAGTTCAGAAGAATAAGAGGTGATCTTAATAAAGTCATTAGATCTTGAGGGTAATGGACAGATGGATACTAGAAGGATGTTTACTTTTGTGAGAGATCCTAAAACTAAGGCCATGATTTGAAAAATAAGAGGTGTCCCTTTAATAACAGTAGTGGGTTTTTTTTGAGTGTTGTTAGTGTGGATTTATTTTTTTTCCATGAAGTAGCGGAGGCTGGGTCTTCAAATCTTTGTTTCTTTTGCCTCAAAATAGTTGTTTAATTAGTTTTTCCATCCAACATTTCATAGCTGAGTGGGTAAAGGCACTGATTTATGGAGGTTATGATGTGGAGGTGCCGGTGTTGGACTGGGATGGACAAAGCTAAAAATCACACAACACCAGGTTATAGTTCAACAGGTTTATTTGATACTAGCTTTCGAAGCGCTGCTCCTTCATCAGGTTGTTGTGGAGCAGGATCATAAGACCTAGAATTTACAGCAAAAGATTATCTCTCTACGCTTCAGGCTCTCTGCCTTTATTCCTGATGAAGGGCTTTTGCCCGAAACGTCGCGATTTTGCTGCTCTTCGGATGCTGCCTGACTGCTGTGCTCTTCCAACACCACTAATCCAAAATCTGGTTTCCAGCATCTGCAGTCATTGTTTTTAACCTAGCAAAAGATCAGTGTCATGCATGCAACTGGTACAATATATTGAACAATACGTAGATTGCTGTTGAGATCTGCCCTTTGTCCCAGGAATTAATCAAATAGCAAGATAAACTCAGTGGGTCTGGCAGCAGCTGTAGAGAGAAAGCAAAGTCAATGTTTTGAGTCTAGTGATCCTTCTTCAGACCTGCTGCATTTCTCCAGCTATTTCCGACTGTTGCTTTGGCTGGTGGAGTGTGACATCAGAGGACTTTTGATGATCAAGCCAGGTCCGAGCAAGACAAAAAGAGCCGAGATCATTCCACTAAATGCAGCTTTGACTGGCTGCTATTTGGTATCACCTGCCAGTCTTGTCTACAGTTATAGTTGCTGCGAAAGGATTTGATTGAAGGTGGTGCATTGTACTGTAAATGTAACAGCAGTCACAGACATTTTTATGTTTACTCCATTTTTTTTGCGCATAGACATGCTATTTAGTGCCGAGAAATTGTGCATGGTGATTCACTGAGAAGTCTAGTTGTGTAACTTAGCACGTTTACAGTCATTTAAGAAGTTGTGGTTAGACGCAAGTCTTGGAGAAATTGGACTAAATCCAGATATGCAGATGTCGGTCGTCAAAGAAAGAAGTGCCACTCAAACTGAAATTCATGGCTTTTTGAGGCATTGAAACCATTGCTAACTGCATCCTTTCAATATTAATCACTTTTGTAAGAGGAAAAAACATCTCTAGGGAATGTGTGCCTTTGATTTATTGAACTTTGTTGGATTATTTGGGTGCAATTCAAAAATCTTAAACAAATTGAGAAACCACATTCCAAGTAAGTCAGGTAAAACAAGAGAACTTGTGTGTATTGAGGATAGAAGCCAAGTAGTCTGTAAGATGTCACAATTTGGCACATAATACTTGTAACTTTGTTTTGGTGATGGGATCTCCTTGCATCTGGGTGACTGTGCAAACACAACCAAATTTCAGCATGTTGACCAAACACTAAATTAGTGTTAATTTGCAGGATAAATGCCTGCATATAGATGTGCAACTGGAGACAAGGGAAACTTACATAGTATTTTAATCATATTGGAGTCTAGATTAAAGTGGTGCTGGAAAAACACAGCAGGTCAGGCAGCATCCAAGGAGCAGGAAAATCGACGCTTCAGGCAAAAGTCCAAGGTGATTTTAATCATATTAGTATACCTACACCATACTGCTAATACAAAGGATATGAACTCCATCTCCATGGTTAGAATAACTAGAATACTGACTTTCGTTTAGGCTGTAGTAGGAAATTTGGGAAAGCAACTCTGAAATGAGATTGTGGGTTAGTACTACTATTTTGTTCATGTGAAAACTGCCCGCTAAATTATCGCTTCAGTGACCCTGGCTCATAAAAGAAAAGCATGATAGCACACAGGCAGCTTTTTGGCTCATTATGTCAGTTCTCTGAAAGATGTCACTGCTTAATTGCATAATGCAAACTACTCTTCTGTATTAATTTCAAGAAGAAACATTCCAAATTCTGAAGTCACTTTGCATATAATGAGGAATTCTCCTGTTCTATTGTTTGAAGTAGTGGTTACGTTGGTGTGTTGAATTTGGGAGATACATTTCACTGATTCTTGGGGGAGTATTCAGATAGCAGGAGCAGCTTTGCTGCCAATTTGTGCTCCAGGTTCATAAGTTGGCACGGAATGATAGTGTGCAGCTGTTGTCAGTGCAAGCTCTAATTTACACATTTACTGCTTTTTGTGGTGCTGCCCCCACATGTAATCTTGCTGCTGTGCCTCATCCCCTATTCATGGGATGTGATGATCAACGTTGCAAAAGATAAATTGCACAATGCTACTGGTTGAGTTTCTTTATGGGAGTTGTTGACTCATCTTGTGTGGGTTTGTTTCATCCTCATGAGTCAATGTTGGCAGTACCCCATCAAAGGTTTGAATTGAAACAGATGCTTTGACTAAATCAATGTTTATTTTTGCTATTGGATTTTTCTATATTATCTTTTCCTAGTGATAGGTGCTGAGATACAACCTGATGAGTAGTAGAGGCCACATAGTGCCTTAAATTTAAAATTCTGGACATTATGTTCAAATCCCTCCATGATTTTGCAAAATAAATGTCGAAATGCAAGTTGTTAAAAATCCATTCTTTGGTTGTGTCTTTGGACAGTGGATGTTGACAGATTAAATCAAACATGCAGTCAAGCATCCCACAGTTTATCAAGGCTCAACGAATATTGACCATATGACAATATGCTGGTAGATCTCTAAGCTATAAATAAGTTGTGGAAGTGTGTTATGGAAGAAATAACTTGTGTTTTGGAGGCATCACAGTTTTACAATACATTCTTTACAAATGAAATTGACGAAGGAAATGTTAGTATTAGAGCATGCCTTGAAAGCAAGAATAATTGCATTCACAAAAATCCATGTCATATCCTCCTTCATTTGTAATCTCTGGACAAGACTATCTTAATGGACCTCTGAGTGGATTTCCACAGCCAACCTTCTGTAGACTTGATGTTATTCATAACTCCCTGTTACCTGGTCCTAACATGCATCAAGCACTGTCTCTGTTTGAAAATTAACATTCCTATCTTCAATTCCTTCCATGGTTTTGCCACACCTGATCGCTGTATTGTCCTCCAGCCTCTCCATCCCTCTGATGTCCATGCTGTTCTGAATTTTATCACCTTAATTTTAATTGCTGTCCCATTGGTGGCCACGCCTTCAGATATCTAGCCCAAAGCTTTGAAATTGTCCAGAAATCCCTTAGCAACTCCCTAACTTCCCTCATTCCTTTAAGATGCTCCTTAAAACCTCCCTTGGACTTTGTTGTTAGTCATTTGCCCCATTTTATCTGGCTTGATAACTTGTTTTATAATGCCTCTATAAAGTACCCTGGAATGCTTTAAAGGCTACAGAAGCACAAATCATTGCTTTTATCCAAAGTCTAGGCTGGCATTTCAGGAGAATAGAAAGGGAATGCTACACTTGTCGATGAGGAATTAAAGAGAATCCCCACGTACTTGTTCAACTGGAATGCAAATGATGCTGTTAACAGGGGGTGTTCCCAATGTTCAGACAAAGAATTACAGGATTCAAAACATTAATTGTTTTTCTTTCTACAGTTGCTGCCAGGCATACTGAGTTTCTCCAGTGTTTTCTGTTAATGTTCCAATTGTTCTAGCTGTGGGTTCCAGCAAGAAATGTAGCTAGCTTAGATGGCATTTTATATTGCATTTTTAAATTCCAAGAACCTCAGTGGGTTAAGAGTTGGAACTTTGACAATTGTACAAAAAAACTCAAATAAAAAAGATATCCAGGAACATTGAAAGTCTTTTTAAACATATACACTCATAATTTAGAGAATATTGTTTATCTAAGTGTTAGATTCAAGTATTAGATGTAAAGCCCTTCCACCTCAGTGCTACATCAGAGAATTATTTACTGAATATATCCTTCACATTCTAAATGTCTTTAGAAACTTCAAACTGGGATCATCTCAGAACATTGTTGAACCAAAATATGTTAACTATTAACTGAACTCAAACTATTCCTGTTAATGCCATGCACTGTTGAGTGAACTACTTACCTCTTTGTTCTAAAGTAGTCAAAGATGCAATATGATACTACAATGCTTGCTCTTAAATGACATTACAATGCAGTCACCAGCCCAACATTAGGAATACATAATAGGATTTGTGGGTACAAGTTTGCATAACAACATGGTCTTAGCTTACTTGTGGACAGTATGAAATTATGTTGTTTGAAATAGTGTTTCTCATCTGGTTTGATCATCATTAAAAACTAATAGAAGTAGGGACTTCTTAACCTTCAAACCTCCATTTGCCTACTGCCTTGTTCTTTGGTTTTATGCATGATCATGGTTTTTCTTATCTGGTACTATTCCAGACAACTGTTTGCTCCATGACCCTGAACAGTCTGGACATCACAGTTAAAGTAGTACAACAGTTCCTTGTTCTCTCTAGCTTGTTATCTAAACTTCTCATTGTTACTGTGCTATACCTTTGGGATTATTAGTATTAAGTAGGATTGTTTAACCACCAATTTGTTTGATCATGGTTTTCCTGTGACCAAAATGACAATATTCATTTGCTGCATCTGGCTCTTTCTGTGCATCGTGTCTGCTTTATTTAACAATGCATAACTGACTGTACTTCAAAAAGTAGACCATTGATAGTAAAGCACTTTTTTGTATCTCCTGTAGATGCGATGAGGTGCAATATAAATGCAAATTATTTTTCTTTACTCAGCTAATTGTGTTTAAAACTGAACATTGTACAAAATCAGTGTTGAATATTGTTACATAGCCGTAATAATATTTTTTGCTCACAGCAGAGCAGAATAAAAAGTATTTTTGCTGATTCCTCTTTAGAATCTATCCTGGTTATTTGGTGGGTTTTTTTTGTGGCCATTAATGAGAAGAAAATTGTCCGAAATATTCCCATTATCTGTTGGAATATTGCGTGCAATTCTGGTCGTCTTCCTATCGAAAAGATGTTGTGAAACTTGAAAGGGTTCAGAAAAGATTTACAAGGATGTTGCCAGGGAGGAGGATTTGAGCTATAAGGAGAGGCTGAACAGGCTGGGGCTGTTTTCCCTCGTGCATCGGAGGCTGAAGGGTGACCTTTATAGAAGTTTACAAAATTATGAGGGGCATGGATAGGGTAAATAGGCAAAGTCTTTTCCCTGGGGTCAGTAAATCCAGAACTAGAGAGCATATAGGTTTAGGGTGAGAGGGGAAAGATGTAATAGAGACCTAAGGAGTAACATTTTCACACAGAGTGTGGTACCTGTATGGAATGAGCTGCCAGCTGAAGTGGTGGAGGCTGGTACAATTGCAAGATTTAAGAGGCATCTGGATGAGTATATGAATAGGAAGGGTTTAAGAGGGAAATTGGCCGGGTGCTGGCAGGTGGGACAAGATTGGATTGGGATATCTGGTCGGCATGGATGGGTTGGACTGAAGGGTCTGTTTCCGTGCTGTACATATCTATGACTCTATCAGTGACACTGCTCTTTCTCTTCCAGATGCTGACTGGCACACAAACATTAGGAATAGCCCATTCAGTCCTTCAAATTTGCTCCACCATTCCATTTGATTCAGGCTGATCATTCAACACTACCCTGTTCCTGCTTTCTCCCCCATATCCTTTGCTCCCTCAGGAGCTATATCTGACTCATTGAAAAGCATTGTGTTTTTGCCTTAACCATTTTCAGTGGTATAGTATTCTATGGGCTTGCCACTTTATGGGTGAGGAAATTTCTCCTCTTCTCCTCTTCTCCTAAATGACCCATCCTGTATTCTTAGACAGTGACCTCTGGTTCTGGATTCCTCAGTTGTCAGCAACATCCTGCATTTAACTTGTCTAGTTCTGTTGGAACTTTATAGGTTTCAATCAGATCATTTTGCACTCTCTCTCTAAGACCTTATTGAATGTAGTCCTAACTGATCCAGTCTCTCTTCCAAACTTCAACCTTGCTATCCAGAAGTCCATCTGGAAATCTTTGCACTCCTTCCTGAACCATCCTCAGATGAGACAAACACTGCACACACTACGCCAGGTGTGGTCTCTTGTTGCAATTATATCAAGATATCCCTGCTCCAGTACACACATCTCGTTATGAAGGCCAGCTTACTGTTTGTTACCTTCACTGCCTGCTGCATCTGCATGCTTTGTTCAGTACCTACAATATGTAATTCCAACACATAGATTCACATAAATAATGACATTCTGAAGAAAAGACACACCTGACTCAAAATTAACTCTGTTTCTATCTCTACTAATGTCAGATCTGCTGAGTTTCTCCAATATTATTTTGTGCCAGAGATTTGCATAGTGTTTCTCATATTTAAGTGCTTATCAGCAATTTACATTTGTACTGTGCTTTTACAGTAGTGTGGTATCCTAAGGCACTTCACAGAACCAGTGAATAGTCATGTTAATATTAATGGCGAAAGAAAGAGGAGGAAAAGCACAGAAAAAGAGATTCAGAAGACATAACTAGTGCCTGATCTGTAGAGGTAATGGTTGAAAAGTTGACTTCCCATGGCAGACTTGAAGCTTGGGCAACAATGAGGAAATCTAAGTCAGAGTGACTGGTAGCAGTGGTGATTGAGGAAGAATCTGAAGACACAAGGTGTATTGGATTCTTTTCTGGGCACAGGAGGTCATTAGACCTTGGTAAGGCCAAATACAATGGATATATTATTTACAGCTTTTTAAATTACTTTTGCATCATGAATATCCCATGGTACTCATCACTATTATTTTCATTTGTTTTGATGTAAGCGGATGGAATTGAATATAGTGCTAGTCAAATCTTCCAAATAATCATTAAACCTAAACACCAAGTGGCAATGCTTCTATCTTTCAGTAAAGTGGCAGTGAAGTAGGGCTTTTGAGCACGGGCATGTCAGCTGTGTCAACCTTTTTTGTTTTTCTTTATTTCTTTTTTCTCTTTATTTTACTTACCTCTTGTTGAAGAGCTTGGAAGCTCGCAATGGCAACATTGGTAGTGGCAAGTAGGCCCAGTGTGGACTTATGGCAGCAGCAACAGAGTATGTGTTTGGGTACATCAAGGCAACTCCAGCACCCACTCATGCTGATGTGGCAGAGGTGAGTTTGGGTTCCCAGTGGTGTCTGTGTCCAGTGCAGATACATGGAGGTGGCAGCTTGAGTTGAGCTTGGACCGGTGTGGTACCCAGCATCAGTGGCCTCTGCATTGAAGTGCAGCATGGAGTCATAGTGGCAAGGGTGTTTGTGGAGTATGGAAGAGCAGTGACTTTCATTCCAGCAGTGGTAGTGCAGTGAAGGGACTCATGCTTGGTCATGAGGCCAGTGGCTCGTGGCGGAGCACTTAGCAAAAAGGGCTGAAAAGTAGAAGACAGATCGTGGTGGTGGAGGGTTGTTTTTCAGACTGGAGACCTGTGACCAGTGGAATGCCATAAGGATCGGTGCTGGGTCCACTACTTTTTGTCATTTATATAAATGATTTGGATGTGAGCATAAGAGGTATAGTTAGTAAGTTTGCAAATGACACCAAAATTGGAGGTGTAGTGGACAGCGAAGAAAGTTAGCTCAGATTACAACAGGATCTGGACCAGATGGGCCAATGGGCTGAGAAGTGGCAGATGGAATTTAATTTAGATAAATGCGAGGTGGTGCATTTTGGGAAAGCAAATCTTAGCAGGACTTATACACTTAATGGTAGGGTCCTAGGGAGTGTTGCTGAACAAAGAGACTTTGCCGAGTGCAGATTCATAACTCCTTGAAAGTGGAGTCGCAGGTAGAAAGGATAGTGAAGAAGGCGTTTGGTATGCTTTCCTTTATTGGTCAGAGTATTGAGTACAGGAGTTGGGAGGTCATGTTGCGGCTGTACAGGACATTGGTTAGGCCACTGTTGGAATATTGTGTACAATTCTGGTCTCCTTCCCATCGGAACGATGTTGTGAAACTTGAAAGGGTTCTGAAAAAATTTACAAGGACGTTGCCAGGGTTGGAGGATTTGAGCTATAGGGAGAGGCTGAACAGGCTGGGACTGTTTTCCCTGGACCGTCGGATGCTGAGGGGTGACCTTATAGAGGTTTATAAAATCATGAGGGGCATGGATAGGATAAATAGACAAAGTATTTTCCCTGGGATGGGGGAGTCCAGAACTAGAGGGCATAGAAAGATATAAAAGAGACCTAAGGGGCAAGTTTTTCACACAGAGGGTGGTACGTATATGGAATGAGCTGCCAGAGGAAGTGGTGGAGGCTGGTATGATTGCACCATTTAAAAAGACATCTGGATGGGTATATTAATAGGAAGGATTTGGAGGGATATGGGCCAGGTGCTGGCAAATGGGACTAGATTGGGTTGGGATATCTGGTCGGCACGGGCATGGTGGACCGAAGGGTCTGTTTCTGTGCTGTACATCTCTATGACTCTATAACTGAAGTTGAACACTTTTTTTTTCTTTATAATGATATAATGATAGAAGAATAAAGAAATGTTCTGTTTTTGTTTGTTTTTCTATATTTCAGATGGTGCCAGAGAGTGGTGACACTGTACATCACTTTTGTAACAAAATGTAATAAATAAATCAAATCAGATCAAAATCAAATCAATTTATCGGTGAAACGAATAACTGTCTTTAGTCCCTTCTATTCATTGCGAACATAGGAACCCATGTTTATTCATTCTCTGTCTTTATTTCATCCTCTTCCCCTCTTCTCTCTTTTTTGAACAGCCCACCCCACGCCACTCCATGCACACAGAGAGCGACACAAAAGCACTGCCACTTACACTTACTACTACCAGTGCAACTAATTATAATGGCCTAATTGCTGCCTCAGTTGAGATCAGCAACTCTGTTCAGACCAGCAAATGAGCCTGTGACCTACGTGCTTTCTCTACTCTTATGAATGGAAAAAGTGCCTTTCATTGAAACAGATTCTGAGCTTGGATTGTTTTCATCACATTGACATCAAGTAGCTTGTTTTGTGTAATTCTCCAGTAGAGGATTTCTTAATTGTCCTTTGTAATTGGCATTTGAAGACGTGTAGAGGGGAAGAGAAGAGGTGTCTCAAGAAAGCTCGTTTTCAATGAGGTGTGGGTTGCCATTGCTAGTCAAAGAGCTGACTGTTTTCTTAGAAAATCGAGTATAGTATGACATGACCTGACACTTGAAGCTTTGAAAATTCATTTTCCATATTTGGAGGTTTAATAGTTGTGGTGCAATGTGTATAGAATATGGAGAAATCTTGAAGGATTTAAATATGACTAATTTATCAGTTTGGTAAATAACTTTGAAATTGGTCGCTCAATAGTTCAACATCCACTGTGAAATAATTATGGTAAATTGAGTAGATGGAAGCATGGAAAATCAGAAACAGTAGATTAGGAAAATAGAGGATGTATTCAACAAATATTGAAATGTTTTGGCATTGTGGTTTTACTAATGAATAATACACTATATAATATTTGGGTTTTAAGAAAATTTTTGATAAGTTTTCACATCCATTATTATTGCAGGTAAAGCTAGTACAGGTCTATGTAGATTGAAGATAAAAAAATTTCATGAAAATATATTAATGTGAAGAAATACAGAAATAGAGAACTCAGGCATGGTGGTGTGTCACAGTGCACTCGAGCAGTCTGAGTTCCTGTGGTAGGGGTAGTTTTGAATTATGGTGGACAGTGGTGGGAAAGACTGCAATGTTCCTTCCAACAAATAGCTAAACCAGATTCGCTCCTGTTCTTCACATCTGACTTTGAGTGGATGGAAAGATTTTACAGACTGGTCACCTTGTTTTGCTGCATTTTCATAATGACAAAGGAAGCTATTCAGCCCATCATGTCTACATAGGCTTTCCAAATTTTCCTGCCTTCTGCCTTTAACCTTGCATATCATTAAGTTTCAATTAACAGTCTAACTTCTGGATGCATTGATTGAACATGTTCCACCACAATCTCAGGCAGTGAGCTCCAGGCCCTAACTACTTGCTGTGTGAGGTGAAAAAAAAAATTTCATTGTTGTTTTTCTTTTTTTGCATGCGACCCTTGGCCCTCAAGCCTTGGGTTGTGACTCAAACCTGGTATATTCTGGCTTCGAGGCCAGAAAGCTATCCATTGTGCCACAAGATCTCAAAGACAAATAATGAGCCATGAGACTTGATGGTCTGAACTGCGGCCTCTTGTGCTGTATTATTCTATGTTGCTGTTAGCCTTCTGGATTTGCATTTCACTAACTTTGTGAAATAATTAGATAAAGGCAGCTTTGACCAAACCTGCTTTTCCTCAAGATAAAAAAGTCCAAATAAGGGAATTTTCACATTTGATGAGAAAAGCAATTTTGGAAAAAGTGGTAGCTTAATGAATACAATAGTTTAATAAATACATACCTCCTTTCATAGGATTTCAATATTTAAGGAATTGATGCATCTGCAGCAACATCCCTCTATGGAACCTCAATCTACTATATGTACGTTACACAGGTTACTGGAGATGAACTTTATGCTGCTTTCTGTACAGGAAAAGATTGTGATTTCCATGTCAACTGGGAGAACTTGGAATGTTCTAAGGTATATTTGGTGAAGAATAGGCTATGAATAAAAAGAGATTGCATTGATTCTGTACAAATTGTTGGTCAACTCTCATATGTGCTCAGTTTTTCACGTTATTTGAAAGGATAGAAGTAACATGGCCAGAGTTGCAGAGGACCATAGGACTGTATTCTCGGATGTGGGGAGAGGTCAACAAGGCAGGACCTTCATGGTGCGGGAATTGAACCCATGCTCTTACTAGCACTGTGCATTGCAAACCAGCTGTTCAGCCAGCTAGGCTAACCAACCACTAATTGAATACAAGATCCAAATCGAAATGGTACAGCAAGAAATCCTGAAAAAGACCAGCATTTCTTTCTGGCGCAATGATATTTTAAATGCATGCTTGTTGTCACTAGAGTTATTGAGGATCTTCGCATCAACAAATATAGGAAGAATAACTGATTGAGGCAATTTACTTCTATATTAAACAGCCTGTAATGTTCTTCAGGTGTGGATGTTGTTTACTGAGGACAATTAAGAAGCACCTTTGTAGTGTGGGACTAGAATTACGTTTATGCCAAACTAGATAGGGTGTAGCAGGGTCCCAGCTGAGATTTTTTGGCAGTCTTGGTGTCTTTACTGCTAATTGCCAATTTTGTTACATACGGTTTTAAATGTTGAACCTCTTATTTGGATCACTACATGGTATATCTTGTAGAGAGTTGAATTGCATTGTCAGTAAATGATGGGGCTTGCACTTTGATAATGCCATCAGCATTCTCTGTCCCATGTAATGAAGTACATGAGAAATATTATCACTGCTTTAATTTGGACATTAATGAAATCAAAGGAAGAACATGAGCATGTGGGTATTTTCCACAAGTTACCTAGTCTGTCAAATAAAGGTCAACATGCAATCTTGTTTCTGTCCACCAAAAGCCAAACAGAGAAATTATATGACAGGAATGCTGTGTTTTTGCAGTTATGGGGGGTGTCTTTGGATTAAAACGTGATATTTTACAGAAACAACCTAATATTACGGTAACTTTAGAACCTAGAGTGGCACGGTTGTACTGTTGCCTCACAAGGCCAGGGACCCAGGTTTGATTCTAGCCTTGGGTGACTGTCTCTGACTCACTTCAGAGTTGGCTTTGAAATTAGGTCAAGCTGATGAAATTTTGTTTATTTGTGTTTGCAAAATGATCTTGATTTACTTTGCAAGGTCTGTTACTCTCTGTTGGATGAAGTTGGCAGTATCACTTTGACCTACAGGGTGATTGTTATCAGCAGTAAACGTGCTTGATTGGAAGTTAGGTTTATTGTTCCACTACTTCAGATCAAGGCATTTTGAGGTTGGCTAGCCATTCCCCCCCCCCCCCCCCCCCCAAGTAAATGCTGGGTGCAATCTATAAGGGAGGCAGTGTTCAAATCCTGCCTACTAATTGTGAGCTTAGTTCAAATTTCTTCAGTTCTTCATAATTTCCGTCCCACACACCCTCCTCTTCTCACTACAAAGTAATTGGGCTTCAGTTTGCATTCCAACTAATTGGGCTGAAGTTTAGACAGGGTGGTAGGCTCCTGCTTCCCTGTGTAACAGCCTGCATTTCATTGGCTCAACCTGGAACTATTTAATAGGCATTGAACCTTTTAATTATCATAGGGCAGAACTTTTGTTCCAGCTGAAAGGATCCCACCCCTGAGAGCTTACTGCTTGGTCAAACGGCACTAGTAGATGTAACTCCTCTTGGGATGACAATGAGCCTCCCAGTAGGAGAGGAGCCAGAAGCTCAGAATGAGTGTCTGGGTCTCACAGGGACTAGATTGGCCTAGTGGCACCCAAATGGTATTACCTTGTCACCAACATTGACTGAGCAGGTTAGACCACAATGACATGGCAAGTTCCTACTGCCAGAAATATCACAGGAAGAAGAACCCCTTAAGAGGTTGTTAATTGGCTACTTAAGGCCTCAATTGGCCCACAGTGAATGAGTGACCGAATCGACGACTATTTTGTTCAAGTACCATTGGTGCTTAAAATTGAGACTTATTCTCACTTTGTGCGATGTCATGTGCTTTTATGAAGATCCAAACTCTGAAGTATTACTGTTAAGTTGTAAAGCTTCCCACCTTTTTTGCCAGTACTGTAATATTGTAATTTGCTTGGGTGTTTGGGTGAATGAATCATCTTGTGTAAGGCATCTTGCAGCTTTATAACTCAAAATTGGACAGCCTGTTCGTTGCACTGCTTGATATATTATTGTTCCTCCCCTGTCCCCAACCCTGCCGAAGCAAACGCTCAGAGACACAGTAGTTTTACCACCTCCATCTTTATTCCCAACCCTGGAAGGAGAGGGAATGATTGCCCATATGCACAGAGGTATGAGTTCACAGTCTTCTCTGGAAGTGCAGTTTCTTAATGAATTATATAGTCATTTTACAGGGAAGAGCATCCAAATAAGGCAATATACATATTGATTGGGTGACCATTACGAGGGTCAATAGTAAAGATTAAGCCGTCTGCTGTTACACATTGAATAACTGGCTTCACATAATGAATACTTTCCACCTTGTTCAACTGACCTCACATACTGAATGCTACCTCATCTTGTTATATGGCTGTACATAATGAATGCTTTCCACCTTGTTAACCCATTACCCTTGCCTCCAGCACCCCATTGTCAACTATAAGTTCTTCTCTAATCTGAGTCCTGCTCAGCTGAACCTCTTGTTTCACAAAACTCAGAACCTTAACTCTTTGCCTGTCTGCTTATACCCTATACGCATTAGATGGATTAGATGGATTGCCTTAAATCCTATGCTAAGTTTTCATAGCTCATATTTGTCCATCGTATATGAACAATTTGATTGAGATGACCACTGCCATATGCTGACATATCCTTGGAATTTCATTTGTGGAGGAGCTGTGATGTCTTGGCTCGTACAGATCCTATTGAGTATAGACCACTGTTAACAAAGTGATTTTAAAAAAAGAGGAAAAATCATTTCCTGATATTGTAACTTTCATCTCTCTTAGAATAGAGCTTTGTACACAGCAATGAAAATATCCGTGACACTGAATTGATTGATTTTTGTTTCAATAGAACAATAGAAAATATTTCTAGTCAGTAGCTCCATGGATAACAATGATAGTGAAGATCCATAAAACAAATGTAGCTCCTGTATAATGTGAAAACTCTCAAAAAGTGATGGCTTCTATTTATTGTTGTCCTGTCTGCTGACTAGTTATTGATATGGGTATGGATGTTGCTTGTTCCATGATGGGCAATTGGATTGTTTTGGGTGCAAAATAGTATTGAACTAGTTAGATAGTAGTCAGCTGAGGTTGTGTGAAATGGGGAAGAAATTAAAACCTTGATCAAAGTATTTTAGGGATCTTTATCAAATGGATGAGTGGGCTGAAAAATGGCAGATGGAGTTCAATTTTGGATAAATGCAAGGTATTGCATTTTGGTGCAACAGACAGGGGCAGAACGTTTACACAGTTAATGGTAGGGCCTTGAGTAGTACTGTACAACAGAGACCTAGGGGTTCAGGTACATAATTCCTTGAAGTTTCTGTCACAATAGACATTAAAAAGGCATTTAGCACATATTCCTTCATTGTTCACTCCTTTTGAGTATGGGAGTTGAGAAGTCCTGCTGAGGTTGTACAGAACATTGGTGAGGCCTTTTCTGGAGTACTGTGTCCTGTTCTGCTCATCCTGTTATAAGAAGGATATTATTAAGCTAGAGAGGGCTCAGAATAGCTTTACCAGGATGCTGTGGGTGTAGAAGGTTTGAGTCATAAAGAAAGGCTGGGATGTTTTTCACTGGTTGAGGTTGAGAGATGACTTTATTGAGGTTGATAAAATCATGAGGGATATAGGTAAGGTTAATGGTACTTGCCTTTTCCCTAAGATTGGGAAATTTCAAAACTGAGAGCATATTGTTAAGGTGAGAGGAGAGAGATTTTTAAAAAGACATGAGGGACAATTTTTTTTTACACAGAATGTGCTTTGAGGGCGAAATGAACTTCCTAAGTAAATGTTACAACGTTTTAAAAGCTAAGTACATGAATGGGAAAGATTTGGAGGAATATGGGCCAGGAGCAATCAAGTGGGACTCGTTTAGTTTGGGATTATGTTTGGCGTGGATTGGTTGGACCAAAGGGTCTGTTTCCATGCTGTATGACGATAGGATGAGAGAACTGCTGGCATGCGTAATTACACTGGGAAAGGAGATGATGAGTAGTGGCTTTGAATTGCTGCAATCCATTTGTTGTAGCTGCACCCACAGCTGCTCTAGGTAGGACATTTCTGTATTTTCTGGCCAAGTTTCCCACTTTTCATTTCTCTTTCCTGCCAACCAACTTCTGGATCAAGACTTAACTAACACTGCAAGTAGTTTTTGCATGCATTTACGTAATGCTTTGTGCCTGCTTTATATTCCTTAAGGTACCATTGAGATCAGCTATAGTATAAAACATTATTCTGTCTTAACAATGTGGCATAGTGACCTGCTTCAGATCAAGGAACCGGTGTTTATTTAAATTGTAAATGCTATGCTCGGCACCAGCAATAACACAGATCGTTGACCATTTAGACCATTAATTCTTAGTCTGTCAGTTAAGTAAATCAACCTCAGAATGTTGTGTTGTTCTTGTGTAATTAACAAGTAACTGTAAGATATCAATTTGAAATTCACTTTCTCACTGGTTGCAGTCCTAAATATTTGGAGCTTGCAATTCATAGAAAGGATCTACATGTACCTATAACTGTGAAAATAGACGGTGATAATAAAGCTTCTGGCTTAAGATGATAACAAGTGGAGTCTTGAAGCAATTTTGAAGACCTGCATCATGTACCTTATTGAAAGGTTATGTGATCTCTGTGTCCTGGCGTTTCCTCACATTGGCAAAGGGACTCAACTACAACCACAGGGACGCCAAGACAGCAGACTTTCTAGCAGCACTAGAATGCACACTCAGGAACAATGGATTGACAGAAGAGACACAACAAACAGTGAGACAAAGTATCGTACCTCCTTTAACAAGGAAAAGACAAACACATAACCTCAACACCAAGGAGAGAGAAGCACTAAAATCACTAAGAAACGATAAGAACATAATCATACTACCAGCAGACAAAGGCAGAATGACAGTCATACTGGACAAAGCAGAGTACATCCAGAGTACAACAACTACTTGCAGATACCAACACCTACCAAAAAAGAGAGTCTGACCCCACCCCACAGCTCACCAATAGGATAAACAACACACTGAGGAATCTACAAAAAAATGGACAGATAACCAGGTCTGACCTGCAAAGAATGAAACCGGAAAGCAGCAACACCCCCAGATTCTATGGACTACCTAAAGTACACAAACCAGACATCCCACTCAGACCCATAGTATCACTACCAGGGACACCATCACACAAACTGGCTAAAGAACTACATCAGAAACTGAAACACCTAATCAGCGATCCAGACAATCTATACAATCAACACAAGAATTCTTGGACGTCATCAGAAATATACACATGGACAAGGAAGAAACCATGGTCTCATTCGATGTAACGGCACTGTTCACCTCTATCGACAAAACCCTAGCCAGAGAAACAATATCCAACCTGCTGGACATACAGAACAGACAACAGGATGTTGAACCTATTAACAAAGACGGCATACTTAAACTACTGGACCTGTGCCTCACAACACACTTCACATTCAACAACCAGATATACGAACAAATCAATGGAACACCCATGGGCTCACCGATCTCTGGCCTCAGCAGAAGCAGTAATGCAAAGATTAGAACAAACAGTCTTACCGCAAATACAACCCAAACTCTGGGTCAGATATGTGGACGACACCTTTGTAATCATTCAAAACACAGAAATAGAGAACACACACCGGATCATCAATGCCAAACTCACAGGAATCCGATTCACCAGAGAGGAACAAAAGGACAACCAGCTCCCATTCCTAGACGTGATGGTACAGAGAACACTGAACGGAAAATTCAGCACAAAGGTATACAGGAAAGCCACACACACAGACCAAGTCCTGATCTATGAAAGCAACCATCCCAACACACACAAACGAAGTTGCATCAGGACACTATTCAAAAGGGCCACAACACAGTGCAGCACACCAGAACTGCAAAAAGAGGAAGAACAACACCTATACAAGGTATTCACCAAAAACGGATACCCGTGCAATTTCATCAACAGATGCCTAAGGGAAAGACAACGGAATGAGGACATGCAGCAACCCAAAGGACTAGCCACACTGCCATACATCAGGAGCATTTCCGAACTGACAGCCAGACTGCTGCAACCGCTAGGACTCATAACAGCGCACAAACCAACAGCCACTCTCAGACAACAACTCACCAGAACAAAGGACCTGATACCCAGCATGAGCAAAACCAATGTAGTGTACAAAATCCCATGCAAGGACTGCACAAAACACTACATAGGACAAACAGGAAGACAGCTAACGACCCGCATCCATGAACACCAACTCGCCACGAAACGACACGACCAGCTATCCTGAGTAGCCACACACGCAGGTGACAAACAACATGAATTCGACTGGGACAACACTACTATTATAGGGCAAGCCAAACAGAGAACAGCCAGGGAATTCCTAGAGGCATGGCACTCATCCACAGATTCTATCAACAAACGCATCGACCTGGACCCAATATACCGGCCACTGCAGCGGACAGCAACTGACAACTGGAAGCGGCAGAGATAGGCCACTATAAATGCCGGAGGAAACATCACAGAAGCGCTTCACAGTAGGCTCCCAAGTACTGAGGATGTCACCTAGACAGGGGACGAAACGTTTGCAACACAAACTCCCAGCTCGGCGAACAGAACCACAACAACAGTTTTCTCACGTTATCCATTCAGCATTTTCTCTGCAACTTGTGTTCAAAGTAACTCAGGCCATATTACTGTGGAATCATTTAAATTACAGAACCAAATGTTGCCATTCAGCCCATCATGTTTGTGCCAGCTCTTTGAAAGCAGTCTAATTAGCCTCACCACGATTTTGTAAGTTTTTATTTTCCACTTAGTGTGATGGCCTGCTCTTAGTATGAAGTTAATGAATGTCCTGCTTTCTTTTCTTCTCATTGTATTTTAAGCAATGTGTCACACCAAAGTGTGGTTTAAGAGAAGAACTGGATTCAGATATTTAACTTACCAGGAGAGAATAGTTATTAACCTGAATTACCCTTTGACCTGTTACTCTCTCCTGACATATTCTAATCAGTTTCTTTATTGTTACACTCCCATTGCCTAAATGTTCTTTTGGTAGATTTCCAGTTAGACTTTGTGGTGAACTATTCAATAAATTAAACCAAATCGTACATCTTTTAACAAATAGCAAAAACCCATCTTAGCAGAAATACTTAATGATAAGCACTGGAGACTCAAGTATTGAGCATTTTTCATACCATTAAAATGTAGATTTCACATTGTACTAAATCAGTACGCTTGATTGGAATGTGCTGGCCCGGGCTAAGTTATCAGAACTTGCATATACACATCATACTGGAGTAGTTCCAGACCTGGTACACAAAGTCTGCAGAGGAGTGCACCCTCAGGATTTAGTGAATAGTCAGATAACTGGATAGGAAAAGTCTAAAGTTCGATCATCTGACTGTAGTCTGGTAGCTAATTTCAGATATGGGCAAGACTAGGAGTGTTATAACAGGTGCCCGTGCTCCATAAACTGCCTTGTGTGAGGAGTACAGTGGAGTCGGGGAGAAAATAACCAGCACAGGGTCTTGCTGTCAGGTGACCTTGCTGAAAGTACACAGTTGAGGGCCAAAATCAGTCAGTCTTCATGATTGAATAAGTAGGCTCATTGTCTGGACTACTTCAGGAAGAATGATTATTAGGCAAAGGCCAGAGGGTACAATAAGACCTTGCAGAATTATATCCCAGGATTTTTGAAAGCGAGGGAATTGAAGATTTGGGAAAGAAACGTGAATTCTAATTTCTCATGAATTTGTTTATGTTCCTCTGCTGTCTGACTTGCTGTGCTTTTTCCAGTGCCACGCCTTTCGACTCTGACTCTCCAGCATCTGCTGTCCTTATTTACTCCATGGAGTGTGATGGTGAAGAGACCATGTTAAACCATTGCACCACAATATGACCTTTTGACTCAATACTTTAAGAAAAGCATGTGGTGTTTGCATAGCATGCCAATCAAGTAAAAAGAAATGTTTTGTTTTTGCATAGTTCTTCTTGTAGCTGATTTTGTCCATATGATGTTCTAGATTGAGGCTATTTTTCCTCTACTTTTTTCCCTATCACTACCTTTCACCAGTGGTTTGACTGCATTTGCTGTGATGTCACACTAGACTACCTTAGTTGGCTTAACAGTTGGTTTACAATACAGAGTGATGCCAATAACATGGATTCATTCCTGCAGCAGCTGAGATTACCACGAAGAACCCTCCTTCTCAACCTCTACAATGCTTCCAGTGTAACTATATTCCTCCTTAAATAAGGAGGCATGAACTGTAGGCTAGTCTCCAGGTCCAGTTTCCACAATGCAGTGTATAATAGCATAGTGGTGCTACAGCAGCCCAATGTATACTTTTATTCTGTAAGTCCATTGGACTTTGTTGCAATGTTCTATTTTCTTTTGGAATTACTTGTACCTGCATAATTTTTTTTTGTGATTCACATACAAGGGCATCCATCCCTCTGAACTGCAGCATTCTCCATTTAAATGACATTCTCTTTTTCTGCCTAGGGAATTATATTTTCCCACATTATATTCTACCACTTTTTTTTGGTTCATTTAACCTATCTACAATAGTTCAGTTAGCTCAGTTGGCTAGATAGGAGAAAGTGAGGACTACAATTGCTGGAGATCAGAGTCAAAAAATGTGGCGCGAGGAAAGCACAGCCGGTCCGGCAGCATCTGAGGAGCAGGAGAGTTGAAGTTTCGAGCGCAAACTCATGGCTGGTTTGCAATGGAGAGAAGCCAACAACCTGGGTTCAATTCCCACACTGGCTGAGATTACCTTGAAAGTGCCGCCTCCTGAATCTTACTCTTCGGCTGAGGTGTGCTGACCCACCAGTCTTTTCTCTTTAATTGGAGTACTGAAAGCTAGTGCTTCCAAATAAACCCGTTGGACTATAACCTGGTGTTGTGTGATTTTTAATTCTGATGGGAGCAGCTCTGTGGTGCTCGGGTACCATGGTAACTTTGCCAGCAATATATGTTATTGTCTCATATGATCTGTAGGAATATCTGAGACTAAGTTGAGTGATGAAACAGGTGTTGGATATATTAGTTGTTGGTTAATAGTATCATGGGTTATATCAAAGCCTGGCACAATATATTAAGATGATAGCCTAGGCCCCAACTTTTCCTTTCTTTTAAAGGCAAGTGTACGGCATTGTGTTCTGGATGCAATTTGATTGGTCTAACTACAAGCTTGAAGCAAAACACACTTTATTCTTACTGTCTCACATGCAATTCCAGCAGCTGGAAGAGAATCCAAACTTTTCGCTGTAACAGAGGAAGGAATAACAGCTTCCACATCTAGTTTCATGACCCCCAGCAACAACTGAAAATTAACTAAAATCCTGGTTTTGTGGGAGCTTGACCACCACCCCCTCATGCTGCTTCTATTGTTTGAATTTTTTAAAAAGCCCAAGGCCTCACAAGCCATTTACTTAATTGGCTTGGAACAGAAAATTCCTGATGAACGGTTTGTGTCTAAAACGTCAGTTCTCCTGCTGCTTGGATGCTGCCTGACTTGCTGTGCTTTACCAGTATCACACTCTTGATTCTGACCCCCAGCATCTGCAGCCTTCACTTTCTTCCATTTGGCACCTCTGTCTTAACCTCTCTCCATTTAAACAGCAAAGGGCAAAATACATATCTTAAAGCCAAAGTATCATCAGAATAGGATATGAGTGGGCCCTCTTGTAGCTCAGTGGTCACGTCCCTACCCCTGGAGTGGCCACCCCTGGTTCAAGCCCCACCTGCTCCAGAGGTGTCCAATAACATCTCTGAACAGTTTGATTAGAAAGTAAGAGTTGGTGATTTTTTTTTTAGAAAAACAGACCTAGGAGTGGGTTTGTGGACCTGTCTGTCCTGGGCTGGGCTGGGACTAGCCTGGGCTGGGACTAGCCTGGGCTGGGACTAGCCTGGGCTGGGACTAGCCTGGGCTGGGACTAGCCTGGGCTGGGACTAGCCTGGGCTGGGACTAGCCTGGGCTGGGACTAGCCTGGGCTGGGACTAGCCTGGGCTGGGACTAGCCTATGCACACCACAAGCAGTGGCTCTATTTTGGTGTCCAACAATAAATTATATTCCTTTTGGGGAAAAAAAACGAGGGTGTGAGTTGTTTGGACAAATATGTGGAGCTAGTAATCAGTGGAGTGAGTGTTTCATTGAGTGTGGTCAATGTAAATAAATCTCAGGGTAACTGAAAGTATGCCACCTGGACTCTCTTTAAATATTCTTCCTAGTCTATATACTACACAGCTCTTTGCAGGTTCTTTGTACCCTCCTCACAATTTGTTTTTCTCTATGGCTTTGCCATCAGAACATTTGGCTACAATACAGTTACCCCTTAATCCAAGTTATTAATTTAGATCAGAAATAGTTGTAGCTGTGCACTCCTACCTCAACTGAGCAGCACTCCAGTGGTTGCAGCTTGCTAAACTGGAAATGACACATTTATCCTAACTTTCTTCTTGGTTAATTCCTCTTTCCCTGTTAATATGTTTTCTTGTGTAGTAAGACCATAAGACATAGGAGCAGAAATTAGGCCGTTCTACCAATAGAGTCTGTTCCACCATTCAATCATGGCTGATGTGTCTTTCAAGTCCATTCTCCCTCTTTCGCTCCAAAACCCTTGATCCCCTTGATACTCAAGAACCTATCTATCTCTGTGTTAAACATACTAATGAGCTGGCCTCTACAGCCTTCTGCATTAATCAACTCCATAGATTCCCCACTCTCTGGCTGAAGAAGTTTCTCCTTATCTCCATTCTAAAATGTCTTTCCTTTACTCGTAGGCTGTGCCCTCTGGTCCTAGTCTGTCCTACCAATGGAAACATCTTCTCAACATCCACTCTGTCCAGGCCATTCAGTATTATGTATGTTTCAATTAGACCCCTCCTTATCCTTCTGAACTCCATCAAATAAAGACCCAGAATCCTCAAATGTTCCTCATATCATTAAGCTTTTCATTCCTGGGACCATTTTTGTGAAGCTCCTCTGAACATGCTCCAAGGCCAGTACATCCTTCCTGAGATATGGAGTCCAAAACTGCACACAATACTCCAAATGTGGTCTGACCAGAGCAGTATAGAGCCTCGAAGTACATCCCTGCTTTTACGTTACATTATAGTAACATTTTATCTTTAACGTTTGATATAGTAACATCAAATCCACTTACTGGTTCCCTTTATATTCGCCTTGCTTGCTTCACCTCTTGAAGACTAGCTGCCCTTTTGTTTTCTGTCTGTTGTCTCCCTCCTTTCTTGACGGTGGTTGATATATTTAAATCCAAATTTTCTTGGACCTTTTCAGAAGTTGGGAAAAATTGAAAGATTGCAATTATTGTACCAACTATTTTGCAGTAACTTCTTTCAGACTTTATGATGCAAATGCTCATGTTGAGGGTTTATTTGGTGTAATCAACTTATTTTCTGTTGTTAAAGTCTGTGGCCTTATGTGAATATATCTCAATGACTTACTGCCCTGTTAATTAACTAAAAAGTGCACATCTATCAAGCCAGGTTTCATTTTGGGATATGACTTGTTCAACTGTACTATCAATTAGGATCTGAACTTGTAGGAGTTTTCACTGTCTGATCTTGTATTTCTGGCTTATTTTCTCTCATACATTGTACTCCAGTTTCTCTTTTGTTTAGTCATCCTTTGTTTTAAAATCTTTTTGAACTGGTAATAGACTTTATAACGTTGTAGATCTTTATTTTCAATTTAAAGCTGTCATTAACTTTCTCATTTAGCCACGGGTCATGCATCCTTTTCAAATTTTTTTTTCTGTCAGTGGAATGCATTTTTGTTGCAATTTATGCCTGAGGTCTTTTAACATCCCCAAAGATCCTGACTTAGTGTATGAGTTTAGGCAAGCGAGCTGGCTACTTATGTGGAACATCACAGCACAGCTCAGTTCTGCCCTTACCTCGTGTCTTAGATGTGCGCACAGATTATGATTGATCATAACTGGGAGTGTTGGTTGTTTTTCTCAATTCTAATCTGCCCAACCCTGTGCAGCTTAGATCAGGTAGTTCAGAACAAGGCTCGACCAGAAAGCAAGAATGGCCTTAAAGTAGTCTATTATTTTAAGTGGAAGTTAGAAGACTATGAAATAAATTTGAAAAACTTAAGCACGTTGCTGTAGCGTGGGGTATAAACATAATTTTCTTTATCTCCCTTTCCCTATCTCCCCACTTCCCCTTACATGCTAGAGGCTGGGTGATTTTTCTTGAATATTAATGGAAGTCAATAATAAATGATCTCCATTGGCATCCCAACCTTGTATGAACTTATTCCACAGCAACCTTTCAGATGTAATGTGTGTCATTATGCTTGAATAACTTTTGTTGAATTGGCACCATTGTCCATGTCCAGTGCCTCAGAAATCCTGGCAAGACACAGTACTACAGCTGCCCAGTTCAGCCAGCCGGTTTGAAAACAATGTCTTGTTCTGGTAACACCAACCATTCTCGTCTGATTCTTTAACTGATGACATTTCTTGTCTCATTGTTTTTAAAAAAGATAGCACTTTTACCAGTCGTAGCTCTTTTCTCCAAGTCTTTGAAGGAGAAGTTGGATTATGATTTACCATAAAGCAGATTATTCCAGGCTGATTCCAGTGATGTGGAATTGTGGGTTACCTGTAAAGATTTTGAGCAGTGTTTTGATGCAGATCTTCTGAGTTTAAATCTCTATATACCATAATTTGTTTCTCATTGTTCAAAATGAAATAGAAAATAGCTCTTCGGCAAAGGAACTTTCTGGACAGCTTAAGTGGTGATTGAGCTGCAGGTTTTTGAGTGTTCTGCCTCACTGAAATCACATAAATTGTACTTCGCAGGGCTGTTGAATTTAATACAATCCATTTGTCAAATGTTTTTGACCAAGCAAGGCAGATCTACTGAGGAATTATTCTGGAAGTAGAACCCTGCAATTGTGTATCCTGCACATTACCTCAGCTAATAAATTTAACAGGGATATGATATCTTTTAATATATCTTTTACGGTCACCCAAAAAGGCAGATTGGGCTGGTGTGGGGATATGGTGGGTAAGGGGTAGGGCACCTCTACTTAACATTTAATTTTAAACCCACGCCACTGACAGTGTGACAGTCTCCCAGCACTGACTGGCGTATTGGATACAGTTTTTTGAGTGTAACCACAGCATCACTTCTGGCATTTTAAGCTTTGATGTTAACTGACTCCTATCTGAAAAATGCTCTTCACAGCTCAGACTGTGGGCATTGGGCACTGGTTTCTTACTTCCAATTTGTAACCAAATCTTTCTCAAGAATGACAATGTTCTTTTCCTTAGCTGTCTTTTAAGTCTGGCTTGTAGTGGGCAAGGTTCTTCAAAACTCTATCTAATTTGACATTAATTTTCAATCCCAAGTCCCTTCATCTATTATAAGGTTGGTGCCCCATTCTCAAAACATAAAAGTTTCATTGCAGATTAGCCACTTTGTTTTAATCAAGAACCATACACTTGACCAATGTTGTGCACCAAAATCTTTCTTTGGCGTGCTGTAACCAAAATCTGAATCTGCAACTCCACCAAACAACTGTTGATTTCAGCCATTCCAGTTCAGGTGGCCAATATTTGACTACCAAGCAATTTCCTGACAGCAAGGTGTAACTGAAAGCTCCAGTTCTGATTTAGTGGACATGCTATTGCAGTGTGACATATACCTTTACCTGTTGCTGTATTGGCAAAGCATGCCAGAGTGTCCTGAGGCTGTTGCTGAAAGGCTAGGTGGTCTGCCACATCTTCATATGAGTATGCAATTACAGAATCTGGAATTATATGTTTATAATTCATTCTTCAACCCTGTTTCTTTCTGAATGAATTGGCTTTTTAAAGGTAAATATTTTGAGGTTGAGTGCAACTTCAGGTAACCCACATTCTGTGTATTGAAATAAATGGTATTAGTTAGCGATTAACAAAAGGGTAGTAAATTAACTTTTATCAGAACTGTGAATCTGCTTCTTTCCATGGTTTCTCATAGATATCAGAAGCTTGTACCATTTGAGTTATTGTCAGTTTTTGTGTTCCTGCAGGCAGGTGGTTTCCATTTTGGCAGTGTTTAAAAAGAAATTGGGGAGCAAATGATTGTGGACTAGCTAATCTTTATCAGGTGCTAGGTATCATACATGATGTGGCCTGAATGATTTCTATTCTCATAGTTTGGTTCTGTAATTGTCACATCACATGTTCAATCTTCATACTCAAGAAGGAAATGTTTTGACCATAGTTTGCAGATGCCTTTTTAACTTTATTTGAAAAACCTGTGGCAGTGTATTAATTATAGTGCATTCAGTCAGCTACAATTAACTATTTATTCAACACAACTTAATTTGAACTGTTGAATGTTCTGATTTGTCTTCGCACTAAATTGCATTTCTAATTTCCATTACCAAACTTGAGCATTTTTCATACAGAAGTCAGGTATGAATTATCAGGTACCACATATAAATTGAAGGTGTCATAATTGGCATTTGGTCACTCTTTTTAATATTCTGAAGTAATGTTGAAAGACTCATGCCTATAGCATTAAAGCAAGATACAAAAGATAAAATGGAAAATCAGATTGCAGTGGTTACATGCTGCAAAGCTTAACTTCCTATCCTTTAGGGTTGAGGGAGGAAAGAAAACTGAAGGAGTATTGTTAAATTAATGAGATGTAGCTGATACTATACACGCAGTCAGCTGCCTGCGCAAATCCTCAAAAAAAAAGGCATCAGCAAAAGATGCACGGTTTTATTGGCATTGCGAGCTCCTGCTGGATTTGTCCACTCGACTACTGTTTAACATTTGTTGAATCAGGCATGAATGTATTGGAAGGGATGGAAGTCATGTGCATTATCAGAAACAAAATGTTAAACTACTTCGAGAACTGAGCAATGACAGTTTTGAGTTCCAGGGCAAAAATAAGTTAGAATACAATGATGAATAATTGGTTTTCAATTCAGTGCGGTGATAATTTGTGGAGAAATTTTTAATTCACTACAACTCTGTTGTACTTGTACGTACTTTAGGTGGGTTTGCCATGGTAAACGCAGGGTTATAGGGATGGGATGGGGGTCTGGGTCTGGCTGGAATGCTCTTTGAAGGTCAGTGCGGACTCAATGGGCTGAATGGCCTTCTACACTGTCAGGACTCTGTGATACTTAAAACCATAGTGCCAAAAAAACTCAGTAGTCTGGCAGCTTCTGTGGAGGGACAAACAGCATTAGCAATTTGAGTCCAATATGACACTCGATTTGCTTGACTTGGTTTCTCACTGGGTAGATGCTATCAGACCTAGTTTGTTTTATTTCAGACCTCCAACATCTGCGCAACTTGGCTTTTATTTTATGGAAAGTACTTGCAATTATAAATGTGTCAGCATTACCAGGACTGTATATGAAACGGTGGTTTGAAAGATTAGAATGACCTATTTTCCCTTCTGTCCAAAAAAAGTTACCAGTTTTTTCCCTTGAAGCTTGCTTTAAATGAATCAACAGTGTAATAAATATTCTTTATTTACAGTGAACCTGAAACCTCAGACGTGTTTTGTAATCGTCCCTGAAATGCTTGCATTCTGAGTATTCATCACTGCAAGTTTAGTCAGGTAGCTATCAGACTTGTAATGCATTTATTTTTGTCAACAATGTCTCAACTTGCCAGTCAGAATGCTGAGTGCTGGATTCTGCATTCCTCTTTACAGTGATGTTTTCTCACTCTGAAATGTTTACAAAAGCAACTACAATAAATTGACTCAGGCACTCAACAACCTGTACCGTTCAGATCCGACAGTCCTGTGTCTAGTTCTTAGACCAGGTAATCAGTGTTGGCAATGTTTGCATGGGGTAGGGTTGGCTGCTATGTTTGTTCTTGACAGCCTGGGGAAAAGAACAAAAACAGCCACGGTGTCCCTGATCATAATCCAGTGACCATGTTCATTCATAAAACCTCCCAACCACTGCCACATGTGGATTCAGCCATTTTTTCAGCCCTCACATGAAATATGTAATGAGCATGTGAGTTGCTGGCATCTTTTAAAGTCTGACAGTTTGAAGTCAACACATGAAGGGGGAAATTAGGGTAGAGCAGAATTAACTAAAATTCCTCTTTGCTTCTGGGACTCTGAGCAACAGGATTTATTTGTTTTTATTGTGGATGATGCTGGCAGGTTGTATTTATTGTTCATCCCTGGTGCAAATGTTTGATGTTTTCACACCTGTCTTCCCAAGTAAGCTGCTTAAAAGCCTTGAGAGGAGTCAGGCAGGATGCGCTCTCCAGTTTCAACTGTCTGTAATGGCATTCTTTTTTTCAGTTGCTCGTATGTGTAAATATTTTGCACAGTGATTCAAAATTTTATGATCAAGATTTCTCATTGCAATACTAATTCAGCAGCTAAACATTTTTATCCTTTTTTTTAACAAAGAGGACCTGTGTTCGTGAAATGCCTGACACCACCTCATGATATCTCCTAATGGCTTTACAACGAATAAAGTATTTTTAAGATGTCATTATGATAAGTTAGAAAAAGTTGCTGCTATATGTGCACAGCAAGCCTTTGTAGCCAAGCATGAATTAATTATTAGCTGGTCTTTTTCTGTAATGATGTGGTTGGGGAATAAATATTCAACAGGACAACAAGGATGACTTCCATGGTCTTATGTAAAAGTGTGTTGTGCAATTCTTATGTCAATTTGAAAGGGACGAGGCTTTAACACTTCACTTGAAAGATGTGTCATGAAGCTGGTCCTTTTCTCAAGGATACTGTGTCCTTGGTTTTTTTCAAAGGTGTTGTAAAACACTCAGGTTCCAAATCGGCTGGTTTGGGACAGAGATGAAAGGGTATTGCGAGGCCTTTTGTTTAGATGTAAACTGATGGGACTTTATGCCGAAGCTTTAGTTTTAGAAGTGACCTTAATAATGGAAGGGGAGTGGTCAGTCCTGAAAATTAGAGTTAAGTTAGAGGCAGTTCAGCAGTGGGCTTTGAGGAAACAGGCTACTAAACTCTCTCTCCTTCTGCCCTTCGAACTTCAAGCTGTAAGCCTTTGTTTAATTTTACTCTGTGTTTAAGGGAGTTTGTTTATCGTTGTGTATTTTCAGAACAGCATAATTAAGTCTAGTTTGGATAGACTAATGTCTGTGGGTATTCTATATTATATTTTTTGTATTTAATTCTATAATTTTGTGAATAAATTTTTGTCTGTTTTAAAACCTGGAAGTCAACCTAGCTAATTTATTCCGGGTAACTTACACTGTACACTTCGCAAAACAAATTGCAAAGTTATGGTCTGCGTTGCCTGTTTAAGAATGTTTTGGGTGGTCTGGCCTAGTCCATAACAGACGGTATCTCTGATCAGCCACCCTCCCTTAGAACAGGAGAGTTTTGAGCTTTAGTCTCTGAAGTAAAACATAAACACTCATCCTTTATTGAGGTGAGAAAGCTACTGCTTTGTTTGTCAGAAAGATATAATTCTGCCGAGTTCTAAGTCAAATATATCAAGCTTACCTTCCGATTCATTTCCGTGCTCGGGCTGATATGCTGTACCTCCTCCAAATGCAGATGGCTGAGTTTCTCAAGGATCATATCTAGCAGCTTCCTGATTTTGCTCAGCTAGGTGTATCTAGCTGCCATTAAAGGGGCTATCTTTCATCTTCAATTCTGCTTCTCAAAAATAATTAACCTTCTAACACTACGCTCGTGTGAATAAGCCAGAAAAGTTTTGAGTGTATAACAATGAGATATGGATTCACTTTTGGCGTAATCAGTCTTCATGTGAAGGAATTCATTCCATCTCTTTTGTATATTCCAAAGTACATCTGTTTTCACTTTTCAGGGAATATGGTTTCATTTTTGCTTTTCACTTTTGCCATTTTTCCTCCCATTTAGAGCCAAGCCTAGAGTTTTTTCCCATAAATCCAAATATACCACTTCACTGGCTTGTGCAATTGTAAACATTTCTGGCACCACATGTCTGAAAGAGGCTATTTGTGTCGGCATTATTCTGCTTGTTAGTACTATCATTTCTAGAGTGTTCTCTTGATCCCTGGAAGGATGTAATAAGACAGTCATGCACAGTAATCTCTTTCCTGAAGAAATGTTAGAGGTATGTACACAGTGCGGTTGTGACAGATGTTCACCTCATGTCATGTTAGCCTGTCCGTCATGCTACAACAGTGCATGGTGAGGGTGTCAACCAGCAACTAACTGTGGCCTTGTAAATTGTTAGTTGAATAAAATAGAATAAGGCCTAATATGATCCAGGATTAGGGCCTATTTTTGCATTGTTAATCTGTTGTCAGCAATGGAGGAGGAACTCTAACCACATCCTGGATTTGCCTTTTCATAAGTCCTGAGAGCTGCTGTCAGAGATGCACAGAGCCTGTGCTGTTCTTTATTTAGTCCTTACTTGCAGTTCCTTTTTGTTGCAATCATACCCATTCCCCCAACAGCCATCTCCCCAGTTGCCACAGTGCCCACAATGTGGCATTCCTCCATGTGAGGAAGGATGCACAAATAAAAGCCATGAGTTTCTGTCAAGTATCACTCTCCCAACAAGAAAATATAACACACCATTTAAATTCCAGTACACCATTAGCATTTGTTTGGAGGTCCTGATCGAAGTGTACTGTTACTTGGCAAATCAGTTGTGTGTCTGCTACAGTTCAGCAGAATTCCACTTGACTGAAAAGTAAACAAAACGCTTGAGTGGTATGTGTGTTGCTAAGCGTTTGGGCCACGAGAATGCTTCAGTCACCAGTCTTCAAGCTTGTGTTGTTAGTCTGTGGAGTGCGTGTTGGCTGGCTGCCTGTTGAAGTACTGCGCCTTAGTGGCAGAAAGCGGAAGAGCAAAACACCCTCAGAAACCTGGGACAGTAGTGGTTCAAGTGAAACCTGGCTTATTGCCAGGCTAGTCCTTGGTGCCTTATATTTGGTTTCGGCCCAGTCTGAGCACAATAAGAAATTTCAGGAATGTCACTGTTCACCTTTGGAATGAAAGTAGCCCTGTTGATTCTGGCACAGCACCTAATGGGACTGTTCCTGTCAAAAGGCTTTCTGTGCCAACAAGTATGCTGGCCACTTACTGCAAATCACCTTGCACATTTTGTGTTTGTCTTATAGTTGTCTGGGAGAAACCTCTAATTATATACAGGCAGTAAACTATTTATAGAGTTTTATGATTAACCATTTATCCTGTTGGCTTGGCCTTTTTTTTGCTTCAGTTAATGGTCTCCATTTCTCCTTTGAGTCAGTTCCATGACACTCTTAATGGGTCTTGACTGTAGCAAGCTGACTTCAGGGACTTAGGGTGGGGCTGGATGAGGGAGGGAGGTGGATGACTGGTGGGACAAATCAGGTCTAATTAGCCTTGGCTCCAAGCTTTGTGGGGGCAGGGGTGTTAGCAAACAAATTCTACCAATCATAAGATTGCAGTTGATGATTTGAAAAACAGGAAGAGTCTTGTGTCTTTGGGAAAAAGTGGTGTAATTTTTTTCTAAATGTGCAACTCAGTGATGTTAAATTGGTTTGTTTCTTGTGCACTTGCACTGATGTACAATTGAGGAGTTGGAGTATGAACAAACATCTGAGCAGTCTGACAGAGTAATAGAGTAAATTGAATAGTAAGTTTTAGAAGCAGAATTTGACAAATATTTCAAGGTGGAAAAAGCTACAGAGCTGTCAAGAAAAACTCGGGGAGTGGGACTAATCATGTCAATGGAGCAAATGATCTTCTGATGGTAATTAGGTTTCAGTCTTAGCGTGATATTTTATTATTCAATAGAGTACATCATTTTGCCAATCCTACTCTTTATTTTGTTAACAAACCATCCACAATTTTATCATCAGATGTTGTCCAATCAAATCAGTTGATGCATCACACCCAGAAAAACAACAAATTCATCTCCATCGTGGACGTGATGGGTCAAATGTCCTGTTTTGCTGTCGATACCTTACATTTGTACTTTTGAAATTGCAACATAACATCACTTATGAAGCAATTAGGCATATATTCCAAATAGTAAACATAAATGTAGCTCCCAGAAGTCAACAACTTATTTTAGATTTTACTGTCCCAAATTAAGACTCAGTTGTCCAAAGTATCTGGCTTGTGACTGACGAATTGATCTTGGGCGTTTCCAATGCCAGAGAGAAAAATAGTGACTTTTTCTTGTTAAATATTGGTAGTGTTAGACACGGAATATAAAGTAGCCTCTTTGAAATGTCAATGGCATGTATACCGAGTAATCGTGAATAGCATTTACTAATAAACTTAGCATCCAGGTCGCAAACAAACCTTATAAGCAGCACAAAAAAAGGGGAATGGCTATGCTAATGACCTCTAGTGATGTAGGTTGACAAAATAATGTTGGCCAGAACCCAGGGAGCACTCTAACCTCCTTTGACAAATGAAAAGAGACCTTTTGCATCCATAAAGAAAGTCTGTTTATCTCAAAGATTTGACTCTTGGGTAGAATGACCTCTTTCTGTGTCATAAGCTTCTATGATTAGAAATTGAGCTAGTTAATTTGATTTCTGAGGCCAGTTCCCGAAAGGAGCTCAGCTGGCGTTTGGGTATTGATCCATTGCATATATTTTGTTTGGCAGCCATAATATATGTTTTGAAGCTGTTGGTCATCTAGCTCTATGCTCACCAGATTGCTGAGTAAAAGTATTGAATATAAAATAAGATTGCCAGTATAATTACATCGTTGTTATTTCAGCCGTGATATTACTCCTGTTAATGCTGTCTTCAGAAAATGAACTTCGCAAATACCTAAATCAAATGAAACCGGGAAGGTGGCTGTAAGAAGAAGCAAGACTTGTAAACTTGGGATGTCTGGTTGTATAAATTGATTCAGCCTCCCTTCCAGAAGTGACTATGCTTCAAAAGTAATTCACTTTTTTTTAAAGCACTTTGTGATGGCCTGAAGTTGAGAGGCTTTGTGTAAATGCTTGCCTCCCTTGTTTTCTTCAGCGTGATCAATTTGTGATTTTCTGTTGTGGTCGAGCAAAAAAGCCTTGCTTCATTGTTAGTTTTGTCAATTGTGCTCCCTTCCCCTCTATATCCTGGTCGCAGTAACGCTTCAGGATTCTGTGGGCACTGGTATACTCTAATAGCCTTTATTCTAGTACCAGCAAGCAGACTTTAGCCAACTGATTTCCTAGCAGCAATTTCCAATAAGATTCCCAGGCCAATTATCCTTTTCCTAACCGGAGTCCAGTCTTGACCTCTCACCTTTTCTCCCAGGTGACATCGACTAACTTGGCACAGAATAGGAATCCATCCGGGAACCTTCTAGCCTGTGATCACAACAGTGCTGCAGATGTTTAAGCCCTCCCTCCATGTTCATCCAAGCAAGTGGGTTATTGCAGCCTTCAATGTGCAAGAATCAGAATGCCATCAGCAAAGTTCATGCACTTAGCGTGACCATTGTCTGAAATGCTCTTTTTTATGTGGAACAACTCAAATACAGTTAGCAATTACTGACTGAACCCAACTTTGTTCAAGTCTGTGTCAGATTACTCAAAGGCTCTGCTTCTTTACACTACTGTGCAAGCTCTGTTCGCATTTATGGATAATTTCATAGAAAATTTAGTCTTCCAACTTGTATTCTGTCCTCTTTATTTCCATGACTGTTCATTTGATGAAGTGAGTACCATTACTAGATTATCATCATATTAATATTTTCACTGATTTTAATTAGTTGATTTCTTGGGCTTTAGTTTCTGTTCATGACAGGAGCAAAAATGAACCCTCTGCCAGAAACAGTGGTCAAAGCATAATCTGAAAGCTGGATGCTTTATTTCTGTGCTTAATTTTGATGGCTGGCTAGATCAGTATTTATTATCCTTTCCTCACTACCCTTGCAGTATATGGGCTATTCCTGAATCAGTCGTATTACTGAGAGTCGGAAGTGATATTTGGGCCAGACTAGGTTAGGATGACCGGATTTCCTTCACTGAAGGATATCAGTGAATGAGATTATTTTTAAACATTCGATTATGGTTAGCATTGCACAGGTTTCCAGATATGCATCAAATTCTTCCGGATATTACCAAATTCTCCCATGGGGAGGATTGAACCATCATGACTAAGGGCAGGTAGAAGGGATTAGTTTAATTTGGTGTCATGTTCGGTGCAACACTGTAGGGTGAAGGGCCCATTCCTGTGCTCTACTGTTTTACATTCTCATATTATTCTTGGACTCTGGGTTACTAGTACAGTAACATTACAGCTATGTCTCTGCCTCCCCATTTAGCCAATTTTTTTTTTGCTGGACTTCAGCATTTGCGATAAAAAGGTTAAGGAATGTGCAGCTGGCTAAATATTTGGCTCCCCTCCCTTTCTGGATTGATTTGATGTGAGAAAAAAATCTGATGTTGTAAAGGAACTGATTAGAATTTATCATCCATTATCAAAAGACATGTCACATGTATTACTAACTGCTAGCAACTTTTAATTGCTTAAGTTGAAGTTTGGTCTGAAATGTTGAGGCTTAAAGGGCCCTGAGAAACTGTGTTCCAACTTAATAACAAAAATAGAGAGAAAACAAATGGAAATTCAACAGATTTTTTTTACTCAGATGATTGGTTCTCTGAAAGAAACAAAAAGTTATGAAATGTACTGCTTTTTGTTTAGAAAAAGGCTTTCTCAAAATCTCTACCAGAGATAATAATTCTCTGGGGGTTTTGAATGCTAAGGGATATAGGTTACAATATGTAATTGGAACTTTCTTTCCACTAATCTGGACAGAATTTACATTGATTGGGTAGAAGGGTCAGCAAACAAACTGGACCACCCAGCTTCCCCGGTCTTGATGACTGACTGAACTAAATGCAGTCCAGTTTGTGTTTGTTTGGAAGCAGAGCCAGGCACTTTATGGCATGATCTAGGAGGCAGTTCACACATCGGGAATGAGTGGAATCTTTCTGCTATCTTGTTTTTCCCCCGTTGCAGACCATAATTCCATAGTATTACTGACAAACCACTTAATTATTCAGGTGTTTTGGATAATTAAAAATTGTCTCACTGCAAACATTGTCATGCATAATCCAAGGGTATGTAGCTGTGTTGTGAGCCAAATTACACTGTTGAACAAAGTAATCTAACAACGTTTAGACTGCCAGGAAGATGGAGGATGGGAAAAATTTCTGGCTGTAACAGCTGTTCCTTTTTTTTTAAGGTATTTTAGGTGCTGGAGGTGATTTCCTCGAATTGCAGGAGCAGCAATTACTGTTTCATATGCTGTTGCATTGTTTTGGAACTTTGGGGAAAAAAAGTCAAAACAACAGCAGTTTTAAAAGGGAGAAGAATAGACAAAGGAAGCACATGGTGAGGTCATTGTAGGAGAGAGGGAACCTGCACAGTTACTGCCTTTGATTGAATTTGTGTATCACTGGACATCAGAGTGCATCTGGGAAAATTATCAAACTGTGAATTTCACAACTGAGCTTGGAGAAACTGTTGGGTGAAGTTCACAGCACAGTATCAGATAAGTTAATCGTTGCTTTAAGTGTGGCCTACAGAGAATCTTCAGTCGTGAGTAGAGTAGGTTCTTTCTTGATTATATGTTTTTGGAGATATGTCTCTTGATTAAACTTAAAATATAAGCCATAACTATGAATTTAACCTGGGGCAGTGTTTGTAGAGGAATAAGACGGTGTTATTTTCTGGGTCTGTAGATTGTGAAGGAGCACAAGTGGATAAATCCCCAGGACCTGATCAGTGTACCCGAGAACTCTGTGGGAAGCTAGAGAAGTGATTGCTGGGCCTCTTGCTGAGATTTTTGTATCATCGATAGGCACAGGTGAGGTGCTGGAAGACTGGCGGTTGGCTAATGTGGTGCACTGTTTAAGAAGGGTGGTAAGGATAAGCCAGGGAACTGTAGACCAATGAGCATGACGTCGGTGATGGGTAAGTTGTTGGAGGGGACTCCTGAGGGACAGGGTGTACATGTATTTGGAAAGGCAAGGACTGATTAGGGATAGTCAACATGGTTTTGTGCGTGGGAAATCATGTCTCACAAACTTGATTGAGTTTTTTGAGGAAGTAACAAAGAGGATTGATGAGGGCAGTGCAGTAGATGTGATCTATATGGACTTTAGTAAGGCATTTGACAAGGTTCCCCATGGGAGACTGATTAAGCAAGGTTAGATCTCATGGAATACAGAGCGAACGAGTCATTTGGATACAGAACTGGCTCAAAGGTAAAAGACAGAGGGTGGTGGTGGAGGAGGGTTGTTTTTCAGACTGGAGGCCTGTGACCAGTGGAGTGCCACAAGGATCGGTGCTGGGTCGTCTACTTTTTGTCATTTACATAAATGATTTGGATGCGAGCATAAGAGGTACAGTTAGTAAGTTTGCAGATGACACCAAAATTGGAATTGTAGTGGACAGCGAAGAGGGTTACCTCAGATTGCAACAGGATCTGGACCAGATGGGCCAATGGGCTGAGAAGTGGCAGGTGGAGTTTAATTCAGATAAATGCGAGGTGCTTCATTTTGGGAAAACAAATCTTAGCAGGACTTGTACACTTAATGGTAAGGTCCTGGAGAGTGTGGCTGAATAAAGAGACCTTGGAGTGTAGGTTCATAACTCCTTGAACATTGGTTAGGCCACTGTTGGAATAGTGTGCGCAATTCTGGTCTCCTTCCTATCGGACAGATGTTGTGAAACTTGAAAGGGTTCAGAAAAGATTTACAAGGATATTGCCAGGGTTGGAGGAATTGAGCTATAGGGAGAGGCTGAACAGGCTGATGCTGTTTTCCCTGGAGCATCGGAGGCTGAGGGGTGACCTTATAGAGGTTTACAAAATTATGGGGCATGGATAGGATAAATAGACAAAGTCTTTTCCCTGGGATCGGGAAGTCCAGAACTAGAGGGCATATGTTTAGGGTGAGAGGGGAAAGATATAAAAGAGACCTAAAGGGCAATGTGTTCACACAGAGAGTGGTACATGTATGGAATGAGCTGCCAGAGGAAGTGGTGGAAGCTGGAAGCAAGATTTAAGAGGCACTTGGATGGATATATGAATAGGAAGGGTTTGGAGGGAAATGGGTCTGGTGCTGGCAGGTGGGACAAGATTGGGTTGGGATATCTGGTCGTCATGAACGAGTTGGACCGAAGGGTCTGTTTCCATGATGTACATCTCTATGACTCTGAGTGGAGCATATAAAGCTGAGAATCTTATGCAGAATTCTGGAAATATAACAAACTATAATTTGTGCTCACCAAGAATTCCACAGAAGTGTTAATCCAAGTTCTGTTTGCTCCTAATGTTTATTTCTAATAGTTTCCTTTTCAAATCTGAATGCAGTAATGTTCTTGTCAGTTCCTCTCCAGTAGTTCTGTGTCCTTCAGATCAATTCTATTGTGGATATCTTTTTCAATTGAACTGAAACCAAAAGTGTGGTTCTGCTGCCCCCTATCAACCAAAGACAGTGCTGCCACAGTCTGTACACTTGGCGATTATTCACTGATAATTATGAAATTAAAGTCACTGTCTTGGTGAAAACAATACAGCATAGAGATTCCACTCATTTCAGATGTGCAATGGCCTCCCAGATAAGGTGCCGAGTTCAGCTTCCATACAAGCACAAAATGATTCACATTAGGGAGTCATCAAGACATGGAAGTCTGGATGGAGTTTAACTGTGTTTATGAAAGAACCTGATGCTAAATTGCTTGCTTTCAGCAATGCAGTTTGTTATATAAATAAACAAGCCTGACAGTTTGCACATAAGTGGACAAAAATCAAATGAAGGATTAACTTGTGTTTTGATGTAGGTCATATGGAATAACTGTCTCGAAAGCAATATAGAAAAAGAAAACCTTGCATATCTTCAGCACCATTTGTGCCCTAGGACATTCAAAATCACCTCAATTTCATTGAATTGTTTTTGGCCTATATTCATTTTTTTGGGTAGGCATGGCAGCCAATCCTACTAAATGGCATTTGGTTAAATGGTTGGATGATTTAGTTTTCTGATGTGCAAGGTGGCCAATACTTTGTTAAATCCTCTCCTCTTGAAAAATGGCATGAGATCTTTAACATCCAGCAGACAGGACCTCGTGAAAATGCAGCACTGCTGGTGTGCTGAAATATTGACAAACTTATTTTGCTGATGACTTAAATTTGAGAGCACATCGTTGTGACACCTGAACCATTTGACTTGGAAAGTCATCTCTGTTTGTTCGATGTCAACTTGCTTTCCTTTACTTTGAAAGCAACAGAAGGTTACACTTAGGTGTGCAGTTAAAATTGAACCAAAAAATCTTTTAAAGGATGGTGATGCTAAGGGGAGGAAATAGTGAGTTTCGTCCCCAGTCAACCACCTAAACTAGAGGAAAGAGGTGATTAATGCTGGAAGAAACCAATTTTTTTTTCTCTTGCTTGCCATCCTTTTTGGGGAGTTTACGTTTAGAGATCCCAGAATGAATTAACTCTTTGAAAGCAACTAAAGGGAAGAAAAGCAGCAGCCCTTCAGTTACTTTGTCTCTATCTCAGTCATTATGTTTTAACTTGGAAATTGATTCGTATGTTAATGCTGGCTTAGTAATGCACTTGTCTGACCCAGCAATTTGCCTCTGTTCCTGTCAGGTTGTATGTTTTCACAAGGTAATTGCTTTCATCTAAACTTGAGCAGTCCCTGTCTCCTGATATAATATCCCCACTTCCAGACAGGCACGTGGAGGATGCTGATCTGCTTTAAAACAAAGAAACCTGAGTAATTTTCTATATACGCTCAGAAAACTTGACACTCTGTTATCCAAATCAGCCTTAAAAATCTTAGAGGATAGAGCATATGTGCTTGAGTAGTTTCATTGTCCTGACACCAGAACAAAGTATTCTCCCTAAGAAAAATGGTAGGCGGTGACCTTCTGGAATATTTTCCCTAAATTCAGCAGTCAGCTATCATTTCCATTCTTCAGAAACTCTTGTCGTCAGCTGTCAGCAGTCTCTAACTATTAACTACATTTTTTGAGATTCAACAACCTACTGGAGTGGAATTCGAAACTTGCGTTAATGGTGTTGATTCCCAAGATAAGTGTTACAATGTTGGGTTGTTTGTAGTTTAAACATCAGTAAGTGGGAACTAAGAGCAGAGTTGATCCAAAAAAAATTGATTAAAAGTGGGAGATTAAATTGTTTGGTTTTGACATTGACTGATTGTACTGTATGTTATCAGGAAACTAGATAGCACACTTAACCTTTTGAAAATATTTTTATGCTGCCAATTCTGTCTGTCTTTTGGCACCTCTGCACAAAATATGAATCTTGCTGTTAAATTCTAGATTATTTTAAGTGCAAGAGCTGAAAGAAATTAATTTATAGTGATGTTTTCTGTTACGTGAAACTTTTATTTTTTGCACTGCACCTAGAAATTTCTTTGGTAAAGTTGTGTCTGCAGTGGAGGTTGTGTCATTACGGTTCACGCACATTGCTGTGTTGTCTTCTCTGCAGTTGAACTTCATTTTTGCATTAATATCTGTTACAGCACAAACCAAGCTTGGAACTGTTGGTAATTCACTAAAATATCACGTGATGGTCACATGAGTATCTTTACGTTAAACACATTAGAATAGTGGTTTACAATTGATGAGACTTAAGCAGTTTTGTCTTGAAATGGATGTGCTTCTTAGATCTGCATTCAATGCAATTATTTTCTTTGATTCTCTCAGCATTCACTGAAGCTCTGGAGACCAGAAATTCCTTTTTAGATCACTATGATTGATCTTTCTGACCCAGGTCAGGGAGGTCAAACATCAGTCAGAATTCCTGGTCCGGATTGCTCTTCAGTAACCCCAGCTGGATGGTGCTGGTGTGTGGCCTCCTGATGAGGACAGCAATGGATCGCATCAGGCTTTGATGTCTTCCGTTATCACAATGTTGATATTTGTTGTTGAGATAAGCTCTTGGATGAGGTAACCAGAAGTTTGTACCTGACTGAAACACAGGACAGTGTCCTGCTTTTCTACTCTTCTCCCGGAAGAAACTATGGACCATGGTGAAAGGATTTGCCACCATTCTGAAAATCCATTGAGTTAATTACATGTAACAAAATTGTTAATAGAACAGAATTTGAGAAGGGGATGGGTATGGGCTGTAGTCCTTGCAGGGAAACTATCACACCTAACAACTGTTCCATTTTCCTGGTAATATTGATCAGAACAAGTGTTTTCTGAAGACAGCACAAACCAATGTAGTAACCTAAATAGGCAAGCTTAGAAATTCACTTTCTGAGCAAGGAGACAGCGAGGTTAAATGTTTACAAGGTAATGCTTATGCTGCCCTTTATATTTTTACCCCCTCAGTTCTGTTACTTGAGAAAATTGAAAATGATGATATCGCCAACAAGACACTGAAGATCACTGACTTTGGCCTGGCCAGGGAGTGGCACAAAACAACCAAGATGAGTGCGGCAGGGACGTATGCTTGGATGGCCCCTGAGGTTATCAAATCATCCATGTTTTCCAAAGGCAGTGATGTTTGGAGGTAGGTATGCCCTTCAGCTGTCCAGCATGACATTCTGGACTTTTAAAAATTTTTCACGGGAAATGAGCAGCACTGCAAGGGTTAACATTTTATTTCCCATCCCTAATTGCCTGCTGCAGTGCATGTGGTGTCGGTATACATACAGTGCTGACCAGGAGGGACAGCAATGTATTTCCCCGTCTGGTTGGTGTATAACTTGTGGGTGGTGGCATTCCAATGTGTTTCTGCCCTTGCCCTTCTAAGTGGGAGATGTCATGGGTTTGGAAGGTGCTGCAGTTTTAAGGTGCTTTAAGTTTCTTACGGACATAAACAATAAAAATTAATTGCAATTAATTCTATTCCATTAATCTTTCCCACATTTTGTCTGTCTCTCTGTACTTCTCTCTGTTTGTGTGTATCTCTCTCCCTCTCTGTTGTGCCCCCTCTCCACTCCTCAATCCATCATGTGTGCCCCCTCTTCCTCCCCCAGACTGTCAGGTGTGCCACTCTCCGCCAGAGCCTGAGGTTTGGAAGGTTAAAGATTGATATAATCAAGGAGTATAAAATATTATAAGGGAAAAACAAAGTAGGTATGGAAAACTTTCCTTTGTATGAATTCAGAAAGAGCTTTCACATGCAAGAGATGCTGAAAATCCCAAATTTTCTTCTCCTAAAGTACTGTGTATGAAAATGAACCTTGTGGGTTCTTGTGGGATAAGGGAAATGCAACAAATGTTGGTAAATAACGGTGAGGTCCATTTTGCCATCCGGTAGAATGCCAGGAAAGGCTCAAGGAACCTAATAGTTTCTTTCTATTTTTGTTATTTGTACAGCATGGAAACAGACCCTTTGGTCCAACTCGTCCATACCGACCAGATACCCCAACCCAATCTTGTCCAATCTACCACAAACCAGCTTATCCCTCCAAACCCATCCTATTCATATACCCATCCAGATGCCTTTTAAATGTTGCAATTGTACCAACCTCCACCACTTCCTCTGGCAGCTCATTCCATAAACAAACCACCCTCTGCATGAAAACGTTGCCCCTTAGGTATCTTTTATATCTTTCCCCTGTCACTCTAAACCTATGCCCTCTAGCTCTGGATTCCTCCAGCCCAGGGAAACGACTTTGTCTATTTACTCTATGCATGCCCCTCACGACTTTACAAGCCTCTATGAGGTCACCCTTCAGACTCCTACGCTCTAGCGAAAACAGCCCTAACCTAGTCAACCTCTCCCTTTAGCTCAAATCCTCCAATATCATGTAAATCTTTTCTGCTATTACTTTCTTCCTGCTGTTGATGTTTAAGGAGTTTGATGTCACCTCTTTGTGCTTGCAGCTATGGCGTGTTACTGTGGGAGTTATTGACTGGAGAAGTACCTTATCGTGGGATTGATGGCCTTGCCGTAGCATATGGAGTAGCTGTCAACAAATTAACCCTTCCTATTCCGTCCACATGTCCTGAACCATTCACCAAACTAATGGAAGGTAAGCAAGTGGTCTTGTAAATTGAATTCTGTGAAAGGATAGACTTTTTAAAATAATTTATTCTCTGCATTTTTAAAATTTGAGTCATAAGTGAAGATCTCCTGTATTGGTTTTGTCTGTATTGTGCAATTTATTTACTGAATTCACGGTTCATACTATGCAAAATATTTACAACCCAAGTACTTGAAACAATATTGAATTTACTTGTCACGTTCATTGAATCTGATACAAAACAAAATTCTGGAGGAGCTCAGGATATAGGACAAGTGCAGGAAATTGGGATGAATGCACTTTTAGTGGTAGTTATGTCAGTGCAGACTCAATGGGCTGAAGAATCTTTTCTGCGCTGTATGAATCTATAAAACTTATCAATAATAGTTGAGGACTCTGGGTCTGTACTCGATGGAGTTTAGAAGGTTGGTGGGGGGGGTGGTAGCACAAATGTCATGGAAACTTTTACTGAATGTAGAGAGACTGGATAGAGTGGCCGTGGAGAAGATGTTTGATTGATTTATTATTGTCACCTGCACCGAGATACAGTGAAAAGTGTTGTTTTGTGTGCTATACACGCAAACCATAAAAAGTACATCAGGAGGCAGAACAGAGTGCAGAATACACTCCAGCCACAGAGAAGGTACAGAGAGAGATTAGAATTAACATTTGAGAGGTCCATTTAAAAGTCTGATAACAGCGGGGAGGAAGTTGTTCTTGAATCCATTCGTACGTGTATTCAAAATTTTATATCTTCTGCCCAATGGAAGAGGGTATAACTGGGTGGAAGGAGTCTTTGATAACGTCGGTTGCTTTCCTGAGGCAGCGAGAAGTATAGATGGAGTCCGTGGATGGATGGCTGGTTTGTGTAGTGCATTGAGCTATGTTGAAGAGTGTTTGCCCTTGGTCTTGAGTTTTTTTTTAATAAATCATTATTTAACTTGATGACCCTGCTCAATTAACACTTTGCAATCAAATTATGTTTCAGCATTTATAGTTCTGGTCCTGAACTGGTGTTAACTAGCATCTGTTTTATAAAATGTAAGCTTTTTTCAGCAATTCTTGCTTGTCTTTCTTTAAATTCTCCTGTTGTCCTCACTTGATCAGAGAATTGCATGATAGGAATCACATTTCAGATTATGAAAAACTATATGTACACATTGACTTTTTTGCTGTCATACAGTTCTATGGATGGGAAAAGCTGTCAAGTTTTGGTCAAGTGACCATTATTATTGACTATGTATGAAAATAGGGAAATCTAAATCATCTCTTGATTTTTGCACAGCAACTTATGGAAAGCCTGGTGGAATAGGGATTAAAAGTGGAAGTCTCTCTCTTTTCCACTACCTCTGGCTTCCTAATCCACAGTTGCTGCATTCAAACATACCGTACTGCACAGCTGAGATCAGTTGTCCAACACAGAGCAGGGATGAAATTTTGTTCTTCTCCAAGATTAAGTTGCATTAAAGCAAGATAGTGCATAAAACCATCGCTTTCAATTGTAGACAAACGATTGCAGTAAAATACATGTTTGAAGGGAGCATTTTGTTTTTATGAATTTGTTTGTGAACTATTTTTTGTTCTTTGTGCATTGTGTAAAACTGAATAACTCAAAATTCTCTTGGACAACTGCTAGTTAAGAAACACTAGGTGCAGCTTCAGGAAAGCAATCGACGTTATCAAAGACTCCTTCCACCAAGTTAATACCCTGTTCCATTGGGCAGAAGATAGAAATTTGAATGCACGTACGAATGGATTCAAGAACAACTTCTTCCCCGCTGTTATCAGACTTTTGAATGGACCTCTCAAATGTTAATTCTAATCTCTCTCTCTGTACTTTCTCTGTGGCTGGAGTGTATTCTGCACTCTGTTCTGCCTCCTGATGTACTTTGTATGGTACAATTTGCGTATATAGCACACAAAACAATACTTTTCACTGTATCTCGGTTTGAATCCTAGTCTGTGCTTACAGCAGTTCTTCTCAGTCAGATAGCAGTTAGGAAGCTATGGTAGACCTCAGCATTGGTCTTCCAGTGAAAGGAGCTTGCCCAAATTAAGTGCTGAGTGACACGTTAAATTGGGACAGATTTTGCGAAAAGGCAATGTTATTGTACACCAAGGAGCTACAACAGCCTAAAACCCCTTGCATTATGTGACTTGGGCACTGTTTCATGCAATGTACGTCACTAGAATCTGTACAATAACTGGCGCAAGGCATTGTTTAATGGTCTGTTCTGTATTTAACCAAATTGATCTGCACTACTTTTTCTCTCTGCTATTCACTCATGGGACATGAGCCAGCATTTATTGTCCATTACTAGTTGTCCTTGAAAAGGTGATGATGAGCTGCCTTCTTAAACTGCTGCTGTCAGTGCAAGGGTCCATGTGCTGAAGGTTCAGTGCTGTTATGGAGGATTTTGACCCAGTGACATTGAAGGAATGGCATTATTTTTCCAAGTCAAGATGATGAGTGGCTTGGAGAGGAACTTGCAGGTGATGTTCCTATCTACCTGCTGCCCTTTGTCCTTTTGGGTGGTAGTGGTTGTGGGTTTGGAAAGTGCTGTGTAAGACTTTTGGTGAATTTCTACAGTGCATCTTGTGGATGATTCCCACTGTTGCAATTGCATGTCTGTTTGGGGAGAGAATGAATGTTTGAGGACATGGTGGCAATCAAGCAGGCTGTTTCATTATTGGGGCTGCATTCATCCAGACCAGTGGGGATTATTCCATCAAATTCCTGACGTGTACTTTGTAGTTGATGGGGAGGCTTTGGGAAGTCTTTACTCTTGTAGCTTTTATGTTAATGTGGTTAGTCCAAATTAATTTTTAATAAGTGGCCACCCCAGGAAGTTGATAATGGGGGAGTTCAGTGATGGTAGTGCCCTTGAATGTCCTGGTGCGATGGTTAGATTGTCTCTTTTACTTATTGAAAGTAATTACTTGTGTGGCATGAATGTTACTTACCATTTGTCAGCCCAAGTCTGGGTATTGTCCAAATCTTGCTGCATTTGGATATGGACTGCTTTAGTATCTGAGGAGTCACAAATGTTGCCATACAGTCTGCAACCATCAGCAGATATCCCCACATCTGACCTTAAGATAGAAGGAAGGTCATTGATGAAGCAGCAAGATGATTGGGCTGAGGACACTAACCTGATGAATTTCTGCTGCAATGACTGACCTCCAAAAGTGCGACTGTCTTCCTGGGTGTCAGGAATTACTCCGAATAGCAGAGAGTGATTCCCATTGATTTCAGTTTTGCTCAGGTTATTGATGCCAGACTTGGCCAAACGTGGCCTTGATGTCAGGCAGTCATTTTTTTTTTGTTCACCAGAGCTTCAGCAGTTTGGCTACAGCGCACCTATTGCACATCTTGGGCATAAAGTAAATTTTTGTGAAAAAAAACTAGATTAAAGAGAAAAGTGCAGTCAGGATTCTCATTCATGATTATTTCCATTGACTTGCTGGGAGATTGTGAGCCCTGCTATGAGTTCTCTTGGTTTCATAGCCTCCAAGACCAAGTGACCACTTAGAAAAAGTTGTAGAGGGTTGACATTGGCTACAGGTGTATAGGAAAAGTTGATGCTTTCAGTAAGTGGAAGAAAATTAGAGAAAAGGAAACAGTTTTTTAAAATTGACCCATTAATCTTTTGAAACTTTCAGAATGTTGGGACCAGGATCCTCACGTCCGTCCAAATTTCGCTACCATTTTGGAGCAACTCACTGCTATTGAGGCCACAGTCATAACGGATTTACCCCAGGAATCATTTCACTCCATGCAAGATGATTGGAAAATGGAAATACAGCAAATGTTTAATGAGCTGAGGACAAAGGAAAAAGTGAGTTTTTTTTTAAACTTTGCACTTTTACAAGAGTTTAGACATTTATATTTCTAGCCCTAAAGTAGATCTGGAACAGATAAACTGGATTGATGATTCCATGTAGTGGCTAAGAGAGCACTGTAATGTTCAAGATGCTGCTCTCCAAATAAGGGTCTAAGATGCTTTTTGCCTATTCCATTGAGGTGGACGTCAAAAGATGGCCCTATTTAATGAAGAACAATAAATTTTCCTGATGTCCACTGTTTGGTCTGCAATTGGCTCCAACCCAAAAAAAAATTGTGTGTTCAGTTTCCTCTTGTCATGTATATGTGAAACTTAATCTTAAAATTCATAGAAATGCTGGTGAACTTTGTGGATCAGAGCATTTTTAACAAATCTGTTTATAGTTGCAATACACGGTCCAAACTGATTTGGCTGGATTCAGTAACTTTTGTGCTGTAAATTACTCTGAATCTCTCTACTACTTGATCATTTAAAAGTAGCTCCTTCCACCTATTGCATCCCCAATGCCCCTCCCCCAAGTCCCTCCTCCCTACCTTTTATCTTAGCCTGCTGGACACACTTTCCTCATTCCTGAAGAAGGGCTTATGCCCGAAGTGTCGATTCTCCTGTTCCTTGGATGCTGCCTGACCTGCTTTGCTTTTCCAGCAACACATTTTCAGCTCTGATCTCCAGCATCTGCAGTCCTCACTTTCTCCATTTAAATGTACAGTTGGTTCTGCTATAATGGGCATTTCTTCAATTGGCTATAACGTGATTGAAGAATTTAGACTGTTATTTGTAGAACGCAAAATTTCCTTGCCTGTATTGGCTATAACGCAATTCTAGTCCTATCAGTTTAAATGGTGCTGCTATGTTTTTATAACAAGAACAGAACTATCACGTTATATCAGAACAGACTGTAGGAACAAATCTACATCTGGTTAGGGTGTGCACTGCATAGTGGACAATCTGAAACCTGTTGTTAGGACATAACTTTAATGTTAAATGGATGCTCTGTAATAGCATAAGGAATAACGTAACATTTTGAGGGCCTACAATGTAAAAGCACTGATGTTTTGAATCTGTTTATCTTCTTTTGAAAGACATGTCTGATAACCCTCTATTCAAAAGAAATACACAGTAGATACAAAATTCCTATCCTCTTGCATTTGTGATTTGTCTTTTTAGTGCAAGATCTAATTTGGATATGGGAAGCTCAGAAGATTCAGCCTATAGTCCCACCAATTCACAAAGGAAAATGGGCTAGCATTCTGCAATTCTGAATATTCCACAGTCACTTCACTACAAAGAAATTCATTGTGTCAGGAGTTGTAAGACTGTATAATTTGACTTGGTGCCAAATAAATGTGGCTTTTTTTGCTGCCCATCTTGTATCATCATCATTCTGTCATTGCTGACATCTGAAATGTTTGTCATTCTCATGATGTACTGCATGAAGTTTACTCCAGATTCTGTTGGATAACTCTACAGTTCGGTTTTAATCTGAATTAGACTTTAATTTGATTAAAGTATACTTGTAATTGGGTGAAGATTCCATTTATTTCTCCTGAGCTGTGTAATACTTCCCAGATTTAGGATTATAAGTCTGTTAGGCCATAGAAAATAGGAACAGGAGTAGGCTGTTCAGCCCCTCAAACCTGCTCCATCATCCAATAGGATCAATTAATTAGCATTGTTTTGGAAGTAGTGCATTACCACAATTTCTCATTTATTAATATGGTATATAAGTACTGTGACACAATTGTTGAAAATAACTTCAGACTGTTAGTCCTGCCTATCTGTGCCCTCGAAACATCGCAAATTTAAAACCTACAATCTCCTATCAATCTCTATATGGTCTCACCGCTATCTCTGAAATGTTCTCCAGTATTCTAGATACCCGAACTTGAAATCTTGCTCCTCAGATTGTGACCTTTTTCTCATGGCGCAACCCCTCCCAAATATATGCACTCGCATGAGCATGCACACACAACTTTAACTAATATTGATGGTGCATTTAGCTGCCTAAACCCCACACACTCTGTAATAAACTTCCAAAATCCTCCTATTGCTCCACCACCCACTCCTCATGATTAAATCTCACCGTAAAATCTACCTGTAACTAAACTTATCACTCTTCCAAATATTTTCTTATTTAGTACCTTTTATTATGTGAAACATCTTGACATTTTGATTTTACGTTAGACATTCTCTAATTAACATAAATTTAATGGATCCAACAATGTCTTTTGAGCGTTGCACATCGTGCAAATTTTTTTAAAAATTGTGCACAAGGTCAAGGATTTTAATTCTCATTCTCACTGGTCTGGTGTTTTATTGTGATCTGGTTCCAATTAACCCCAGACTTGGCAATGAACTTCAGCTTTCTTCTGTTGTTCCTAGGAGTTGCGATCACGAGAGGAGGAGCTGACGAGGGCAGAGCTCCAACAGAAGTCCCACGAAGAGCTGCTGAAGAGACGGGAACAACAGCTGGCAGAACGGGAAATTGATGTGTTGGAACGTGAGCTGAACATTCTCATCTTCCAGCTGAACCAAGAGAAACCAAAAGTGAAGAAAAGAAAAGGCAAGTTCAAGAGAAACCGGCTAAAGCTAAAAGATGGAAACCGAATCAGTTTACCTTCAGGTATGGAGTTAAAGACCATGAGGTCTGGATCTGCACACAGAATATTCTTACCAAGCTAAATTGAAATTTCAGGCTGATGAAAGTGTATACTTAAATTAAAATCCATGTAGCAGTTTCTGGCAGATGCAGAGTTGAATCTTCCTATCACTGGACTGTTCAATTCTGGTCACTATTTAGTGAACCCTGCTAGATGTTACACTTGTTTAGATGTTGGGTGAGAGCGGAGTGAATTTGCCATACCCCAGCAGTCAAATAGCCTGCCATCACTCACTCACTCCACTCTATCTCACTTTTTCACCTTCTGCATGAGTAATGTCATGCTCTACTGGAGTCTGAACAAGGACCTTTCTAGTTCTTTCCCTTTTTGCTTTTGATCCACTAACTATTTGTCCTGATAGCAGCATTCACTTTCTTTATCTCAAGTCTCTTAGGTAGGTATCTTGCACAGGATTTTAAGACTTTGAGGATGTAAATCACAGCCAGTCCATGCTAATATTAATGCTTCACATGAACCTTGTTCTATCTTTTCTTATCTATATGTATTGTTGTATTCGTCTATTGCATTTTTTGTTATATGCTTGTCCAGGTTCCCCTTGAAAGCATCTGGAGTTATGTCTTCAGCTGCTTCCTGTGCTAGCATAGTCCACCACATTGTCACCAGTCTTTGGAAAAAGACATTTCTTTTGAGCACCCTCTTGGATTCATGTTTTATTGATTACTCTGGTTAGGATCTTCTCTGCAAAGTAAGTGTCCTCTCTATAATCACTCTACCAAAGCCTTTGATAATTTTAAAGATTTCTATTAGAGCACCCCTCCGTTTCCTTTTGCAGGAGAAAGAGAACTCAGTTTGTCAATTTTTTTTTTGCAGGTATGTTTTGCAACATTTTGCCCAAATCTGAATACCTGTGTGAACACCAACTACTAACTTTAACTAAAATTTCACATTTCTTCACATATGGAAAGAGCGCTCTGTCACTCCACCAACAATCCAGCCATAACTTAGACCCCATATTTACAATTCTTTCTCTCAAGCCATTCTTCTAGCCTATTGGTGTCTCAGTTTTGGCTTCTGTTTACTGCTATTGCCAAACTTCCTGTCGCCCAAATGCAAAATGTATCCTAATTACAACCATAATTCACTTTTTCTTGTGTTTTTTTTTAATCCTCCTTCAAGCTGTATTGCTACAGTATTTAACACTTAAAGATATGCCAACATAAAAGCATCTCAGTACAATTTGATCTTTAATTATGGAAATATGTCAATGACACATGAATCTGGATCAGTGGTGCTGGAAGAGCACAGCAGTCCAGGCAGCATCCAACGAGCAGTGAAATCGATGTTTCGGGCAAAAGCCCTTTGCCCGAAATGTCGACTTCACTGCTCGTTGGATGCTACCTGGACTGCTGTGCCCTTCCAGCACCACTAATCCAGAATCTGGTTTCCAGCATCTGCAGTCATTGTTTTTACCCAATGACACATGAAGTCTTGGCACCAAGGTTCGATAATCAGTTTAGCGTAAATTCTCTATTTTTCAATTCCATTCCTTTAAAAATGAAGCTTAATAGTTTTGCTAACTAACTAACCACATCACTTCAGTTCCTTATTCAAATACACAATCTATAATGTCTCTGAAGAATTTCGGAAGATTGGTCAAGGAAAACCTGTATTGATTGATCCTGGGGTTAAGCTGGTGCTCCAAGTGCTTAGTATTTCAACAATGTAATATTGCATATCAGACTTAGCTGTGATGGATCATCTTCAGTGTCTTGATTTTTTTTCACGTTGATAGATTTTCAGCACAAGATCACTGTTCAAGCTTCTCCAACTCTCGACAAGCGGAAAAGCTTGAATGGCAGCAGTTATAGTCCACCGAGCAGCCCCACCATTATCCCAAGACTAAGAGCTATACAGCGTAAGTGCAGTGTTGGTTACATCAATCATGTGTGTTATGATAGTTTTGTACTGCTTACCAATTAAGACAGGTGACAGAGAAATGAATGAAACTGATTCCTTATTTGTTTAATTATCTCTTGGTGTAATCTTCCTTTTATATAAAAGGTCAGCATTTTTTTCTTTGCTCACGGGATGTGGTATTGCTGGCAAAGCCAGTATTTATTGACCTTTTTAAATTTTCTTTTAAAAGCTGGCAGTCCATATTTTGTACATAATCCACAGTGTCCAAATGGTCTAAGGAGCTTGTATATCTACAGTATATTTTGTGTGGATACCCTTCCTCAGGTTCAAATTCTGCACCAAAATCTTAGTTATTTCTCATGGTGTTCATGACCATCCAAACAGATCTAGGAAAAAGACCGCATATTTCCTAAATCCAATGTAGCTAACCAATTTACAGTATTAGTACCATTTTGATGATGGGCTCTGATTTTATTTTTGTCAGCACAATTCTGTTGCCTATTTTTGCCTGCTTCACTTTGACCATAAATCCCATAAGTTCTGGCTGGTAACGTCTATTGGGCATCTTTTTAATGTCAGCGTCTGGCTTTGGCATCTGCATCATGTTTCAAACTTTCTCACAACTGATACTTTGCATTGACCATTTATACGTTCATCTTACGTTCAGCTATGCGAAGCTTTGCTGAGGAAGGTTCATATTCGAATAATCTATACCCCAAATATGTTTGCAATATAATCCTTTTATTGTGCTGTAGTAAGTCTTTGACAAATAGTGTTCTGAGCAGTAGGATTCCAGAGAAATAAACACAATTACAAATTATGAGGAAAGGCTGAAGATTTTTATGGGTCTTTAATCACGCGCACCACCCTAAGAGTTAATTCCTAATAACAGATTTTGTGAGTAAAATCCCTGAAAGCTCGGCAATTCCTACAAAGTACCCACTTGGGTACCATCGAGGCATGGAATTGATAATCTCCGTTCTATTGCCCCTGCTTCCTATCACTATCTTGACCCCACTGAGAGAGAGAAATCAACACAAAGGCTACTTATGGACTGCACTTTCAGCAAACATTAAATTCTGTCCTGGCACATTGAACCCCAAGCAATTTGAGAATGATCAACTTTAATAATTTCATAAATTATACCTACAATAAAAATCTTTAAGCCACTTAATCTTAATATTTATGCTTTTGTTTAAACTTATGAGATTGCACCAGCTCCTAACCCTACATTTTGATGTACACGTAGATTGGGTATTTTATAACCTGGTAATTCATGGAAGGGTATCCCACTGAAAATGGCCCCAGTTTGGTTCCCAGTGCAAAGAGGCCTTTAACTCAATCTCTTCCAGGGAATAACTGTATAGTTTGATAAGGAACTGAATTTAGGTAATGTACAAAAGATACAATGAAGATTAGTATTCTCTGCAGCTGATTTGGCAAGAGAGATGGCATCTTGATGCAAGGTCCAAACATCTTTCTACAGCATTAGGTCCACATTTGATCACACCCTTTATTCCTGATGCCAGCCATTATGCATAGGAATTGAGATGTCAGAAGTCTTTAAAGGTGATGCTTGATTAGGAAAAGGCAGCACCTGATGCAGAGACTGAATAGATGAGGGTTTTTAAATTTACTGATAAGTTTACTGTATTGATTAGGATGACCTCAGTCAAGAGTGGCAAATAATCCTCTGCCCTGAACTAGGGCATCAAACAAATCTCCCAAGACATTAGTGGCACTTACTGTAGAAAGCAGAAAAAAGGTTAAAGGAGTTAGGGCTGAAAGGGTCCATCCAATGACCTTGGCAAATAGAATTAAGGAGAATCCCAAGGTTTCTCATGCATATATAAGGAACAAGAGGTAGCTAGGGACGGGGTAAGTTCACTCCAGGGTAGAGGAGGAACTTTGTGCATGGAGACAGAGCACGTGGGTGCGGTCCTTAATGAATATTTTGCATCAAGGAGAAGGATATGGTAGATGGTGATTCCAGAGGGGAATATGTTCAAGGGCATGTTGATATAAAAAACGCAGGTGGTGTTTAGTGTATTGAAAAGCATCAAGGGAGACAAGTCCCTGGGACCTCTTGGTATTTATCCCAGAATACTGAGTGATGAAATTGCTGAGTCCTTGTACAAAATCTTTGTATCCTCCTTCGTCACAAAATAGGTTCCTGAGCACTGGAGAATAACCAGTGTTGCTCCTTTGTTTAAGAAGGCCAACAGGGATAATCTGGGAAGTACAGGTTCGTGAGCTTTAGTCAGAGGAAATTATTGGAGAAGATTCTTGGGATGGGATTTACTCACATTTGGAAAAATATGGACTTGTTATAGAACATTGCAGCGCAGTACAGGCCTTTCAGCCCTCGCTGTTCACCGACCTGTGGAACCAATTTGAAGCCCATCTAACTGACACTATTCCATTCTCCTCCCATATATTTATCCAATGACCATTTAAATGCTCTTAAAGTTGGTCAGTCTACTACTGTTGCAGGCAGTGCATTCCATGCCCCGATTACTCGTCTGAGTAAAGAAACTACCTCTGACATCTGTCCTATGTCTAACATCCTTCAATTTAAAGCTGTGTCCCTCGTGCTAGCCATCGCCATCTGAGGAAAAAGGTTCTCACTGACCAACCTATCTAACCCTCTGATTATCTTATATGTCTGAATCAAGTCACCTCTTTACCTCCTCTCAAATGAAAACTGTCTCAAGTCCCTCAATGTTTCCACGTTAGACCTTCCTCCATACCAGGCAACATCTCATAAATCTCCTTTGAATCCTTTCCAAAGCTTCTACATTTCCTATAATGCAGCGACCAAAACTGTACACAATACTCTAAGTGAAGCCGCTCCAGAGTTTTATGCAGCTGCAGCATGATTCTGAAACTAAATCCCTCTACCAATAAAAGCTCACACATTGTATGCCTTAACAACCCTATCATCCTGCGTGGCAACTTTCAAGGATCTATGTACCTGGATACAGAGATCTCTCTGCTCATCTACACTGCCAAGAATCTTACTATTAGCCCAGTACTCTGTTACTCCTTCCAAAGTGAATCACCTCATACTTTGCTGCATTAAATGCCATTTGCCACCTCTCAGCCCACCTCTGCAGCTTATCTATGTCTTTCTATAACCTGCAACATCCTTCGTCACTATCCACAACTCTACTGACCTTCGAGTCATCTGCAAATTTACTAACCCATCCTTCCATGCCCTCATCCAGGTCATTTATAAAAATGACAAACAACAGTGGAACCAAAACAGATTCTTGTGATACACCACTAACTAAACTCCAGGAAGAATATTTCCCATCAACCACCATCTTCTGTCTTCTTTCAGTTAGCCAATTTCTGATCCAAACTGCTAAATCACCTTCAATCCCATGCCTCCGTAATTTGTGCAATAGCCTACCATGGGGGGAGCCTTACCAAATGCCTTACTGAAATCCATATACACCACATTAAATGCTTTACCCTCATCCACTGTTTGGTCAACATCTCAAAGAACTCAATAAAGTTTGTGAAGCATGACATACCTTGTTGACTATCCCTAATCAACTCATTCCTATTTCTTATAACCCTTTCCAATAGTTTATCCATAACTGAAGTAAGACTCACAGGTCTATAATTTCCAGGGTTGTCTCTACTCCTCTTCTTGAACAAGGGAAAAACATCTGCTATCCTCCAGTCTTCTGGCACTACTCCTGGAGACAATGACGACATAAAGATCAAAGCCAAAGGCTCAGCAATCTTCTCCCTGGCTTCCAAGGGAATCCTAGGATAAATCCCATTTGTTCCGGGAACTTATCTGTTTTTACACTTTCCAGAATTGCTAACAGCTCCTCCTCTTTATGCACCTCAATCCCGTATAGTCTATTTGCCTGTATCTCAGTGTTCTCCTTGACCACATTGTGTTTTTTTTTCTAATGTGAATACTGACGAAAAGTATTCATTTAGAACATCCCATCTCCTCTGATTCCACTCACAACTTCCCACTACTATGCTTGATTGGTCCTAATCTTACTCTAGTCATTCTTTTGTTCCTGTTATACCAATAGAAAGCCTTAGGGTTTTCCTTGATCCTAACCGCCAGTGACTTCTCGTGTCCTCTCCTGGCTCCCCTTAGCTCTCTCTTTAGGTCTTTCCTGACTAACTTGTAACTCTCAAGTGCCCTAACTGAGCCATCACATCATATCCTTACATAAGCCGTCTTCTTCCCCTTGACAAGAGATTCAAGTTCCTTAGTAAACCACGGCTCCCACGCTCGACAGCTTCCTCCCTGCCTCACTGGTACATACTTATCAAGGACCTTGTTAGCAACAAGCAACATGGCTTTGTGCAAGGGAGGTTTTGTCTCTCAGACTTAATTAAGTTTTTTGAGGAAGTGACAAAGATGGTTGGGGGCAGAGCAGTGGATGTTGTCTATGTGTACTTTAGCTAGACCTTTGACAAGGTCCGTCATGGCAGGCTGATAACAATGGTTACTTGAAAGCTGGGTGGGCTGGTAAGGTGGAAACAGAACTGACTTAGTCATACAAAAGATAGAAGGGTGTTTGTCTGACTGGAGATGTGTGACCAGTGGTATTCCACAGGTTGCAGTTCTGGCATCCCTGATGTTTAATGTGTATAAATGATTTTGAAGAGAATGTATGTTGTCTAATTAGTAAGTTTAGCTAAGAGTGGTGCTAGAAAAGCACAGTCGGTCAGGCAGCATCCGAGGAGCAGGAAAATCAATGTTTTGGGCAAAAGTCCTTCATCAGGACTGAACGCAGGGAGCCTCTGGGGCGGAGAGATAAATGGGATGGGGGTGGAGGGTGGGAGAAGTTACAAAGAATGCAGTGGGTGGATGGGGGTGAGAATGAAGGTGATAGGTCAGAGAGGATGCTGGTACGGGTTGGTGGGAAGGAGGATTGGCAGATAGGACCGGTCATGAGGATGGTGCTGAGCTGGAAGGTTGGAACTGGGGTAAGGTGGGGGAAGGGGAAATGAGGAAACTGGTGAAGTCCCCTGGGGTTGAAGTGTTCTGATGTGGAAGCTGAATCATTCTTCCTCCAGGTGTTGTGTGGTGAGGGAGAGCCAGTGGAGGAGGCCCAGGACCTGCATGTCCTCAGCAGAGTGGGAAGGGGGAGTTGAAATGTTGGGCCATGGAGCAGTGGGATTGATTGGTGCAGGTGTCCCGGAGATGTTCCCTAAAGCGCTCTGCGAGGAGGCGTCCAGTCTCCCCAATGTAGAGGAGACTGCATCGGGAGGAACAGATACAATAAATGACATTGGTGGGATGTGCAGGTGAAACTTTGATGGATGTGGAAGGCTCCTTTAGGGCCTTGGATGGAGGTGAGGGGGGAGGTGTGGGCGCAGGTTTTACAATTCCGGCAATGGCAGGGGAGGGTGCCAGGAGGGGAAGGTGGTTTGTTGGGGGGGGGCATGGACCTGATCAGGTAGTCACAGAGGGAACAGTCTTTGAGAAAAGCAGAAAGGGGTGGGGAGGGAAATATATCCCGGATGGTGGGGTCTGTTTGGAGGTGGCGGAAGTGTCGGCAGATGATGCGGTTTATGCGAAGGTTTGTGGGGTGGAAGGTGAGGACTGGGGGTGGGGGGTGTCTGTCCTTGTTACAGTTGGACGGGTAGGGTTTGAGGATGGAGGTGCAGGATGTGGATGAGATGCGTTGGAGGGCATCTTCAACCGCATGGGAAAGAAAATTGCAGTCTTTAAAGAAGGAGGCCATCTGGTGTGTTCAGTGGTGGAATTGGACCTCCTGGGAGTAGATACGGCAGAAGCAGAGGAATTTGAAATATGAAATAGCATTTTTACAGGAGGTAGGGTCGGAAGAGGTGTAATCCAAGTAGCTGAGAGAATCTGTGGGTTTGTGTAAAAAAAAAAATGTCGGTGTCAAGTCAGTCAGTCATTGATGGAGATGGAGAGGTCCAGGAAGGGGAGGGAGGCGTCAGAGATGGTCCAGGTGAATTTAAAGTCGGGGTGCAATGTGTTCGTGAAGTTGATGAATCACTCAACCACCTCGTGGGAGCACAAGGTGGCACCGATGCAGTCATCAATGTAGTGGAGTAAAGGGTGAGGAGTGGTGCCGGTGTAACTATGGGAGATGGACTGTTCTACATACCGGACAAAGAGATAGGCATAGCTGAGGCCCATACGGGTGCCCATGGCTACCCCTTTCGTCTGGAGGAAGTGGGAGGATTCGAAGGAGAAATTGTGACGGGTGAGGACCAGTTCAGACAAACGAATGAGTGTGTCAGTGGAAGGATACTGTTGGGGATCTCCCTCCCCTTCCTGGACCTCTCCATCTCCCTCAATGACAACCGACTTGACACTGACATTTTTTATAAACCCACCGACTCCCACAGCGACCTGGATTACACCTCTTCCCACCCTACATCCTGCAAAAATGCCATCCCGTATTCCCAATTCCTCTGCCTCTGCCGGATCTGCTCCCAGGAGGACCAGTTCTACCACAGAACACATCCCCATCCGCCTATAGTACTCCTTGTTACTTTCCCCCACCCACCTCTCTGACCTATCACCTTCATCCCCATCCCCATCCATCTATTGTACCCTTTGCTACCTTCTCCCCAGCCCCACCCCCCTCCCATTTATCTCTCCACCCTGGAGACTCCCTGCCTTCGGTCCTGATGAAGGGCTTTTGCCCGAAACATCGATTTTCCTGCTCCACGGATGCTGCCTGACCTGCTGTGCTTTTGCAGCACCACTCTAAACTCTGATTTCCAGCATCTGCAGTCCTCGCTTTTGCCTAATTAGTAAGTTTGCATTTTTTACAGAGGTTGGGGGAGCTGCAGATAGTAAGGATTGTTAGAGGATACAGCGGGATAAAGATCTGCTGGAAACTTGGGAGAAATTGCAGATGGAATTTAATCTGGACAAATGCAAAGTAATGCATTTTGGAATGTCTGATATAGAAGGGAAGCATACAGTAAATGGTATTACTTCCCCTTGAAACACTGACATACAATTCCTGCACCAACTGAGATTACCATGAAAAGCTCCCCTCCTCAACCTCTCTGCTCACCTCAGACCTTAAATCACTACCAGCCATGTCTCTAATGAGAGAGCCAACCCTCTGGTCTTGTCAGACTGTGACAACTTTACCTTTTATATCACAAACAATGGGGGACCCAACACTGAACACAAGAGCTTCCAGTCACACAAACAGCCTTATACCATCACCTCTCTCTTGCCGCAGAGCCAATTTTGGATCCAACTTGCCAAGTTACCCTCGATCCCATGTGCTTCCATCGGTCTGTCATGTGGGACCTTACCAAAGGCTTTGCTGAAACTCATATAAACTACCTGGTCGCTACCTCAAAAATATTAATCAAATTTATTCCGTAAATGATTAGCTTCACAGCACCATTGCTAAGATTAGCTTTCAATTAATAACATGAATTGAAATTCCATCAGCTGCTGTCCCTAGAACATTAGCCTGGCTCTCTAAATCATAAGTCCAGTGACATTGCAATTATGCCACCATCTCTCCTGTGATGAGAATAGGACTAGGATTCCATGGCTAATGCATAGAGGCTGAATGGCCAATGTTTGTGCAATTGAGAATCAGAACTTGAACTTTTAGAGAAAGGGTTAAAATTACCACAGATTAACCAGTTACCAAAGCAATGCATTTCTTCCTTATTGTTTTGTGGGATGTAGACACTGCTCAACAAGACCAAGATTTGTTGCCTGCCAAAAAACACTCTTGCACTTAGTAGCTTGTGAGGCCATTTTGGAGCGCAGTTAAGAGCCACATACATGTTGACCAGAAACAAAAACTGATATTGCTGAAGAAACTCAGCAGGTCATGCAGCATCTCTGAAGAGAAAACAGAGTTAGTGTTTTGAGTCTCTCCAGCAATTTGTTTTAATTTGAGATCTTCAGCATCTGCGATTCTTTGTTGTATTTACATGTAGACTAGATTGAATATAAATAGCGGTTTTCCTTCCCTAAAAGGCATAATACAACGGATGACCGTTATCAAAGTCCCAGTTTAGCATCGATTAGCTTTGTTTCTGATTTGTTCATTGAATTTAAAATCCACCAGCTGCTCTGATGGATATTGAGCTCAGGGGCATCAGCCTGGGCCTCCTGATCAATAGTCCAGTGGCAATTTCACTTTGCCATCATGGCCCTAATGCTGTATTGTTTCTGTTACAAATGATTATTGTAAATTGCCATTCTCAATATTTTTTCTTAAAGATCTGCATGCAAATAACAGAACTTCAGACAGCTGTTTCCCCTCCACTACCTTCCCCTATTTTGTTTATTTTCTTCAGTGAGCTCCAAAACAGATGCTGTCAATTCCATTGGCAACCGCAACAGCATATATGTATACCAACAGGATGTCGATATCGCATGTGAATATACAAGCAAATTCCTCAGTAGGTCTAAGACAAAAGGCAAGGCGTTTGTATTACATCAGGAAGCAATACACCTTTGCATCCCAATATTGCACTGTTCAGCGGTGTTCTTTTTGAAGCATTCACACCAATTCTTTCAGTTGTCATGTTTTCAATAATGTTTAGGCATTCACTTCAGAGTCTGGGGACCATTTTGCCTGCATGTTAGTGTCAAAAGAGTGACAATGAATCAGCAGCCCACTTTTCATATCTCTATTTCTATTTTCATTGGCACAAAAACAAAATCTCTCATCTCCTCCCCATTCGTTGTGCAGTTTGAACATGCCAGTTTGTAATTAGCTAATTGACTTTCAGGGTGAAACAATCCAGCTTGTCTCCCCTCAGTTCAGTCAAGCTGCTAGATGGCACTGGTTCTTCCTGCTACCTTCAAAACATAACCAGTCCTTGGAACATCTGGTTGTCGATCTAATGCTAAGTTGATTTTGACAGTTGCCAAGTGAAAACCAAGGTGAGAAAGTGCAACAAAATAAACTAGCCACAACAAGACATGACGCTCTCTCACTAGTATCCTCACATATGGATGAGGAAGGACACCACTTCGACTGGGACAATAGATCCATCCTAGGACAAGCCAAACAAAAACACGGATGAGAATTCCTAGAAGCATGGCATTCCAACCGGAACCCTATCACAAACACATCGAGTTAGATCCCATCTACCATCCCCTGAGAAAAGGAACAGGAAGTGACTTTACCACAGGAAATTACATCACCAACCCAAAGAAGCCCAAACGTATATGGACGGCACAGTGGTTAGCACTGCTGCCGCACAGTGCTAGAGACCTGGGTTCAATTCCCGCCTCAGGCGACTGTGTGGAGTTTGCACATTCTCCCTGTGTCTGCGTGGGTTTCCTCCGGGTGCTCCGATTTCCTCCGGGTGCTCCGATTTCCTCCCACAGTCCAAAAACGTGCAGGTTAGGTGAATTGGCCGTGAAAATTGCCCGTGGTGTTAGGTGAAGGGGTAAATGTAGGGAAATGGGTCTGGGTGGGTTGTTCTTCGGAGGGTCGGTGTGGACTTGTTGGGCTGAAGGGCCTGATTCCACACTGTAAGTAATCTAACCTAATCTAAATGGAAAGCGGGAATTTTCAGCATTGCTTCGAATGAGGTCCACTGAAGATGTTACCTAGGAAGGTAACGAAACATCTGGAAATGAACCCTCCAGCTCAGCGAGCAAACCTACATCCAAACCTCAACCTGAGTTACAAATCTTCTCAAAACTCGCAAAACAAACTGTCAACAATATTAATTATTAAAATGTTCATTTAAATTCTTCTCTCCGTCTGCTCCATGGTACTTTCACATAGTTTGATTATTTTAATAGATGTATTTATATCAGCCCCCTTAAGCGATGAAAGTTCGGAATGATCTACCAAGCAAGTTAACAGAAACAAAAAACATTGGAGTTAATCAAAGTACAATTAGATACTGTTTCAAAAGTTAATATGAGATGAATGGGTAAATGAACTGACTTTTCGTCATCCTTGACTTCATTCCTTTTGAAGTGAATGCTTTTATATTTTGGCAACCTGACTCTGGGGCATTCACCACTGAACAGTGCATTAAAGATTAAATCTGCCTGTTGTTAGACATCTGTCAATTGATAAACTGAACTAACTTTTTCTCTCATCAGCGAGTTTGGCTCCTGTCACTATTGGTTTGTTGCTGCAGCTTGGCTGTTCCTTCTTTGCTCTTGGCTCTATTTAGCAATCATTGCAGCAAAAATTTTTAACTTTTGAATCTTTTCTGGTGGGCTTATGTGGCCTTCACGATCTGTTGCTTTCTATGGTGCCTGATTGAGCCTTGCTTTGTATTTAGCTTTTAAGTCCAGCTGACAAATACTGTGACCCTGCAGGGGTGAATTCCCATGTTTTGTACACTCTTGGATTACTTGTAAAACTTGTGATTTTTACTATACTTTGTTCAGTTACCCTTGATGAGAGCAATAGAACCTGGGGTAAAAGCACCATATACCGGCAAGAAGATTATGAAGAAGAAGTGCAGAAAGCTTGCAAAAAGAAAGGGCGAACTTGGGGACCTAGTTCTATGCAAACAAAAGAGCGAGCCAGCTGTGAGGAAAGGTAAGTGCTAAAAGGTGGGGGGGTGGTTGCCATGGCAGTCTTCCAATAGCCATTCATTATTCATATGCCTAAACTGAGCATTGGTGGGCTTTTTCATGGAACGTGGATGTTCACGTCAAGGCCAAAATTTGTTACCCATCCATAATGGCCCATGAACTCTGTAGCTTGCTAAGCCATTTCAGAGGTTAATTAACAGTCAACTGTACCGTTGTGGTGCTGGAGTTGCATGTAGGCCAGACCAGGTAAAACTGACAGATTTTGTTCCTGAAAGGATGCAGTGAACTAAATGGGTTCTTAAAACAATCAATAGTTTGTATGGTTACCATTTTAAGACTAACTTTATATTTCAGATTGACCGTGGAGTGCACAACAATTATGCTTGAGTCCACATTTGCCCAATCACCATGCACATATTTTGTAGGGGCCGCCACAAAATAGTGATGAACAATGGAAATCTGTGCTCCCTGGTTCTTAATTCTTCTACCAGTGGGAATAGTTTCTCCCTATCTACACAGTTTGTGATTTTGAATACCTCTATAAATATCTCAACCTTCGCTTCTCCATGAAGGAGAATAGTCCCAATTTCCCCAATCTATTCACCATGACTGAAGTTCCTTGACTCTGGAATTACTTTTGTGAAACTTTTCTGCACCATCTCTAATGCCTTCACCCTTCCTCAAGTGTGGTGACCAGAAATTGAGGCCGGACCAGTATTTTGTAGAGGTTTAACATAATTTCCTTGTTTTTGATGCTGTACTCTATTTATACAGCAAAAGAAGCCATAGACACACTCAGCCTGCTCTGCCACCTTCAATGGTTTATGCACATGGAACAGGATGTGCACGTTAGAGGTTGGGAACTGTGCTATTGATTCAATAAAAAGTTTACTATTTAAAGACTCGCAGTTGTCCACTTCATTTTTGTGAAGATCACGTACATACATGGAAGTAAATGATAACTGAAAGTTTTAACTTCCAAGAACCTTAGACTAATTCCCTAACTTTGGTGATAGAGAGAGGAAGCTATAAAACTGAACTAAAAACCAACTCGGGCCTTTCTGTGCTTTATTTTGTCTCATTATTCTTCAAACCCGGCTGTATGCTTGTCTGTTTTAGTACCCTGCAGTAAAGTGATCAGCCCTGAGTTTGAGCCTAAATTTATTCCCACCCCACCTCATGGATTTCTAATGAGAATGTTCTGGTTCTGTATTGTCTTCATTTTCTTGGTTTTTGCTGGCATTCTGTGTGTGTGTGTGTGTGTTCGTGTGTGTGTGTGTGTGTGTGTGTGGAATAGAGGAATGAAGGATGGAACATAGAATGTCATGAGAAATAAGATCATACAAAATTATTTTTGTTTTAAATTTTAGGACAAGGCCTTTGTCAGATGGAAACAACCCATGGTCTACAAGTTTGTTGAAGACTCCAACTTTACCTCTAACCTCAGTTTTTGCAAATGTTACAGACCATGGTATGAATTTTTACCAAACTTGTCGAACATTTTTCATTCTGAGAGTAATTTTACCAGCTATTTGGAGTGAGTTAAAAAAAATTCATGATTCATAGGTGTCACAGTGGAAATAAAGATTTGGATATTTCATCACCAATGTTTTCAAAATGTTTTACAACCATCTTTAAAGTATAGCTACTGTTGTAATGGAGTAAACCTGAAAATTAATTTGCATGCAAGAAATTCCCATTCACAGCAGCGTGATAGTGTCTAAATAATCAGTTTCTCTGATGTTGGTTAAGGGATAAATATGAGCCAGGACACATTGGGATTGTTGCTCTGTTCCTCTTTGAAATAATGCCATTGGATCTTTACATACAACCAAGTAGGGAGATGGAGCCTTGATCTAATCTCTTACCTGAAAGTAAACAGCTCTGACAATGTAGCACTCCCCACCCTTCCGGTACTAGACTGTAGTGTTGGCTTTGATTTGTATGTTCAAGCTCTAGAGTGCGACTTCAACCTGAACTTGGCGCAGAAAATTCTCTTAATTAAGTCATGTCTGACATATGTAGATGACACTTTATAAATAAAATCGATGCAGACCAGTTTCATTCACAGTCAGTAATCTGTCAATTGGAAGAGGTAGAATTGGTGTTGATACTACAGGTTTCTGCTCTTAATTGTGATTTGTCTGATTATCCAAATATAAAAAAACCTCTCTGTCTCTCACGTGGCCATTATTCTAATCTGAGCCTTTTCAGTGTACACATGAATTAGTTGCAGGTCTAGGCAATTTGAAACTTTCAGCCTGGTCCATCGTATAGTGGGAGAATCTTAATTTTTAAACCCCTAATTTCTTTCTTCAGTAAGGATACCAGAATTCCAGATGCAGTTAATGAGGTGCCTGTGCAACTTATGTACCTTTTATATTCTGCTTCCTTGTGATCATACAACATAGGAGGAAAAATAGACCGTTTCATGAGATCATGGCTGAACCCTTTAACTCCACTTTCCAGCCTTTTCAGCACAACCTTTGATTCATTTACAGATTAACAATCTGTAAACCCTCACAATAAATGCCAATATTCTATTCAACTTACTAAGCATGAGCTGTAACTGCATTTAACTTCTGTGTTCCATACATATGATCCCTCTGTAATCTTGAGTTCTGCAATCTATTTTCAATTAAGTAATATGTGGTGCCTGTCAAGCAGCCTGTTATGTCCTGGATGATAAACTTCTTGAGAGTGTTTGGAGCTGTACCCATCCAGGCAGGTGGGGAGTATTCAATCGCATTCCTGACTTGTGCCTTGTACATTGTGGATGGCCTTTGGGAAGTCAGCAGCTGAGTTACTCACCATGGTTTTCATATCCTCTGACCTACTCTTGTAACCACTGTTTATGTGGTGAGTCCAATTGAGTTTCTGGTCTATGGTAACCCCGAAAGGTGTTGATTGTGGGGGATTCATTGATAACACCATTGATGGTAAGGCAAGTATTCTTATGTTTTATGTCTTCTACAGTGAAGACAAGCATAAGCTACTGGTTCAACGCTTCTGCATTTCCTCGTCTCCCATTATTTGCCATGTTCTTCATCTAAGGAACCAGCACTCAATTTACTTATATTTTTAAATACCTTTGGAAACAGTTAGTGTTTTAATGTCTCTAGCTAACTTATTCTCATTCTATTTTCTCACTCAATATTTGTTTGTCATTTTTTGAAAAGAATCTGTCCAATCTTCTGACATAACTCTAATCTTTGTGGTATTGTACAATAGTCTCTTAAATTTCACTGACCTATTTACAAATGGTGCATTGTCATAATGCCTTTATTTCCTCAATGGAACATATTTATCTGTCTTATGACTACCTCCTGAAATTTCTACCACTATTTCCTTACTGTGCTACCTTTTAACAGGAACCATCCAAACTATTTGACCCCCCCAGCAGAAGCAAATCATGGGCTAAATCTTTTTGATAAATGTTAGCTAGATGTCCATGTTCCAAAAAGGCAGTCTGACCCTAGCCTGGGGGGATTGAAACCAATTGCACTGCCCTTGACTGTACTCAACTGACTGAGCACAATTAGCAGCTGATGCTTTGTAGGGCGAGCTAAATCTTTGACACAATTTGCCAAAACGGAAGCTTTTTTTTAAAAAATGTACCCATACTGTAGTGAATTACTTTAGCTGAGGAAAAGAATGTTAATTTTTAACTCTATTTTGCATTGCCTGGGGTTGCCCGTAGATTTAGGCCTATTGTTGGCTTCAAATTTGGGCAGTTCCCTGAGGAAATATCCCAGGTGGTCACCCTGTCATCATTATGGAGCATTGTGTCCTGGGGCGTGGAACCTAGTCATGGATTAGTTTTTTTTTTGAAGAATGAACAAGAGCCTATTAGCTTCACTAGAAGAACATTGAACAGTACAGCACAGGAACAGGCCCTTTTAACCCACAATATTCTGCTGAACATGATGCCAATTCAAACTAATCCCTTACGCCTGATCTTGGTCCATATCCCTCCATTCCTTGCATATTTATGTGCTTACCTAAAAATTGCTTAAGCGTCCCTGTCATATCTGCTTCCTCCACTACCCCTAGCAGCGTGTTTCAGACTCCTATCACTCTGTGTTTAAAAAAAAAATTGCCGCTCACAACTTTCTCCTCTGAACTTTCCTCCTCTCACCTTAAATGCATGCCCCCTAGTATTAGGCATTTCAACTCTGGGGGAAAAAGATTCTGACCATCAACCCAATCTATGTATCTCATAATATCAAATGTTCTGTCAGCCACCTCTACTCAAGAGAAAACAACTCAAGTTTTTCTGACCTCTCTGACAGTTCATACCCTCTAATCCAAGCAGTATCCCTTCTACACCCTCTCCAAAGCCTCCACAAAATTCCTGTAATGTGGCGACTGGAATTGAATGCAAGACTTTAAGTTTGACCTAAACAAAGTCTTATAGAGCTGCAAAATGCAAGTATGAGGGGTTCTGATTGAAGTAGTAACTTATCTGATTGTTTTACCAACAGGTAGCACTTCTGAACAGATACGAGCAGCTGATGACTATGAAAATCGACCAAAGCAGTCCAAATTACCTAACCAGGTGTATATTGATCTACCTCTTCGCAAAGATCATCAGGGAGAGGGAGATGCTGGCAGTGAAAGTCAGGAGGAGGTGACACCCATCAGTTCAGCCAACAGCACCCCACAGGTCACTCCCACAAACAGCCTGAAGCGATTAACACAGAGGAAGAAAACCGATATGGTACTGTATGGGTGTGCTGTGCTGCTTGCATCTGTGGCCTTGGGATTTGATGTCAGAGAAGTGAATAAATCTCAGGCTTCAGAGGAAATTGAGATCAAAGAGGAGAAGAAGAAAAAGGAAGGCCTCTTTCAGAGAACCAGCAGGTTCCGCAGAAGCACAAGTCCTCCCAACAGGACAGTCTCCAGGAAGGAAGAGACGAACATTCCCTCACTAAACTCCCATTCTGTTAATCTTTTGTCAATGTCTTCCATATCCAAATGTAATTCCACAAGGTCCTTGCTCCGATCAGACAGTGAGGATACATCCATTTATAACATGCCTGTCACCCCGAACACTCTCCCCCATAGACCAGAATTCTTGACTGACAATCCTCCAAATGGCTCTGTGAATGGAGTACATAAGGATCTGGATGAATCTCCTTTATCGGACTCGGATGCACCAGGTTTTATGTGTCTGTCTGAATCCAGTACACCACCAGAAAAGGGAGCTGCTAACCCCAATGTAACCCGCCATGGCCAGTTATCATCAGATGAAAGCCCAGCCAGTAAGTTTTTCTTTCTTGTCCAAGGCCACATTTCCAACCACAGGTCTTTCTCAGGTTCCTCTGACCTGGAAGGCTGTACCACGAATGAAGGGATGTCAATTTACATTTGGAATTCCCCATTCTGCAACTGATTTTAATTGCATCAATTGGTGGCCTCTTAACAACCAGAGGCCAACATATGTGTCTCACTGAGAGAAACAGAAACCTCTCTGTAGGATTGATATTCTGTAAAGAGATTGTACTTCAGTAGAACATGAGTGGAACTTGCAATTAAGTATTGGGGGGGGTGGGGGGTGGGAAACACCCTTGCCTTCACTGCTGGAGAGCATGCAAAGGGAAGGGAATGCCATTAAATAAGTCAGCAGCCACCATTTAAGAAGGGCAATGAATGAAGACATAGAAATATGAACAACGAGCACATGGTTCACAAGGAGGGCGCGAACAGCAAATATCCATGCATCATAACAAGACCACTGCATTACTTGGAGGGGGATGAAGGTGTGCGTTTGTGCTGTAAAATGCTACCTTAATTGATGGGCTCTGAATTTCCAAGTCTATTCTATTTATTGGGCAGTGTTATTGTCATTTTTCAAGTTTTTTTCTATGTTAAGTGTCTGACAAAAATCAGCATGTTAAATTGTACTATATGATTGACACCTATTAAGAGGCGGGCTCATTATTTTGGATGATTGTGAAACCATTATTTTCTCTTTATTTTTCTTTTTAGCCAATGGAGATTCTGACTCCAGTCCTCATAGAGAATCATCAGAGTTCCCACGTCTTCCAGATCCCAGAACCATTTATCCAATGTCTGGAAGACGAAGAACCCCAAAAAGGGACGCAACACCAGAGAGACCAAAATCTGGTGACATGGTACCAAGGCCTCGGCCTTCCTTGTCCCGAATAAGAATGGACCCCTGGCGACTCGTGTCTCAGTTGATAGGCCAAGATGAGTCATTAGAAAGCACAGGAGATGTAATAGTGACTAGTTCAGACATAGCTCTTACTACTGAGTGCCAACCCAGTTTGCGCTTTGGTGCCTGCTCTCTACTAGACATGGACATGGAAGGCCAGAGCCAGGATGGCACAGTACCCCTCTGCAAAAGTGAATCTAAGCCGAGCAGACCATGTGGCTTTGAACTGGAGAAAGAGTTTCTGTCTTAGCACTCACTGCCTAGGATACAAGACCATGCAAACATTCCCTTTTCATGATTTGGGAGCAAATATCTATGAATGCAATGAACCACATTTGGAAAAAGAAATGTGAACAGAATGTAATTTGTTTTAGGTGTCATGTGATACTTTTTTTTGTAACTGTAGGTCCATGGGGTTGCATCTGAACAGAACAGATGAAAAGTGTCATCTCACTACTGTCCTCTTTGTTGACACCTGACTCTCAATTCTTGGACCCAAGCAGGATTTTTGATCTTGGGTCACAGGTACAGAAAGATGGTCTAATCCTGCGCCTAGTTCTGGCTCTCAGATTTGGTAAAGCAAGTGCATGTTGCTGACAAACCAGAAATCGATCTGCTGCATGTGAAACTGGATTATCAGTTTGGCATTTGGCTCTTGGTGTATTGCACTTTGAATGTTCTGAACACAACAAAAATGTATCTGAGGTCATTACATGTCCATTGCATATTTAAATTGTAAGTCTAATCGGGTATTTTGTCATTTGCTTAAAAAACAACTCATTAATCTTCTTTGCATTAAACCTCCAATGTGGTGCGCGATCTTTTATACCCATAATTGACTGTTTATGAATAATTTAGGTTCTAACTCTCAATCTTAACACTTTATTTCTCTGACACAGTGAGTGTCCTTTTGACTGTTCCTCCATATCATTACCTTCTCAAAGTCTATTTTTGTGACTGTCACTATGCAAAATCAATTTAAATGCTGCAGTTTTCACCACATTTGATTAACAATATGTCCATGAAGACCAGAGGCTCATGAAACTGCCCTATTGCTCAGATTGTCAATGACCATGTTCTTAAAAAAATTAATTGGCCAAGTGCCCTCTTTCCACCCCCCACCAAACGCAACTCTTCCCTTTAAAGTGCTTTGTGGCTTGAGGTTCTTCTGCTGAGCCACAGAGCCTAGCCACGTCTCGGGTTGTTTTCCTGGTCTCTTTTAGCATTGGCAGTTAAGGGTGCACAGTAGACAGTGGCACCCCTGGCTTTGCACTTCACACTAAATTGCCCAGTGTGAACATTGCAATATTGTGTCCTTGCAGTCAGATGGCCTGCCAGCACTAACACTTAGTTCAGACCAAAATTATGGCATATTAGACAAAGTAATAGAAGTTGTCAGATGCCCACAGAACTGTATCCCACTGAAGGTACAGACACCTTCAAGAAAGGATAACTAGAGATGGGGAAATAATTGCACTCTGTAAACCATTGAAGGGACACTAAAGCTTTGTTGCATTAATACATTATATCGTCATTTTGAGCATTCATTGGAACAAACAGACTGAACATTGCTACTTAGACCTAAAGTTTTAATTTGCAGCAATTTCTAAAGAATTGCTTCTATTTCTGAAGAGACTGAAGAGGACTTTGATATAGGATTAAGGGCTCAATTTTTTGAAGTTAAATTCAGAAAATTGGAGTGAATGTATATTCAATGTCACAACCCAATGATTTTTAAAACTAATTTACTGCTCATAACCACAGTAAAAGCTACAAACACTGTAATGAGTTCATACTGTTCTTACAGTGCATCCTGAATTTGAGAAAGGGCTGGGGGAGAAGGCTTATGTGAAAAGCTTATGCAGGGTGATCACATCACCTTTATTTGCCTTCCTGTTAATTTGATCTATTCTGATTTGGAAATGCCAGTGTTGGACTGGTGTGTACAAATTAAAAATCACACGACATCAGGTTTATGTGGAAGCACTAACTTTCGGAGTGTTGCTCCTTCAGCTGGTGGTTGTAGAGTATAAGGTCGTAAGGCACAGAATTTATAGCAAAAGTTTAGTGTGATGTAACTGAAATTATATATCGAAAAATACGGATTGTTTGGTAAGTCTCATCTTTTAGAATGAACATGTTGGTTTCAGTTCTTTCGTATGTAAATTGCAGAACTTTCATAAGTTACATTCTCAAGTGAACTTTAACAGTTGGTGTCATGTACTATCTGGGCCAACATGACACCAATTGTTAAAGTTCACTTGAGAATGTAACTTTTATGGAAGTTCTGCAATTTACATACGAAAGAACTGAAACCAACATGTTCATTCTAAAAGATGAGACTTAACAAACAATCCAGGTCTTTTTCAACATAATTTCAGTTACATCACACTGTAAACATTTGCTATAAATTCTGTATCTTACGATCTCATACTCTTCAACCACCTGATGAAGGAGCAGCGCTCTGAAAGCTAGTGCTTCCAAATAAACCTGCTGGACTATAACCTAGTGTTGTGTTTTAAATCTATTCTGTTAATACTTCAGTGCTCCACTAAGCAGACTTAACTTTGAAAATAAAGCACATTAGCATATGTTAATTATTCTGCTGCTAGTTTTCAACTTGTGACAAATTTCCTTGAAAAGTGAATTTACGTGCAACATTTGTTGCAGACGTAATCTTTACAAATCTCTTGACCAATTTGAACACTGATGCTTTTTGTGCTGTATATCTTTAGATGTATTCCAAAACCTAGTTGCCTTATTAAGACCTTTCATGAACTAGATGCTTCAGGGCACAATGGAATGTTACTCCAAGTTCCTTTTGAGCAGTAATTCCCCTCAGAGTTGTATGGTTTTCATAGTGACGTGACATGGTTATTCAAATACAACTGCTTCATTACCATATTTTGAAGGTATTTCCATTTTGTTTTCCAAGTAGATGGTCAACCCTGGATATTGCACAACCAGGGACTGAACTGAAGTACATCTTACTAGATCCCAAAGTACTGAACAAAGGCCACTTCTGCAGTTAAGGTCTGGATTTAGCTGAGTTTTTTTTAAGTTCAGATTTGGAAATACAGAGCTGGTATTGCTGAAAGAAAAGATATACTGTCAAAGCTTTTCATCTCTCGTCAGGACAAATACAAGAATGCGAAATTTCAGCTGGAAAAAATGGTGCTGATTTGGTGTCAACTTGCAAACAATCAATTTTTTTTTACATTATAAATTGTTTCCCTCTGTGAAATTTGGCACTCTTGCATTTGTCCTGATTGAGTACGCGATGGAGAGTCAGCTTTTTTTCAGAAGTGTTCCTTTAATTATCGTTCAGATTGTACTGATTTGGCAAGCTTAAAAAAGACATTTTCCATCACAGCAGAAGGTGCATTTCTTTGGTATCCTGAGCTCCTTTGACAATGCTGTAGGTGTTTTGAGCTGGTTAGGTTGCTTGGTGCTTCAGGTCAGGACTGAGTGTGACTCTGGGTACCATCAAAAGAAAAGGCTTCCCTTTCTCTTTCCCCCACACCCCCCAAACAAACCAACCAACCTTCTAGATGGCCTGAAGGAGCAATGTTGTCTTTCAGTTGACCTGCATGAGGATTATTTCCATGTACTGAATCATACACAGCAAAAGAGCATTTATGTGAATGATGTGTATCCAGTAATTTGAATGTTTGCATAATGAAGTGACATTATAGCAATAGGGTCTGCTTCCTGTTTGAAATGAGTCATAAAGAATATAGTGGCTTATAGTTTTAAAAGAAGTCAGTATGACTTATACCCCTGTTAATTGTGCCTGCCTTATTTTTGCAAAAATCATAGTTTTAAATTATACCCTTTTGTACATATTCCAGTGGCCGCTAATAACTGGAGAAAGCAAGAGGATCCAGCAGCAATTGAGATTTCTAAGGGTGAATCTTTTTAAACAGCTGATTTTTTTTTTGTTTAAACTTATCCAATAAGTACAAGATTATAATTTAGAGAATGGAACATTGTTATGTAATCCAACTGATTCATCTTGCCAGTGTTATTCTGTATTTTAAAACTAGCTAAGCTTTTTAAACAACTGGTTGTTGATGGAGTATTGTCTTTTACCTCTGTTCAAATACAATCCTAGTTTATTTTTAAAAGCATTAATTGCTGCACAGAGACTGATTCTGACTTTTACTACTCGAATCATACAATTTACTTGTGCTATTATTTTTCAGTAAAATAAGGAAGCTATTTGTACCACTATGTAAATCATCTGTCAAAGGTCTTTTCACTTGAAGATGCTGCTTTATATATTTGTTTAGTTGTATTTTTACTGCAGTTTGAAACTTTGAATAATATTTATGTAAAATCTTAGGTATTAAATAAGAACTTGTTTTATATTTTGCCAAGCGGGCTTGGTCCATGCTGAATCCCAACAAAGGCTAACGGGAGACCTTTGAGAAGCTCAGCATCAGAGTATGTGTATAGCCCATTTTATTTCCCTCCTCTAAACATAACTTTGATATAAAAGCTCTTTTTGAAAAAAAAAGTAAATCAGGATATCAATTGCAAAGAATTCCATTGAACAGTTTAATCTAAAAATGAACCATTAAATGAGTCTTGATCATTCATTATTACCATTGTTTAATGTGGGTAAAAATTGAAATCTCTTACTTTTATTTAGTGCAGCCGGTCAGCGATAGGAATGTGAGAACTAGGATGTATCATTCTGTCCCTCAATCCTTTTCCATTAGTTAAGGAGATCATGTCATGGAGGAAGTAGGTGGTGGCATGGTAATGTCACTGGGCTAATAATCCAGAACCCCAGGACAACGTCTGGGGACAAGGATTCAGATCTCACCTTGGCAGTTGATAAAATTTGAATGCATTGAACGTCTGGTGAAATACTCAGCAGTTAAAAATCTACATGGTTCACTAACATCCTTTACAAAGATAAATCTGCCATCCATACTGAGTATGGCCTATGTGCCACTCAAGATCTACAGCAATGGGGTTAACTCTTAACTGCCCTTTGAACAATTAGGAATGGGCAGTAAATGCTGGCTGTACAAGTGACACCCAATTCAAATTTACACTTCCTTTTAGATAAATGGGTGCTTCCTATGCTCCTGAATCACTGATCAAATTTTAAGATTAAATGGGTAAACAGTGGTTACTACAATGTTAATTATCTCAATGTGTAGTATGAACTGCACTAAATGATTGGTACTGTCCATTAGTTTTTCCCTAAATAAGGAACAAAATGTTAAAATTTATTTTGAAACAAAAGTGATACTTTCATCATTGAATACTGTTTGTTTTATTAAATCCGTGTAGGCCTCAGTAGTTATGACAAGTATTAGGAGAGTGAAAACCATGGGCTTGGCTGTCAAGCCATTTTTGTTTGACTAAAACTTGCCTCATGAACTCACGTATACAACATTCTCAGGCAGCTAGTCTCCATGGAACCTATTTGTCAGGAATATTCCGTGCCCACAAGAACAAATGAAGATGCTATTACCTAGCTCTAGTATTCTTATCTAATAAGATGAGATCGAACTGGAATTCTGCACCTTAGAAATTATCTTGCTGTTCACAAGAACTTTGGCAACAAAATTAACGTAAGAACTTGGGCCATTCTTAATGAAAGATAACTATAAAGTCTGATTATTGGCCTATTAAATGAATTATGTTTGAAGAATGTAATCAGTTTTCGACAGAGAAATTGAAAATGGAGTCACTGTACAATTTTTTTAACTAAGTAATGACTGGAAATTAGCTTATGTATTTGGATTTTTAAAAATCTAGTAAATGTTTACAATGGTTTGACTGGAAAACAAGGCAGTCTGATGCTGCCAGTGATACTATAATGTAAAACACCTCCGCTCACAATTGTGGCTTTCCTATTTTGAAATGAAACATTTTTGAATGACTTTTTTTATAAAAGTTTTAGCCACAGCCTTTTCACTCCCCATTCCATTGTCACCAACCTTCTGGGCCAGACCCTTTAAACTCAACACACAAAGACAACGCAAACTTAAGCTAGGGAATGTGGATTGAACAATCTTTCCACTGCATGGCCCATTGATCCCATATCAAATAACTGTTTTTTATGATTCTCTCATGTCATCATTACTGCAGAACAAAGTATCATTGTTGTTACTTCCACGAACATCCTTCTCCAACCTACCTTTGTTTGTAGGATCAGGTTATGGTTGAAGGGGCAAATGAGACCTTTCTATTTGTCACTGAACTTCCCTTTCTCGGTTTTCCCCACAGCCCTTAATTTAAAGTAAATTAGTGCTTAAATACAAAAATACAGTATTAACCTTAAGTTGTTTTTGTTGGGAAAGAAATCCTGACTGTTCTGGGTGTTACCCCTCCCTGATGCTGGGCTGGTGTTTTGAAAGGTTGATATATGACTACGTTGTTTCTGTGCCTTAAATTCTATTTTGATTAATTACAGTGAGTTGCAACCAAAAACTCACTGATTTTGATTGAAAAGGATGCTGTATTGGATGAAGCTTTGTTTAATGCATGTTACCACTCTAGGTAATGGACCAAATGGTACAATGTACTATTCTATTGAAGGACTCTATATTCTGCTGCCATCTTACTGTGCATACCCTGATTGACTTACGCTAAGAGTCAATCTGCACATTCTAACAAAAGAATTACCAGCTGTAAAGTATTTGGGTTTAATAGCCCATTACATTTGTATTGCAAGTCAACTTACTTTTTGGGTTTCTGCAATACACTACATACATCCACCTCTGGTCAAGGTGCCCATGTGTATTTTTTTCTTAAAGGAAAAGATATTTAAATAACAAGTATTCCTTTGTTATGTGGATCATGTAAACTGAATTATTGGCACAGATGGTATGGATGAAATTGGACAGTATGCTCTGCTTGTCAGTTTTACTTGTATCACGGGTGCTGTTTGGAATAGAGTGTTAACACTGTTACAGTACAAATTAATGGGGATGTGTATACTACTGAATATTTTTCTTTAGCTATAAATTGTTTTTTTGTATTTTACGTCATAGTTGGCACCCAGGCTACTGTTGAGGAAGAAAAATCACTGCATCACTTTCTGCAAAGAGGTTATTTGTAAGAGATAATTGTGCTCTACAGAATTTTGGCATATTTTGACCAATGTAAGAAGCACATCAATTTTAATAAAACCAGTTTTTCAGTAACTTGTTCAGTGTTTTATTCCAATTACATGTTTTCTGCTGAAGATAAGACAATAGAATTTTACTCTTTGAGATGAAAAGTGTTTTAATCTAGGATGGGTGAATGGCCTGCTTGATTGCTTTAATTCTGCCCCCTTGTGTTTCAAAAAAAAGTTCAGTATTTTCTTCCTGTTTGATAAGGTTCCCACGGTAGGCTAATGGAGAAGGTGAAGTCGCCTGGGGTCCAGTGTGTTCTAGCTCATGGATAGAAAACTAGCTGGGCAACAGGTGACAGTAGTAGTGGAAGGGAGTTTCTTAAAATGGAGACCTGTGACCAGTGGTGTTCCATAGGGATCTGTGCTGGGACCACTTGTTTGTGATATACATAAATGATTTGAAAAAGGTATAGGTAGTCTGATTAGCAAGTTTGCAGATGACACTAAGATTGGCGGAGGAGCAGATACTGAAGAGGACAATGTGGCAGAATATCGATAGATTGGCAGATGCAGTTCAATCCAGGCAAATGCAAGGTGATGCATTTTGGAAGATCCAATTCAAGAGCAAACTATACAATAAATGGAAAAGCCAGCAGAAGTGGTTGAGGCAGGCACGATAGTTAGACAGGTACACAAATAGACAAGGAGCAAAGGGATACAGATCCTTAGATAATAGGCAACAGGTTTAGATAGAGAATCAGTCTTGGCACAGGCTTGGAGAGCCAAAGGGCCTGTCCCTCTGCTGTAATTTTCTTTGTTCTTTTATAAGCTGGAGCTTATAGAATGGAAGGAGTCAATGGTCAACCTCCTAAATAAAAACTCACTTTTAGGTAAAAACATGGATAAGGTGGTTACAAAGACATTTGGCACACCTGCCTTTATTGTTAAGATGTTTGAATATAGAAGTTGGGATGTCATGTGAAGGATGTTCAGGATATTGGGGAGGCCTCTTCTGAAGTACTGTATCCAGTTTTGGTCACCCAGTTATAGGAAGGTGGTATTAAACTGGAGAGGGGTCCAGCAGTGATTTACCAGGACTGGAGGATTTGAATTATGAGAAGAGTCTGAGCCTGTTAATCCAGGCAACCAGATAATGAGTTAGGGCCCTGATTCAAATCCTGCCCCAGCAGATGATTGAATTTGAATTCAAAGAAAAACATAACAGCACAGGAACAGGTCCCTTGGTCCTCCAAGCTTATGCCATTCCAGATTCTCTAAACCTGTTGCCTATTTAAGGGTCTGTATCACATTGGTCTAGATAGATCTTAAATGATGCTATTGTACCTACACAGTGGTGGGTACAGAACTTTTCCCCTCACTTTGAACTGATAACCCTTAGTAATAGAGTCCCCTGCTCTGCAGAAAAAGCTTCTTGCTACCTACCCTGTCTATCCCTCATGATTGTGTAGGCCTCAAATCAGGTCTCCACCCCAAACCTCCATCTTCCCACTGAAAATAATCTTCATCTACTCAACCTCTCCTCAGAATGCCCTCCATGCTAGATAATGTCCTCTGCACCCTCTCCAAAGCATCCACATCCTCTTGGTAATATGGCCAAACCAACTCTTATACAATTTTAAGATGACCTCCTAATTCTTATATTGAATTAATCAGATAGGGTATTGAGTACAAGTCTGGAATTTAAGAATCCAATGACCACAAATCCTTTGAAAAAAATTCATCTGGTTCACTAATTTCCTTTAATGGGCAAAGCTGCTATGCTTACTTGGTCCACCATATGTCACTTTCTACCCATGGTAATGTAGTTGACTCCTAACTGGGCAATACATGTTCCCATATAGGCATGAAGTGGACTAGTTTGTGCATAGGGCTCGTATTTCCAAAAATATTGGGGCAGCTCTATATTGCTGCCTCAGCCCTAGGGTCTCAGTGCCCACTCCAGTCATCTCCCACAGTCTAAAGATGCACGGTTGGGGAGGGGGAAAGAAAGAGAATTAGCCATGTTAAAATGTGGTAGTCCAGGGCTGGCTTCAGGTGGGATGCTTGAGGTTGGTGCAAACTTGATGGGCTGAATGGCCTTATTTTACACTTTCACCAAAAAAGTTATTGTTTTTAACATCATACTGAGGGGTCCCTACATTAGGATTGCAACCCTTTGACTGCTGCATTGTTACTTTCTCTACTTAACATTCTCATGACTTATAAAGTACAAGGTATCTTCCACCCAGCAGCAGTTATGTCTGTATCTTTCCATGATGTTAGTACTATTTAGGTTGGCACACTAAGGTTAGTGTTTGACATTTGTAGTAGTAGCAGCAACAAAAAGTTATAAAAAGAATTTATGATCAAAAAAAAGGACTTACAAACCAGGAATCAATTTGTGGATACACATGTTCCCCATTTGCTTTGTTCAATCTCCAGTACAATTAGGATATGTCATTCCAACATGTGAGTTAGCAATGAGTGAGGTGGTACAAGTTTTATTCCAGTATTTTAAACTAAGGTGTATGTTACCAATATCAAGTCAGATTAAAATTAGTTAATAAGAAAGAGGGTGAATTAAGTGCAAAGAGTCAAGTTATCTAGTTAAAATGATTTTCCCTTCAAAAAAAAAAGTCAGCAATCAATTTAGATTGTGCATCACCTTCAAGAATCACTGTAGTACAGACAAAAACACACCACCAATACAGACAGCAGGACTTTTAGGTTCCAAAGTTCATTAGCTCTTGGCCAAATTGCACCAAACATTTCCTGGGATGCATAGGAGATGTACAAGAAACCATCAGAATCCATGTATTCTTGGTCCAGTTCAGCAATGGTGGCATACATATTGGAGAGACTCTTATTCTTCACCACCAGGTAAAATGCTTGATTAGGTGTTAGAGCTAGACGGTTCCTAGGGAAAGACATGCTTGTTTTTTTTAAAAAAAGCACATACAGCAGTAGGATGCAGACTATAGACCCTCAATAGCCCAGGAGACCAACTACTTTGTAGACTTTAATCTAACATTTGTAATAAAGTTAGGAGACTACACAGACTGGTGAACCTTAACTCTTTAGGTTAAGTTGTTTGGAGGGAATTAGGAGATACTACCAATTTTGGTGTATGGTGGACAGTGAAGGATATCTAAAAAAGTAGAACTGGAAGGAATGGCAGATTGCATTTAATGCTGATAAGTGGGAGGTGTTACATCTTGATAATGTAAATCAGGGCAATATTTACACTCAACACCAATGTATCCTCCTAACATCATCCTCACATTTCACCCTGCCCCCCAGCTTTGTCTCAGACAATATTACTTTTAATACCTTAAGATCATTAATGTACTTTGTAAAAAGCAGTGTATGAGCAGGTCTCTAGAAATCAGTCACAGTAGCAAGTTCTATAGACCAAACACTAAGGTTAGTCTCTGGGGTTCATGTGAAAATTTTAAATTTTTAGAGTAAAACATCTTAAAAAAGCACAAACACCTAGTTCAACTCTTTGTAAGTCTCAAGGTCTGAGTCAGATCACCCACCTGCTTTCTCTTGTAGTTTTAGCTTGTTCAAGTCATATAGAGCGAGCTGTACAGCACTGAAACAGACCCTTCAGTGCAAATCATCCATGCTGACAAGATATGGGAACCTAGTCCCATTTGCCAGCACCTGGCCCATATCCCTCTAAACCCTGCCTATTCATATACCCATCCAGATGCCTTTGATGTTGCAACTGTACTAGTCACCACTTCCTCTGGCAGCTCATTCAATACATGCACCACTCTGCATGAGAAAGTTACACCTTAGAGATCCCTTTCAAGTCTTTTCCCTCATTCAGTATATGCCCTCTAGTTCTGGACTCCTCACGCCAGGGAAGTGACCTTTCACATTTATCCCATTCATGCCCCTCATGATTTTAAACTTCTATCAAGGTCACCCCTCAGCCTCCAATGCTCTCAGGAAAACAGTCCCCACCTTTTCAGGCTCTCCCTGTAGCACAAATCCTTCAACCCTGGTGACATCCCAAAATCTTGAACCCTTTCAAGTTCCACAGCATCAGCGAGAGCAAGTGTGACCAGAATTGCACACAATATTCCAAGAGTGGCTTACCATTGTCCTGTACAGCCACAACATGGCCTCCCAACTTCTATACTCCATGCTCTGTCAATGAAAGGAAAGCATACCAAACACCTTCTCCACTATCCCATCTACTTGTGACTCCACTTCCAAGAAACTTGGAACCTGCTCCAAAGCTCTTGTTCAGCAACACTCCCCAGGACCTTACCGTTAAGTGTACAAGTCCTGCTCGGATTTGCCCTTCTAAAATGCAGAACCTCACATTTATCCAAATTAAATTCCATCTGCCACTCCTCAGCCCATTTGCCAATCTGATTAAGATCCCATTGTACCGAGCTAGCCTTCACTGTCCACTACACCTCCACTTTGTAGGATCTGCCAACTCACTAATTATATCTTCTAGGTTCACAAAATCATTTATAAATGGAAATTAGTGAACCCAGCACTGATCCTTGTGGCAATTCACTGGTAATAAGCCTCCAGACTGGAAGATAATCCTCCACCACCCTCTGTCTACCTTCAAGACAGTTCTGTATCCAAATGGCTAGTTCTCCCTGTATTCCATGAGATCTAACCTTGCTAGCCAGTCTCCCATGGGGAACCTGGTCATCAAACACCTTACTGAAGTCCATCAAGATAATGTCCACTGCTCTGTCTTCAATCCTCAGTTACTTCTGCAAGAGAAAAAACCTCAAGTTTGAGACATTTCCTACACAAAGCTATGCTGACTATCCCTAATCAGTCCTTGCCTTTCCAAAGGCATCAAAATACTGTCCATCAGGGATTGCTCTCCTCCTCCCCAAACAACTTGCCCAGTCTATAGTTCCCTGGCTTTTCCTTACCACCTTTCTAGGTGGCACCATGTTAGTCATTGGTGAAGGTGCCAGAAGACAGGAAGTTGGCTATCAATGATACAAGTATCTCAGCAAGGGACCCAGCAATCACTTCCTGAGCTTCCTACAATTGATCAGGTCCTGGAGGTTTATTCAATTCTGCATTTTAAGACATCCAGCATCACCAATAATGAGGAGATTTTTCAATATGTCACTTTCTGTACCAGTGGCTTAGTGGTTAGCATTGCTGTCTCAACACCAGGGACCAGGTTTGATTCCACCCTCTGGGAAAATGTGCAAACTTTCCAGTCATCAACATGGGTTTCCCCCTGCAGTCTAAACCTCTAAGTCAGTCGCCAGAGGGGAGAATCAAATCTGGTCCCAGGCACCGAAAGAGCAGTGCTAACCATTGAGCCACTGTTGGGTTTCCTCCCATAGTAGTGAGTAATCAGTGGATTGGCTATACTAAATTGCCCATAAGTGTCCAGGGATGTGCAGGACAACTGTTTGCCTTGGGAAATGCAGGGATAGGGTCAGAGTCAGATAATGTAGGACTTGGACCTCTTTCCACACAATGGGGATTTTGATGCAGAGTACTGTGTTGTCATCCTTAAACCTTCTCCAAGTGAGAATCAGTCATTGGTTACAATTCAGCAATATCTTACATTGGAGAGCCCATCCCCACCAGTAGTTACATGACCCAAAGAACGTCCAGTGAATGGTAGTGAGGGGAGAAAAATGGAGGAACAAGGATGCAGAGGAGAGAATGGCCCATTACAGTCCCTAGCTCTATTGGGGACCATCTAGATCCTCTACACAAAGTGGCCACTCAGTTGGAGTCATTTTGTAGATCCGTGCAGATGAGTAACAAAACAAAAAAAAGTGTTAGTCATTAACTTTTTCAAAGACCAGACATCCACAAAGCTTGATGTTAGTTATCTGAGACTGAGTCAAAGTGCTTCACATTAACGATACCTGATGATGGTAATGAAGTGGCTCACGATTACATCTTGAGGAACCAGGAATTTGGTTTTATCCAACTGTTTCAGGTGTTTCTCGCCAGGATATCGTTCCACAATAACCTGCAGGAAACTCCAAAGTTACCCCAGGAAGGAAGAAGGGAGGGAGAGGGAGAGACTGGAGCCAACGGAGTAAAGAAATTCTTACCGGTATCTTCTGGGGATATTTGGACCGAATGAACGTAGACTCCTCTTTCCTTGCAGCTGTTTGAAAGGAGAGGGAGTTAGAAAATAAATCATGCTTTTGAACTTATTTTAAAAAAAACATCATACTTGTAAAAAAAAAGTTACTGACCAAACGCCTTCCGATGTTTGAAGCGTTGAGTTCGGTGTACGACTGCCATATTCCAGTCCCCAGATTTTCCAACCGATCTCCCAGCTACTAATTATTTTTTCCCTTCAGAAAGTTAAGAGTTTCGGTTATCGGGGCACTCAGGAACCGATTAATCCGAACCTGGCATGAATCTTTAAGTAGCTACCACAGCTCTGGCTTATCCGGAATCCCATTCAACCCTGTAAAACTGCAGAGTTCTCTATATAAAGAGAGAGATTGGTATTGATTCCAATTGGTGGCCTACCACTTATATAAAGATTGGGATGAGTGCAGCAACCTTTAAACAGAAACAGCTGTAAGACCTAGTCCAGGTGACCAAATAGAGCTTGCCTCTTTCAATTGCCAATCAGGAAGGCTGTCTATGTTAGCAGTCAAAAGTAATTTAGCAAATTATCAACAAAACAAAGGGAACTGTAATTGTTATTTCTGCTGTTTACAATAGATGAAGGTCATTCAGGATTATGGTGTAATGCTTTAAAAAAAGTGAAGTCGTCATAGTTCTACCAGACATTAGGGTTGCTATCTCATAAGAGTGGTGCTGGCGCATTATTCTGCATCATAGAATGCCTGAAGTGCGGAAACAGGAAATTTGGCCCTTTGATCCTACACTGACCCTCCGTTGCCCAGGTTCATGCCCTCCCCATTCCTGTAACCTTGCATTTTCCATGGAGAGTCCATCTGGCCTGCACATCCCTGGACACTGTGGGCACTTTAGCTTGGCCAATTCACCCAATTTGCACGTCTTTGGACTGTGCGAGGAAACCGGAGCACCCAGTGGAAACCCACACAGCCACAGGGAGGAATATGCAAACTCCACACAGTCGTTCGAGGGTGGAATCAAATCCAGTTCCCTGGTGACCACTGTGCTGCCCTTTGTAAGGGAGACTTTGAGAAGGGCTTATGCCCGAAACGTCGATTCTCCTGCTCCTTGGATGCTGCCTGACCTGCTGTGCTTTTCCAGCAACACATTTTCAGCACTGATCTCCAGCATCTGCAGACCTCACATTCTCCTCGAAGAGTTTGAGAAGGACAGTTTTTTTCATGGTAACCTCCATTGGATCGGGAATTGAACTCATGCTCTTAGATTAGATTACTTACAGTGTGGAAACAGGCCCTTCGGCCCAACAAGTCCACACACCGACCCACTGAAGTGCAACCCACCCAGAGCCATTCCCCTACATTTATCCCTTCACCTAACACCACGGGCAATTTAGCATGGACAATTCACCGAACCTGCACATGTTTGGACTGTGGGAGGAAATCGGAGCACCCGGAGGAAACCCACACAGACACAGGGAGAATGTGCAAACTCCACACAGTCAGTCACCTGAGGCGGGAATTGAACCCAGGTCTCTGGTGCTGTGAGGCACTGTGCCACCGTGCCGCACCGTGCTCTTCGTGTATGGTAAACCAGCCTCCAGCTGACTGACCGTCATTGGCAGTGTCCTTATTCTGAGCTGGAAGACCCGAGTCCAGAAGTGTGTCATAAAATCTCTGAGCAAAGAGGGTCCTTTTCCTAGCCACTTTCACCATTACAATATTTCATTGATCTGGTGACACAGTAGATTGAAGATTGAATTTTGCATCGTGCCCCCCACTTGTCTCTTCAATTAAGATATTGCTAATGCAATGTTAAAGTTAGCATACTGCTCTCTCATTCAGAGAGATGTTTGATGGTGTATTAAACTGATAGTCACCTGATAAGGGGAAAGATTGGGAAGAGGAATCTTTCATGGTAAGCTTAGCTGGTGTAGGAATTGAACCCATGCTGCTAGCATCCCTTTGTCCTGCAAGCCAGTTATCTGAGGTAGCTAACCACCACCCCCTCCCGTTAATACAATACTAAGCAGAGAAATCAAATTAAACCATATGCTTGATAAGCAACAAAAAGAAGGTACACCCACATGTACTGCAACAGTTCAAGAAGACAGCTTTTCACCACCACTTCCAGAGCAATTAGCATTGGGCAGTGAATGCTGGCCCAGCCAGCAATACATCATGTAAATGAATAATAAAGGGGTCTACAATGCATTTCAATGAGGCATTGATAATCAAACATACTGACGGATACTGTGAACACCTGGATAATGACAATCCTCCAATCCAGGTAAGAGTGACCAGACGGAGCTTTGTCTTAACCAAGGAGCTCTGGCCACATTGGACCCAGACATTTTAGGCTGTGCAGAGTCCAGGAGCGAGACCACGAGACATTGCTTGTTCTCTGACCAGACCAGGTAACCAACAGTGAGGAATACTGCATGCAGCTAAAGCTCAGTCAGAATTGGAGGAGCAGCCCCTTCACATTATTAGGCAAAGGTGAGGACTGCAGATGCTGGAGATCAGAGTTAGATCAGAGTGGTGCTGGAAAAGCACAGCAGGTCAGGCAGCATCCGAGGAGCAGGAAAATCGACATTTGATGAAGGGCTTTTGCCCGAAACGTCGATTTTCCTACTCCTCAGATGCTGCCCCTTCACATCACTGACTGGAAATGTTCTCCCTGGAGTCCTGGCCAATCCCGACCACCCAACCACCAGAGAAAAAGTCTGTTTTCTGCCCTTGATTTGGAGAAGATTGCTGTGCCTATATTCACTGCCCCAATCTCTACATTACAACTTCCAAAGTCCCTGATTATAAAACACTTTAGGATGTGTGGATGTTGTGAAAGGTGTTATTATCAATGTAAGTCATTCTGTGTTGACTTGTTTAATTAATAAGTACTAATTGGGTTAACTAGAAAGTTATGTGTTCCTGGACTTGAGAGAGAGAGAGAAATTATAGAGAGAGAGGTATATAAAAGCAAAACACTACAGTTGCTGGAAATCTGAAACAAAAACAAAAAGTACTGGAGGAACTCAGCAGGTCCAGCAATATCTGTGGAGGGAGACAATAGACAATAGGTGTAGGAGTAGGCCATTCAGCCCTACGAGCCTGCACCACCATTCAATATGATCATGGCTGATCATTCCTAATCAGTATCCTGTTCCTGCCTTATCTCCATAACGCTCGATTCCACTATCTTTGAGAGGTCTATCCAACTCTTTCTTAAATGAATCCAGAGACTGGGCCTCCATTGCCCTCTGGGGCAGAGCATTCCACACAGCCACCACTCTCTGGGTGAAGAAGTTTCTCCTCATCTCTGTCCTAAATGGTCTACCCCGTATTTTTAAGCTGTGTCCTCGGGTTCGGCACTCACCCATCAGCGGAAACATGTTTCCTGCTGCCAGAGTGTCCAACCCTTTCATAATCTTATATGTTTCAATCAGATCCCCTCTCAGTCTTGATATCTCAAGTCCAGTCTGACTTTCCTTCAGGATATGAAAATTATGGTTTATGCAAGAGCCCAAATCACTGAGATTTACGTTTACCTGGGGTAATGATGCAATTGAATCTCAAAGACTTTAAATTAGAAGGCAAATTAATCGCATTCTCCTATCCCAGTCATTCTACAGTCACAACTGTATGGTACCGTCGTAGGTAACCTGTGGTGGAACAGGCAACCACTTAATATCTTCCCAAGCACCTTGGGACAGTTTACAATAACATGGCTGCTGTATAAATTCAGGAGATGACAGATAAGAGCAATTAGTTTAGAAGAAAAGTAAATTAAATGTTAAAGTGGTGCTTTGGGACTGGGGTAAGAAAAACTTGCTGAAAGGCCACCAGGTGGCAGTATATTATCATGTTTACTTTAGGATCGGTACTGAGCTATATGGGAGTGAGGCTATGGTATTGGAGGGTCAAATCAGAATGATTCCTTATGTATTGGGGAGAGACTGAAATTTTAATCTCATTTGTATTAAGGCAGCTAATTTTGGTAATACAAAGGTCCCTGTCTCATAGAAGAAAGGAACAGCAGTAGGCCATTCAGCCCCTCGAGCTGGCTCTGCTATTGAATATGAGCATTAATGATCATCCGACTCAGTACCTTGTTCCCAATTTGTTTCAAAATCTTTCCATCCCTTTAGCCCGAAGACCTATAGCGACCTCCTCCTTGAAAACATTCAATGTTTTGGCCTCAACTGCTTTCTATGGCAGAGAGTTCCACCATCTCACCACTCTCTGGGTGAAGACATTTCTCCTCATCTCTGTCCTAAATGGTCCACCCTGTATACTTAGATAGTGACCCCAGCTCTGGACTCCCAGGTCACCTTCGTAGGGACGTAGGGACATCCTTCCTACGTTTACTCTGTTAGAATTTTATAGGTTTCTATGAGGTTCCCCTCTCATTCTTATAAATTCCTCTCCTCACAAGTAGGTTCAAGAAGGGCTCTGGCCCGAAATGTCGAATTTCCTGTTCCTTGGATGCTGCCTGACCTGCTGCGCTTTAACCAGCAACACATTTTCAGCTCTGATCTCCAGCATCTGCAGACCTCACTTTTTACCATAAGCAACATGACAAAAGAAACTAAAAGTTTTTCTTTAACATCAGTTGTTATGTGGAATGTACTGCCATAAGGAGTGATACAGACAGAAATTTGTTTTATTTTGTTGTGGGCATCACTGGCTGGGCCCACTTACTAGACTAATACCTGGAGTAGATGCTGGTTGTCTACTGAGGAAGTATCTTACAGGCTTGTAACCATTGGAGGTGAAAGGAATAAGAGGTGACTTTACTGAAACATACACGATAATGAGGCGACTTGATGGTGTCTATAAGGAGGGTATGGGGATGTTTGTTCTTGTTGGACAAACTAGAACGAGGATCCAATGTTTAAAAATAAAGAGTTGTCCTTTTAAGGCAAAGGTGACTTTTTTTTTTCTCATGCAGCCTTATGAGATTTTTGGAACTCTCGGCCTCAAAAAGTGACAGAGGCAGAATCTTTAAACTCTGACAGAAATGGAGAGATTCTTGACATTAAGATAGACGGGAAGTGAAGGGTTATTGGAGAGAGTGGAAACAGGGAGTAATCAGATTAGCCACCACCTTACTGAGTGGTGGAACAGAGTCAAGGGGCTGAATGGCCTCCTTCTGTTACTGATTGTTCTGTATATACATATGCATGTTCCCAAAGTGCTGTCCAATAGAGATTAACAGGATTTTGACCCAGTAACTGTCTAAAGGGAATGAGATAGATGCCTGATTTGGAGAAAGTTGCAAGGCTATGAAGGAAGAGCTGGGAAATTGGAACGGGTGGTTACTTTATCAGAGAGGTGACAGAGGCTGAATGACTTCCATCTCTCCTGAAAGATCCTAGAAAGATGGATCTCCTTTGGCTGTTTAATATAACCTTTCCAATAAATCAGGATTCAACGTTTCTCCAAGCCGTTTCGAGACAGGGTCAAGATCAGGTCAGTCAGATTGTTCATTCAGATTGGTATTGTTCAGGTGTCACAGACAGACAGCTATCAGGCCTACACCAGAGTCTGAGCAGAGCCTGTGCTTAGGGAATTCCAAATGAGTAGAAAAGCAATGTGGAGTTTAACCAGTTATAACCATGGCTCCTGGTGCAGTCATAGCGTCATAGAGATGTACAGCACAGAAACAGACCCTTCGGTCCAACCCATCCATACTGACCAGATAACCCAACCCAATCTAGTCCCACCTGCCAGCACTTGGCCCATATTCCTCTAAACCCTCCCTATTCATATACCCATCCAAATGCCTCTTAAAAGTTGCTAATAACTCTCTTCCTCTCCATTACTGTCTCTCTCTGTCTGTCTCTCTCTGTATGTCTCTCTCTCTCTCTCTCCTGTTTTAAGATATTTCTTAAATCTTCTTTAATCAAGCCATTGGTCAATGTGTTCTTACATCCTTTGACGTCAAGCCTTTTGTTTTATAATGATCCTGTGTTACATCTTGGGAATGTCTACAGCGTTCAAGATGATATATAAATGCAAGATGTTATGCCCCCATCTGAGCTGATGACAGGGAGGGGAGCAGTAAGGAGAGTACAGGTAACCTCAGTACTCTGAGGTCTTTAAACACACAGCACCCGGGTTGATAATTCATGAAGCCTCTCCTGTGATCAAACTCTGTCTGTCAGGGTGAACCGCCATTTTGAGGTATTTAGAAATAGAGGTGGCAAAGGTGCACAGGGCGTTTCAACCCTCACCTCAGTGTGACGATCCCTGACGGTGGGTGACCACCACATGGGGACAGGCCCTGACTTGACTCCAAACCCATTCGGAGAGCTGTGATGACAATCAAATTCCTGGCAGCTGCGCCCCTCCCCCAACCCTTTGACTGGTCTCAGCCTCACACTATAGAAAGCAAATAAAGAGATCATGTCTTGAGGCAGGGGGCAAGAAAATCCCAGGAAAAGGACATTGAAACTGGAAGACATGGAATGATTTGTTCTTTAAGTGAATCCTGGCTGGAATCTAAGCACCTTCGTTGTCCCTCGAACTGTGTGCCTCGTTTGGCCATTTCCAAGGGCAGTTTAGGAGTCAACCACATTGTTGTGGATTTGGAGGCACATGTGGCCGGACCAAGTCAGGATGGCAGATTTCTGTCCCTAAGGAACATTAATGAGTCAGATGGGTGTTTAAAATACAAAGTTAAGATAGTACCTTCACATTGCTAAGGTTAACTTTAAAACAATCAACTGAACTTAAGTTCCATGAGGTGCTGTGGGATTCAAACCTACAACCCCAGGACATTCGGGCGGCACGGTGGCACAGTGGTTAGCACTGCTGCCTCACAGCGCCAGAGACCCAGGTTCAATTCCCGCCTCAGGCGACTGACGGTGTGGAGTTTGCACATTCTCCCTGTGTCTGCGTGGGTTTGCTCTGGTTTCCTCCCACAGCCCAAAAATGTGCAGGTCAGGTGAATTGGCCATGCTAAATTGCCCGTAGTGTTAGGTGAAGGGGTAAATGTAGGAGAATGGGTCTGGGTGGGTTGCGCTTCGGTGGGTTGGTGTGGACTTGTTGGGCCGAAGGGCCTGTTTCCACACTGTAACTAATCTGAGCTAAAATTATCCTGACCTTCTGGATTCCTAGTCCAGAGACACTATCATTATCCCACTATCCCCTCTGGGAGCTGATGAAGGAGCAGCACTCCCAAAGCTAGTACTTTCCAAATAAACCTGTTGGACTATAACCTGATGTTGTGTGATTTTTTAACTGAATTATATTGAGTGGCAGAGCAGGTACAAAGGGCCAATTGGCCAACTGCTGCTTCAAATTTGTACGTTTCTGTGTCTCGAGTCACCGTGCAGAAACTGTTAATATGTTGCAGCTTGTATATTATTGAAATCTTTTAACCACAGCTCAATAGCATCTACAGCAAATGTTTTATTAACCATGGCACCAGGAGCGTAATGGTTGATCAAATATCATGGATAATTGGGAGCACGAGTAATCGCTGTAAACCCTGACCAAGCAAAGCTTTGTTATAGAGTCATAGAGATGTACAGCATAGAAACAGACCCTTCACCCCAACTTGTCCATGCTGATCAGATATCCCAACCCAATCTAGTCCCACCTGCCAGCACCCGGCCCGTATCCCTCCAAACCCTTCCTATTCATATACCCATCCAGATGTCTTTTAAATGTTGCAGTTGTACCAGCCTCCACCACATCCTCTGGCAGCTCATTCCAAACACGTACCACCCTCTGAATGAAAATGTTGTCTCTTTTATATCTTTCCCCTCTCACCCTAAAACTATGCCCTCTAGTTCTGGACTCCACCACCCCAGGGAAAAGACTTTGTCTATTTATTCTATCAATGCCCCTCATGATTTTGTAAACCTCTATAAGGTCACCCCTCAGCCTCCGACGCTCCAGGGAAAACAGCCCCAGCCTGTTCAGCCTCTCCCTATAGCTCAAATCCTCCAACCCTGGCAACATCCTTGTAAATCTTTTCTGAACCCTTTCAAGTTTCATAACATCTTTGCACGGTGGCTGAGTGGTTAGCACTGCTGCCTCACAGTGCCAGGGACCTGGGTTCGATTCCTGCCTGTCTGTGTGGAGTTTGCACATTCTCCCCATGTCTGCGTGGGTTTCCTCCGGGAGCTCCGGTTTCCTCCCACAATCCAAACATGTGCAGGATGGGTGAATTGGCCATGCTAAATTGCCCACAGTGTTAGGTGCATTAGTCAGGAGTAAATATAGGGTAGGGGAATGGGTTTGGGTGGGTTTCTCTTCAGAGGGGCGGTGTGGACTTGTTGGGCTGAAGGGCCTGTTTCCACAGTGTAGAGAATCTAATCTAATCTTTCCAATAGGAAGGAGACCAAAATTGCACACAATATTCCAACAGTGACCTAACCAATGTCCTGTACATCAACATCCCTCAAAAAAAATCTTTGTGGAAACATCAACACATCTCCTAAAATAAATGTAAAAACATGTGGTAAATTATAGAAAAGTAATGCGAGGTGGAGGGGTGTTGTGTACTTCAAATTTATTGACAATATAAATACTTGGACATTGTGGTATTGTAGTTTGTTTGTGAGTTTATCAAGAGTACTGATTGCTTGGCATTGACTGGCATCTTGCTGATTAAAACAAAGTTTGCTGTATCAGTAGGTCTTGGGATCAAGCCCCTGATCAGAAAGTTGAGAGTGGGATCAATCCTGACAATCCAGTGCTACACTGAAGGAATGCTAGACTGGTAGCAGAATCATCTTTCTCATGTGAAACTTCAAACTAACCTCTCAGCTGAGTGGATGGAATCCCGAGGCACTACATCTGAAAACAAAAAAAAACCCATACTCCACAGCTCCTTAACTGCTATTTATCAATCAACCGATAATGTGGCTGTTGCATTACTTTTACATAGAACATAGAACAGTACAGCACAGAACAGGCCCTTCAGCCCACGATGTTGTGCCGACCACTGATCCTCATGTATGCATCCTCAAATTTCTGTGACCGTATGCATGTCCAGGAGTCTCTTAATTGTCCCCAATGACCCTGCCTCCACAACTGCTGCTGGCAACACATTCCATGCTCTCGCAACAGTTTTGTGGGATCTTGCTGTGCGCAAACAGGCTGCCACATTCCACTGCCTGCTGTTCAGAAGCATTCATTGGCTGTGAGGCACTTTAAGAATTCCTGAAGTTGGGAACGGCGCTATGTGAATGCAAGTTGTTCTTCTTTCTAAAACTCGATTTCCAGGCCATGGCCCACGTTGAAACACAAACAGAAATTGCTGGAGAAACCCAGCAGGTCTGGCAGCACCTGTGGAGAGAAGAAACAGAGTTAATGTTTCAGGTCCAGCGAACCTTCTTCAGACTCAAAGTGTTAACTGTGATTTCTCTCTACAGATGCTGGCAGAGCTGCTGAGTTTCTCCAGCACTTTCTGTTTTTGATTCAGACTTCCAGGTGGAGAGTTCTTTATTTTATTTATATTACAGATTCTGATTCCTGGCAAACATCCCCCTAATTCTCACAAAAAACTCAATGTTTAGAAGAAATTCTATAGGAATAGTTGACGTGGAGGAGAGCTGAGAGATTTGAGAGAGGTGGGAGACAGGTGAGGGGCTTGTGATTCTCCAGTGTGAGGTACAGGAATAACCCAGGCCAGTATTTGCTCAGTAACATACTGATAGAGAGTTCCCAGACTGGAGATGTTAACTCTTTTTCTCTCTCCACAGATGCTATCAAACTTGCTGAGTTTCTCCAGCACTTTCTGTTTTGATTTCATCAGCAGTATTTTGCTTCGTTGTCACTTTTAGAGTCATAGAAATTGTACAACATGGAAACAGACCCTTCGGCCCAACCTGTCCATGCCGACCAGATATCCCAACCCAATCTAGTCCCACCTGCCAGCACCCGGCCCATATCCCTCCAAACCCTTCCTATTCATATTCCTATCCAAATGCCTCTTAAATGTTGCATTTGTACCAGCCTCCACCACATCCTCTGGCAGCTCATTCCATACATGTACCACCCTCTGCGTGAAAAAGTTGCCTCTTAGGTATCTTTCCTCTCTCACCCTAATCCTATGCCCTCTAGCGCTGGACTCCCCCACCCCAGGGAAGAGACTTTGTCTATTTATCCTATCCATGCCCCTCATGACTGTATAAACCTCTATAAGGTCACTCCTCAGCCTTCAATGTTCTAGGAAAAACAGCCCTCACGTAATATTGTGCATGGAGAACTGATATAGTATGACCATGGGAATTTATAGCAAGAGTAGGCCATTAGGGCCTTGAAACTAATTCTGTGAACCAATAAGATCACAGCTGATCTGACATAGTCTCAACTCTCTCACCTGTTCTGATACCACCTCCCTCGTCCCCCGAATTTCTTGTCAATCAAATAAACTTTCTCTCAGATTTGAATATATTCATGATCCAACTTCCACTAATCCCTAGCGCAGAGATCTCCACAGACTAACTGCCTTCTCAGAGGGAAGAAATTCCTCATCACTGTCTTAAATGGGAAACTCCTTATTCTGAAATTGACCCCCACCCCCACCCCCAGTACAGGAGATTCCCAGACAAGGAACCCCCACTCCCAGTACAGGAGATTCCCAAACAAGGGACCCCCACTCCCAGTACAGGAGATTCCCAGACAAGGAACCCCCACTCCCAGTACAGGAGATTCCCAGACAAGGGACCCCCACCCCCAATACAGGAGATTCCCAGACAAGGGACCCCCACTCCCAGTACAGGAGATTCCCAGACAAGGAACCCCCACTCCCAGTACAGGAGATTCCCAGACAAGGGACCCCCACCCCCAATACAGGAGATTCCCAGACAAGGGACCCCCACTCCCAGTACAGGAGATTCCCAGACTGGGGGATACATTCTGTCATCCTTCATTGTCGACTAAACACTGACAGAATCTCTCTCTCTCTCTCTCTCTCTATATATATACCTATAATATCTCCATATGTTAAATGAAATGCGTTTTTATATATCTCTCCATATAAGTTCATTGGGGTATATATTTTTATCTTAATGTTTAATAGAATTCATGTACATCTCCAAATAAGTTAAATAGGATGCATATAATTCCATATAGGTTAAACACATGTGTATATGCTAAATAGGTGCATATTACTGTATATATAATTCCATATATAATAAATGTGTGTGTATGTATATATAGGATAAAAATCAGGATGTATATATAAATAAAATGATTCCATATAACTTAAACGTGTGTGTATATATATATGTGTTAAATAGGATGCATATATATTTTATATGTATAATGCCATATAAGTTAAACGTGTGAGTGTATATATGTTAAATAGGGCGCATATATATGTTATATCTATGTCATATAAGTTAACCGTGTGTGTTTATATGTTAAATAGGATGCATATGCAAAACACCAGTGGAATTTCTGAAGTGATTTGGGGAGGAACTGATGACGATGACAAGGTAAAGCGAGTGCCGCCAATGAAAGGCTTCAGTGTGGTTTTGGGGCGAGGCGAGGGTGGGGATCAGAGGGATTGTATTGGATAGGAGGGCTGGGACTCAGATTGTCAGCCCGCACGTTGGAGGTGAAGTGATAAATAGTTGTCCCTCTGTTGCAGTGTGACTGTTGAATGTGAGTCCCTGTGTGTGAGAGTTGAGAAGCAGCCTTTCCCTCTCTCTCTCTGTGTGTGTGTCTCTGGGCAGTGAATCCGATCATTTGTGCCTCTCAGGGGGCTGCAGGATGCTGAGCAGGAGGCGCCGGTCTGTCCCTGCACCTTCAGCCGCCTTTGACCGCTGCCGGGCCGGGGAGAGGCTGCAGGCAGCACTGGCCGGGCTGCAGGAACTGAAGCTGCTGAAGGAGAAGCAGAGGAAGCTGGTGAAGGGAGCACTGGAGATGGAGAGTCCTACAGCCGCACTGGCCACTGGGCAGTGCATCACCGAGGAAGTGCAGTTGGAAGCGACTCTGAGCTGTCTCAAGGAGCAACTGGTAAGGAATTAGCCTCAACAATAGCCCAGTCTCTGCACCTGACAGCTGCTCTTTCCGAGGTTAACATTGTCCCAAATTTCCTCAACCTCACGAAATCTGTCACCTGTCCTTGTTTTCAGTTTTGTGAAGATTTTTAGCGGGGTAGGTAAATTAATAAATCATGAAAAGTTATTGGTTTGGATGGGATGATGTGGCGAAGTTATTAGAAAAACAATTAAATCAGCTCCAAATCCTGCAGGATTTCACCCACCTGATGTGAATATGTTGTACCCTGTTCCTAACAGTCATTATATTTTTGTTTAGATTAGATTAGGTTCCCTACAGCGTGGAAACAGACCCTCCGAAGAGAAACCCACCCAGACCCATTCCCCTAAATTTACCCCTGACTAATGCAACTAACACAGAGCCAATTCACCTGACCTGCACATCAGATTGTGGGCAGAAACCGGAGCACAGGGAGAATGTGCAAACTTTATACAGACAGTTGCCCCGGGCTGGAATCGAACCTGGGTCTCTGGAACTGTGAGGCAGCAGCACTGACCACTGAGCCCGTTTAGTCATCTATCAGGGACTTTAATACCCACCTCTGGAGTTAGGCGGGTCCACAACCCGGTCTCCCACCCCAGTTCTGAGGAAGGGTCACTGGACCCCACACACTGCCTCTTGATTTCTCTCCACAGATGCTGCCAGACCTGCTGAGCTTTTCCAGCAATTTCTAGTTGTCTCCCACTTCAGAGGCAGGGAGTTACTACTGTGTGGAGAAAGTGAGGACTGCAGATGCTGGAGATAAAACACATTTTCAGTTACTACTGTATCACAAGAATTTGCTTCTTTTTTTAAAAAAAGGTTGTTTTCCAAAGTTTGCATATAATTCCCACAATGCGATCTCTGATATGTAAACTTATTTACATGTGTGGAATATTTATGCATTTAAGGATTATTGACTGTTTCAAAAACAATTACTAACATATTCACACTTAATGTGTCTGGAAGAATTATTTACAGCTACAATACTTGTCATGTTTTCAGAATTTTACAAACATTTTCTCTGTTAATATTTTTTTCACGTCTTCAAGAGTTAAAATGCCACTTTTGTTTTTACAGGGGTCATGATTATCTTTAAAAGTTGTAGCAATATATTTGAGTTACATGCATTCAAATACACAAAAGTTTACAGTTAAGCCTTGATGAATTGGGATTTTTCACGGCCAATTGGGTCCCCATGGTTTATGTGCACATTAAGCGTCAATCCACATTGTAACTGGGATACACACCCCTTGCCTGGCTTTCTACAGGTCGTCTGTCTGTATTTAAAATATCAACAACTCGTCAACTAAGTGTGAAAACTGGGCAACTCCCTGTTTTGTTGTGACAAAGTCTCTCTCTCTCTCTGGCTGGACTGCTGCTGAGGACACATACAATGTAGATGTGAATTCCTCTCGAATCCTCTCCTCTCCTCCCTCCAACCCCCCGAGGGGCCGTCTCGACTTGTTCCTGGGGCCCGCTGCCAAACACCAAATAGCCTTTGCATATTTCGAGATTGGCTGCTGGTGAAAAGGCAGAGTTACATTTGTATAACGCCTTCCTCCCTTCTCCCCTCTTCCCCCACCCCCCCCAAAAAAAAACCCAAGGGACTTTACAGCCACTTTCCAGGGGGTGCGGTGGCAGTTGTGACAGCCGGGTTGTGCACAGCAAGATCCCATAAGCAAAAATAAAATTCTGACTGCCTGAATTGGTGGCATTGGTCAGGTGATAAATATTAGCCAAGAGGATAACTGCCCTTCAAAATACATGTGAATGTACAGGTTAGGAACAGAAATAGGCCATTTGGCCCCCTTCAGCTGCTCTCCCATTTAATAGCTGATTGATTGTGGCCTCTCTAGACCACACCATTTGGCCCTTGGATATGATCATGGCTGATCTATCCAAACACCATATTCACTTTCTTCCTAGACCCCTTGATACCTTTTAAAATCTGAAAACTTACCTTGCTAAACAGGTGGTGAAACTAGAGTCAATTGTAACATAATACCACAAGAAATTGGAACTGGAGTAGGCCATTCAGCCCCTCGAGCCTGAGGGAAGGAAGTCTGTGCTTACCTGGTCTGAATTACATATGACTCCGGACCCACAGAAATGAGCCTGGATTCTGATTGCCCTTTCAAAATGGCTGGGTAAGCCACTCCGTTCAAGGGAAGTAGGGGCCAGGGACACATCCCATTAAGGAATAATGATAAAACAAGTTAGTTTGGGGTCTTTTAAAAGTATTAAGAAGTATAGGACGAGAGTGTGCTGAACTGTTGGGGGTGCCACCTTTTGGTTACGATGGTAAAACAGTTTTCCTGATGAAGAGCTTATGCTTGAAAGGTCGAACTCCTGCTCCTCTGCTGCCTGACCGACCGGGCTTTTCCAGTGCCACACGTTTTGACTCTGACTCTCCAATATCTCCAAGTCCTCACTTTCTCCCTGTGGCCTCCATCCTACCTCCTGATGTCATAGGATCACCAAGCTCTGACCTAAGAGGGTAATCGGGACTCTGGTTTACCATTGCAACTGAAAGGTGGCACCTCTGACCGTGCAGCACGCTCAGTGTGGTGTAAGGAGATGCCAAACTAACTCCATTTATCATTCATCCTTTATGGGATGTGTTCCTGGCCCCTACCTCCTTGGAACGGAGTGGTCTGCACAGCCATTTAGAAATGGCAATGAGAGTCAAGTCGCGTTTCTGTGGATCTAGACCAGGTAAGGACAGCACACTTCCTTCGCTCAGGCTCGATGGGCCGAATGGCCTACTCTTGTTCCTATTTGTTGTGGTCTTATGTTACAATCGATGCTAATTTCACCACCTGTTAGCTTGGTAAATTTTTTGATTTTAAAGGTGTCAAGGGGCATTGGGAGAAAGATCAGCCATGATCATGTTAAAGGGCCGAATGGTCTTGTCTTGTTTCTGTTAATGGACGGCACGGTGGCTCAGTGGTTAGCACTGCTGCCGCACAGCACCAGGGACCCGGGCTTGATTCCAGCCTTGGGAGACTGTGCAAACTCCACACAGACATTCTCCCTGTGTCTGCGTGGGTTTCCTCTGGGTGCTCCGGTTTCCTCCCACAATCCAAAGATGTACAGGTTAGCTGAATTGATCGTGCTAAATAGCCCAGTGTTCAGGGCTGTGTAGGTTAGGTGCATCAGTCAGGGGTAAAGGTAGGGGAATGGGTCTGGGTGGGTTACTCTTCGGAGGGTCGGTGTGGATTTGTTAGGCCGAAGGGCCTGTTTCTTTCCTGTGTGGATTCTAATCTACTAATATAATACTTCAGATTCTTATTAGCTAAACTTAATTCCAGCAGTGGGCACTAATCACTGAGATCATGATTTTAATTGCAGCTTGATTCATTGTTTAAATTCAAGTGGTGGTATTTGAACCCATGTCTCAGCAGCATTGGCCTGTGCCTCTGGATCTCCAGCCCAGCTGCATTACCATGGCACTGTCTGAGGAAACTGAAATGCAGAGAGTAGGAGCATTGTTTCAAAGCATTTTGGGAGGTGGGCTGGCCATTGATTGAAAGGTACTTTTCACATTAGACCTGAAGATAAGATAAGATGAGATAAAGATGTTAAGGAAATCAAACAGAGGAGGAAATCCTCTTTGAGAAGAATGTGGCATTGAAGAGGAGGGAGTGACCATGGTAAATATCAGTCCTACCTGTTAATTAAAGGCAGACAGGGAACAATTGGCTTTACGTCAAATCCTCCTCCTTGACGAGGTTTGTCTGACTAAAATGCTATGGGTTGATAATGGTATGTTTCCAGTTGGTAAGGACTCCTATTCATAAAGAAATCAGTGTGACTGGCTTCAAAAAGATATCATTACCCCTTTGTTCCAGTTTCATAGGTCGCTCTCTGTCCCTCTTTTTCTCTGTCTCTTGCTCTCTCCCCCTTTTTCTCTGTCTCTCGCTCGCTCTCCCCCCTTTTTTCTCTGTCTCTCGCTCGCTCTCCCCCCTTTTTTCTCTGTCTCTCGCTCGCTCTCCCCCCTTTTTTCTCTGTCTCTCGCTCGCTCTCCCCCCTTTTTTCTCTGTCTCTCGCTCGCTCTCCCCCCTTTTTTCTCTGTCTCTCGCTCGCTCTCCCCCCTTTTTTCTCTGTCTCTCGCTCGCTCTCCCCCCACCTCCTTTTCTCTGTCTCTCGCTCGCTCTCCCCCCACCTCCTTTTCTCTGTCTCTCGCTCGCTCGCTCTCCCCCCACCTCCTTTTCTCTGTCTCTCGCTCGCTCGCTCTCCCCCCACCTCCTTTTCTCTGTCTCTCGCTCGCTCGCTCTCCCCCCACCTCCTTTTCTCTGTCTCTCGCTCGCTCGCTCTCCCCCCACCTCCTTTTCTCTGTCTCTCGCTCGCTCGCTCTCCCCCCACCTCCTTTTCTCTGTCTCTCGCTCGCTCGCTCTCCCCCCACCTCCTTTTCTCTGTCTCTCGCTCGCTCGCTCTCCCCCCACCTCCTTTTCTCTGTCTCTCGCTCGCTCGCTCTCCCCCCACCTCCTTTTCTCTGTCTCTCTCTCTCTGTGTCCCCCTCCATCGTGCGCGCTCTTTTTCTGCCATTTATTCCCACTTTTGAACTTTTCCTCAGGCCCTCTATTATGATGACCATCTCCTAACTTTCCCTAAATGAGCTGGAACGAGCTGAGTATCGGCAGTATGCTGTCACCTCCTGAATCACAAGGTACTTTGCCCAAGTCCCACTCTAGGACCTGAGCACAAAATCAAGGCAGGCGTTCCTCTGCAGTGAGTGTGGTGATGGCTTAGTGGTGTTATTGCCAGGCTGTTAACCCAGAGATCAGGTAAAGTTTTGGCTCTTGGGTTCGAATCTCATTGGGCAGGTTGTGGAATTCCAAATCAATTTAAAAATCCGGAATTAAGAATCCAGTGATGACCATGAATCGATTGTCGGGGAAGACCCATCTGGATCATTAATTCCCTTTTGAGGAAGGACACTGCCATCCTTACCCGCTCTGTGACCCCAGAACCACAGCAATGTGGTTGACTCTTATCTGCCTTCTGGGTAATTAGGGACAAGCAATAAATGCTGAGCTCGCCAGTGATGCCCTCATCCCATGAATGAATAATGAAAAGTATCAAGGGGTGTGTTGTGATGATAGTGGTCTGGCTCGCGGATGAAGCATCGACATCAAGGCTCTGTCTGCCCGTGACAGAATCGGGAATGCTACCTCGACGAAGACCGGATGTCCTGACCAATGATTATCCCCTTGACCAACTTGACAAAGCCAGCTGATCTAGTGGGCATCACCAGATCTGTTTTGTTTTTGGAGATCTTGCAATTTGTCCGCCAACGCTCCTCCACCACCGCAATATCCAAAAGTGTTCCATTGGCTTTGAACTTTCCAGTGGTCAAGAACAGCATCATGTCGATGCAAGTCTTTCTTTAAATGTTAAGAGACGCCTGGTGAGCAAGCTAGACCTTCCCCTTGTGTTTCGTGCTCTCGCTTACCTGACCTTCCAGCTCGGTTGAGAGTGTGGTGCTGGAAAAGCGCAGCAGGTCAGGCAGCATCTGAGGAGGAGGAGATGGAGAAGAAACAACGTTTCTGGCACCGGCCCTTCATTGGAATGCTCAGTCCCCTGTTCCCACTTTCTCCTCGGAACATGAAAGGTTAAAGGGAGATTTATGAAGAGATTCTCAGAATCCATGGGAAAGGCTAGGGAAAAGCTGGAGGTTAGTAACCACTGTAGAGGGAAAAGTAAGGGATGTTTTAAAAATATTTAGTCAGTGAATTGTTCTAATCTGGCAGTGCCCAGAGAGGAAACTGGAAATGGATTCAGTTGTGACTTTTAAAAGGAATTTGATCTATACTCATTGAGAGAGTATTTTCAGGGTTACTGGGATGGGATGTGGAACTAACCAGATGGCTCCTTCAAAAAAGCTAGCACGGTGGCACAGTGGTGAGCACTGCTGCCTCACAGCACCAGAGACCAGGGTTCAATTCCCGCCTCGGGTGACTCTCGGTGTGGAGTTCACACATTCTCCCAGTGTCTGCGTGGGTTTCCTCTGTGTGCTACGGTTTCCTCGCACAGTCCAAAAATGTGCAGGTTAGGTGAATTGGCCATGCTAAATTACCCGTAGTGTTAGGTGAAGGGGTAAATTTAGGGGAATGGGTCTGGGTGGGTTACGCTTTGATGGGTCGGTGTGAACTTGTTGGGCCGAAGGGCCTGTTTCCACACTGTAAGCAATCTCTTCTAATGATAGAAGCAGTGGGCTGAATGGCCTCCAATAGTGTGAAATGAAGCTTCATTCCCTTTGGTACCTGGAGTGTGACGAGGTCACGGATCACACTGACAGATTCCTTTTTTGGCTTTCATCTTCCTAGTGTCAGTTTTTTACTGCTTCTCTCTCTTTCTCGTTCTTTCTCTCTCATCACATGCAGGTTTGGGAAGCTATAATTATTGGAAACTAAATCCTTGCACATTGCGTAATCACAATTAATGTCTTTGTTTTTCTTTGGAATGGCTGAAATGAGATCTTTTTACGATCTGCTGAATTATCAATGACTGCTGTATATCTTCACGGCCGGCCGCTCTGTGTGCCCTACCACCATTAATCAAGACGGTCAAAGACTCTGGCTCCACATCCGTCACTTCCTTGATGCGCTTTTGGATCGCTGTAAAATACACATTGAAAATAAATCACTCCAGACGCTGTCAACCGAGGAACTAAATCCATCTCCATTTACTGTCTCAGGCAACAATATATCCAGGTTGTGTTTTTAAAACAGTGGGTTCCTGACTACTTTCTTGGGTAGGACCTTCCCCAGTTGGGTGGTCAGCTTGTGTGGATCTAACAGCACTTCTGTGCTGCACTGTTACCCTGTTCCTGTTGTGTGCAAGGTATCTGCTGGGCTGTTGTTGGATGGTCCTCTAGCCTCTGGGTCAGTGATTTGAGGTCTGCTCAGGGGACTTGAGAACAAACCTTTGAGTGCAGTATTGAGGTAGCATTGCTCTGTCAGAGGTGCCGTCTTTCTGGGTGAGATCATGTCATGTGGTGTAGGCTGACGACGGGTAATCTGTGATTTGATTAGATTCCCTACAGTGTGGAAACTGGCCCTTCTGCCCAACCAGTCCACACCGACCCTCGGTAGAGTAACCCACCCAGACCCATTTCCCTCTGACTAATGCACCTAACACCATGGGCAATTTAGTATGGCCAGTTCACCTGACGTGCACATCTTTGGACTGTGGGAGGAAACCGGAGCACCCGGAGGAAACCCACGCAGACACGGGAAGAATGTGCAAACTCCACACAGACAGTCGCCCAAGACTGGAATTGAATCCAGGTCCCTGGCACTGAGAGGCAGCAGTGCTAACCACTGAGCCACCGTGCCACCCCCGAATGTTAAACCCTTCACCAGTAGAGGACCAGCTGTTGGCAGGAGTAAAATGTTGAGGAGCCCTGACAGAATGCGTGTGGAATGGATGTCCCCTCTTATGGGGGAACTGGGGGTCACCCGTTTGACACCAAGATAAGGAGAAAACGTTTCCAAAGAGGGTTGTGTGTCTTTGGAACTCTCTTCCATAAAACAAAACATAGGAGGCCATGCAGCCCATTGAGTCTATTCTGCATTCCTCCAAGCTGAGTCCTTTTAATGCAGGGATAGATTTATCCTTATTAAACCAGGATAGGTCAGGAATGCAGAGTGTTCGGGTCAGCTGCAATTTTTATCAAATAGGTAAGTCAAGGGGCTGAGTGTTCCCACCCTGCTCCTAATTCATATGTTTGTGTTTGAAGAAGAGCAGACGGGTTTCTCTGGAGTATACCTGAGAATAGATGTGTTTGTTAACCCATGGCTATATATAAATGCAGGTCAGTGCTCTTTGTAGGAGTTTGTTGTCTGCAAATCAGCTGCCGCTTTTGGCTACATTACAGCAGTTTCTATAGTTTCTCAGGTGTAAAGCAATTTGATCTATCCAGAGGCTGCATATAGGCACTACATAAATGCCAATTTCTGCTGCACCTTTTTATAGAGAGGTAGGAAATCTATGGTAAAGTAGGAATCCGAGGGTGTCGTAAACAGCTTTCAACCTTCGTGTCTTGGGTGTTCAGAGTTCCACTTTTTTTTTTTACAACTAGCAGACGGGCAGCGGGAGTCATTGTGTAATTTGAACGGGAAGTCAGAAATGTTGTGGAGCCATTTCCCAGACAGATGGCATGATGCAGTAACCATTATGGTCCATGTTTGATGGGCTGAACTGCCTCCTTTGCTTTTTAACACCCTGGAGATTGAGCTGGAGGGTTTGAGCTATAGGGAGAGGCTGAATAGACGGGGGCTGTTTTCCCTGGAGTGTTGGAGGCTGAGGGATGACCTTTTATACAAGTTTGTAAAATCATGAGGGGCATAGATAGGGTAAATAGACAAGGTCCTTTTCCCGAGGTGGGGGAATCTAAAACTGGAGGGTGTAGGTTTAAGGTGAGGGGGGGAAAGATTTAAAAGGGACCTAAGGGGTAACTGTTTCACAGAGGGTGGTGCGTGTATGGAATGAGCTGCCAGAGGAAGTGGTGGAGGCTGAAACAATCATAACACGTAAAAGGCATCTGGATGGGGATAGGAATAGGAAGGGATTAAAGGGAAATGGGCCACGTGGGGACCCAAATGGGATTAGATTAATTTAGAATATCTGGTCGGCATGGACAAGTTGGACCAAAGGGTTTGTTTCCACGGTGTTCATCTGTGACCTCATTCCAGTTTTGGAGAAGGAGCCATTTTGTACTGAGTATTAACTCTAGCTTCTCTCTCCACAGATGTTTCTTGGAATTCTGAGTTCTTCCAGCACTTTAAGACTTTTATTTGTTTGCAGTTTATAACTTCGATACTGAGGGAGAAGCCTCCCGATTTTCATTTGTTTCTATGACACTGTACTGCATATCTCAGTCACATAAGCAACTTTGAACAGCAAACTTCTCAAATTAATCAAATGTCTTCAATGCAATTTAGAATCCTGTGCTTTGTGACCACCCGTTAATATAAAGCAGCCGAAATCGTTTGTCGCTGAAAGTTGCGGCTTGAATTGTTTTTTTTGAGTAAAAGTCTCTGGTTTGCTTTTCAGTCACACTTAAGGAAGCAAGATGCAGGGCTAAAAATTCATTTGCAACAACTGGACCGTCAGATCCACGAGCTAAAGCTGGACGTGAACAAGTCTTCCCCCGAGCAACCCGAGAGTGACAGCAGACCAAGTTCAGGTAAAGTCTTCCGGGTGTGGTACGTGCGTTGCTGAACCCAAACGTGACGAGCCTTTCCTGTGTTAGAGTGCCCCTCTGGTGGGGCAGACTGCTCCCAGAAACCTGGGAGGAGGCCATTCAGCCCCCATTGAGCCTGTCCCAGCACCCGAGTGACAGTGGGGGAGGGGGGGTAGGGAGATACGGTGGGGATGGGGGCAGATGATGGCCGCATGGTATTATTGCTGTTCTATTAGTCCAGGGTCCCACAGAAGACCTGGCTTCATATTCTGATTCAGTAAATATAGAACATAGAATGTTACAGCGCTGCACAGGCCCTTCAGACCTCAATGTTGTGCCAACCTGTGAAAATAATCTGATGCCTGTTCCATTATTATCCATATGTATGTCCAATGCCCATTTAAATGCCCTTAACGTTGGCGAGTCTACTACTGTTGCAGGCAGGCTGCATCATTGTCTGAGTAAAAAAACTATTCCGATATCTGTCCCAAATCTATCACCCCTCAATTTAAAGCTATGTCCCCTCGTGTTAGTCTTCACCATCTGAGGAAAAGGGCACTCACTGTTTACCCTATCTAACCTTCTGATTATCTTATGTCGCAACTAAGTCACCTCTCAACCTCCTTCTCTCTAATGAAAAAAGCCTCAAGTCCCTCAGCCTTTCTTCATAAGACCTTCCCTCCATACCAGGCAACATCCTAGTAAATCTCCTCTGAACCCTTTCCAAAGCTTCCACATCCTTCCTATAACGTGGTGACCGGAACTGTACACAATACTCCGGGTGCAGCCACACCAGTGTGTTGTATAACTGCAGCATGACCTCATGGCTCCAAAACTCAATCCCCATACCAATAAATGTCAACTAATCATATGCTTTTTAAAAAACCCTATCAACCTAGGTAGCAACTTTCAAGGATTTATATATCTGGATACCAAGATCTCTCTGTTCATCTACACTGCCAAGAATTTTACCCTTAGCCCAGTACTCTGCATTCCTGTTACTTCCAAAGTGAGCTACCTCTCACTTTTCTGCATTAAACTCCATTTTGCCACTTCTCAGCCCAGCCCTGCATCTTATCTATGTCCCTTTGTACCCACAAAGTCCTCGCCACTATCCACAACTCTGTCTACCTTAGTGTCATCTGCAAATTTACTATCCCGTCCTTCTATGCCCATATCCTGATCATTTATAAAAATGACAAACAGCAGTGGCCCCAAAACAGATTCTTGCAGGACACCACCGGATACTGAACTCCAGGATGAACATTTCCCATCAACCACCACCCTCTGTCATCTTTCAGCTAGCCAATTTCTGATCCAAACCACTAAATTACCTTCAATCCCAAAACTCCATATTTTGTGCAATAGCTGACCATGGGGAACCTTATCAAATGCCTTACTGAAGTCCATATACACCATATCAACCACCTTACCTGCATCTACCTATTTTGTCACCTTCTTGAACTCATTAAGGTTAGTGAGGCACAACCTACCTTTCTCAAAACCATGTTGACTATCCCAAATCAAATTATTCCTTTCCAGATAATTATAAATCTGATCTCTTATAACCTTATTAGGGCGGCACGGTGGCACAGTGGTTAGCACTGCTGCCTCACAGCGCCAGGGACCTGGGTTCAATTCCCACCTCAGGCGACTGACTGACTGTGTGGAGTTTGCACGTTCTCCCCGTGTCTGCGTGGGTTTCCTCCGGGTGCTCCGGTTTCCTCCCACAGTCCAAAGATGTGCGGGTCAGGTGAATTGGCCATGCTAAATTGCACGTAGTGTTAGGTAAGGGGTATATGTAGGGGTATGGGTGGGTTGCGCTTCGGCGGGTCGGTGTGGACTTGTTGGGCCGAAGGGCCTGTTTCCACACTAAGTAATCTAATCTAAAAACCTTTTTCCAACACCTTACCCACAACTAAAGTAAGGCTCACTGGCCCATAATTATCAGGGCTATCTCAACTCCCCTTCTTAAACAAGGGAGCAACATTTGCTATTCTCCAGCCTTCTGGCCCTAATCCTGTCACCAATGATGGCATCAAGATCAAAGCCAAAGGCTCTGCAATCTCCTCCCTGGCTTCCCAGAGAATCAGAGGATAAATCCCATCTGGAATTTCCTGAAGAAGGGCTTATGCCCGAAACGTCGATTCTCCTGCTCCTCGGATGCTGCCTGGCCTGCTGTTTTTTTTTTTCCAGCTCCAAAATTTTCAACTCTGGTCTCCAGCATCTGCAGTCCTCACTTTCTCCTAGTTGATCAAAACCACCGCTTTGTCAACCACAATCCCATCTAATCTTGTAGCCTGTATCTCCGTATTCTCACTAACATTGTCCTTTTCCAATGTGAATTCTGATGAAAAATATTCATTACACAATTCCTCTATGTCCTCATATTCCACACAGAACTTTCCACTACTATTACTCTAGTCATTCTTTTATTCCTGGTATACCTATAGAAGGCCTTAGGGTTTTCCTTGACCCTATCCGCCAACAACTTCGTGTCCCTTCCTGGCTCCTCTTCACCTTCTCTTTAGAGATTTTCTGGCTAACTTATGACTCTCAAGCCACCTAACTGAACCTTCATGCCTCATCCTCATATAAGCCTTACTCTTCCACTTGACAAGAGCTTCAACGTCTTTAGTAAACCATGGTTCCCCCTCTCAACAACTACCTGATTGGTAGATACTTATCAAGGACCCACAGTAGCTGTTCCTTGACTAAGCTCCACACTTCAAGAGTGTCCATCCCTTCCAGTTTCCTTCCCCATCCTATCCATCCTAAATCTTGCCTAATCATATCAGAATTGCCTCTTCCCCCAGTTATACCCCTTTCCCTGCGGTATATACCTATCCCTGCCCATTGCTATTGTAAACATAACCAAACTATGGTCACTATTGCCAAAGTGCTCACCTACCTCCAAATCTACTATCTGTCTGGGTCCATTCCCCAGTACCAATCCAATATGGCATTGTCCCTTCTTGGCCTGTCTACATACTGTGTCAGAAAACCCTTCTGCACACAAAAACTGACCCATCTAAACTACTTGAACTACAGTATTCCCAGTCAATATTGGGGAAGTTAAAATCCCACATAACAACTACCCTGTTAATCTCGCTCCTATCGAGAATCATTTTTCCTCTACATCCAGGAATAATTCGGAAGTGTATAGAAAACTCCCAACAGGGTGACCTCTCCTTTCCTGTTTCTAACCTCAGCCCAAATTACCCCAATGGATGAGTCCTCACATGTTATCACAACTGCTGTAATACCACCCTTGATTAACAATACCCCACCCCCCGCCTCTTTTACCATCTTCTCTGTTCTTGCTGCAACATCTAAATCCCGAAATCTGCAACAACCGTTCCTGTCCCCCTCTAGCCATGTCTCTGGGATTAAGAGTCCAGTGATGATCATGAAACTGTCAGGGGTTGGTGGGCGGTGGGGGGAGGGGTGTTCTCTGCCAGCTCACTAGTCTCCTTTAGGATGAGACTACATGTAACTCCCAACACCACAGCCAGCAACACCCACATCCTTTCAATGAATAATAGAAATAAAAAATAGATCATGGCTAATCTACTTATTTATAATATATATAAATCTCTAGCTTAAACCGTAAACCTGACAGTGGCCTCTTACTGGTAAGTCCCTGGTTGTGTGGTTGAATTTGATCAGCATGGAGGTGATGTCTTCAATAACTGAGGAATCTAAAAGGAGCTGCCATAAACCTCTAAGAAATTTGGGGGAAAAGTCCTTAATCAACTACACAATTCCGGATTCCCTTTTATATACCTCCTTTTGATGTGGAGGTGCCGGTGTTGGACTAGGGTGGAAAAGGTCAGAGGTCACACTCCATCAGGTGACGAAGGAGCAGTGCTCTGAAAGCTTGTGATTTCAAATACACCTGTTGGACTATAACCTGGTGTCATCTGACTTCTGATTTACCTTTTGAGTTATTCCTTAAAAATGATCCCTTTCACCAATTTAAAAAGTCAAAATAAAAGTTCTAATTTCGTTAATACCTTATGTTTCTGACCTGAAACTCTACATTCAAATTCTTCTTCTTTTTAGGTATTTGTCATTCTGTTAAAATATATTTCTGCAGGATATCACTGCCGGTCCAGCATAGAGTCATGGAAACAGACCCTTCGGCCCAACCCATCCATGCTGACCAGATATCCCAACCCAATCTAGTCCCACCTGCCAGTACCCAGACCAGATCCTGCCAAACCCTTCCTAGTCATATACCCATCCAGATGCCTTTTCAATGTTGCAATTGTACCAGCCTCCACCACATCCTCTGGCAGCTCATTCCATACACGTACCATCCTCTGTGTGGAAAAAGTTGCCCCTTAGGTCTCTTTTATACCTTTCCCCTCTCACCCTAAACCTATGCCCTCTAGTTCTGGACTCCACCACCCCAGGGAAAAGATTTGGCTATTTATCCTATCCACACCCCTCACGATTTTATAAACCTCTATAAGGTCACCCTCAGTCTCCGATGCTCCAGGGAAAGCAGCCTCAGCCTGTTCAATCTCTCCTATAGCTCAGATCCTCCAACCTTGGCAACATCCTTGTGAATCTTTTCTGAACCCTTTCAAGTTTCACAACATCTTTCTGATAGGAAGGAGACCAGAATTGCACGCAATATTCCAACAGTGGCCTAACCAATGTCCTGTACAGCTGCAACATGACCTCCCAACTCCTGTACTCTGACCAATATAGGAAAGCATACCAAACACCGCCTTCACTATCCTATCTACCTGCGACTCCACTTTTAAGGAGCTATGAACCTGCACTCTAAGGTCTCTTTGTTCAGCAACCCTCCCTAGGACCTTACCATTAAGTGCATAAGTCCTGCAGGTGCAGCCAAAGTAGTGCAGCAGGGGCAATGCCTTGGGAGGTTTCATTGTTAAAGGCACTATATAAACAAAAGCTGTTGTTGCTGAAAGTGTTGAGTATGTGGAACTTGCTACTGCGTGGAATAGCATTGGTGTGTTTAAGGATAGGTACAGGAGAGGGAGAAAATTATGGCCAGTACTGGTGGTAGAGTGGGAGGAGGCTGCTGTGATGTATAGACACCAGCATGGACTGGATGGGCCAAATGGCCTGCTTAAAAACTCTTTCATGGGATGTGGGTATCACTGGCCGACCAGCATTTGTTTACCATTTCTAATTGCCTTTGAATTGAGTGTCCTGCTGGGTTAGGGTTAGGGTTGAGAGCAGTTAAGTTATCTGTTTTCCTGTGGGTCTGGAGTCACGTGTAGGCCAGAGCACAGAGTCTCAGATATATACAGCATGGAAACAGACCCTTCGGTCTGACTCATCCATGCTGACCAGATATCCCAACCCAATCTAGTCCCACCTGCCAGCACCCAGACCAGATCCCTCCAAGTCCTTTTCATTCATATACCCATCCAGTGCTTCCACCACGTCCTCTGGCAGCTCATTCCGTATATGTACCAAAGAAGTTGTAAATTGGAGGAAGGCTAATTTTGACGGTTTTAGGCAAGAACTTTCAAAAGCTGACTGGGGTCAGATCATCGCTGGTACAGAGACAGCTGGAAAATGGAAGCCTTCAGAAATGAGATAATGAGAGTCCAGAGATAATATATTCCTGTTCGGGTGAAAGGAAAGGCTGGTAGGTATAAGGAATGCTGGATGACTAAAGACATTGAGGTTTGGTTAAGAAAAAGAAGGAAGCATGTGTCAGGTACAGACGAGATAGATTGAATGAATCCTTAGAGTATAAAGGCGGTAGGAATATGTGAGGAAAATCAGGAGGGCAAAAAGGGGACATGAGATAGCTTTGGCAAATAGAGTTAAGGAGAATCCAAAGGGTTTTTACAAATACATTAAGGACAAAAGGGTAACTAGGGAGAGAAAAGGGCCCCTCAAAGATCAGCAAGGCGGCCTTTGTGTGGAACCGCAGGAGATGGGGGAGTTACTAAATGAGTATTTTGCATCAGTGTACGTTGTGGAAAAGGACATAAGATATGGAATGGAGTGAAATAGATGGTGACATCTTGCAGAATGTCCAGATTACAGAGGAGGAAGGGCTGGATGTCTTGAAACGGTTAAAGGTGATAAATCCTCAGGACCTGATCAGGTGTAACCTAGAACTCTGTGGGAAGCTAGAGAAGTGATTGCTGGGCCTCTTGCTGAGATATTTCTATCATCGATAGTCACAGGTGAGGTACTGGAGGTTGGCTAACGTGTCACTGTTGAAGAAGGGTGGTAAGGACAGATGAGGAAGGCAGATTTAAAGGACATTAGTGAACCAGTTTTAATAACAATTGGTCACCATCACTGAAAGCAAGTTTTATAGGTATTTTTTGAACCAACTTGTTGAGAAATGTTACTCACCCCTCTCAGAAGCAGGTGGGACTTGAACCTGGGTCCCCTGGCTCAGAGGTAGGGACACTGCCACCGCTCTAGCTTTATGAATGGATTATAAATTCTATCAGCTGTCACTGTGGGATTTGAACTTGGGTTCAGAGAAAATTGGACTGGCCTTTTGGGTTAGTAGCTCAGTGACATTACCACTGTCTCCCCATCTTCCTGGCTTCCTTTTTGAGTAACCTGGTGAGAGGGAGAGATAGAGGTAAGCCAGTTCTTTAACTAGATTGTCACTTAGTGCTGTCTGCCTCACACACTACAGGTATCTTGCTAATGGAAGAGTAATGTTCAGTCCAGCACCGGGCTCCCTCTCTGTTAAATGACTGATGCAACATTAGGATGTATGCCTGGTACTCAGGATTGTACAAGTGCTGACTGTATCAGGTTCCCTGGCCTGGCGTGTTTGTACAATAACATCTCCCAATCCATTCTCTTGGCTCCAGCTTGGAACAGCCAGCTCACTGCTGCTGGTGGATTCCAGACTCAACTTTGCCACTTTATTAATAAAAGTTAAATTTTAAACTTGTATTAATAACTAACGCTGTTGCTGCCTGAGAGCTGTAAAAACTCCTCTGATTACCACACCCCTTCCACTCTAGCCAGACAACATCCACTGCCTGGCAAATCCTGATCTTCACACACCCCCACTCTGACCGTCTCACTCCAGCAACAGAACAGTCAAAGTAAGAGCAGCAAGAGAAGGCCACTCTGCCCCTTAAGCATCTTACATCCTTCAACAAGATCACAGCTGATCTGCGCACTCCACATGAGGTTTATTATAGCAGCAGTCAGTCTCTTTTATCTGAAGGGTCACATCTCCTAGAGTTACACAGCACGGAAACAGACCCTTCGGTCCAACCCATCCATACTGACCAAGTTTCCCAAACTAAACTAATCCCACTTGCCTGCGTTTGGCCCATTTCCCTCTAAACCTTTCCCTGTTCAAATTCACGTACCTATCTCATGTTGGAACAGTCAGTTTAAGCTGATGCCCAATTGATGTCACCTGGTGCAATATTGATCTCGCGTTGAGGGGTTGTCCCATTTCCTTCATATTTGAACATAGGAATGGAAGTAGACCGTTCAGTCCAGTGAGCCATTCAGTACGATCATGGCTGATAAAAATGTTTTTGTTCACCCATGTCCATAAGCCTGTACCCTTCTTGGGGCTTTTAATTTAACTTTGATCTCAGTGATATTACATCGGTTATATCTTCAAACTTTCCTAGTGGCTAAATTCATCACCTTGAGAATGAGTAATCTCTTCTCCCATCTCTGATAACCCAGTTTGAACTCTCCTTATAACATCCACGGTCTAGGCCGTCTGTCCAGCACAGAAGTAGGTCATTTGATCGTTGAGACTTTTAGCTCTTGGGAAGAGAGGGTGATCTGTTTTTTCATCCTTGACCCAGTCAATTCCTCATCCTGAATTAATTCTTCAATTCCCATTTTGAAATTATTTATGGAATACACTTCTGCGCCATTCCAGATCCCAACAGTTCTTGAGATGGAAGAAGGTCTTTGCACCTTATTTTAAATCCTTGACCCCCGATGATTTGCCAGAGAGAACTTCCCTCTATTAAACCTTCAATCTAGAAAACCTCTTGAAACTCTCAATCTTCTGTTTTCTGAGGAGGACGTGCTAACTCTATCCAACTTCCTCAATATTGGAAGTTTTTCAGCTCTGGTGAAATCCCCTTTTGTTTTAATGGCTCAGTGGTTAGCACTGCTGCCTCACAGCGACATGGACCCGGGATCACTCCTTGCCTTGGGTGACAGTCTGTGTGGAGTTTGCACATCCTCCCTGTGTCTGCGTGGGTATCCTCCGGGTGCTTCCGTTTCTTCCCACAGTCCAAAGATATGCAGGTCAGGTGAATTGGCCATGCTAAAATAGCCTATAGTATTAGTCAGGGGTAAATACAGGGTAGGGGGGTGGGTTACTCTTAAGAGGGTTAGTGTGGACTTGGGCAGAAGGGTCTGTTTCCATACTGTAGGGAATTTAATATCTAAACCCTTTACATCCTCACTGAAGTTCAGTGCTTCGGATAGACAACATTTCAGAGTCATACGGAGCCAGAGTCTGATAAAGCATTATTCCTACCACAGTAATTAGGTTTTATCAACTGTCAAATCACAGACTTTGTTTCTCAATGCTGCAGATTTGCAATGTCTCCAGCTTCTCTTCCGTTCTCCCACCCCCTCTCAACTTTATCCTTCTAGGATTAATCCAGCTCTTGCCTGCAGCTTCTCTAGAGCACGTTTATGTAAACTGAGCTTGGTCTCCTAAGCCTGGTCTTCACTGTGGGTTGGGCTGTTCACCTTGAATCCTGTTAATGTTGTGTAGAGAGGAAGTGACTATTGTCTACCTTGACTCCCTTTCCCAATCTCTCCCAGTAACTCTGTGGTTTCTCCCGGGTGTGAGGTGAAATTGGATTGGAATGGTCTTGTGTGGACCTGAACACCAGCATGCTGTAATTGGACAGAATGGCCTGATCTGTGATACAAACTCTCAGTGAACACCTTTTACAATTCTGTGTTCACTTTCTCTTTTCGAACTGTAAAAACTGCTCAGTTTACAAACCTTTTGAGCAGGTGATGTACACTTAGTACGTTTCTAATGTATCCTTATACAGTTTTAATTTTTCCATTTTTGAGGAAGGATACCATTGCATTGTAAAGGGCTCTTGTGTTACCGTGGTAGTGTCCCTACCTCTGAGACAGAAGTTTCCCCCCCTGTTCCAGAGTTGTCATGATATTTCTGAAAATTGATTAAAATGGCTGCCTTGCGTCGTAGAGTCCCTACAGTGGGAAAGCAGGCCATTTGGCCCATCAAGCCCACACTGACCCTCTTAAGAGCAACCCAACCACCCCCCATGTTATACCTGTAACCCTACATTTCCCATGGTTAATTCACTTAGCCAGCACATCCCTGGACCCTATGGGCAATTTAGGATAGCCAGTCACTGAAAATGCACATCTATAGGCTGAGAGGGGAAATCCATGCACACAGACAGAGAGCATACAACTCTACAGTCTCCCTGTGGGTGGAATCAAACCCAGGTCCCTGGCGCTGAGAGGCAGCAGTGCTAACCACTGAGCCATCGTAACTATATTTGCCTGGGAAGGGCCATGGTAAAGGTCCATTGGATGAACAGGTTGCTCTGTGACATGAGATGATGTGACGAGACTCTCTGAAGTGCAGAACAATGAGAGGTGATCGCATCAAAATGGAAACAATTCTGAAGGGGCTTCACAGGGGTGGACTCTGAGAGACTGGTTCTACTGGTCAAGGAATCTAAACAGAGGCACAGTCTCGGGATAAGGGACCAATGAGTTTGACTGAGATGAGAAATTTCGTCAGCCAGAAGGTGTAATATCTTCGGAATTCTGTATTCCCGGGATGTTGCTGCATTGTTGGATCTATTTTTGCAGGGAAGTGTTGCTGTCTAGGGGAATTACAGCATAAAATGAGCAGGCAGGAAGCTCTAGGTCAGCCATGTTTGTATTAAATGGTGGATCAGACTCAATGGGTTGGGTGCACTTCCTATTTCATGTTGTTTGGTGTTTTCTGGCTTAACAGGTCATTGACCTCAAATGAGGGGTGGTAATATCATGAGACTGGCAATCCATAAACCTCAGGATGATGTTCTGGGGACATGGGTTTGAAACCTACCCTGGCAGATGGTGAAATTTGAATTCGATAGAAAAAAAATGGTATAAAAAGTGAGGACTGTCAATTGTTATAAAATCCCATCTGGTTCACTAATGCCCCTTTATCTTCCATCCTGACCTGGTCTGGCCTACACGTGACTCCAGACCCACAGCAATGTGTGGTTGAGTCTGGACAATTAGGGATGGGCAATTAATGCTGGCTACACCATCATCCTATGAATGAATAAAAAATGTACTCGACCTGTGCTATTGTGGCTTAGTTGGCTAAAGAAATTTACTCTTCAGCATGAGGTTTGTTATTCTGTTCCCTGTGATGCCTGTCTCTATTGTGCTCCCTGTTTGAGCTCCTCGCTAGTAAAAAATGTACTCTCTTCCCTCACCCCAGGGATAATGCTTGGCCGTCTGTGTGTCTTCAGTCTTGTGCTGTGCCTGTCTCTGCATCTCTGTGATGTTGTGGTACTGAGTGTGGTTTGGTTTCTGCTTGGCAGGGTTTTATGAGCTCAGTGACGGAGGCTCCTGCTCTCTGTCCGCCTCCTGCACTTCCGTGTCCAGTGAGTGTACCTCATCGTCATTGAGCAGCATGCTGTACTGCAGCCACCCGGCCGAGACCAGGGTCCTGAGGTCAGAGGGACGGCCCTGTTCAGCCGATGAGCTCACCGTGCCATCACCGGCTTTCAGGCAGCAAGGTCCCGGCAAACGGCCAGGGGGAGGGATCAGAACCAGCGCGGAGCTGCTTCCCGGTGTCCACACTGCCAGGCTCGGAGTGCCCAGGCGGAGACCAGTCTCTACAGGTACTTGGGATCCTCCCTCCCTCCCACCCACCCAAGGGGGCAGAATCAGTGGTGGGCTGTAGGGACTGACTAATGCTGGATGGAGCTGACACTAGAGAAGGGTCATTCGGCTGATCCTGGGTATTCCTGAAGAAGGGTTTATGCCCGAAACGTCGATTCTCCTGCTCCTCGGATGCTGCCTGGCCTACTGTAGTTTTTCTAGCACCACATTTTTCCAACTCTGGCCTCCAGCATCTGCAGTCCTCACTTTCTCCCGGGTATGGGAGGGACTGCCTGATGAGGAGGGGTTGAGCAGATTGGGCCTGTACTCATTGGTGGGAGAATGGGAGGTGACTTTACCGAAACATACAGGATTCTTGCAGGACCTGACAGGATGGAAGTGAACCAGAGGGAATAATCTCAGGGTAAGGGGTCACCCAGTTAAGACAGAAACAAGGAGGAATTTTCTTCTCCGTTGTGAATCTGTGGAATTCTTTATCCCAGAGGGCAGCTGAGGCTGGGGTGTTGAGTATATTTGAGGGCTGAGATAGACAAATGTTTATTCAGTAACTGAATCATGGGGGGAAAGGCCGGAGAGTGGAGCTGAAGATTGTCAGACCAGCCACTGAATGGCAGGCCACACCCGATGGGCTGAATGGGCTACTTCTGCTCTTGTGGTCTTATGGATGGAGGGTCTGGGTGGGTGGGGGAATGGTGTAGGGGGTGGGGACAGACAGTGTGAGGATGGGAGTGAGGAGAGGGCAGGACACAGGTATTTTGGACATGGGGGGGTGGTGGGTCTGACTGTCGTGGGAGGGGTTTGGTGTGAGAGGGAGAGCCCGACTGTAGGGGCTTTAAGGGCTGTTAATTCAGAGGAGACATGGGGATGGGGGCATACACACTGATTGGGAAAGACCTTCATGGGGTGGGGCGTGGGCTGGTCTCCGTGGTGGATGGGGCACCATCTGTGGAGTAGGGGCTTGGATGAGAGGGTAATAAATTGAAGGGGTACAGACTCAGTGACCTGTGTGGGTGTGGGGCACAGTGTGAACATTGGTGCAAGCTGTGTGATGTGCCTTGTTTCTCCCACAGGAGACTTGGAGAGGTTGGTACCATGGCAGACTGGACCCGCCTGCATATCCGACCGGAAGTTGCCTCTGCCCGTCTTTGCCGGGAGTGAGCTACGGCTCCCCGCTCTGGATCAGAGGTTCCGGTGCGACCTGATCTCCGAGGACAGCAGTGATGTCTACACTTACCCCAGCCCCCTCCACGCCGTGGCTCTGCACAGCCCTGTGTTCTACCCCACGGGCCGGGTGGGTGGTGTGGACAGCAGGGCCCGTGGTGTCCCAGCGCAGGGGGTGCTCCCTTCCAAAACCAGAGCTGTCTGTCCCAAAGAAGGATCTCCACCTGCGCAGGCCATCGTCGGAGGGACAGAGCCTGAACTGAGAGCGAGAGCCACCATGACTGAGAAGGAGCAGGAGCCGTGCACTAAGGCCCCAACAAAGGAGCAGGCCGTGAGGCCTTCTGGCCTACAGCGGGCTGCCAGCTGCAGAGCTGTAGGACGTCCAGCAGGAGGCACTGTGGGCATTGGATTGAAGTCCCTGGTGGCTAACTGTTGGCCCCCAATCCCACCCCCAGGTTGGGAGGGGTTAGAGGTGGAGGTAGATGTCCCATTTGGGTTGGTTGTGCCCAGTGACTCCTTGGGGACTCGCTCAAGCCTCTCCCGTTCGGTAGGCCTCACCAGGGACGGGGGTCTGGATTCCAGCATTGACTCCATTCAGACGACTGACCGGAGGGCAGGGGTCAGGCCGGGGAAGGGCAAGAACGGGTTCGCTCATGCCCGGTTTGTGCCCGCAGAGTCCCGGCTCCGGCTGCAGGTCAGTAAGACCCAAGTGGCCAGAACTGAGAGGAGGGTCAGTGGTGAGACGACACGGGTGGCAAAGAGGCCAAGTGCCGGCGCAGGCCTGGCCAGCACCGGGGGCCTTGGAGCTCCCGGCGGTCCAGAGTCCCAGGGCCGGACCCCGCGGCCGAGGACAGGCAGGCACCGGGGTTCACGGGCTGGGCTGAGGGCACGGATCCCCCCTTGCCCCCGCTCCCGCCCCCGCAGCGAGTCAGATGGTTCAGAGTATTCAGCTGAGTGTGCCTCACTGTTCCACTCCACTGTCGCTGAGAGCAGTGAGGGAGAGGGCAGCGAATACACGGCCAACCGCTTTGGGGACAGTGAGTCTAGTGGAAGCGAGGACCGAGGGCACAGAGTGGCCCTGGTCTGGCCAAAGGCCCCAGGGGGGCGGCGCCTCCCTGCAGAGGCCAGGGTTTGCCGCATCAAGGCGTCGAAAGCTCTGAGGAAAAAGATCCGGAGATTCCAACCTGAAGCCCTAAAGGTTATGACTATGGTTTAGTGAGACTGGGGGGTGGGGTGTGGTGAGCCCTAAGCCTCTTCCCTGGGAATTGGGCCCTAGGTCTCTCCCCGGAGACTGGTCCCTAGGCCTCTCCCCTGGAGACTGGGCCATGGGCCCTGAACCTCTCCCCTGGAGACTGGGCCATGGGCCCTGTGTCTTCTCCCTGGAGACTAGCCCCTGGACCTCTTCCCTGGAGACTGGGCCCCAAGTCTTCCTCTTGGAGACTAGCCCCTGGACCTCTTCCCTGGAGACTGGGCCCTGGGCCCTAAGCCTTTCCTGTAGACACAGGGCACAGCCATCTTGACAAAAGAAGGGGAGATGATGGTCTGTTGGTATTGTTGCTAAAGTTTTAATCCAGAGATCGAGGTCTTGTTATGGAGACTCCACTTCAGAGACTGATGATGGAATTTAAATCCAGTTAAAATGTGTAATGAAGAGTCCAATGATGACCATTTCAGAAAACCCATCTGATTTCCTCCTTTAGAGGAGAAAATCTGCCATCCTTACCTGGTCTGGCCTACACGTGACTCCAGATCCACGGCAATGTGGTTGACTCTTGAGTGTCCTCTGGGCAATTCGGGATAGGCAGTGAATGCTGGTCCAGCCAGTGATGCCCACCTGCCATGAATGAATTGAAATAGTGATGTGGAGGAGCCGGTGTTGGGCTGGGGTGGATGGTGTTAAAAATCTCACACCACTAGGTTATTCAGAAGCACTAGCTTTCGGAGCTCTGCTCCTTCATTGAAAAAGGTGAAAGCTGACGTGGTGACAGGCCTCCTGCGATGAATCACTGAATGAATCTGGCCTCCTTTGTACTCTGTATAATAACTTTTATTGTTGTAAGGATGCTGTGTAACAATAAGAATAAAATTATTCCTTTTTGTGTTAAGAGTTGGTCCTTTTTCCTTTTGAGTTTGTGCTCCCATCGGATGAGAGGGCAGGGATGCAGATGTCAATACTCAGCGCGAATGCCTTCCTGTTTTCCCAAAAGTCACATTGTGCTGTGATGGGTCTTTGTACAAACACCAGGGCGTTGAGGAGGATAGGATGCTCCTAGGATTAGGAAGTGACATCCAATTTGACTTCTCAACCCAGTTTGTTGTTGATTACATTGTCGGGCAGTTTCATGACGCTGTTTGATAATGGATTCAACTAAGGCTGGACCTGACCAGAAGAATCATTGTAGGAACCTACTGAGTGCATATTGATTGTCCTGTCCCTAACATTACAGCATTGATCACACTTTGAAACTTCATCAGAGACAGAAGTAGGCCATTCAGCCCCTCAAGTCTGCTTTGCCTTCCGAGAAGATCACAGCTCATCTGACTGTGGCCCCAACATTATGACAACACCCCTCCACCGCCATGACCTTTTGATTCTCTCTTGTTAATCAAGAATTGATATACCTCTGCTTAAACGTATGCAATGACCCACTCCATCGCTCCGTGAGAAAGAGACTTCCGCTGACTTCCCAATCCTCCATCTTAAAATAGGCACACAGTGTCCCTCTAGTGCTAACCTGTCCCACAGGGTGGAAGGAACACCCACCATGTCAAGTCCCCTTAGGATCTTCCATGTTTCAATACAAACACACCTCCTTCCTAAGTGCTAAGGGTATTTGGAGATGCTTTGTAAATCCTTTCAAGCACGTTCATTTTAGGGGAAGAGGAAGGATCGTGAGGAACACCAGGGAGGTGTATTATCTCCAATCATGGGGGGGGGGGGGGGGGGGGAGAGAGAAGCATGCTTTCTTGCAAACAGGAAAAGGCCAAAATTAGGAAGTCCCATTAAACCGCCCCGATTGGCTCAATTAGTCTAAGGGGCTGGTTAATTTGTTGAAGGGAAATGATACAAGCAAAATGTGAGGCTGAGACCTGACTCCACAGGTTTGAAATGTTGAGTTAGTGGATTCCAGGTGGAGTTGTTGACTTGTTATAATTGGACACAGAGCTCCTGGGATGAGACGGGCTGGGGGGGATGGTATCCAGTCTGTCTTTTCTCCCACTATACCGTCACTCCTTCAGTTCTGTCCTCTTCAGCATTCCCTACCATCAAACACGTTTCCGCCCACCCCCACCCTTCCCCATTTTACCTGTTCCAGTGCTGGTGGTTGTTCTATCAGCTGCATGGGACCCAGGTACTGTGATTCCCTTCCCCTGGGACCTCTGTCTCTCCACCCTCCCTGCAGTCTCTCTAAAACACTCCAAGCCTTTGTTGATCTCTGTTAATAGCTCCCTATGTGGCTCCTTGTCCAATTTTGTTTAATAATTGCTCCTCTGAAGAGCTTTACAACATTAAAAGTGCTATATAAATACAAATTGACATTTCTTTCAGAGAATCCTGTTACAGAGTATAATTTCTTTTTGGAAAGTAGGTAAGGATGGAAATGGAAATAATCTCTTGCAGGCGTTTTCCTGGTTATGTAGCCTAGTGCCTAGGTACGTTTGTAGAGTTGATGGGAATCCTACAGCAAGTACATTTTTCACTGGAGTATCGGAAGTTCAGGTTCATGAGGGATATAGATAACTGGTGCTGGAAGAGCGCAGCAGTTCAGGCAGCATCCAACGAGCAGCGAAATCCTGCCTGAACTTCTGTGCTCTTTCAGCACCACTGATCTAGAATCTGGTTTCCAGCATCTGCAGTCATTGTTCTTACCTAGGGATATAGATAATGCGAATGGCAGTTGTCTTTTCCCTAGGGTGGGGGGGTTTCAAGATGAGGGGGCATAGTTTTAAGGTGAGAGGAGAAAGATTTAAACAAGACAATTTTTTTTTAAATGTGGTCTGCATGTGGAATTAACGTCCAGAGGAAGTGGTGGATGCAGGTACAGTTACAATGTTTAAAGTACATTTGGATAAGTTCATGACTAGGAATGGTTTAAAGAGATACAGGCCAAGTGGAAGCAATTTAGCTTGGGATTATGATTGGACTGAAGGATCTGTTTCCATCCTGTATAATTCCATAAGTGCTCCCCTCCTGACCACAACCCCCCCCCCCCCCCCCTTCCAAAAAGCCCATCCACCATCTACAAGTCAGGACCCTGATTGAATACTCTGTACTTGCGTAGATGGGTGCAGCTCTGACCACACCTCAAAACACTCCATCCAAGACAGAATTGCCCTCTTACGTGACATTTTATCCACCCCTAACAGCAGCAGTGTGTACTATCAGCAGGATGCACAGTTGAAACTCTTTTGAAGTCACCTTTCATACCCGTGACCACTACCTTCCAAAGGTGGACAAAGGCAGGAGATACAGTGTATACGGGAACATCATCCCCTGCAAGATCCCCTCCGAGCCGATCCCCATCCTGACTTGGAAATATATCGGCCACTTGTTCGCTGTCACTGAAAATCAAAATCCTGGAATTCCCTCCCTCAGGGCATCGTGGGTCTACCTACAGTACACAGACTGCAGCAGCTCGGGAAGGCAGCTCACCACCACTGGGAAGCAAACATGAGATGGGAGCCGGATGAGTCCATTCAGCCCCTCGCCTGCTCTGCCATTCAAACATCAGGGCTGATCCATCTTTTTTTCTAAATTCCTGTTTACCCCTCTCCCCCCAGCCTGACTAGAATCTATCGACCACAATCTTCAGTGACCCCACCTGTACCACGTTCTGAGGCAAACATTTCTAACATCACCCAACTCGTGAGGGAAAGATAATCTCCTTGTTCTGTCCTGGAAGGGCGACCCCGACATTCAAACCAGGGATAATTTCTTTTAATTCACACACAGCTAGGCCAGTGTTTATTGCCTATCCCTAATTACCCAAAGGGCAGTTAAGAGTCAACCGCAACATTGCTGTGGGTCTGGAGTCATATGCAGGCCAGACTAGGTAAGGATGCCAGATCCCTTGCTTACAGGGCATAAGTGAACTAGATGGGTTTATTCCACCAATGGATTCATGGTCTCTTAAATCCAGGTATTGGCAGATGGTAGAATTTGGATTCAGCCGTAGTGGGATTTGAACTCAAGTCCACAACCTGGGTCTCTGGATGAACTGTCCAGCAATAACACCAGTAGGCTATTGCCTCCACTATCTGACTCTGGCCTGACCCATGTGAAAGTATCTCTCTCATGAACAAGTGTTTCAAGTCTCTAAGTAAACATTCGCTGATACATCTGGGGTCTTGGCAGTGATTGTAATGGCTGCCAATTCAAGGGTTTTGTATCCATCCCATTGTCAGTGCATCTCTTCAAAGGTTCTGCTGTAACTGGCCATGGGACTATTAACACCGCATTTGGGAAGTTCCTTTCACTCACAGGAAACAATTTAATGGCCTGAAAAAAGAATACTGTGGAAAGGCCTGTGTGTATAGTACAGGACGTTCAATAAAACAGACATGGACTGTTTCCTGTGCTGCCTTAATAAACACATTAAAACCAAGTGTTACTTTTCAATTTGACTTGGGCATTATTAACTTTATGACCGTTTATGCTCAGCTGGAATTATTATTGGTGAAACCATTTGTGCTGAGGCGTCAAGATGTGCATTTACGTAGCACCTTTTACTATGTCAGGACACAGATCCTCAGACAGCACCTTCCAAACCCGAGACCACTGCCATCTCGAAAGACAAGGGCAGCAGATACATAGGAAGACCAACACCTGCACACTCCCCTCCAAGCCACTCACCACCCTGACTTGGAAATATATCACCGTTCCTTCCGGGCCGTTGAGTCAAAATCCTGGAATGCCTCACTAATGGCATTGTGGGTCTACCGACAGTACATGCTCTGTAACGGTTCAAGAAGGCAGTACACCACCTTCTCAAGGGGCAACTAGGGGTGACTTATAAATGCTGGCCCAGCCAACAATGCCCAGAGCCCACCAAAATGAATAAATACAAGAAAATCTCAAAACATTTTCCGTCCTTTGGAACAGCAGTCGCTGGTGCATTGTGGGAAGCACATTGGCCAATTAGCACGCAGTGAGCTCTCACGAATGGCAAAGTGGCGAGTTCATAAGAATCAGAGAGAAAGCATTTAGGTCAAGAATAGGCGATTGGACGGTAGAACAATCTCTAAGGACAGACTCCTGCTCGCAGGAGCGTCACCAGGTAGATTGCGTTTTAATGAATTCGTTCAAAGAGTATGTTTTAGCCGGGATTCCTGGGGTGGGATGTAACTTTTTCGAAGTATGGCTTTGGGGCCTTTCACATTGAGCTGTGACGGTCTCAGTTTGACAACCCCCATCCACACAGCGGCTCCGCACTCTCCTGGTACCTGAAGGGACTCTGTGGCCAAGTTTTGGGAGTGGCACTTGGCCAGACAACCTTTCACCCAGAGAGAGGTGCCAGCTCCCTTGTGTTCAGAGCACCTGAAAGGTTGGGGCAGAGGGAAGCTTGTGGTTAAACGCTCACATCTTTAACAAAAGAACAAAGACATCTGATTAAATCCTTACATATTTCAAAGCGAAAAATATTGGAAGAAGCCAAATGACAGGCCACAAATGCAGAATGATCTCAGCACCAGCCCCTTTCTCTTTTCCCACAGAGTTACAGCATGAATGAATTCTAGCCCACCCTGTGGGGGTGGCCTCTCTCTGCTATTTTGTCAAAACCACATTCATTTCTCCTGGCAGAAGGTACTGAAAGCACTTAGCAACTTCGACAAATTAAATTGCCCTCGGGTCAGACCACGTAAAGGGATCAGACTCATCGCAGACCCGCGACCTGACCACAAACCAGACTTTGCTACTGAGAAGGGGTTCATTTCTCAGCCGCAGGGAGCTCTCCCCTGGTCAACATCCCTGTCTCAGGCTGGCTGCAGTGCCCCAGCTAACCACAGAGCAAGCTGGAAGGACAGCACCTCATTTACTGCCTGGGAACCCTGCAACCCTCCAGACTCAATATCGAGTTCCCCTATTTCCTAGGCCCCTACCCCACACACCAGGCCTTGCTATCACACAGTGTACCATTACACACCACCCACTGTTAGCCACGAACAGTCTCCATTAACAGCTATTCACCCTCCCAGCCGGATCATTATCCTTTGTCTGTCCAACTGTTCTCTCTTTTTGGGCTCTATCCCCACCTATCGTTTATTCCTTACCCCCCCCACCCCTTCATAAATAAACCGACATTTTCCTAGCTACCATCAGTTCTGAGGAAGGGTCACTGGACCCCGAAACATTAACTCTGATTTCTCTGCACAGCTGCTGCCAGGCCTGCTGAGCTTTTCCCGCGACCTCAGTTTTTGTTGTTGGGCGCTGTGTATTTTCTGATGTTCTCTTTTCCATCCACTCTGTCTCTCTCTCTCTGTCCCAATACAGTAACCTTTGCAAAGAAGTTTAGGTGGGGAGGGGCAGGTGGGTGTGCTTTAAGAATGAGATGTACAACGTTTCCACCTTCCAAACTTGCCCAGTGACGTGAAAGACATCTCACCAGGAGGTGATCCATTGGGAGACTTGGCATTTCTGGAGGGCATTGGCATTTTCACAATGCCCTACTCATTCTCTCGCAAGGCATTCATTTCTCTGTGCACCTACCCCTTGACCCCCGAGGTCCAATTGGCGTAGAAATAAAAAAAGATACAACTTGCATTTATATAGCGCCTTTCATGATCGCCGGGTGGCTCAAAGCAGTTTACAGCCAAGGAAGCAACTTTGAACCATAGTTACTGCTGTAATGTAGGAAGCACAGCACTCAGTAACTCCTACAGACTGCAATGTGATAACTCCCAGGCAATCTCCTTCAGAAATGTTGGTAGAGAAGGAGACCATAAGACCACACAAGCAGAATTAGGCCATTCAGCCCATCGGGTCTGCACAGCCATTTGATCATGGCTGAGGTGTTTCTCAACCTCATTCTCCTGCCTCCCCCCTGTAACCCCTGAACCCCTTGCTCATCAAGAACTGATTTATCTCTGTATTAAATAAATTGTTTTGCTTCAGTAGTTTGACCAGTCACATTTCATCTGCAACAGATGCTTATATTTGCCTTTTAAAATAAAAGAAGAGTTGGGTCCAGTCTATGTTAAATTATTTTGTGGGAGTCTAATCTGGACCATAACATCAAATTGCAATTTCTCATCAAGTCACCTATCAGACATCATTGTGCAGAGTGTAATAGCAACAGTGATTGTTTTAAAAGCAGGATTTCTTTAATTCAATATCTATTAATTAACAAGCAAACCAGATATAACATTTCTGAGGATTCTTGTAGTGTGGTGGCTCAGTGGTTAGCACTGCTGCCTCACAGCATCGCTGCCTCACAGCACCAGGGACCCGGGTTCGATTCCAGCCTTGGATGACTGTCTGTGTGGAGTTTGCACATTCTCCATGTGTCTGCGTGGGTTTCCTCCAGGTGCGTCGGTTTCTTCCCTCAGTCCAAAGGTTAGGTGCTATATTGCCCATAGTGTTAGGTGCATTAGTCAGGGGTAAATACAGGGTAGGGGAATGGGTCTGGGTAGGTTACTCCTCTTCGGAGGGTCAAAGAGCTTGTTTCTATACCGTAGGGAATCTAATCTAAATGCTCCCAATGACTTGGCTTCCATAGCCCACTGCAGTAGTGAGTTCCTGTCTGGCTGAAGAAATTCCACCTCATCTCAGATCTCAGTTCTAAAGGGCCGTCCCTTCACTCTGAGGCTATGTCCTCGGGCCATGGTCTCTCTGACTGGTGGAGACATCTTCTCTACATCCACTCTATCCAGGCCTCTCAGTATTATATATGTTTCAATCAGATCTCCCTTCATCCTTGTCAACTCCATGGAGTACATATCCAGAATCATCAACCGCTCCTGAAATGACGAGCCCTTCCTCCCTGGGATCATTCTTGTAAACCTCCTCTGGACCCCCTCCAATACCAGCACATTCTTCCTTAGGTATGGGACCCAAATGTATTTACAACATTGATATGCAGGACACCAGACATAACCCCCCTGCTCCCCAATGATTTTACAATGAATCGAAGAGTGTGGTGCTGGAAAAGCACAGACAGTCAGACAGCATCCGAGGAGAATCAATGTTTTGAGCATAAGTCCTTCATCAGAAATGGCCCAAAACGTCGACTTTCCTGCTCCTTGGATGCTGTCTGACCGGCTGCGCTTTTCCAGCACCACGCACTTCGACTCTGATCTCCAGCATCTGCAGTCCTCACTCTCTCCTTGTCTTTTACAATGACCCAAGCAGTCAGTTAGGTACTTGTTACCTTCTAAGAGATGACACACCAACAAGGTCCCACTCCCATCATTCAGCACAGTATGTGTCAGCCCTCATGTTGGGTGCATGCAGCGGACTGGACTTGAATCTGGAACCTTGTGACTCCGGGGATGTGCAGCTGAGGCATAGAATGATGCAACACAAAGGGAAACCATTCTGCCCATCGTAACTCTGCAGGCTCTTTGAACGAGGTATTCAATTAGTCCCACGCCCCAAGCTGCTTTTCCCACACATCCCCAAAAGAAACTTTTCAAGTGTTTATCCAATTCTGTTAATCCAATATTACGAAGGAACCTCGATTATACAAAGGACACAAGCAGGATTATTTCGTTCAGTTATTCGAATGCCTGATAATCTAATGACGGACAATCAAGGTTCCTCTGTACTGCATTATGCTTCCACTAAACTTTCAGAGTTTAGATCTGAAATTAGATCTGAATTTAGATCATAATATATCAGTGCGACAAACATTTCCCCTCAGATCCCTTTGCCAATGATCACACATTTCATTTCCCCTTGTTCCTGCCCGCTGACCAGCGATGGAGCTCATAGCAAGTCATTGCTGAGGAGGGAAACACATTGGCAACAATTTTCACTCTCACACTCATCAGGACCAGATGCAAGAATGCCAAATTTCAGAGGGACCATCAACACTACTGCATGGGAAAGAGGTTGGCTGGCATTTCAATGGTGTTTCAGATCCTGAATAACCTTGGCAGGTGGACACAGAAGAGATATTTCCTTTTGTGTTTAAATCTAAAACTAGAGTGCACTGTTTAAAAGGTAGGCATCTCCCTTTTCGGACAGAGACAGGGAGATATTTTTCCTCTCAGAGGCTTTGCATCTTTGAATCTCTCTGCCTCAGGATGGGGTGGAGGGGAAAGGAGTCTTAGAACTTAGAAGCCCCACAGTGTGGAAACAGGCCCTTCAGCCCAGCAAGTACAAAAAGTATCCCACCCAGACCTATTCTCATATTCCCCTACATTTCCCTCTGACTAATGCAACTAACACTACGGGCAATTTAGCATGGCCAATTCACCTGACCTGTACATCTTTGGATGGTGGGAGGAAACTGGAGCACCCGGAGGAAACCCACGCAGACATGGGGAGAATGTGCAAACTCCACAGAGACAGTTGCCCAAGGCTGGAACCAAACCCATGTCCCTGTGCTGTGAGGCAGCAGTGCTGACCACTGAGCCATCGGGCCGCCCTTGCCATCTCTGAATATTTTTAAGATGGAGGTGGACACATTCTCTTTAGACACGGGAATGGAGGGTTATCAAGAAGAGATGGGAATGTGGAGGTTAGAACACAAACAGGTCACCCTGATCTTATTGAACAGCAGAGACTCAAGGGGGCAAGCGTTTGACCTACTGCCCTCATATCTGCTCCCGTGACTCAGTAACAAATCAGTTCTGTTAATGCTTCTGTGAAAGCATTTGTGCTGTGTTAAAGGTGCTATATAAATGCAAGATGTTGTTGAAGAGACAGAATATTTCACCTAGCATTGAAAGAAGGAGAAATGAACAAAAATAATACGTGGCTTACTAGTAAAAGCTTCGATCGTGGAAACCACTGGAGGAGAAAGTGAGGACTGCAGATGCTGGAAATCAGAGCTGAAAATGTGTTGCTGGAAAAGCGCAGCAGGTCAGGCAGCATCCAAGGAGCAGGAGAATTGACGTTTCGGGCATGAGCCCTTCTTCATTCCTGAAGACGGGCTCATGCCCAAAACGTCGAAACCACTGGAGGAGGTCATTTGACCCATTGGATCTCTTTCGAGGAATAATTGAATTTTTCCCATTCCAATATCCTGCAACAGATTCTCCTCCAGGTCTCCATTCTATTCTCTTCTGAAAGCTACTGTTGATTAAATTTATATGAACGTCTCATAGAGTGCATTTGAAGTCCTAACCACTCAATGGGTAAAAGAAAATTACCTCCCGTACATCTCCGCTTGTTCCCTAATCATCTTGAATCTGTTGCTGCTAGTTATCCAGTTCTTAGACATTAGAAAATAGCAGCTGAAGACACTTGAACAAAAGTGGGGGGGGGAGAATCTGTTAAAAAGATTGAGAAGTGCCATCTCTAAATTTAAGCCTTTTCCTGGTAGGCCGGGACTTTCCATACAGAATGAACAATGGGGGGGAACTGTACATATGAATAGGACTGTCAGGAGTCATGGGGCTTTGCACAAAACCTTCCCGCATGACAATAGTTTGACCTGGTGAGGTAGTACAGTCTCAGGTCATTTTGCTGTGGGGTGCACAGAGTTCAGACGCTTTAATGTCTGATTTCTTTTTCAGAAGAAAGGACCCCTGTGAGGCGGTCCAGCACCTGGGTTTGGAGAGCACAATATTCATTTGCATTACCTGGCAGTGCTCCTCCACAGCTGCATCCCATATGTGAGTGCTCCGGGGAAGGATGTCCATTTCCATAGCGCCTTTCATGACTCCCAGGAGACACGTTACACTCAGTGAAAGAAATCTGAAGTGTAGTCTGAAAAAGGGCGGCCATTTTGCTCACAGCAAACAGCAACACACTAATGATCAGATTGTGGGCTTTCTCGATCGAGAAATAAACATTTATCGTGGGGAACCTGCCTTTCCTTCGTCAAAAAATTCAAAACGGACCCTTTAGTGTTTCCTGCAGAGGACAGGGAGGGCCTTGGTTTTAATGTCTGTAAAATACCACCTTCAACTGGTGCCCCCCACAGTAAGTATCAGCTCAGATTTAACAAGATGTAGGGATTAGGCCATGTCCCCTCAGCTGTCAATGTCAGACACGGGACAGATACCCATTGAACCGTAGCTGGCATCTTACCCAGGTTCCTTTGTACTGAAGGAGTGCAGCCAATACCAGTGGCTGTACAAGGTGCAACAGCTTGTGTTTTCACCAGTCTCTCAGCAACATAGAATCCCTGCAGTGTGGATACAGGCTCTTTGGCCCATCCAGTCCACACTGACCCTCTGAAGAGTAACCCACCCAGATCCATTCCCCTACATTTACCCCTGACTAATGCACCTAACACTATGGGCAATTTAGCTTGGCCAATTCACCTGACCTGCTCATCTTTGTGACTGTGGGAGGAAACCGGAGCACCCGGAGGAAACCCACGCAGGCACGGGAAGAATGTGCAAACTCCACCCAGACAGTCACCCAAGGCTGGAATCGAACCTGGGAACCTGGTGCTGTGAGGCAGCAGTGCTAACTACTGAGCCACCATGCCGCCCAATTCAATTTAACATGGCCAATTCATCTAATCTGCACATCTTTGGATTGTGGGAGAAAACCCACGCAGGCACGGGAAGAATGTGCAAACTCCACACAGACAGTCGCCCGAGGCTGGAATCGAACCTGGGTTCCTGGCACTGAGAGGCAGCAGTGCTTACTGTTGAGTCACTATGCCAAGGCTTCAGGCTGTAGAGAGAGAGAGACAAAAAAAATTAAAAGGATTGAATGCATCCGTCACGCTCGTGTACTCTGCATCAATCAGAAGCCCAACAGGGCGGCACGGTGGCACAGTGGTTAGCACTGCTGCCTCACAGCGCCTGTAGACCCGGGTTCAATTCCCGACTCAGGCGACTGACTGTGTGGAGTTTGCACGTTCTCCCCGTGTCTGCGTGGGTTTCCTCCGGGTGCTCCGGTTTCCTCCCACAGTCACAAAGATGTGCGGGTCAGGTGAATTGGTCAAGCTAAATTGCCCGTAGTGTTAGGTAAGGGGTAAATGTAGGGGTATGGGTGGGTTGCGCTTCGGCGGGTCGGTGTGGGCTTGTTGGGCCGAAGGGCCTGTTTCCACACTGTAAGTCTAGTCTAATCTAATCTAAGTTCAGCAGAGAGTATACGGGGTTGGGAGGAGGTGGGAAACGCTTAAAATAGAGAAGGAGAAATTTGAATTCAATAAAAATCTAGAATTCAGAGCTAGCCTACATTAAACCATGTGACCACTGTCGTTTGTTTGTATAATTTCCTTTAGGGAAGGAAATCTACCATCCTTAGCCAGTCTGCCCCTAAGGGGTGAAGGTAGGGAGGTAGGGAGTTGGATTAAAATGGAGTTGTGTGGGGTGAGTAACAAGGCATTCTAGCATTCAAGGCATTGGTGGGCGGCACGGTGGCACGGTGGTTAGCACTGCTGCCTCACAGCGCCAGAGACCCAGGTTCAATTCCCGACTCAGGCGACTGACTGTGTGGAGTTTGCACGTTCTCCCTGTGTCTGCGTGGGTTTCCTCCGGGTGCTCCGGTTTCCTCCCACAGTCCAAAGATGTGCAGGTCAGATGAATTAGCTATGCTAAATTGCCCGTAGTGTTAAGTAAAGGTGTAAATGTAGGGGAATGGGTGGGTTGCGGGTCGGTGTGGACTTGTTGGGCTGAAGGGCCTGTTTCCACACTGTAAGTAATCTAATCTAATCCAGCCCCTGCAGTGCCCACCTCTCTCTGTAAAGGTATCAAGGGTGTTGGCAAGGGCACCCAGGCATAAACATTGCCATGAGAGAGGGGCAGGGAGTCAGTGACTATGAGTCCTCCATAGCTCACTGTCTGGCCTTGTTAATGGCCATTTCCCCAGCAGTCCTTGTGAGGTGATTGAATAGTTTCTCCCCCATGAATTTCAACTGAGTCACTTGGAGCAATGCTGCACTTTTCAAACCTGCCAATCCACTTGTAAATCTCCTCTGTACTCTCTCCAGAACTATACATCCTTCCTCTGATATGGTCACCACAAGGTAAATGTCTCTCCCCTTTTGTCAATCACCTTACATCTGGTCCTCTCCTCTGCTACCTCTAGGAACAGTTCATGACCCTCATGATTTTGCCCAGCTATTTTTTTTAAAGAAAAAAAATAGATTTTTAAATATTACAACAAACACAAAATAATGCAATTCAAAACAGTACAAAAATAGTACAAAACTAAACCCAAATAATAAAAAAATTCCCCAACCCACCCTCCTATACAAATGTATAAACGTATATAGAGAAATATAAAATTTTAAAAAACTAAACTAGCTATTTAACCAAATAAATAAATACCTAACAACAAACAAATAAATAGTAATAACTCAGCCCAGCCAAACAAAACACTCATACATTCACAGCTCCTCCTCCCTGGATATTGGACTCATGAAACACAATCGTTATGGTTATATAAAAGCCGTTGTTAGTGTGGCAGATAAATCTGTGTCCAGGTATTTCAAAAAGGGTTACCATGTCTTGTAAAAATTCTCAGTTTTGTGGTGTACCATATTTGTGAGAAAATCTAGGGGAATATGCTCTATAACAATCTTCTGCCAACCCGCCGGGCCTGGGGTTTTTTCGGATATCCAACCTAGCAAGATATTCTTCCTTATACAGAATGTAAGAATGTTGAAAAGTTTTGCCTTATGTGAGGCTGCAGGAAATACAATAGGTAGGCCCAAAAGGAGCGAAATAGGGTCCTTCTCCACCCCTACACCATTGCATCCACCACAGAGCTCCAATATGTTTGAAGCCTGTCACAAGACCAAAGGTAATGGGTACGAGTGCCCGTGCAGACCTTGCACTTTTGAATGTTCTCTCAAACTTCCTGTCTCTGAGGTGAACCCAGTTCAGTTTCTCCAATCTATCCACATTACAGCAATCTTTCATGAGACACTGAGTGTCCCCGGGATATATTGGGGATGAGGACTGAGCACAGAAAGATGCCGTGTTATTTTAACACAAATACAGAACCCAGCTGGGCTCAGTACCTGACAAACTCACCTCTAACTCAGGATGCTGCAGGCTCAAGCAGAGAAATGACGATATGCCAGGGGAGACAGTGCTCATAGTCACTGTCAGAGACCCAGACTCATTTCACAATACAGCACAGCAAGATCCCAGAAGGTCAGAGCCCTTTTGATGTCTTCCCAAGCTGCTGCCTGCGAAATTTGTCCGAGAACATGGAAAGGCTCCCATTAACTTTTTTACATCACAGGAGAGGCCAAACCAGAACTTCAGTTTACCATCTCATCTGAGAAATGACAGTGCAGCACTCCCTCAGTACCAGATTAGATTATTCTTTATTCTTTCCCAAGACATTGGCACTGTTGGCAATGCCAACATTTGTTGCCCACCCCTAATTGCCCTTGAACTGAGTGGCTTGGTAAGACCATTACAGAGGGTAATTAGGAGCAAGTGAGGATTGCAGATGCTGGAGATCAGAGTCGGAGAGTGTGATGCTGGAAAAGCACAGCAGGTCAGGTAACATCCGAGGAGCAGGAGAATCAACGTTTCGGGCATAAGCCCTTTATCAGGAAAGTGATGAAGAGCTTATGCCAGAAACGTCGACCCTTCAGCACCACACTCTTTGACAGAGGATAGTTAAGAGTCAACCACATTGCTGTGGGACTAGTGTCACATACTAAGTAAGGACAACATGTTTAATTCTCTGGAGATCATTAATGATCCTATTGGGGATTTTCTTTCTAATTATTTGAATTCTCAGAGGTAGTGTATGCCTCCCGATGACAAACCCACTGCTTCATAGTCACTTTTACTGACAACCAACCTTTTCAGCCCAGTCTTCCTTTCAAAAACACCAAATTTTTATCTTGCCCTGAATTCATTGTTTTTGAGCATTAACGTGAAAATGAAAACAACACGTTTGTTTTCCTAAGTTTGGTTCTTCAGTGATTGGACAAGTCTTGGCATGCCAATTCCAAGCAACATCTTGCAAAATCAGCAAACAATGATCCAAGTGGTCGTGACCTGGAAATGGTCTTGATTAAAGGTTCCACTCCCCAAGGAAGAGATTGGTTGCTGGTGGGACAAGGGTCAGAGTTTGGAGGTTAGAGCCTAAGCAGCTGAAGGTCGCCGGGGTGGAGCAAAGTACGATTGAGGAGCCCAGACCCTCGGAGAGAGATGGAAGAGGTTACAGGGGTGGGATTGACAAGGCCAATGAAGGATTTGGAAATGAGGAAGGAAAGGGTTTTCATTTTGACGGCATGACCACTGGGCACTTACAGGGTTCAAATTTACAAGGATGTTGCCAGTGTTGGAGGGTTTGAGCTACAGGGAGAGGCTGAATAGGCTGAGGCTACCTTCTCAGGAGGCTGAAGGATGACCTTATAGAGATTTATAGAATCATGAAGGGCATGGATAGGGTACATAGACAAGGCATTTTCCTCAGGGTGGGGGAGTCCAGAACTAGAGGGCAGAGGTTTAGTGTGAGGGGGAAAGATTTGAAAGGGACCTAAGGTGCAACCTTTTCATGCAGAGGGTGGTGTGTGTGTGTGTGTGTGTAATGAGCTGCCAGAGGAAGTGGTGGAGGCTGGTACAATAACAATGTTTAAAAAGCATCTGGATGGGTATATGAATAGAAGGGTTCAGTGGGATATGGGACAAGTGCTGGCAAATGGGACTAGATTAGTTTAGGATATCTGGTCAGCACGGAAGAGTTTCTCTGACTCAAAGTGTAGTCACTGTTGTAATGTTGGATAAAAAAATCCAACAAACAGCCATGTGAGGTTGTTTGAGAGGTGCATTTGATTTGTGAAACAGATTGGAGTCTGGGAGCTGCAGTCCCTGACGAAGAGAAAGTTAAGAAGTGATTTGATCAAAGTATTGTGTATTTCTGTAATTGCCATGATATCCCAGTCCCATATTCCTAATCATGCCCTGAGTTCATCTGCCTTCCCTGTTATGCCTCTTGCATTGAAATAAATGCAGTTTAATTTATCAGTCCTACCTTGTCCCTGCCTGCCCCGACTGTTTGACTCACTTCTATTCTCAGCTGTACCCGTCTCAGATTGATCTCTTTCCTCACTATCTCCCTGGGTCGTAGCCCCCACCTTACTAGATTAAATCCTCCCAAGCAGCTCTAGCAAATCTCCCTGCCAGTATAATAGTATATATGGAGTTTAATATAGATAAGGTGCTGCATTTTGGGAAAGCAAATCTTAGCAGGACTTATACACTTAATGGTTCAGGTCATAGTGAGTGTTGCTGAACAAAGAGACCTTGGAGTACAGGTTCATAGCTCCTTGAAAGTGGAGTCGCACGTAGATAGGATAGTGAAGAAGGCGTTTGGTATGCTTTCCTTTATTGGTCAGAGTACAGAGCTCATGTTGCGGCTGTACAGGACATTGGTTAGGCCACTGTTGGAATATTGCGTGCAATTCTGGTCTCCTTCCTATCGAAAGGATGTTGTGAAACTTGAAAGGGTTCAGAAAAGATTTACAAAGATGTTGCCAGGGTTGGAGGATTTGAGCTATAAGGAGAGGCTGAACAGGCTAGGGCTATTTTCCCTGGAGCATCAGAGGCTGAGGGGTGACCTTATAGAGGTTTATTAAATCATGAGGGGCATGTATAGGATAAATAGACAAAGTTTTCTTTCCCTGGGGAGTCCAGAACTAGAGGGCATAGGTTTAGTGTGAGAAGGGAAAGATATAAAAGAGACCTAAGGGGCAACTTTTTCATGCAGAGGGTGGTACGGGTATGGAATGAGCTGCCAGAGGAAGTGGTGGAGGCTGGTACAATTGCAACATTTAAGAGGCATTTGGATGGGTATATGTATAGGAAGGGTTTGGAGGGATATGGGCCGGGTGCTGGCAGGTGAGACTAGATTGGGTTGGGATATCTGGTCAGCATGGACGGGTTGGACCGAAGGGTCTGTTTCCGTGCTGTACATCTCTATGACTCTATTCAAAGTCACGAAGGGGGCCGGACAAAGTAGATGAGGAGGAACTGTTTCCATTGGTAGAAAGTTTGAGAACAAGGGGAGCACAGATGTAAGGTAATGGGTAAGAGAAGACAATGATGATATGAACAAAAACCTTTTCATTCTGTGGTGAGTTAGGAGCTGGAACGCATTTACCTGAGAATGAGGTCGAGGAAAGGTCAAACAGACCTTTCAACAGGGGTTTGGATAAATATCTGAAAAGCAAGAATGGTCAGGATCCCGGGGAGCAGCATGAGGTAAATTGATCTTTGGAAAGCCACCACAATCTCAATGGGCCAAATGGTCTCCTGTCTAGTAATCACTCTGTGATTCCAGGGCAGCAGTGGCAGCTCATCACCTCCTCCTCAAGATACACTAAAGGAATTAGCAAGCTGGGCTCCTGTGGCACAGTGGTAATGTTCCTACCTCTAAGCTAGGAGACCCAGGTTTAAATCCCACTTGCTCCAGAAGTGCATCATGCAATCTCTAAACAGGTTGAATCAAAAGTATCCAGAAAGCAGACAGGGCTTCTATTTGACACCTTGTCTACCAGACATCAACACTGACTCTCAGTACTGCCCTGAGGTGTCAGCCTTACCTTTCATACTGGAGTGGGAACTGAACCCAGAACCTTACGACTGAGCAGCCAGTGTTCTCCCAGAGTGCCGAGGGAGTGGGATTATAAAACGGTTCTTTCCATTGGCTGGGAATTAATGGCAATTAAAGATCCTAAACAATGTTATTAAGCTAGAGAGGATTCTGGAGAGATTGGGTTCCTGATGAAGGGCTTATGCCCGAAACGTCGAATTTCCTATTCCTTGGATGCTGCCTGACCTGCTGTGCTTTAACCAGCAACACATTTTCAACTCATTCTGGAGAGATTGACCAAGTGGTTGCTGGGAATGGGGGGTTTGTGTTAAAAGGAGAGGCTGGACAGGCTGGGAGTTTTTCACTGGAAGTGTGAGAGGTTGAGCATTGACATTATAAAGATTTTTAAATCATGATGGGTATAGAGAGAGTTAATGGTAGGTGTTTTTTTTCCCCTAGGATAGGGGATTTCAAGACAGGAGGCATATTTTTAAGGTGAGAGGAGAGAGATTTAAAAAAGACATGAGGGGCCAATTATTTTTGCACAGAGTGTGGAATGAATTTCCCGAGAAAGTGGTGGATCTGCACACAGTTACAACATTTAAAAGACGCTTAGGTATTACATGAACAGCAAAGGTTTGGAGGGATATGGGCCAGGAGTAGGCAGGTGGGATGAGTTCAGTTTGCAATTATGTTCGGCATGGACTGGTGGGCCTGAAGCGTCTGTTTCTGTGCTGTGTTACTCTATAAGGAATGTTGGTGCGGTTTGCGGGAGGTGGGGGTGTGGTGTAGGCTGTCCCAAACGATTGGCAGTCTCATTAAGTTGGTGCAGCTTCGATAGTTTGCTCAAAGACATGGAAAGAGTTTGCTGACTCAAACCCACACCTGGAAGTTCACTGCTGCTGCCTTTTGTGAATTGTGTTAAGTGGCCCCCTGTGAGATGTGGGCCTTTTGTTTGAGGTTTTCCAGATGTGGTTGCTAAACAACCATTGCACAGTGCCCACCCTCAGATCCTTGGTGAATATTTTTTTTCCACGAGGTGCACAAAAACAGAGTATAAAGTTCGTGAAAAATAAACAAAACTCCAGGAGTGGCCTGTCAGTGTCCAGGAGGCATGTCTGAGTTTAAGCATGTGATGAAGTCTAGGCTGAGACATCGGTGTGCTTCATGACGGACAGCTGCAACTCCATCTTAGCTCATTGCAGTTTAGCTGGAGCATGCCTGAGAGACTTTACAGCACGACTGAGTGACTTGTTAATCACTGCAGAGTGGAGCAGTTAATTAGGTTTGGTGTTGTACTTGATATAGACTTATTTATAAAGGATTATGCCTTGCACCACTTCCCAAATCACTTCACAACTAATCAACTACTCCCTCGACTATGATATCAGCCTTTGGATCGTAACTCTGGAGTGGGACTGAAACTCGCAACCTGCTTATTTAAAAAGGTACCATTAGTGTAAATGTGTTGTTTCAATCATTGAAATGACCACTTCCTTCTCCCTTGTACAACTACGCAGAACAACTGAAACATTCACCAGATTGCGTTGATGAAGCAATGGTTTACACTGAAAAATTAAAGTTCTAGCACCTCACATTTATCTGAATTAAACTCTATCTGCCACTTCTCAGCCCATTGGCCCATCTGGTCCAGATCCTGTTGTAATCTGAGGTAACTCTCTTTGCTGTCCACTACACCTCCAATTTTGGTGTCATCTGCAAACTTACTAACTGTACCTCTTATGTTCGCATCCAAATCATTTATGTAAATGACAAAAAGTAGAGGACCCAGCACCGATCCTTGTGGCACTCTACTGGTCACAGGCCTCCAGTCTGAAAAACAACCCTCCACCACCACCCTCAGTCTTCTACCTTTGAGCCAGTTCTGTAAGGGATAGGGGCCGGGTGCTGGAAGATGGGACTAGATTGGGTTGGAATAACTGGTTGGCATGGATGGGTTGGCCTGAAGGGTCTGTTTCCATGCTGCACATCTCTGTGACTCTATTACTTTAATCCCACGACACGGAAAACACTGGGCTTTGTAGGATTGATCGTTGCTTTAATAAAAATACAAATGGCAGAATAAGACACAACCTCTTTGTTGGCCAAAGGTCTGGAAACAGGATAGAATGTGCTCACATCTCATGTCTGCTGGATTTCCTGTCGATGAGGCTTAATTGCTGCCAGCTGTAGATTAATGATCGATGCCCAGTTCTGATTCCAACCAACTTGGATTTGTGTTTTCCACCCTCTCCGGTTTCACCAGGTAACTGAAAAACTGACACCTGGATACTCTATCTGGTTCACAGCAATTACTAAAATGAAATATGATTTGAGGAAGAATCTCTTGGCTTCTGTGGTGGTCTTCTACACAATGACCAAACAGAACTGCTAACTCCAGAAGGGACTGCTGGATGTTAATTTACATAGAGTCCTCACAGTCCTTTCAAAGCCAGATTTTCCAGAAATTAAGGTAATTAAACCAATCTCTTATCCCCTTGAAAGATTTGCTGGGCTGCTTCTCCAAAGACACTTGGTTTCTAGTAAATGGCAAGTGAACTAAAGCACAAATTAAACTGTTCTGCAAAGCAGTCACCCAGTCATTATTTTGTCTCTCAGTACAGAGGAGACCACACTGTGAGCAGTGAATACAGTACACTAGATTGAATGGAGTGCAGGTAAATCTCTGCTCACCTGGAAGCTGTGTTTAGGGTCTTGGATGGTGAGGAGGGAGGAGGTAAATGTCACACCTTCTGCAGTTGCAAGGAAAGGTGCCGTGGGGCTGTGGGGGAGTTGGGAATGACGCAGGAGTGGACCAGAGTGTTCCCAGAGGGAATGGCCCCTGCAGAAGGCTGACAAGGGAAGAGAGGGGAATATGTGTCTGGTTGTGGCATCCCTCTGGCGGTGGCAGAAATGGTGCCTAGTGATCGTTTCGATGTGGAGGCTGGTGGGATGGTAGGTGCTGACCAGGGACACCTATCATTGTTGTGGGAGTGGAGGGGAGAAGTGCAGGAGATGGGTCGATCAGAGGGCCATTTCAGTAACTGTAGCACGGAATTCCCCGCTGAGGAGAAAGGTGGACATTTCTGAGACTGCGCCCTCCCCACCCACCCCAACACATTACAACAGATACGACGGGAATGGAGAAACTGGAAGATTAGGATGGAGTCCTTATAAGACTCTGTCTGTGGGGTGGCACGGTGGCACAGTGGTTAGCACTGCTGCCTCACAGCGCCAGAGACCTGGGTTCAATTCCCGCCTCAGGCGACTGCCTGTGTGGAGTTTGCACATTCTCCCTGTGTCTGCGTGGGTTTCCTCTGGGTGCTCCTGTTTCCTCCCACAGTCCAAAAAATGTGCAGGTTAGGTGCTAAATTGCCCGTAGTGGTAGGTGAAGGGGTAAATGTAGGGGAATGGGTCTGGATAGGTTACACTTCGGCGGGTGTGGCCCGAAGTATCTAATCTAAGAAGAAGGATGTATAGTTCAGGTAACTGTGGGAGTTGGTGGGTTTGTATTGGATATCAATGGCCGGCCTATCCCCAGAAATGGAAGCAGAAATGTTGAGGAAGGGTAGGCAGGAGTCGGAGATGGACCAGGTAGATGTGAGGGCGGAAATTGGAAGGAAGTTTGATATGTTTTTCAAGTTGTTCAAGTTCAGAAAGAAAGAGGAAAGAGTTGTGATGAGATGACTCAAATAGGACTGGATTGAGGAATAATCAACTAGGAGAAAGTGAGGACTGCAGATTCTGGAGATCAGAGTCTAGAGTGTGGTGCTGGAAAAGCACAGCAGGTCAGGCAGCATCCGAGAAGCAGGACAATCGACGTTTCAGGCAGGAGCCCTACATCAGGAATAGAGGCCCCTGCTCCTCAGATGTTGCCTGACCTGCTGTGTTTTTCCAGCACCACACTCTCGACTCTGGAATGAGGAATGTTCTACATTCCCCACAAAGAGACAGGCATAACTGGGGCCTGTCTGGGTACCAATGGCCACTGCTCTGACCTGAAGGAAGTGAGAGGAGATAAAAGGGAAGTTGTTAAGAATGAAGATGAGCTCGGCCAGGCCGAGGAGGTGATGGTGGATGGGGAACGGTTTAGACCTTTTTCCAGGAGGAAGCAGAGAGCCCTGAGATGGTCTTGCTGGGAGATGGGTGTGTAAAGAGATTGCACAGCCAAGGTAGAGAGGAGACGGGAGAGAGGAGGTTGGAGCCCGCAAACTGGAAATTCTGAAACTGATGTAAAGCTTCTGAAGGTTCGTGGGTGTAAGTTAGACAAGGGGAGTAAATCAGGGCAGGGTATGACCCTCTTGATTGTTGTCTGTGTATCTTGTTGTTTATTCTCAACACTTGTGGAATATAATTTCAGGTGAAAATGTGTTGCTGGTTAAAGCACAGCAGGTTAGGCAGCATCCAAGGAATAGGAAATTCGACGTTTTGGGCATAAGCCCTTCATCAGGAATGAGGAGAGGGTGCCAGGCAGGCTAAGATAAAAGGTAGGGAGGAGGGACTTGGGGGAGGGGCGATGGAGATGTGATAGGTGGAAGGAGGTCAAGGTGAGGGTGATAGGCCGGAGTGGGGTGGGGGCGGAGAGGTCAGGAAGAGGATTGCAGATTAGGAGGGCGGTGCTGAGTTGAGGGAACCGACTGAGACAAGGTGGGGGGAGGGGAAATGAGGAAACTGGAGAAATCTGAGTTCATCCCTTGTGGTTGGAGGGTTCCTAGGCGGAAGATGAGGCATTCTTCCTCCAACCGTCGTGTTGTTATGTTTTGCCGGTGGAGGAGTCCAAGGACCTGCATGTCCTCGGTGGAGTGGGAGGGAGAGTTAAAGTGTTGAGCCACGGGGTGGTTGGGTTGGTTGGTCCATGCGTCCCTGAGGTGTTCTCTGAAGCGTTCCGCAAGTAAGCAGCCCGTCTTCCCAATGTAGAGGAGGCCAAATCGGGTGCAGCGGATGCAATAGATGATGTGTGTGAAGGTACAGGTGAACTTGTGGCGGATATGGAAGGATCCCTTGGGGCCTTGGAGGGAAGTGAGGGAGGAGGTGTGGGCACAAGTTTTACATTTCCTGCGGTTGCAGGGGAAGGTGCCGGGAGTGGAGGTTTGGTTGGTGGGGGGTGTGGACCTGACGAGGGAGTCACGAAGGGAGTGGTCTTTGCGGAACGCTGATAGGGGAGGGGAGGGAAATATATCCCTGGTGGTGGGGTCGGTTTGGAGGTGGCGGAAATGACGGCGGATGATACGCTGTATATGGAGGTTGGTGGGGTGGTAGGTGAGAACCAGTGGGGTTCTGTCTTGGTGGCAGTTGGAGGGGCGGGGCTCAAGGGCGGAGGAGCGGGAAGTGGAGGAGATGCGGTGGAGGGCATCGTCGATCACGTTTGGGGGGAATCTGCGGTCCTTGAAGAAGGAGGCCATCTGGGCTGTGCGGTGTTGGAACTGGTCCTCCTGGGAGCAGATGCGGCGGAGACGAAGGAATTGGGAATATGGGATGGAGTTTTTACAGGGGCAGGATGGGAGGAGGTGTAGTCCAGGTAGCTGTGGGAGTCAGTCGGTTTATAGTAGATGTCTGTGTTGAGTCGGTCGCCCGAGATAGAAATGGAAAGGTCTAGGAAGGTGAGGGAGGAGTCTGAGACAGTCCAGGTGAATTTGAGGTTGGGATGGAAGGTGTTAGTAAAGTTGATGAACTGTTCAACCTCCTCGTGGGAGCACGAGACAGCGCCGATACAGTCATCGATGTAGCGGAGGAAAAGGTGGGGGGTGGTGCCAGTGTAGTTGCGGAAGATGGACTGTTCCACATATCCTACGAAGAGGCAGACATAGCTGGGGCCCATGCGGGTGCCCATGGCAACTCCTTTAGTTTGGAGGAAGTGGGAGGATTGAAAAGAGAAGTTATTCAGGGTGAGGACCAGTTCAGTCAGTTGAAGGAGGGTGTCAGTGGAAGGGTACTGGTTGGTGCGGCGGGAAAGGAAGAAGCGGAGGGCTTTGAGTCCTCCGTGATGGGGGATGGAGGTGTACAGGGACTGGATGTCCATCGTGAAAATAAGGCGTTGGGGACCGGGGAAGCGAAAATCCTGGAGGAGGTGGAGGGCGTGGGTGGTGTCCCGAACGTAGGTGGGGAGTTCTTGCATGGGCCCCAGCTATGCCTGTCTCTTCGTAGGCACCCGCATGGGCCCCAGCTATGCCTGTCTCTTCGTAGGCACCCGCATGGGCCCCAGCTATGCCTGCCTCTTCGTAGGATATGTGGAACAGTCCATCTTCCGCAACTACACTGGCACCTCCCCCCACCTTTTCCTCCGCTACATCGATGACTGTATCGGTGCTGCCTCGTGCTCCCACGAGGAGGTTGAACAGTTCATCAACTTTACTAACACCTTCCATCCCGACCTCAAATTCACCTGGACCATCTCAGACTCCTTCCTCCCCTTCCTAGACTTTTCCATTTCTATCTCAGGCGACCGACTCAACACAGACATCTACTATAAACCGACTGACTCCCACAGCTATCTGGACTACACCTCCTCCCACCCTGCCCCCTGTAAAAACTCCATCCCATATTCCCAATTCCTTCGTCTCCGCCGCATCTGCTGCAAGGAGGACCAGTTCCAACACCTCACAGCCCAGATGGCCTCCTTCTTCAAGGACCGCAGATTCCCCCAAACGTGATCAACGATGCCCTCCACCGCATCCCCTCCACTTCCCGCTCCTCCGCCCTTGAGCCCCGCCCCTCCAACTGCCACCAAGACAGAACCCCACTGGTTCTCACCTACCACCCCACCAACCTCCGTGTACAGCGTATCATCCGCCGTCATTTCTGCCACCTCCAAACTGACCCCACCACCAGGGATATATTTCCCTCCCCTCCCCTATCAGCGTTCCGCAAAGACCACTCCCTTCGTGACTCCCTCGTCAGGTCCACACCCCCCACCAACCCAACCTCCACTCCCGGCACCTTCCCCTGCAACCGCAGGAAATGTAAAACTTGCGCCCACACCTCCTCCCTCACATCCCTCCAAGGCCCCAAGGGATCCTTCCATATCCGCCACAAGTTCACCTGTACCTCCACACACATCATCTATTGCATCCGCTGCACCCGATTTGGCCTCCTCTACATTGGGGAGATGGGCTGCTTACTTGCGGAACGCTTCAGAGAACACCTCAGGGACGCCCGGACCAACCAACCCAACCACCCCGTGGCTCAACACTTTAACTCTCCCTCCCACTCCACCGAGGACATGCAGGTCCTTGGACTCCTCCACCGGCAAAACATAACAACACAACGGTTGGAGGAAGAACGCCTCATCTTCTGCCTGGGAACCCTCCAATCACAAGGGATGAACTCAGATTTCTCCAGTTTCCTCATTTCACCTCCCCCCACCTTGTCTCAGTCGGTTCCCTCAACTCAGCACCGCCCTCCTAATCTGCAATCCTCTTCCTGACCTCTCCGCCCCCACCCCACTCCGGCCTATCACCCTCACCTTGACCTCCTTCCACCTATCACATCTCCATCGCCCCTCCCCCAAGTCCCTCCTCCCTACCTTTTATCTTAGCCTGCCTGGCACCCTCTCCTCATTCCTGATGAAGGGCTTATGGCCGAAACGTCGAATTTCCTGTTCCTTGGATGCTGCCTGACCTGCTGTGCTTTAACCAGCAACACATTTTCAACTGTGATCTCCAGCATCTGCAGACCTCATTTTTTACCCCTATAATTTCAGGTGCCCTACATTTGTGAAACCTTTCCTCAGTACCTTCTGAGACAAACTAATAATGTTTTAATGGAAAAAAGGATGCGAGTTTGGGTTCATAAGGAGGACACACATGGGGTATGGGCAGCGGGTTAGTTGGGAAGTGCTTAAATTAACCATGAACGCTACCCAATGTGTATATTGAAAGAAAATGTTGAGGCAATTCTTGTTGGCTTTCAGGATGTAAGAAGCGGGAGTTGGATCAGGCCATTCGGCCCTCAAGCCTCCTCCACCATTCAGTGAAATTGTGATGGAGCATTAGTCTTCCATCGTTATCACCACGAGCTTTAACTTTCTCCATGCCCAAGAATCTACCAACCTCTGGCCTGGTGAAACTCAGCGCATGAGCATCCATAGCTCTCTGGGGCAGAGAGTTCCCTAGACCCTCTGAGTGAAAACATTTCTCCACATCTCAGTTCCAAATGAGCCACCCCCTTTCTTTTCTGGGACCCCCACGTTCCAGATTTCCTGGGGGAAACATTTCCTTTGTGCTTACCCTGAGAAAAGAAACTTCAATGAGATCACCTCTCATTGTTCGAAACTCCAGGGAATGTAGATTGAGATTAGACAGCTTCCCTTTCTGGTGACAGGTAAGTAATTCACCGCATTCCCAGGGGGCGGGTTGAGGGGAACTAACTGAGCCCTTACAGGGAGCGCACTTGAGTAAGACTGTTGAAATTTTACAATTTTGCTTAATTTTTCCACTAAATACTGGGAAGAACTGGAATGTTAACTGGTAACTTTATTTCTTTGTTTTCCTACTTGTACTAAGAACAACAGTAATGCCTTACATCTCTGTTACTACTGGTCTTGTACCTAGATACCTTCATACCTAAGATGGTGCCGTGTGGGGCAACATTATACACCTTTTACTGTACCCCTGTATTTCTGTACTTCAGTAAGCACATCAATAAAGTGCACAGTGGCTCAGTGGTTAGCACTGCTGCCTCACAGCCCCAGGGACCCAGGTTCCCATCTCGGGTGGCTGTCTGTGTGGAGTTCGCACATTTTCCCCGTGTCTGCGTGGGTTTCCTCCAGGTGCTCCCACAGTCCAAAGACATGCAGGTCAGGTGGATTGGCCATGATAAATTGCCCCATAGTGTCCAGGGAGCTGTAGGCTAGGTATATTAGCTGTGGGAAATGCAGGGGGTAGGTTTGGGGGCGTTGGTGTGGACATGTTGGGCCGAATGGCCTGATTCCACACTGTAGGGATTTTATAAAAATAAAGCTTAAATTAAATCATTCTCAGTCCCTTGTGAAGAAAGTGAGACTTGGGGAGATAAAGGAGCCAGGAATAACAATAGTGACTGATTTGTCTACATTGAAAGGATGCTAATCTCACTCTAATGCAGCGGGTCAGTGGCTACAGATTTACCAAGGATGAACCAGGAAAAATGTCTGTAAATACACTGGCGTTCCAGTTCAGTATCGGAACAACGGGGCTGGATGAGGCCTGTTATTCCAGGGAGGGGGTGGAGGGTTTGTCAGCTTCTCCCTCTCCCCTTGCAGCACACGATCCCCACCCCCGTTACCGTCTCCCTGTGTCCACCGCTCCCCCCACCTCAGTGAGGCCTTCCCGAGAATCAAGCCTGACTCCAGCTGAATGTGACTGAGGTTGCCTCTTGCCTGGGTTAGTTATGAAGAGGCAAGTTGTTGATTAACTGGCGTCGAACAGAGAGGAAACGAGAGCTCAGGTGGCAGGTTCCTTCAGCGCTCCAGACCCAGACTGTGACCGGCTCATCAGGGGTCAGGCCTTAGCAAGAAAACTTCAATCAGAATTCTGCAGAAAGATTAAAGAGAGCTGAGTTACACAGAAAAGTGTCCCGTGACATTAAGTACCCTATCCTCCCCAAAGGCAAAACTCTGTCAAGTGGGGTTGGGTCACTAAAGGTCGACGGAAATAGATCCTTGGGTTTGAGTTTTAAATGATTTGGAGTTCAAACGCAGCTTTGAAAGCATGCCATATGTTACAACACGCACTCTCAAAGTCCAGACCATTGCTTTCTGCTCAAAACTGTCCCAGAACCCTTCGTCTGAAATTCCTCCGACTCCCGCAGTCCTCAGTTGATCCCAGTACCGGCCAGGCTGACCCCGGGGGGGAGACGATCACGGCGAGTGAGCGAGTGAGCGAGTTTGAAAGCCCAAGCCGTGTACAGCCGTTGTGTCAGCAAACCTGGCAACAGTTCTGCGCACACCAAGGTCCCACTGCCGACCCTGCGACACGCACATGGCACGGTGGACAGGCACGTACATTCCTGCCCTGCAGTCAGGAGAAGGTCACGGAGTTCCTTCTCTCTCCAGTGACCCTGGCGGGAATTCAAAAGCTGACGCTCCAGTGCAGTGCTGAGGAGGAGCCGCCCAGTCAGAGATGTCACCTTCCAGAGGCGTCAAATCAAGCAATCATGTGCCTTCTCAGGCCAAGGTCAAAGACATCATCGCCATATTTCGAGGAGGAGCAGAGGTGTTTCCCTTCCATGTCCTTATCCCTCATTGAATATCCCGGGAATCAACAGCTTATTTGATTACTGCTACATTGCTGTTTGTGGGAGTTGGCTGTGAGCAAATTGGTTGTTGACATTTCCTGATGTTAGAACAGCGACCACCCCTTAAAGCGTGCTTCATTGACTGTAAGGCTGCCCTGAAATGCTTTTTTGCAAAACAAGTTTTTTTAAAAACGGAATAATCTGGGTCAATGTACTGGTGGTAGATGGGGATGAGTATTGTTCAAGACACATCTTCCTCTTTGAATTAAGGCAGGGAGGTTTTGCTTGTTCTGTTGAAGAGCAGAATTCTCTCAACTACAACGAGAGTCACACCCTGGATTAAAGCTGGAGTGGGGGATTTTGACCAGGATGGTACCTACTGACTATAGCTGGCCTTTTGTCAGGTAGCTTCAATGCCTCCAGCTGGCATGTGCGTGAGTGGGTGAGATTGATTCATGGCAGCATTGGACTTTCCACACCCTCTACTCAGTGGTCTGTGGGAGATTCATGGTATGAAGGTGCATGATGGTGCACAATGCCAGCTGGGAATGTTGGTGAGAATGTGGCCAGTACCAAGCAAGAATCACCCAACCTGTGAGTTCCACAAAAGCAGGGCCGTGTCTTGTTTCCAATGACTTGAATATTGATGTTTAAAAGTCCGCTCTTTGACAAACTGTACACACGTGTGCATGTGATTGTGTGAATGAGTGCGTGTGCACTTGCGCTGATATTTCATAGAATCCCCACAGTATGGGAGAAGGCCATTCGGCCCATTGAGCCCATACCAATCCTCCATAGACAATCCCATCCAGACCTACCCCTCTATCCCAATCCCTGTAACCCTGCATTTCCATGGCTAACCCACCATATTATGTGCAATTTCCCATGGCCAGTTCACCTAATCTGCACACCTTTGGTCTGTGGGAGGAAACCGGAGCGCTCGGAGGAAACCCACACAGACACGGGGAGAAAGTGCGAGCTCCACACAGACAGTTGCCTGAGGGTGGAATCGAAGTGGGTCCCTGGTGCTGTGAGGCAGCAGTGCTAACCACTGAGCCACCGTGCCACCCATATTTATATGCACAGATGAGTGCTTGCATTTGTTTATGTGCATGATTTGGCATTTGTATGTGTGTACACATGTATCTGCCTGAGTGTGTGTGCTTGTGTGAGTGAGAGAATGTGTGTACCTTTCTGTATGCCTTTGCTTGTGAATGGATGTATGTGCAGTGAGTCTATGTGAGTATGTGCGTGTGTGTGTGCCTGCACATATGTGTGTGTATGTATGTTTGTGTGTGCATAAGTGTGAGTGTTTGTGTGCATTTTCATATGTACTCGCGTGTGTTCATGAGCACCTGCTTGGTGCGTGTATGTACTGATGTTGTGTATTGAAGCATGAACAGTCCCGTGTACCTCAGTATGTAACCGCAATGTGCACGTGTCCCCGTGCATACATGTGTGTATATCAGTGTGTGTGAGAGAGAGAAGGGAATGTAAACCATAAAATAATCTCTCACCTCAGCTTGAGAACTGAATTAGATTTACAAAAGACAGGCAGGACTTCAAACAGACAGCGCACTGGCGTTTACATTAAAGTGACAGATGGGTGAGATAAGCCCCACTCTAATTTCCAGCTCTGAAACCTGACCAGTGCCTTTGACCCATTTCTAAGACTTTCTCCATCAGTCACCAGAGCTCTTAAGCAGCAGGACATTTGAGCTTAATGGCTGATGAGTGTTTCACGTTGACAGTGTTTCCTTCCAAAGTGCAGGAGATCAGGAGCCTGAGAGAGGTCGACAGGAGATCAAGTGCTTTCTGCATCCCCTTGGACTGACTTAGAACGTTCCACACATCCATTCTGAAGCAAAGTGACAGAACTTTTCACCCAATGGCCCAGGCTGATAGCTCTCCCTGTCCACTAACCTTGCAATACAGGCCTTTGACACATTTCTCTTTATGGAATCTTGCTGTGCTAGCTGCTCCATTTCCAACATTATCACAGCGGCACTTCACTGGCTCATCAGGGCGGCCTGAAGTCCGGAAAGGTGCTATGTAAATGCAAGTTGTTCCTTTCAGAAGCAAATGCACATGGCTCTGCGCGCGGAATGAAGAAGAAAGAGGGAGAGTGCAGACAATCGGAAATAAAAAGAAAGACAAAAAGACTAGATTTGCGTAAGATGGTGGACCCATCGTGTGTTGGAGCAGATCTTCAGACGAACTGTTCTCTATGTTATGACGGCAGAATGGGGAGCAGTTTGGTCTTGTCTGGAGACTCAGGAACTCCTTTATGGACTGGCTTCTCCATGTTGCTAAAACTTTACCCATATCTTCATACTGTGTATGACCTGAAGGGAGCCACTTAATGTAAGCACATGGACCTTGTGTACGGACAATAGAAAGAAGATAGACCTGAAGATGGTGGTTTACTGCTGTGGTGTGTTCACCCCCAGTGTATAATGAGCACAGAATCAGAGAGCCAGGACACACTGGTCTCCAAATCTACCTCAAGGTTCAGACCCTTCCGATGGAGTTATGAGAGGCATATTTGACTGCTGTCTGCTCTGTGCAGATGAGGTAGTGGGGCGGTGGGTGGTGCCCCCATCTCTGAACCGCAGATTCACAGAATTGTTACTGTGCAGAAGGAGGCTGTTCAGCCCCTCATGCCAGCACTAGCTCTATTATCCAGTCCATCTCTATTATCTCGTGCCAATCTCCTGCCTCTTCCCCATATCCTCGGACACCATTACTGTCCAAGCAAAAACCACCCACTGCCATCTTGAATGCCTCAATGGAACCTGTCTCCAACATGTTTCCAAGCAGTGCACTCCAGACCCTAATTACCGTCAAAAAGGGTTTCGCTCGCATTGCCCTTGCTCTGTTTGCCTGTCACTTTAAATCTCGACCTTGTATCCTCACCCTATCTACTCTATCTAGCCCACTCATGATTTTGAAGCTCCAATCTACTCTCCTGTCATCCTTCTCTCCAGAGGGACCCAGCAACTCTGTGTTCAAATCTGAGTCCAGGACGGGATAGCTGAGGAAGGTATGTTTTCTGACGTGACCAACCGGTGAAATATCCAGCAGTGCAGCCTTCAGAGCGAGACTGAGGCCAGATGCTAATCCTGGAAGTTCTCCATTCAGCCAAGTGGCAGGAAGGACATTGGAACCTCCACTATTCTGACTCGCATGGGGTGTGGGTGCCACTGCTAAGGTCAGCATTTAGTGCCCATCCCTAATTGCCCATGAACTGAATGGCTTGCACAGCCATTTCAGACGGTAGTATAGACAAGCCAGCCTGGACTTTATGGGCCAAAGGGTCTCCTGTACGATTCTACGGCAGTTAGAAATCAATCATATTGCTGTGGGTCTGGAATCACATATAGGCCAAACCAGGTAAGGATGGCAATTTCCTTCCCTCAAGGACATTTAATGAACCGGAAGGGTTTTTACAACAATTGGTAACCTTCTTCCCGTCACTATGGTTACCTAACGTCATCTCCCAACGTCGCTTGTTCCCTCCCTCACTCCGTCCATCTCACATCACAGCTCATCTGCTGTGGACATCCTTGTCCGTTGAATTTTTAATTCCATATTTATTAATTGAATTCAAATCCCACCAGATACCAGGGAGGGTTTGAACCCAAGCCCCTAGCACCTTAGCTTGGAATTGTGGATTGCACATCCACTGACATACCAGTGTCTCCCCCAGTGTGCATGTTGCCATAGCAACTCAGGGTCACTGGGGAACAAACATCTCGAAAAGCTCAATAATGCCAAACCTTGTCCGGGAGCAAGCTTGGCCTTGTGGCTGCTGGAATTGGAAACTGGGCCTGCTTTCCATTTGTATGAGTTGGTCTTTGTCATTGGGGTCATAACAAGGCCTTCTGTCTCATGGGAGATGGGGGAAGGGAGGGAATGGTTAACTCCAGCTGAACTCCTACCAACCCTAACCAAGCATACAGCAAGGGTCCACTTTGACTAATGACCTAATTTTCCAACTCTCAAATCAGAAAGGTTCACATTGTGCATTCCTGCAAACAGCCAGTGTACTCACTGCGTGACATCTAGTGCTGAGTGAGCTCTCACTGTGATTATTATTAAATTACTGAATGTTTTATCCCCCACAGAGGAGTAGCAAGTTCCTCCAAATAAATGTTAAGAAAGCTGGAGCCATTGCTTTCAGTATCCACACTGTTTGCTCGCCAAGGACTCTGTTCCACTTCCTGGCGACAGTCTGAGATGAAGTCAGGATGTTTGTAACATTGGTGTCATGTCTGAACCTGTGGCCTCATCTTCTTCCCGTCACTATGATCACCTAATGCCATCTTCACAACATCGCTAGTTCCCTTTCTCTGTCCCACACCACAGCTCATCTGCTGTGGTTATCCTCGTCCGTGCCTTTGTTAGCTCTCTTCTTGGAGAAAGTGAGGACCGCAGATGCTGCAGATTCAGAGCCGAAAAGGGTAGTGCTGGAAAAGCACAGCAGACCAGGCAGCATCCGAAGAGCAGGAGAGTCATCGTTTCGGACATAAGCCCTTCAACAGGAATGTGGGGGCGGAAGGGGGCTGAGAGATAAATTGGAGGTGGGAGTGGGGCTGGGGGGGAGGTAGGCGGGAAGGCAATAGGTAGACGCAGGCAAGGGTTGATGGTGATAGGTCAGTGGGGAGGGTGGAGCACAGAGCTGGGAAGGAAGATGGACAGGTAGGACAGTTCAAGAGGACAGTGCTGAGTTAGAGGGTTGGATCTGGGATGAGGTCGGGGGAGGAGAGATGAGAAAACTGGTGAGATCTAGACTTGACCTTTCCACCTCATTCCTGGCTATTCTTCCACAGGGTCAAGAAATCTCTGATTTATATAACTTGAGGCTATTTGAGGTTCTGCTGCCTGTGTCTTCAATTGCAGAAAAATAACTTTGTGGCCTCTTCCCTTGCTGTCTCCGTAGCCTTCCTTCAACACAATGACCCTTTGCTGTCTCTGCCCTCCTCCCATTCTTGCACACTCCCAACTTTAATTGCACCTTCAGCTCCAAGCTCTGGAATTCCCTCCGTCCCCTCCCCCTGAATTTCTCCATCTCCCTATCTCAGTTTCCTTACAGCTATCTCAGGCATTTGATCATACATTGTAACGTGTCCTGATGTGGCTTATTTTGCTTTCTAATAATCTTGTGTGAAGGGCGGGAGGGTGGTAGGAAGTCCCAAGGGGCTGAGAGATAAATGGGAGAGGGGTGGGGCTGAGGGTAAGGTAGCTGAGAGTGCAATAGGTGGATGGAGGAAGGGGTGATGGTGATAGGTTGGAGAGGAGGGTGGAGCGGATAGCAGGGAAGGAAGATGGACAGGTAGGACAGTTCACAAGGACAGTGGCGAGTTGGAGGGTTGGATTTGGGATAAGGTGGAGGGAGGGGAGATGAGGAAACTGGTGAAATCAACATTGATCCCGTGACTATATTTCTCTCCCCATCCCTATCAGCATTCTGCAGGGACCATTCTCTCCACAACTCCCACGTTAGATCCTTGCTCCCCCCACCAACCCACCCTCTATTCCCGGCACCTTCTCTTCCACTACAAGGCCTGTGCCGACACCTCATCCCTCACCTCCATCTAAGGCCCCAAAGGATCCTTCCACAAGCAGCAGAGATTTTCCTGCACATCCACACACCTTATCTACTGTGTCCGTTGTGCTTGACTTGGGGAGACAGGACGCCAATTTGCAGAACGCTTCAGAGAACATCTCTGGGACACAGGCATCAACCAACCCCACTGCCCTGTGGCCAAACACTTCAACTCCCTCTCCCACTCTGCCAAGGACACACAAGTCCTGGGCCTCCTCCACCTGCAACTCTGACATCTGGAGGAAGAATGTCTCATCTTCTGCCTTGGGACCCTCCAGCCACACGGGATCAATGTTGATTTCACCAGTTTCCTCATCTCCCCTCCCTCCACCTTATCCCAAATCCAACTCGCCACTGTCCTTGTGAACTGTTCTACCTGTCCATCTTCCTTCCCTGCTATCCGCTCCACCCTCCTCTCCAACCTATCACCATCACCCCTTCCTCCATCCACCTATTGCACTCTCAGCTACCTTACCCTCAGCCCCACCCCTCTCCCATTTATCTCCCAGCCCCTTGGGACTTCCTACCACCCTCCCGCCCCACAATATTCCTAATAAAGAGCTTATGCTCAAAATGTCAACTCTCCTGCTCCCTGGATGCTGCCTGACCTGCTGTGCTTTTCCAGCACCATAGTTTTGACATAAGATAAAGGAGCCAAATTAGGCCATTCAGTCCATCGAGTCAGCTCTGCTATTCAATTCTGGCCAAATGTTTCTCAACCCTATTCTCCTGCCTTCTCTTCATAACCCCTGATCCCCTTACAAATCGAGAACCTATCCCTGTCATAAAAATACTCAATGACTTGCCCTCCACAGCCCTCTGTGACAATGAGTTCCACAGATTCCCCACTCCCTGGCTGAAGAAATTCCTCCTCAACTCAGTTCTAAAAGGTTGTCACTTCTCTCTGAGGCTGTGCCCTCGGGACCTAGTCTCTCCTACTAGTGGAAACATCTTCTCCATGCCCACTCTATCCAGACCTCTCAGTATCTTATAAGTTTTAATCAGACCCCCCCTCATCCTTCTAAACCCCTTTGTGTACAGACCCAGAGACCTCAAGTGCTCCTCATATGACAGGCCCTTCATCTACAGGATAGTTCTTGTATACTTTCACTGAATACCTCCAAGTCCTGCACTTCTTTCCTTAGATACGGGGGCCAAACACACTCACAATATTTCAAATGCAGTTTGACCAGAGCCATGTACAGCCTCAACAGTGCATCCCTGCTCTTGTAGTCTAGCCTTCTTGAAGTCAATGCTAGCATTGCATTTTCCTTCTTCAATGCCAACTGAACCTGAATGCTCACCTTAAGAGAGGTGGGAATAGATTAGATTAGATTCTCTACAGTGTGGAAACAGGCCCTTCGGCCCAACAAGTCCACACCGCCCCTTTGAAGAGAAACCCATCCAAACCCATTCCCCTACCCTATAATTTACCCCTGACTAACGCACCTAACACTGTGGGCAATTTAGCATGACCAATTCACCTGCCCTGCACATCTTTGGATTGTGGGAGGAAACCCACGCAGACACAGGGAGAATGTGAAAACTCTGCACAGACAGTCGCCCGAGGCTGGAATTGAACCCAGGATCCTGGTGCTGTAAGGCAGCAGTGCTAACCACTGAGCCACCATGCTGCCAAATGCTGGGATATTTTTCACTGGAGCGTAGGAGGTTGAGGGGTGACCTTGTTGAGGTTTATACAATCATGAGGGGTATGGCCAAGGTGGTTAGAAAGGATCTTTTCCCTAGGGTGAGGGAGTTCAAAACAAGGGGGCATATTTTTAAGATGAGAGGAAAATCTTTTAAAAAGGACACTTTTTTCCACAGAGAGTGGCACATGTGTGGAATGAACTTTCAGAGGAAGTGGTGGAGACTGGTACGGTTACAACATTTAAAATACGATTGGAGAAATACATGAATTGGAAAGGTAGGGTATAGGCCAAATACAGGCAAAGCTGGAGTAGTTTAGTTTGGGAACATGTCTGGTGTGGACTAGTTGGACTTAAGTGTCTGTCTAAATGACACTTTATATCATTTACAGAAAGGTCGTACCCTGAGGGACATGGAAGGACTCTGTAGGACGTGAAATCGAGAGTTAGGAGAGGATATTTCATCAGAAGTATGGGAAGACATTGGGGGAATGTAAGGAAAATCTCAGTATGCAACAGAGTGCAGGCCATACAATTGAAGATCTTACACAGGGCTCATATAGCGCCAGAGAGGCTAGCTACGTTCAAGAGAGGAGCGTCATCAGAGAGTCCCAAATGTAAAATTAGTATAAGCACTCTCACACACTGCTACTGGTCATGTTGTAAGATCCAGAGATACTGGAGTGCTATAGTAAAGGAGCTGGAGGACATCCTGAGGATTGAAATTAACATGGATATGGTAATTCTTCTTCTGGGGTTGCCAAATTTGCCCTCTCTGGGGGAACACGGGAAGAGACTATGTTCCCCCAGAGAGGGCAAACTTTCTTACCCACTATGCAAGGAAGAACATTCTAGTGAATTGGACGTCAGAAAAACCACTAGGTCTTATGGGGTGGCATAGACGGGTGATGGAGCATCTCCCTCAAGACTACCTCACAAATATGGTGCACCATAAAACGGAACAGTTTTACAAGATGTGGCGGCCCTTTCTAAATTATATTGATGCTGACTTATCAGCAATATTAATTAGGGCCGTGTTATAGCTGTGGGATTCAGTATGGGTGCCCGTTAGGCCCTGGGAGGAGGAGACTGGGGGAAAAACAATATGGGTACTGTAGATGGTGCTCCCAGGGATGGGAGCCTCAGTGGAGGTGTGATGAGTGAGATAGAATAAAGTAGTCCGATATTATTTAAATTAAGTTATTTGAATTTATTTTAAGTTAGTATTTATTTAACCTGTTTGTAGTTTAGTTTAAGTAGATATACTTGTAGGTCGTTCATTAACAATAGGACTTTGCTGTACTGCCTGTTTTTTCTGTTTTGATGATGTTATTCTTTTTTTTGTATGTGAATGTTTTGTAAAAGATCTAAAAAGGTTTTCAAGAAATATATTTATATAAAAAAAAATGAAAGGGTTCAGAAAAGATTTACAAGGACGTTGCCAGGGTTGGAGGATTTGAGCTATAGGGAGAGGCTGAACAGGCTGGGGCTGTTTTCCCTGGAGCGTCGGAGGCTGAGGGGTGACCTGATAGAGTTTTATAAAATCATGAGGGGCATGGATAGGGTAAATAGATAAAGTCTTTTCCCTGGGGTCAGAGAGTCCAGAACTAGAGGGCATAGGTTTAGGGTGAGAGGGGAAAGATATAAAAGAGACCTATAGGGCAACTTTTTCACGCAGAGGGTGGTACGTGTATGGAATGAGCTGCCAGAGGATGTGGTGGAGGCTGCTACAATTGCAACATTTAAGAGGCATTTGGATGGGTATATGAATGGGAAGGATTTGGAGGGATATGGGCCAGGTGTTGGCAGGTGGGACTAGATTGGGATGGGATATCTGGTTGGCATGGATGGGTTGGTCTGAGGGGTCTGTTTCCGTGCCGTACATCTCTATGACTCTATAACTCCCAAGTCCATTTGTGCTTCGTATTTCTGAAGCCTTTCCCCATTTAAAACAACGCCCACCCTCCATTCTTCTGACCAAAGTATACTTTCCCACATTGTATTCCATCTGTCACGTCCTTGCCCACTCTCCTGGCCTTTCCAAGTCCTTCTTCAGCCACCTTCCTTCCTCAACACGACCTGTCCCTCCACCTATCTTTGGGTCATCTGCAAACATAGCAACAATGCCCTCCATTCCTTCATCCAATCATTAATATGTAACGTGAATCATTGTGTTCCCAACACTGAGCCCTGTGCAACACCACTAGCGACAGCATGCCATTCTGAAAAAGACCCCTTTATCTCTAGTCTCTGCCTTCTGCCAGTCAGCCAATCCTCTATCTATGGCAGTACCTTGCCCCTCATACCATGGACCCATCTTATTCAGTCGACTCCTGTGCGACACTTTCTAAAAAGTGTTCTTAGATCAAATAGATCTGGTTGAGGTGGAGAGCGTCAAGTTCCTCGGAGTGACGATAACCGACATTTTGTCCTGGACCTCCATGTAGGTGTGACAGATGAATGGACCTCTCTAATTTCAAATTTAATGTTGATTTTGCTTTGTGCACCTCCTGTGCAATGTACCTCACTCTGTCGAAGCATCCTGTGCTCTCTATGCTCTTGTTGGCTACGATCTGCCTGTGCTGCTCACAAAACAAAACTTTTCACTGTGCTTAGGTACATGTGACAACAATAAACCAAACCAAATCAGGTTACTGGGCTAGATAGAGGGAAACAGTGACCTTCTATTTGACCTTAGAATCGGTCTACAGTCTTCTGAAGAACTTAGGATGCTTCTCATTGTAGCTGCTGGAGTTCAGTGCTTTAGTGTCATAGTTGGCTCAGTTAGTCACACCGTGAGTCACACAGATAAGTTCAAGGCCCTGTCCCAGCACCTGAGCACAAAATCCCAGTTTACACTCTGGGTACAGCACTGTAGGGGAAGGGTTGTGATGTCATCTTTCGGATGAATGGTTAGACCAAGGTCCTATTGATCATCGTGAGGTAAGAGTCACCAAAGACCCGTCAAAGAATTCCTTGAGAAAACTCACCCCCCCCCACCCCCGACACCTATCTTCCAGTCATCAACATGAATGGGAAGAGATGATTTGATCATGACCTTATTGATGTTTATGGGATCTTGCTTTGCCAAAATTGGCTGCTGCACTACAATGCTGGAAACTTCCTGAGGTTGAGAAAGGCACTATGTAAATGCAAAGCATTGCTATCCCCTGAATCTGCTTCAAGTTGAATCTTTGCATTTCTTTGGTGTTAGTTTTAATGCCTGACTCTAAGACAGATACAATCCGCCAAATACTGGGCAGTGTCGGATGCTGAAGGGATATTTGCCCTGTGAGGGACAATCTAGAACGAGAGGTCACTATTTAAAAATAAGAGGATGCCCATTTAAGACAGAGATGAGTGCTCTTTTCTCCCTCGGAGGATTGGGAGGTTTTGGAATTCCCTTCCTCAAGAGGCAATGGATGTAGAATCTTTAAATATTTTTAAGGCAGATGGATTCTTGAAAATGAAAGATGACTGGGGGACAGGGACTAAGATTAAAATCAGATCAGCCATGATCTCATTGAATGGGGTAGCAGACTCAAAGGACCAAATGGCTAGCTCTTGTTCATTGTTCATTTGTACAGAGGAACCTCGACTATCCGAAGGACACGAGTGGGCATTTTTCGCTCGATGAATGAATTCTGGATAATCGAATTCCAGATAACATAGTTTAGCCAAGCATCCTGCCAGATAATCCGATATTCGGATAATCGAGAGCCGAATCATCGAGGTTCCTCTGTATTTGATATCTCTGTTGTTGAAGTAGCTGTTGTTGACCTACAGTTAGTATGCCTCGGGCAGGCTACAGAGCTGTGACCTCTTACCCCCAAGGGCCTGAAACAGGTGTGTCACCAATCGAGACAAGCTGTCAGCCCCCTGCTGCTTGTATGATGGCAGCCTGCCTTTCTCAGCTTAATTACTGACCACTCCTCATATTTCTAACTCGGGTCTGCACAGAGGGTGGCATGCTCTGCAATTAATGCCAGTTCTCGGCAATTGACCACCAGCAGCTCACTTGCTCACACACAGGAAGTATGTCATTAATTGGATTGTTTGTTGAATCGATTTCCACGCTACCCGAAGCTGTGAAAACATCATTTCTCCAACAAGCATCGCTACCTGCAACCTCCCCCCTCCCCCCCTCCCATCCTACACTCTTTGTGTTCAGGAGAGACAGGATGGTATTACTGAAACCAGCTCCTCAGTAGATAAGCCCATTATAAAAGCCAGAGAGTCACACAGCACAGAAACAGACCATTAAGTCCAACTCATCCATGTTGATCAGGTTTCCCCAAACTAAACCAGCCCCACCTGCCTGATCCCGGCCTGTATCCCCCCAAACCTTTCTTCCTCACTTACTTGTCCAAATGTACTTTAAATGTTGTAACTGTATCCGTTTCCACCGCTTCCTCTGGCAGTTCATTTCACAGGAGAAAGTGAGGTCTGCAGATGCTGGAGTATCAGAGCTGAAAATGTGTTGCTGGAAAAGCGCAGCAGATCAGGCAGCATCCAAGGAACAGAAAATTCGACGTTTCGGGCATAAGCCCTTCATCAGTTCATTTCACACCCAAACCATCCTCTGTGCGAAAAAAGCTACAAATCCTTCTCCTCTCACCTTAAAAGTATGCCCCCAAGTTTTGAATACCCTCAGCCTGGGGAAAAGATTTTTGCTATTCACCTTACCCATGCCCCTCATGATTTTATAAACCTCTATAATGCCACCGCTCAACCTCCTGTCTGGGATATTTGCTGAGTTTCTTTTGGTCATATTTAATTGAATGGTTATTTTGCGAGGTGCTGTGCTTTGGAAGTTACAGAACTCAAAATACTTGGCTATGTGGAATTCCTGAAGAATTCCTGAGGGGGTTGCTGACAAAGACAGCTGCAACAACTTGGCTGAGTGTGTGGTAAGTGCGGGAGAGCTTCAGTGTTGACGGGACTCACAGACTTGCAGTAACCATAACCTTCGGTCGATTCTTGATACAAAGTGGGACATGTGACATGGGTAGACATTTCTTCTATTGTGAGTGTTTTTTATTTGAATACCTTGCCTGAAAGGTTGGTTCAATATTAATCTTCTTAGATAAATATTTAATAGGGAAAGCATTGCAGCGATAGGAGTAAAGTGTGGGATGACCTTTGAAAGAGTCAGTGCAGACCTATTGAGCATAATGGCATCCTCTTGGATATACAATTCTGTGATTCCGTGCAGTAATTAAAGCATAGCTTTAAATTAAGGGGTGGTAGGTATAGGACAGATGTTAGGGGTAGATTCTTTACTCAGTGAGTCATGAGTTCATGGAATGCCCTGCCAGTAGCAGTGGTGGACTCTCCCTCTTTATGGGCATTTAAACGGGCATTGGATAGGCATATGGAGGATAGTGGGCTAGTGTAGGTTAGGTGAGCTTGGATCGGCACAACATCGAGGGCCAAAGGGCCTGTACTGCGCTGTAGTTTTCTATGATCTATCTATGTTCTATAATTTATGCTGTCACGCAATTGGCTCAACTCATCCACTTTATCATCAGCAGCTTCCTCCTGAAACTAGATGTACTCATGAATATTATATATTGATGACTATCTTGTCTTGGACTATCCCAATACTGAAAAAAATCCATCTCTTCATTTACCATGTCCGAAACCCTTCCATATCTTAAAGAACATAGATCAGTTAGTTAAAAATCACACACCAGGTTATAGTCCAAAGGATTACTTGGAAGCGCTAGCTTTCAGAGCACAGCTCCTTCATCAGGTGGTTGTGGACAAGAAACAGCGCTCCGAAAGCTAGTGCTTCCAAATAAACCTGTTGGACTACCACATGGTGTTGTATGATTTTTAACCTTGTACACACCAGTCTAACACCGGCATCTCCAAATTATAAATCAGTTAGAACATAGACCAGTAATATGCAATTCAGCCCCTCAGCATACACTACCATTCAATAGGATCATGGTTAATCTGATTATTTCTCTCTAACTCTAATTATCTTCCGATCCCCTTGTTTATCAAGACTTTATTGACTTCTACCTTAAAAATATACAAAGACTCTAATTCCACTCCATCATGAGGTAGAGTTTGCCAAAGTCTCAAGACTGTGAGAAAATGTTTTCCTTGTCTCTGTCTTCGTAGACAGCCCCTGAGTTTTAAACAGTGAGCCCCGATCCTAGTTTCTCCCACAAGGGGAAAAGTCCTTTCCACCTTGACCTTCCAGTCAACCCCTCCTCAGGATCCCATACATTGCAACTAATAAAGTTCATCCTGAGTTGTTGGGTTTTAATGGAAAGAGCTCCAGCCTGCCCCTCCTCTGGAGTGATCTCTTTATGACAAGGTGGAAGTCTACTTTCAACCATATTACCTCGAATGGTCCTTTCCTAAGGCACCATCACCATAGCAACAAGAATGCTTAATGGTAAGGTCCTAGAGAGTGTTGCTGAACAAAGAGACCTTTGAGTGCAGGTGCTTAGTTCCTTGAAAGTGGAGTCGCAGGTAGATAGGATAGTGAAGAAGGTGTTTGGTATGCTTTCTTTTATTGGTCAGAGTATTGAGTACAGGTGTTGGGAGGTCATGCTGCGGCTGTACAGGACATTGGTTAGGCCACATTTGGAATATTGTGTGCAATTCTGGTCTCCCTGCTACAGAAAGGAAATTGTGAAACTTGAAAGGATTCAAAAAAGATTTACAAGGATATTTCCAAGGTTGGAGGATTTGAGCTAGAGGGAGAGGCTGAACAGGCTGGGGCTGTTTTTCCCTGGAGCGTCAGAGGCTGAGGGGTGACCTTACAGAGGTTTATAAAATTATGAGGGGCATGGATAGGATAAATAGACAAAGTCTTTTCCCTGGGGTGGGGGAATCCAGTTCTAGAGGACATTGGTTTAAGGTGCGAGGGGAAAAATTTAAGAGAGACCTAGGGGGAACTTTCTCACACAGAGGGTGGTGCGTGTATTGAACGAGCTGCCAGAGGAAGTGGTGGAGGCTGGTACAATTATAACATTTAAAAGGCATCTGGATGGGTATATGAATAGGGAAGGTATAGAGGGATATGGGCCAGGTGCTGGGAAAAGGGGCTAGATTAGTTTAGGATATCTGCTTGGCATGGACGAGTTGGGTGTGTTTCCATCTCTATGACTCCGTGACAATGTGAATTGCATCTAAGGGCGTTAAGCATTGACCGTTGACATGGCTGTTCCCTTGAAAGTCAGACTCTTGTAAGAATAGCTACCTTGTAATAAGCATCATTATAACACACCCAGTACTCCCGATGACATGGTTCCTACTGTGCTACCACCACATAGCCACCCACAAGCACACAATAGGATGCCGTATTTTCAGCGTTTAGTATTTGTACAGTGCTGAGGCTCTGGTATTGTCATAAACTGTTAGACTGTTTTGATCCTTTATGGTTTACTTCAGTTTGTTATTGTCTTCCTTCACCTGGATTTTCTCTCTTCCTCTCCTGAAAATGTTCTCTCAGGTTTAGCCCAATTCAGTGGAGTGGAGGAGGTGGAGAGAAGGAGAATTGACGTTTCCGGGCATCACCCTCCAACAGGAATGTGGCTTCTGAGCCAACTAGGCTCGGGGGGGAAAGTAGCTGAGAGCGCGATAGGTGGATGGAGGAGGCGGCGGGAATGGTGATAGGTCGGAGAGGAGGGTGGAGCGGATAGGTGGGAAGGAAGATGGACAGGTAGGACAGGTCATGAGGGCGGTGCCGAGTTGGAAGGTTGGATCTGGGATAAGGTGGGGGGAGGGGAAATGAAACTAGTAAATCCAGATTAATCCCATGTGGTTGGAGAGTCCCAAGGCGGGAGATAAGGCATTCTTCCTCCAGTTGTCGGGTGGTTAGGGTTAGGCGATGAAGGAGGCCCAAGACCTGCATGTCCCTGGCGGAGTGGCGGGGGGGGTTAAAGTGTTCGGCCACAGGGCAGTGGGGTTGGATGGTGCAGGTGCCCCGGAGATGTTCTCTGAAGGGTTCTGTAAGTAGGCGTCCTGTCTCCCCAGGTGCAGCATCAGGAACAACAGCTACAGTAAATGACGTGTGTGGAAGTGCATGTAAAACTATGATGGATGTGGAAGGCTCCTTTGGGGCCTTGGATGGAGGTGAGGAAGGAGGTGTGGGCGCAGGTTTTGCAATTCCAGCGGTGGCAGGGGCAGGTGCTGGGAAGGGTGGGTGGGTTGATGAGGGCCGTGGACCTGACAAGAGAGGCGTGGTTTGGTCTTTACGGAATACGGATAGGGGTGGGGAGGGAATATATACCTCTGGTGGTGGGGTCTGTGTGTAGGTGGCGGAAATGGCAGAGGATTATGAAATGTACACAGAGATTGGTGGGGTGGAAGGTGAGGACTGGGGGGGGGGGGTTCTGTCCCTGTTGCGGTTGGAGGGGTGGAGCTTGAGAGCAGAGATGCAGGAAGTGGATGAGATGCGCTGTAAGGGATCATCGATCACGTGGGATGGGAAATTGCAGTCTTTGTGTTCTGTGATGGAATGGGTCCTCCTGGGAACAGATGCAGTGAATACGGGATAGCATTTTTGCAAGCAGCAGGGTGGGAGGAGATGTAAGCCAGGTAGCTGTGGGAGTCGGTAGGTTTGTAGAAGATGTCCGTGTTGAGTCGGTCACCATTGATGGAGATGGAGAGGTCCAGGTAGGTGAGGAAGGTGTCTGAGATGGTACAGGTGAATTTAAGGTCGGGTTGGAATGTATTGGTGAAGTTGATGAACTGATCAACCTCCTCGCGGGAGCACGAGGTGGTGCCGATACAGTCATCAATGTAATGGAGGAAAAGGTGGGGAGTGGTGCCGGTGTAACTACGGAAGATTGATTGTTCCATGTAACCAACAATGAGACAGACATAGCTGGGGCCCATGCGAGTGCACATGGCTACCCCTTTCGTCGGGAGTATTCGATGGAGAGATTATTGAAGGTGAGGACCAGTTCAGCCAAATGAATGAGAGTGTCAGTGGAAGGGTACTGGTGGAGTTGTCAGGAGAGGAAGAAATGGAGGGCTTGGAGGCCCTGGCCATGGCGGATAATGGAGGTATATAGGGACTGGATGTCCATAGTGAAGATGAGTCATTTGGCGCCGAAGAAATGAAAGTCTTGGAAGGAGATGGAGGGCATGGGTGGTGTCCCGAACGTATGTGGGGTGTTCCTGGATCAGGAGGGATAGGACAGTATCGAAGTAGGTGGAGATGAAGTCATTGGGGCAAGAGCAGACTGAGACAATTGGTTGGCCGGGGTAGTCAGGCTTATGGACCTTGGGTAGGAGGTAGAATCGGGCGGTGTTGGTTCCCGAATTATGTGGTTGGAAACTGTGGGAAGGCGATCCCCTGAGGTGATAAGGTTATTTACAGCCCTGGCAGATGACGGGTGACCAACAGTGACCGACTCAACACGGACATCTTCTACAAACCCACTAAGTCCCACAGCTACCTCCATTACACTTCCTACCATCCTGCCTCCTATAAAACCATTATTCCTTATTCCCAATTCCTCTGCCTCTGCTGCATCTGCTCCCAGGAGGACCAGTTCCACCACAGAACACACCAGATGGCCTCCTTCTTCAAAGACTGAAATTCCTCTCCTTTCACGTGGTTGATGATGCACTTCAGTACATCTCCTCCACTTCCCACACCTCTGCCCTTGAATCCCACTCCTCCCAACACAACAAGGACAGAACACCCCAACCCACCCCCAGTCCTCACCTTCCACACCGCCAATCTCCGTAAACATATCATCCTCCGCCATTTCTGCCACCTACAAATGGACCCCACCACCAGAGATATATTTTCTCCCCACCCCTATCTGTATTCCATAAAGACCATTTTCTCCACGACTCCCTTGTTAGGTCCACGCCCCCCCACCAACTCACCCTCCCCTCCCGGCATCTTCCTCTGCCACCACAGCAATTGCAAACGCTGCACCCACACCTTCCTCCTCACTTCCATCCAAGGCCCCAGAAGATCCTTCCACATCCGACAAAGATTTACCTGCACTTCCACACACATCATTTACTGTATCCATTGCTCCTGATGCAGTCTCCTCTACATTGGGGAGACAGGACGCCTACCTGTAGAACCCTTCAGAGAACATCTCCGGGACATCCACACCAATCAACCTCACCGCCCCGTGGTCGAACACTTCAACTCCCCCTCCCACTCTGCCAATGACATGCAGGTCCTGGGCCTCTTCCACCGCCACTCTTTAACCACCTGATGCCTCATCTTCCACCTTGGGACCCTCCAACCCCAGGGCATCAATGTGGATTTCACCAGTTTCCTCATTTCCCCTCCCCCCAACCTTTTCCTGGATCCAACCTTCCAACTCGGCACTGCCCTCATGACCTGTCCTACCTGTCCATCTTCCTTCCCACCTATCTGCTTCACCCTTCACTCTGACCTATCACCATTACCTCCACCTTCATCCACCTATCGCGCTCTCAGCTACCCTTCCCTCCAGACCCACACCCCTCCCATTTTTCTCTCCACCCACTTGGCTCAGAAGCCTCATTCCTGATGCAGGGCTTATGCCTCAAATGTTGATTCTCCTGCTCCTCAGATGCTGCCTGACCTGCTGTGCTTTTCCAACGCCACACTCTCGACTCTGATCTCCAGCATCTAGTAGAGAGAAGGAGCCCTATATGACCATACGATATAGGAGCTCTTCTAACTGATCAAGGCTGATATGTTCCTCAACCCCAATCTCCTGCCTTCTCCCCATAATCCTTGATCCACTTAGTATTCAAGAACCTATCTACTTCTGTCTTGAAGTCTCTCAATGACTCCACAGCCGTCTGCAGCAATGAGGTCCCATGGATACACCATCCTCTGGCTGAAGAAATTCCTCCTTACCTCACTTCTAAAGGTCATGCCCTCACTCTGAGGCTGTGCTCTCAGTTCCTAGTCTCCAACTAGTGAAAACATCTTCTCCACATCCACTGTCCCCAGGCCCCTGTGAGGTTCAATAAATCACTCCTCATCCCTCTAAACCCCATCAAGTACAGACCCAGAGTCCTTAACCACTCCTCATATGACAAGCCCTTCGTCCCTGGGATCATTCTTGTAAACCTCCTTTGGACCCCTTCCAAGGGCAGCACATCCTTTCTTAGATACGGGGCCCAAAATTGTTCACAATAGTCCAAACACAGTCTGACCAGAGCCTTATATAGCCTCAGTAGCATATCACTGCTCTTATATTCTAGCTCTCTCGAAGTGAATGCTAATATTGAGAATCACTCTTTTTCCCCTGCCCCTCTTTATTTCAGCAATTAGAACCAGTTTGTCTTTGTTCTCTCTGTCTAAAGCTTTCACCAACTTAAACACCTCCTTCCAGCCTTCTCTGCTCCAGAGTGAACAATCCCTTTCCAGTCCATCATGGAATTGCAATTCCTCATCCATAGAAACCCTCACCTAAATCTCTTGTGTATGTTCACCTTGTCTCTATTGTGTCTGTGAGTGGGCTGCCGTTAAATCTCTTTCCTGGGTCAAAGGGCCACAGGGGCAAAGGATCAACCACAAGATATTGTCTACATGAGATAGAATTTATTGTATTACAACAATTAGGTTAAAGTCCATTAGGTGTTAGATATTGTTACAAAGACAATGATGAGGCCTATTTGGGCTTGCACACCTTGATATCCCAACAAACCAATATTACATCATCAGGTTGTACAGAATTTAATACATTCTTCAACATTTGAAAACTAGTAACGTATACTGCACTTTCCAAAATGCGGAGCCAAACCAGTTTCTTTTAAGGAGAAACATATGCTTATGAGTGTAAAAGGAAAAAGGATATACCAATGAGGTTAGTTGTAAGAGAATGAAAAGATAGGTTGATGTTTTGTTTTATTCACTCAAGGGATGTGAGTTTGACTGGATGGAACAGCACTTATTTCCCATCCTGAATGTCCCTGACAAAGTAGTGGCCTTTTACAACTGCCTCAGTCCATGTGCTATAGAGGTAATCACAATGCCACTGGGGGGGGGGTTCCACGACTTTGACCCAGCGACCTTGAAGGAACAGCGATATATTTCTGAGTCAGGATGGTGAGTGACTCCGAGGGGAAGTTGCTGGTGGTGATGTCCCTGTACATATGTTGTCCTTGTCCTTCTAGATAGAAGCGGTAGTGGGTTTGGAAGATGCTGTCTGAGGATCTTTGGTGAATTTCCACAGTGCACCTTGTCGATGGTGCACACTGAGCATTGGCGGTGGAGGGAGTGGATGTGGTGCCAGTCAACAGGGGCTGCTTTGTCCTGGATGGTGTCAAGCTTCTTGAGTGTTGTTAGAGCTGCACTCATCCAAGCAAGTGGGGAGTATTCCATCACACTGCTGCTCATTTGGAGCATAAACAACAGTATGGATATGGGGAAGATGGTGACATATTGATGTTATTAGAATTGGAATCCACAGACTCGGTCTATTACCCTGGGAATAGGAGTTCAAAGAGGAAAGCAGTTCTGCTGAGGAAATATGGGCAGTTAGGAACTACATTTTAAAAACAACAGAGGCAAGAAATTAATAATCTCTGGATGACTCCCTGAGCCACGAGCTAATTGGCATAAAGTCAAGAAGATTAAAGTGTTTGACTCAAACACTAGTGTGGGACAAATGGGTCCAAATGTGTGGGACATTGCATCAATACTGGGGAAGGAGGGAACTGTTCTGATGGGACAGGCTCTACCTGAGTAAAAAATGAGGTCTGGGATGCTGCCTGGCCTGCTGTGCTTTAACCAGCAACACATTTGCAGCAGGCTCTACCTGAGTCAGGCCAGGACCAGAGACCTTGCGAACAGCATAACTGGGGTTGTGAAGGGAGGTGACTCTTGGAAGGGGATGTCAGTTTTGTGGAAAATTATGGGAAAAAGTTAAAGATTGCAGAACAAGTAATAGGACAGAGGGTCAGGAATCTAACTTCAGGAACATTAGATAAGGGGACAACTATGAGAAAGAGAGGCAGTCAATGTAGGACAGAGGAGGTTGTACTTAAATGCAGGTAGTATACCAAACAATGTGTTTGGAGCACAGGTTGAAACTGGCAGGCACGGTGTTGTGGTTATCACAGAGACATGGCTGCAAGAGGATCAAGCCTGAGAACTAAATATCCAAGGTTACATGTCCTATCAAAAAGGGAGGGTGGTCTCTGTATGGAATGAGCTGCCAGAGGAAGTGGTAAAGGCTGGTAGAATTACAACATTTAAAAGCATCTGGATGGGTATATGAATAGAAGGGGTTAGACTAGATTAGGTTAGCATATCTGGTTGGACTGAAGGGTCTGTTCCGTGCTGTACATCTCTATGTCTCTATGACAGGCAGATGGGCAGAGGAGTGTGGGGTTGCTTTGTCAGTAAGAAATCAATAGCAAGAAGTGATATAGAGTTGGAATGTGCCGAAACTGTGAGGGTAGAGTTGAGGACCCTGATGGGAGTTGTACACAGGCTTCCTAGCAGTAGTCTGGATGTGGGGAAGGAAATAATTCAGGAAATAGAAAAGGCATATAAGAAAGACACAATTACAATAATCATGAGGGTCTTCAATATGCAGGTGGACTGGGAAAATCAGGTTGGTAGCAGATCTCAAGAATAGGAATTTGTGGAATGTCTATAAGATGTTTTTTGGAGCAGCTTATGGTAGAGACCACTAGGAAATTAGCAATTCAGGTGATATGTAATGAGGTAGACTTGATGAGGGAGTTTCAAGTGAAGGAACCCCGAAAGGACTGTGACCATAGTATAAGAGAATTCACCCTGCAGTTCGAGAGGGGGAAGCTGGAATTAGATGAAATGGTATCACATTTGAATAAAGGTCACCACAAAAACGTGAGTGAGGAGCTGCCCAGAGTTGATTGGAAGGGGAGCCTAGCAGAAAAGACAGTGGAGCAGCAATGGCAGGAGTTTCTGAGGGTAATTCGGGAGGCAAAGCAGAGACTCATCCCAAGGAGGAAGAAATGCACTAAGGGGAGGACAGGGTAAGCGTGACTGACAAGGGAAGCAAACAAAAATTTGTAGAAGTTAATTAAAAAATAGCCATAAATGGGAAATGATATATTTTGAGACTAAGCTCGCTAGTGAACAAAGAAAATTACAGCACAGGAACAAGCCTTTCGTTCCTCCAAACCTACACCATACAAAAGAAGAATATCAAAGAAGATTGCAAGAGTTTTTTTTAGATATCTAAAAGGTAAGCGAGAGGCAAAAGTTGGGCCAGTGGAAAATGAAGCTGGAATAGTAGCAATGGGGAACCTTGAAATGGCGGAGGAGAGGAAATAGGTACTTTGCATCAGTTTGTACAATGGAAGATCCCAGCAGCATACCAGAACTTCAAGAGAATGAGGGAAGAGTTGAGTGTAGTGGCCATCACTATGGAAAAGATGCTGGGGAACCTGAAAGGTCTAAAGGTGGATAGATCACCCTGATCAGATGGACAGTACCCCAGAGTTCTGAAGGAGGTAGCTGAGGAGATTGTAGAGGCATTGGTCGTGATCTCTCAGGAATCGCTGGAGTGAGGGAGGGGCCCAAAGGACTGGAAAGTGGCTAATGTAAACCCCCCTGTTTAGGGAGGGAGGGAGGCAGAAGCTAGGAAACTATAGGCCAGTTAGCCTGAACTTGGTTGTTTGTATAATTTTAGAGTTTGTTATTAAGGATGAGGTGGTGGAGTATTTGGAAGTGTATGGTAAATAGGGCAGGGTCAGTACGTCTTCATCAAGAGGGGCTCATGCCTGACTAACCTGTGAGAGTTCCTTGAGGAGGTAATGACCAAGTTGGATAAAAGGGAGCCAGTGGACATGATTAACTTGGATTTCCAGAAAGCTTTTGACAAGGTGCCGCGGTGTTAGGGCTAAGTTATTGGTATAGCTAGAGGAATGGCTGATTGGCAAAAGGGAGAGAGTGGGGATGGAATCTATTTATCCTATCCATGCCCCTCATAATCTTGTAAACCTCTAGAAGGTCACCCCTCAGCCTCCGATGCTCCAGGGAAAACAGCCCCAGCCCGTTCAGCCTCTCCCTATAGTTCAAACCCTCCAACCCTGGCAACATCCTTGTAAATCTTTTCTGAACCCTTTCAAGTTTCACATCTTTCTGATAGGAAGGAGACCATGGTAAGATGTTTCCATTAGTAGGAGAGACTAGGGCCTGAGGGAACAGCCTCCGAGTGAAGGGACGACCGTTTCAGAACTGAGATGAGGAAGAATGTCCTTAGCCAGCGAGTGGTGAATCTGGGGAACTCATTGCCACAGAGGGCCATGGAGGCCAAGTCATTGAGTGTATTTAAGACAGAGATAGATAGGTTCTTGATTAGTAAAGGAATCTGGGGTTATGCGGAGAAGGCAGGAGAATAAGGTTGAGAAATATCACAGCCATAATTGAATGGTGGAGTAGACTCATGGACCAAATGGCCTAATTCTGCTCCAACACCTTGTGGTCTTCACAACAGTGACCGTGGTGCTCTCATTCAGAGATGTGAAAGCCCATCTGGTTTCCCAACCAGGAAATCTGTCATCTTCACTCAGTCTTGCCAACACGTGAGTGCAGACCCAGGGAAATATGGCTGACTCCTAGGTCCGGATGGTCCGGCAAGTTTCTCCATTCAAGGGACACTTACAAAAGTGCAATGAGTGCCAGATGCTCACATCTCATGAAAGATTGAAAGGAAAGGTTAGGCTGAATGCCCTGTTTCTCTGTCGTGATGTCTTTGTTATTCTCTATACCTTGAATGTGTCAGACATTGATAGGGGTCATTGATGACTATCAGAAGTGAAACCTCGCTGGCTCACTTCTTGCAGGACTCTGATATTGAGTCTGACCAGACAGTCTCTTTACCCTATTCTGGCTGATATCAGATAACCATAAAACCATAAGGTATAGGAGCAGAATTAGGCCATTCTGCCCAATGAGTCTACTCCGCCATTCAATCATGGCTGAAGTGTTTCTCTATCCCATTAATTGCTTTCTCCTTAAAACCTTTGATCTCCTTCCTGATCATATTGATACGGTGAGAAGCCCCAGACTTGTAAAAGGCATGTTCTGCATCTCTTTCTCTCTGCAGAAGAAAGTCAGCTATTTCCTCCCATCAGTTGCTATGAGCTGTTGCCTTGAACCAGTAAGTAAGAGACTTCATAATCAGTGTGCCAATTGTCCTGTGCCTCCTGTGAAGAAGTGAAAGAACCTGAAGAAAGGAGATTGAAGAACAGAGGGTCTTGGAAAGGGAAAAGAGACATCACATGGAACATTAAATAAAAACTAAAAGAACTGTGGATGCTGGAAATCAGAAACAAAAACAGACATTGCTGGAAAGACTTAGCAGGTTTGGTAGCATCACAATATGTCACATTGAACACAGTGGACTGGTGCTATGGAACAGTGTTTCCCCAGTTTTTGCCTCCTCTACCTATCATGGCAATGTCTTTTGTTTGTCTGTGTCTGTGTGCATGTGCCTGGGAGGGTGGTTTTAATGGGAATTTGAGTCTCAACGAACAGAATTGATCATAGAATCACAGAATCTGATGGTTTGTAGTTTTTGGTTGCCTGCAGTTAGACCTTATTTATTTGCAATGAACAAGAGTCCTTGTTACGTTTGGGGAGTCTGGCCAGTGCTTGCTGTCATTTTGATTCCAATAGACAGGCACTTTACGCATGTTGACCTTTGCGCAACCCTTTGAGAAATAAAGGATCTTGAAATGAACGGACTTCCTTGAGAGGGATTCCAACACCAAGGATTTGGAATTAATGGATGAGCAATTTGACCTGGATTCTTTCTCTGGAGGTCCAGGACTGCTGTTGGAAGTGAACAGGAATGACCAGAGCAGAAGGGGGGCATTCTCTGATGATTGGGCTGGGAGTTTAACACATTACAATCTCACCCAGTTTTGCAGAATTAAAGTCGTACCCTTGGCACTGAACCCAGACCTAAGCAGCCAAGTCTGCTGCAAGGTAAATGGAGGCCCCCAACTTACACCAGCCATCACCCCCACAACCCCAACCCCCAACAACATCCCCCCAGCCCTCCACCCCCACCAACCCCCCCAACCCTCCAACCCCCACCAAACACCCACCACCCCCACAACCCCCACCCCCACCAACCCCCCCAACCCTCCACCCCCACCAAACACCAACCACCCCCACAACCCCTACCCCCACCAACCCCCCCAACCCTCCACCCCCACCAAACACCCACCACCCCCACAACTCCCACCCCCAACAACACCCCCAGCCCTCCACCCCCACCAACCCCCCCCACCCTCCACCCCCACCAAACACCCACCACCCCCACAACCCCCAACCCCACCAAACCTCCAACCCTCCACCCCCACCAAACACCCACCACCCCCACAACCCCCACTCCACCAACCCCCGCAACTCTCCACCTCCACCAAACACCCACCACCCCCACAACCCCCACCCTTACCAATCCCCCCAACCCTCCACCCCCACCAAACACCCACCCCCCCCACAACTCCCCAACCCCCACCCCGCCAGGGCCAATGAGTCGTCAATTTTAATTTTTGAAATTTTGTTGTCAAGTGTATTTTACTGGGATAACATAATAAAATGCAGCGCAATGCTTTTGTTTGTTGCCATGAAACGGCGACATTTTGAATACAGATGTATAGCACAGAAACAGACCCTTTGGCTGCACTTGTCCATGCTGACCAGATATCTGAAACTAATCTCATCCCATTTGCCAGCATTTGGCCCATATCCCTCTAATCCCTTCCTGTTCGTGTCCCCATTCTCATGCCTTTTACATGTCGTCATTGCACCAGCTTCCAGCACTTCCTCTGCCAGCTCATTTAAGATAAATTTGACTCTGATGAGAAAACAGAAAGATATAGCTTTATCAGAGTCCATCAGTCCTGAGCCTGCTCATCACCATCAATGACACCTGAGCTGCCATCTAAATGGACCAACATCGAAGTTGCCAGTCCTCAGGTGTCACCTTTGACGCTAGGCCAGACCCACCAACATCACAGTCAAGATTAGAGTGGTGCTGGAAAAGCACAGCAGGTCAGGCAACATCCAAGGAGCAGGGAAATCAATGTTTTGGGCTAAGGCCTTTGTCATTCCTGATGAAGGGCCTTTGCCCGAAATGTCGATTATTTCCTGCTCCTCGGATGCTGCCTGACCTGCTGTGCTTTTCCAGCAACACTCTAGGCTTGACTCTAATCTCCAGCATCTGCAGTCCTCACTTTCGCCCACCAACATCACAGTCATGCCTCTTGCCGCTGCGCCCACCTCATCGATATTGCCGATCCTCAAGCAAGTCGAAAAGGAAGGCACGGGCACTGCTGGGATGGATGGGAGACGAGGGAGGTGGGAAGCTGGAAGATTGACAGGGAAAGTCAGACAGAAGGGAAAGGGAGAAGGAAGTTAATTGGAAACCGTAGCAACTTGAGTAACTGACACCTTCAACTTGCAAAGCAAGAGATGTGTGAAAAACAGGTTAGTGTTTCAAAATGAACAAGTGGGGTGTCAAGGGGAGGAGACAGGGAAATTGGAATTTACAGGTGCAGAGTGCACAGGCCCTAGGGATGTAAGGTAGGAGTTCGCAAAAACATTAAAGGGCAAGGAAATATGAGAGGTTTAAACTTTGCAGACACTATTGGTATGAGTTTGAAGCAGCTTGAGGTTCTGAATCTCTGTACATGTTATTAATGCTCTCGTACCTCCCTGTGGAGTCAATCATTTCCATTAAGTGAATGGAATAAATTCAAGGGAGTGAGTTGGTGATTCCTTATTATCAAAATATTACACAAAGCCAAATTACACCCAAAGTGTTTAAGTGCCTCAAATTCCGTCGATATAACAACAACTTATATTCTGTAGTGCCTTCAGTACAATAAAATCACCCAAGTCGACTTGTATAATCATTCCTAAATGCCGGGCGATATAAGCAGATTTTAGGCGGATGATCACACTTTGCTCACAGATAGTGGTTTGAAACAGCATCATAAGTGAGCAGAGGAAGGGGGCAATGAGGTTTAGGGAGCGATTTCAGATTTAGGAGGTAGATCGGGGTATGTATGGTGGTGCAGTGTCAATAGGACATGTACAGAAAGCCATCATTGCAAGCACACAGAGACCTTGGAAGAAGCAGAAACATAGAAATTAGGAACAGGAGAAGACCATTCGGCCCTTCATGCCTGGCCCTTCATTCGATAGGATCACGGCTGATCATCAAACCCTGTTCCCGCTTTCTCCCCAAACCTTTGACCCCTTAAGCTCCAAGGATTATATCTTACTCCTTCTTCAGTGTTTTGGCCTCAAACAACTATTGTGATAGAGAATTCCACAGGCTCACCACTTTATGGGTGAAGGGATTGCCCCTCAGCTCTGTGCCCTTACATTATGGGAGTGTTGGAGGCTGAGGGGTGACCTTGTAGAGGTTTATAAAATCATGAGGGGCGTGGATAGGGTAAATAGACCCCAGAGCTAGAGGGAATAGGTCTGGAGTGAGAGTGGAAACATTTAAAAGGGACCTAAGGGGCAAAGTTTTCACACAGAGTGAGGTGCATGTATGGAGGCTGGTACAGTTATAACATTTAAAAGGCATTTGGATGGGTATATGAATAGGGAGGGATTACAGGGATATGGGTGAAGTGTTGACAAATGGGACTAGATTGGGTTAGAATCTTGGTATGGATGAGTTGGACCGAATGATCTGTTTTCACGCTGTACATCTCTATGACTCTCTGACCTCTGTTTCTGGAACTCCCCGGTCATCAGAAATATCCTTTCTGCATTTACCCTGTCTCGTCCTGTTGGAATTTGGGGTGGCTCAGTGGTTAGCACTGCTGCCTCACAACAATACGGTCCCAGGTTCGATTTCAGCCTCGGGTGACTCTCTGTGTGGAGTTTGCACATTCTCCCTATGTCTGCGTGGTTTCCTCCCACAGTCCAAAGATGTGCAGGTCAGCTAAATTGCCCATAGTGTTAGGTGCATTAGTCAGAGGGAAATGGGTCTGGGTGGGTTACTCTTCGGAGGGTTGATGTGGGCTTGTTGGGCCGAAGGGCCTGTTTCCACACTGTAGGGAATCTATTTGAATCTAATTTTATATGTTTCTATAAGATCACCCTTCATTCTGCTAAACTCTAGTGAATGCAGTCCTAAGTAGTCCAGTCTACTTTCATATTGTCAGTCCTGTCATCCCAGGATTCAATCTGGTCAACTTTTGCTGCTCTCCCCCAAAAGGGAAAGTCTATGAAGCAATTGGATGAAAATTGTATATTTGAGGCATTGACAGACCAGAAACTGCAAGTGGTGTAGTGTGAATAGGTCTTGATGTGTCCAGGGAACAGATTACCATCAATAATTTCAGATTCCTGAAGAAGGACTTATGCCCGAAACGTCGATTCTCCTGCTCCTTAGATGCTGCCTGACCTGTTGCGCTTTTCCAGCAACACATTTTTCACCTCATCAATAATTTCTGCCCATTGTTTTAGTTTCATTCCAAGGGTCAGTAAAGGTTTTAATCACAACTGCATGAGTTGGAAAGCAGGGCCTCACCTGAGCGTTTCCCGTAAGAAGTGCACACTCCCTGAAAGTGGCACTGAAACGGGGACATGACAATTCTGTTGCTTTTTGTGTTGAATAGATCCATAGAGTCATAGAGGTCTACAGCATGAAAACAGGCCCTTCGGCCCAACATGCCCATGCCGTCCAGTTTTCACAATTTAAACTAGCCCCACTTGCCTGTGTTTGGTCTATATCCCTCCATAACTATCCCATCCATGTACCTGTCTAAATGTTTCTTAAATAACAAGATTGTATTTGCTTCCAACACTTCCTTAGGCAGCCTGTTCCAGACACCCACCACCTTCTGAGTGAAATGATTGCTCCTCTGGAGCCTTTTGTATCTCTCTCTCCTCTCACCTTCAACCTATTTCCTCTGCTATCTACCTCATCTACGCCTCTCATGATTTTATACACCTCTATAAGGTCACAACTCAGGCTCCTATGGGCCAGGGAAAAAACTATCAGTCTATCCAATTTCTCCTAATAGCTCAAACCTGCCAGTCCACGTAGCATCCCAGTACATCCTTTCTAGTTTGATGATATCCTTTCTATAGTAGGATGACCAGAATTGCACACAATACTCCAAATGTGGCCAACATCATAGAGTAATATCTACAGTACAGAAACAGCACCCTTCAGTCCAACACGTCCATTTAGATTAGATTCCCTACAGGGTGGAAACAGGCCCTTTGGCTCAATAGTTCCACACCAACCCTCTGAACAATAACACACCCAGTCTCATTTCCCCCTGACTAATGCACCTAACACTGCAGGCAATTTAGCATGGCCAATTCACCTAACCCACACATCTTTGTGATTGTGGGAGGAAACCCACGCAGATACAGGGGGAATGTGCAAACTCCACACAGACAGTCGCCTGAGGCAGGGATCGAACCCAGGTCCCTAGCACTGTGAGGCAGCAGTGCTAACCACTGAGCCACTGTGCCGACCAGATATCCTTACCTAATCTTGTCCCACTTGTCAGCACCTGGCTCATTTCTCTCCAAACCCTCCCTATTCATATACCCATCCAGATGCCTTTTAAATGTTGCATTGTACCCGCCTCCAATGCTTCCTCTAGCAGCTCACCCATACACATACCTTGTACAGCTACAACAAGATGTCCCAGCTCTTATAACCAATGCTCTGACTGATGAAAGCTACCATGCTGAATGCCTTCTTCACCGTCCTGTCTACCTATGACTCCATTTTCAAGGAGCTATGAACCTGTACCTCAGGATCTCATTGTTCTATAACATGGTCCAGAGCCCTACCATTGACTCTGTAAGTTCTGCTCTAGTTTGCTTTACCAAAATGCAACACCTTGTATTTATCTAGATTAAACCCCAACTGCCATTCCTCAGCTCATCGGCCCGATCGATCAAGATCTCGCTGCATCCCCAGATAACCTTCTTTGCTGTCCACTTTACCACCAATCTTGGTGTCATCTACAAACTTACAAACCACACCTCCTACATTCTCATGCAAATCATTTATATAAATAACCAATAACAGCGGCACAGCTCCAATCTCTGTGGACAGCGGTGGTCACAGGCGTCCAGTCTGAAAAACAACCCTCGACTACCACCCTCTGTCATCTGCCGTCAAGCCAATTTTGTATCCAATTGGCTAGCTCTCTCTGGATCCTGTGAGATTTAACCTTACTCAACAACTTTCCTAAAGTCTGGGTAAACCACATCTACCTCACTACCCTCATCTATTTTCTTGGTCAACCCTTCAAAAAGCTCTATCAAATTTGTGACACCCGATTTCCCACACACAAAGCATAAATAGCAGAGCAAGACTGCACTCTGAAGGGAGATGATGGCGTAGTGGAGGTGTTATCGGATTAGTAAAACCCCAGGAAGAAAACACAGTGAAATTGCTGGAGAAACTCAGTGGGTCTGACAGCATCTGTGTAGAGAAAGCTGAGTTAACGTTTTAAGTGATCCTTCTTCAGAACTGATGATAACTGGGAAGAGGTGGTGTATAACCTGATGACGGGGGAATGGAGTGAAAAGGAGTCAATGGATAAGCAGAGAGAGAATGACAGTCAGACAGACAAAGGGATGGAGAATGATGAGCCAGAGAGAAAGACGTGCTGATAATGGTGATTGTGAGTAGGTGTAAATGGGTTGGCTGTGAAGAAAGCAGCCTTTGGGATGATAAGGCCAGGGTAAATGACATAGAATGTGGTGTTCAAGCTCTCAACTTATTGAATTTGATACTGAACCTTGAAGGCTACAGGATCCCCAAACGGAAAATGAGATGCTGTTCTTTTAGCTTGTGCTGAGCTTCACTGGAGCACCACAGCAAGACTAACACAGAGATGTTGTCCAGGGAGCACAGTGATGGGTTGAAATAGCAGGCGACTGGAAGATTGGGGTCATTTATACAGGGAGAAGGGCTCCACATCCGCAGCTATTTGGGATTGTTTTTGTAAAATGACTGGCCCAGTCACGTGCCCTGGTAGTCTGGATTCGAACCCCACCAATGCAGCAAGTGGAATTTAAATCCAACAAATTAATTACAAAACCTGAAATATGAAGATAGCCTCAGTGATGGGGATCTTAAAACTATCCTGGGGTGTTGGAAAAACATATCTGGCTCACTCATATCTCAGCGGGAAATAAATCTGCCATCCCTACCTGGTCTGGCTCACATATGTGACTCCTATCTGTTCTCTGAGATGGCACGGTAGCCAGTCAGTGCAGAAGGAGATCATTGGGCTCATTAAGCCTGTGCTGGCTTGCTAAATTAGCATAATTACCTTAGCATCAGAGAACATCTCTGGGACCCACACACAAAGCAACCCCACCGCTCCGTGGCAGAACACTTTACATCCCACTCCCACTCCGCTGAAGTTAGAGGTTCTGGGCCTCCTCCATCACCACTCCCTAAACACCCGACGCCTGGAGGAAGAATGTTTCATCTTCTGCCTTGGGACTGTCCAACCACACAGGATTAATGTGGATTTCACCAGTTTCCCCATCTCCCCTCCCTCCACCTTATCCCAGATCCAATCTTCCAACTTGGCACTGCCCCGTTGACCTGTCCATCACCTTTTCCACTCAATCTGCTCCACCTTCCTCTCCAACCTATCATCTTCACCCCCATCTCCATCCACCTATCACACTCTCAACTATCTTTCCCCCAACCCCACCCCTCTCCCATTTATCTCTCAGCCCCCCAGCCCACAAGCCTCATTCCTGATGAAGAGCTTATGCCTGAAAGGTTGATTCTCCTGATCCTCGGATACTGCCTGACCTGCTGTGCTTTACCAGCACCAGCCACTTGACTCTGATCCCCAGCATCTGAAGTCGTCACTCTCTCCCACGTTACATCAGGTTGAAGATTGGCAGCAATAACCAGGTCCCATGGGAGAATTAAAACAAGCCGCCTATGTTCTGGAATTCACTGTCTTTTAAGACACTCCTTAAAACCTTACCTTTCTAGCCAAGCATTTGGTCACCCCTCCCACAGTCTCCACCTTTGGCTTGGTGTCAATGTCTTGTTGGTTAGGTTTCTCCGAGGTGCCTTGGGGATATTTTGACAATGTTACCAATGCGAGTCGGAGTTTACAACTTCAGACGAGATGAGGAGATGGTGGTGTTGGAAGTCAAGTGTACTGCTCTTGGGCACAGGGACCTGTCAGAACAGCAGAGAGAAGAGAGAGAGAGAGAGACAGAGAGAGAGAAAAGCTAATTGGGGACAGGGTACCGAGGGCAAAGAGCTGGTAAACCCAGCTGTGGATAACTTGCCTGGCACATGTTGGCTTTTTTATTCACGGAATGTGGGTGTCACTGACTGGGCCAGTATTCATTGCCCATCCCTAATTGCCCAGAGGGCATTTAAGAGCCAATCATATTGCTGTGGGTCTAGAGCCACATGTAGACCAGACCTGGTGAGGATGGCAGATTTCCTTCCCTAAAGGACATTAGTCACCAGATGGGATTTTCTCAATGATTGACAATGATTTCATGATCATCATTAGGCTCCAAATTCCATGTAGTTATTGAAATCAAATTCTACTATCTGCCGTGGCAGGATTTGAACCCAGATCCCCAGAACCTTACCAGGGTTTCTGGATTAATAGTCTAGTGATAATACCACTATAATGGTCAAGATCCTGTTGTAATTTGAGGTAACCCTCTTCGCTGTCCACCACACCTCCAATTTTGGGGTCATCTGTAAACTTACTAACTGTACCGCTTATGCTTGCATCCAAATCATGACCTCCCAACTCCTGTACTCTGACCAATAAAGGAAAGCACACTAAACGCCGCCTTCAGTATCCTTTCTACCTGCGACTCCACTTTTAAGGAACTATGAACCTGCACTCGAAGGTCTCTTTGTTCAGCAACACTCCCTAGGACCTTACCATTAAGTGTATAAATCCTGCTAAGATTTGCTTTCCCAAAATGCAACACCTCGCATGTATCTGAATTAAACCCCATCTGCCACTTCTCAGCCCATTGGCCCACCTGGTCCAGATCCTGTTGTAATCTGTGGTAACCCTCTTCGCTGTCCACTACACCTCCAATTTTGGTGTCATCTGCAAACTTACGCTCGTATCCAAATCATTTATGTAAATGACAAAAAGTAGGAGGCACAGCACCGATCCTTGTAGCACTCCACTGGTCAGAGGTCTCCAATCTGAAAAACAACACTCCACCACCACCCTCTGTCTTCTACCTTTGAGCCAGTTCTGTATCCAAATGGCCAGTTTTCCCTGTGTTCCATGAGATCTAACCTTGCTAATCAGTCTCCCATAGGGAACCTTGTCAAACACCTTACTAAAGTCCATATAGGTCACATCTACTGCTCTTCCCTCATCAATCCTCTTGTTACTTCCTCAAAAAACTCAATCAAGTTTGTGAGACATGATTTCCCATGTACAAAGCCATTTTGACTATTTCCTATTCAGTCCTTGCCTTTCCAAATACATGTACATCCTGTCCCTCAGGATTCCCTCCAACAACTTGCTCACCACCGACATCAGATTCACTGGTTGATAGTTCCCTGCCTTGTCTTTTCCGCCCTTCTTAAACAGTGGCACCATGTTGGGGGGATCTAAGATGGCGGCGATCTGAGAAGATCACACTGCAGAGCTTCGCATCGCAGCAGGAGCAGGATGGTCCTTTAACCCGCCCAACCCAGGTCATCAGGATTTCTTGGGGCGTTGGAAAGATTGTGGAGTCCAAAGAAACATTTAAAAATTGACTTACCTGTATTTTCAGCTGTCCTGAAATGTCTAAAAAGGGAGGAGGAACATCCGAGGCCGGGCCTGCAGCTCAGTCTTCAGCAACCTCGGAGCCCATTACTCTCCAGGACCTGGTGAACCAGCTCCAGAAATCTCGCGAGATGTTGGGGAAACAGATTGAAGAGAAGCTGGCTCCAGTCTCTCATGCTGCAGAAGCATGAGCAGCAGCTGGGAGACCTGGAGAAGAGGACGGATGAGGTGGAGCACAGGGTCATAGTGGTGGAAGCTAATGCCAGTTCATTCAAGGATGAGATCCAAGCCCTGAAGACGCAGGTTCGTAATTTGTGTGACCAAGTGGATGATCTTGAAAACAGGGGCAGGAGAAAAAACATTTGGATCATCAGTCTGCCTGAGGGTAAGGAAGGTGAGCGGCCTGCGGAATTTGTTGAAGATTGGCTTCCGAAATTCCTTGACTTGGAGACTGGCATGAGAGGATTGAAGATAGAGAGAGCTCACCAAGTCGCAGCGTGGAGGTCAGGTCTGGGTCAACACCCTCGTCCTTTCCTGATGCGGTTTCATCATTACAGGGATAAGGAGAGAGTCATGGAGGCTTCCAGACTCCAGGGGAAGGATCCAAAGGCCCTAATTTACAAGGGGTCTAAGATCATGTTTTTTCAGGACTTTTCAGCGGCGGTGATCCAGAAACGAAAATTGTATGATGGCGTCAAGAGAAGACTGAATGAGCTTGGGATTCAGTACTCCCTGAGATATCCGGCAGTGCTTCGGATCACCTTAGATGGATCCACGCATCTCTTTGACACATCGGAGAAGGCAAGAGACTTTGTGGACAAACTTAAACAATTTAAACAATTGTAGTATGTATAAATATTGTTGCTTGGGTATGTGTTTATCATTCTGTAAAAGAAATGGAGGAAATCTGGTTGGAGCTTTGTTTTTCCCCTTTTTTTCCCTCTAATGATGATAACTTGGTTCAAACTATGTCTGGCGGTGGTTACGATGTACATTTTAAATTTCTAAGTTAGGACATACCAAAGGATGGGTGGGGTATTTATTCCCCTTTTCTTTTTATAAAAGAATGTTTTTTTATTCATATTGATATTCTATGGGGTGTTTATTCTTTTTAGCTTGTGCTTGCGATGCGGCTCTGGCTGGGAGAAGTGAAGGTGGTTGAGATGGTTAGATGCCGATTTATGGGCAGTTCGGGACGGGTAGTTGCCCCCCCCAGGCAGGGGGTGAGTTCCCCTACTCTGCGCTATTGGCGCTTTATATGTTAGTTTGTTTTCTGGTTTTTGTTTTTTTTTTATATTTAATAATTTTGTATATTTGTTAAATGTAGTGGTTTTAGTTTACGTAGTTTTTATATTTAGTGGACCATGCAACACTAAGGCTCAGCAATTTGTGGTTCGGGTTCCTCCTCTCTGGAATTTAAATATAATTGCAGAAGATTATCATGTTTGTCATTTTTATAAATGACCTGGAGGAGGGGCTAGAAGGTTGGGTGAGTAAGTTTGCGGATGATACAAAAGTCGGTGGAGTTTTTGACAGTGAAGAAGGATGTGGCAGGTTACAGCGGGATATAGATAAGCTGCAGAGCTGGGCAGAAAGGTGACAAATGGAGTTCAATGTAGGTCAGTGTGAAGTGATTCACTTTGGTGAGAGTAACAAGAAGATGGGGTACTGGGCTAATGGTCGGATACTTGGTAGTGTGGATGAGCAGAGGGATCTTGGTGTCCATGTACACAGATCTCTGAAAGTTGCCACCCAGGTAAATAGTGCTCTGAAGAAGGCATATGGCGTACTGGCTTTTATTGGTAGAGGAATTGAGTTCCGGAGTCCTGAGGTCATGTTGCAGTTGTATAAGACTCTGGTTCGGCCGCATCTGGAATATTGTGTGCAGTTTTGGTCACCATACTATAGGAAGGATGTGGAGGCACTGGAACGGGTGCAGAGAAGGTTTACCAGGATGTTGCCTGGCATGGTAGGAAGATCGTATGAGGAAAGGCTGAGGCACTTGGGGCTGTTTTCATTGGAGAAAAGAAGGTTTAGGGGTGACTTGATAGAAGTGTACAAGATGATTAGAGGTTTAGATAGGGTTGACAATGAGAACCTTTTTCCACGTATGGAGTCAGCTATTACGAGGGGGCATAGCTTTAAATTAAGGGGTGGTAGGTATTGGACAGATGTTAGGAGTAGATTCTTTACTCAGCTAGTCATGAGTTCATGGAATGCCCTGTCAGTAGCAGTGGTGGAGTCTCCCTCTTTATGGGCATTTAAATGGACATTGGATAGGCATATGGAGGATAATGGGCTAGTGTAAGTTAGGTGGGCTTGCATTGGCGCAACACCGAGGGCCAAAGGTCCTGTACTGCGCTGTATTTTTCTATGTTCTATGTTCTATTATGGCTAATGATTTGATTAAATGGTGTATCTGGAATATCAAGGGAAGTCACTCACCAATTAAGAGGTAGAAGGTACTCTTGAGTCTTAGAAAGGAGAAGGTGGATATTGTTTTGTTTCAGGAGACACATTTGGATGACAGGGAGCATCTGAAATTACAGCAGAATGGCTTTGACCGAGTTTTTTTCTCATCATTTAATACCAGAAGTAGGGGAGTGGCTATATTGGTTAGGAAAGAATCTCTAATTTAAATTGTTGGAATGTGTTAAAGACACATACAGGAGGTTTGTAATTCTTAAAGCCTTGATAAATGGGGAAGGATATGGCATTTTAAATGTTTATTGTCCCCCAGCTCATCCTCTTAAATTTTTGGAGATGCTTTTTCTAAACTGATAAGTCTCAAGTCTCGGCACATCATTATAGGGGGAGATTTTAACTGCCTCATGGACCCCACAGTAGACAGGTTGCCTAAAGGTCCCTTGATGCCCTCTGCAAAAACTAAACAGTTATTGGGTTTGTGCGGGGAATTAGGATTGGTGGATGTCTGGAGGTGTCTCCACCCTATAGGTAGGGATTTCACGTTTCTCTCCAATCCACACAGATGTCACACGAGGATTGATTTTTTTCTGGCCCCTGCGGTAACCCTGGATCTGGTGGCATCCTGTACGATCGGTAATATTGCCATCTCTGATCATGCTCCAGTGTACCTCATGGTTAAAATTAAGGATGTTACAGTGGATTCAAGGTACTGGCGAATGGACCCCTTTATTCTCATGGACAGCAAGTTTGTGGAGTATTTCTCTAGAGAATTTCGGGCATTCCTAGACATCAACATAGGCTCAGTTGATAGCTCATCTGTTGTCTGGGAAACTGCCAAAGCTTATGCCAGGGGATTAGTTATTTCATATTCCACAAGTAGGAAGCGACAGAAGGGTTAGCAGCAATGTCTCCTTGAAGCACGGTTGAAGGCAGCTGAGAAGGCCTATTTTGACAGACCCTCATTGGTCAAACTACAGAGGGTTACGGCACTGTGGTCTGCACTAAGTTCCGTGCTCACGCAGATGGCAAAGAAGGAGTTGGCTTTTGCAAAGCAAAGGTTATACGAGCATGGTGACAAGCCAGGCAAATACTTAGCATACCTTGCCAGAAAGAGAAGTGCCCCACAAACTATTACAGCAATTAGGGAAGGGGCTGGGAACCTAACATGTGATTCTAAAAAGATTAATGTTGCGTTCCAGAGATTCTACTCTAAGTTATATCAATCTGAGAATTGTGAGGAGGGGCAGGCCAAAATGGAATCCTTTTTTAGAGACCTGAAGCTCCCGGGTGTGACTCCCGAACAACAGTCCTTTCTCAATGCCCCATTATCAGAGCAAGAAGTGCAGGAAGCTGTGAGGCAGCTTCAGAGTGGAAAGGCGCCCGGTCCTGATGGACTTCCCAGTGAATTCTATAAGGAATTTATAAGTATACTGTCAGGCCCGATGCTGAATATGTTTAATGATTCATACAGTCATGTTTGTCTCCCACCATCTCTGAGAGAGGCCAATATTTCACTTATCCTTAAAAAAGGGAAGGATTCGGAAGACTGTGCTTCATATAGGCCCATCTCGCTCTTAACTGTGGACTTTAAGATCCTCTCTAAGGCTCTTGCGTTAAGGCTGGAGACTGTGTTATCCTCTATTATTAAAGAGGATCAGACGGGCTTCATAAAGGGTCGCAGATCCTCCAATAACGTTAGGAGGCTGCTTAACGTAATTCAAGCATGCCGACAGCAGTCAATACAGGGATCGGTGATTTCTTTAGATGCAGAGAAGGCATGTGACTGAGTTGAGTGGCTGTACCTTTTCTATACTCTAGACCGGTTTGGTCTGGGTGAAGTTTTCATAAGATGGGTAAAGGTTCTCTACAGTGTACCTCTCACAGTGGTCATTACCAACGGGGTACGATCAAGCAATTTTAATATTTCTAGGGGCAGCCGGCACCATTACTTTTTACATTGATGAATGAACTGTTGGCAGAGGCCATTTGTGGGGATCTCAATATATCAGCTCCAGAAGTGGGGTCAAATTACATAAGATCTCGCTGTATGCAGATGATGTTCTAATTTTCTTGACAAATCCAGCAGTCTCAGTGCCTCACCTGATACAATGCATTCACGCGTTTGGCGCTTTTTCAGGGTATAAGATTAATTTTGCTAAATCAGTGGCTATTTCTATGGGTGGTCTTACGAAAGAGTAAATAAACAAACACTTAGGAGACTGAACAGGGTTCAGCTCCTTTATCTGGCACCGTAAACGGCCCCTCATTAAATTAGCCAAACTGCAGTTGCCTCACAGATTGGGGGGAGTAGACCTCCCAGACATTAAAAATTACCAATTAAGCTTGCTTTTGACCTGTGTGAGTGATTGGGTTTGTGGGGGCTCTCTTTCAATATGGCGAGATATCGAAGTCTCCCAGGCAAGGTGCCCCCTTACCAGTTTGCTGTTTTTGGACAAGATGAGGACAGTTAGGGAATATTGCCATAACCCAATAGTCATCAATACTGTTAAAGCATGGAGGGCAATTCGGCAGAGGGAAGGTAATATTGGCAAAACATCTTTGTTTACACCTTTAGTGGGTATGCCGAGTTTTCAACCAGGTATGATAGATTCAGGATTTAAACGTTGGGCAGCTAGGGGTATATCTTGCTTGGGTCATTTATTTGAGGGAGATGTAATGATGTCCTTCGATCAGTTAGTACGGAAGTACGAGTTACCTGAGTTACCTAATAGAGACCTCTCGTTTTTTTCAAGTTAGGGATTTTATTCAAAAAAGGACCACACTTTTGACTGATCCCTACAAATCTGACATAGAAAGAGGGGTACTAAGGGCTAAGAGTACACTCTCTGTCAGTACTCTATATCACCAATTGGGGGGGTGCCACCTCAGATGAGTCTGATCGACTCTGCAAGATGTGGGAAAGAGAGTTGGATGTTGAAGTTTCTTCAGAGGCATGAGAGGATATTTGGGAGAATGCAAGGAAGATATCAATTTGCAATAGGACCCATGCTTTACAGTTGAAGATTCTCCACAGAGTCCACTTAGCCCCAGACCCTTTGTCAAAATTTAAACCAGGGATATCTTCAGCATGTCCCAAGTGCAAGGTCTGTACGGGTACTCTTACCCATTGTCTTTGGTCTTGTGACAGGCTTCAAACATATTGGAGCTCTGTGGTGGATGCAATGGTGTAGGGTGGAGAAGGACCCTATTTCGCTCCTTTTGGACCTACCCATTGTATTTCCTGCAGACTCGCATAAGGCAAAACTTTTCAATATTCTTACATTCTGTGTAAGGAAGAATATCTTGCTAGGTTGGATATCCGAAAACCCCCAGGCCTGTCGGGTTGGCAGAAGATTGTTATAGAGCATATTCCCCTGGATTTTCTCACAAATATGGTACACCACAAAACTGAGAATTTTTACAAGACATGGGTAACCCTTTTTGAAATACCTGGACACAGATTTATCTGCCACACTAACAAGGGCTTTTATATAACCATAACGATTGTGTTTCATGAGTCCAACATCCAGGGAGGAGGAACTGTGAATGTATGAGTGTTTTGTTTGGTTGGGCTGAGTTATTACTATTTATTTGTTTGTTGTTAGGTATTTATTTATTTAGTTAAATAGCTAGTTTAGTTTTTTTTAATTTTATACTTTTCTATATATGTTTATACATTCGTATAGGAGGGTGGGTTGGGGAAGTTTTTTTATTGTTTGGTTTTAGTTTTGTACTATTTTTGTACTGTTTTGAATTGCATTATTTTGTGTTTGTTGTAATATTTAAAAATCTATTTTTTCTTAATAAAAATATATTACAAAAAAAAACAGTAGCACCATGTTAGCCAACCTCCAGTCTTCCGGCACCTCACCTGTAACTATCGATGATCCAAATATCTCAGCAAAAGGCCCAGCAATCCCTTCTCTAGCTTCCCACAGATTTCTCAGGTACACCTGATCAGGTCCTGGGGATTTCTCCACCTTTAACCATTTCAAGATATCCAGCTCTTCCTCCTCTGTAATATGGACATTTTGCAAGATGTCACCATCTATTTCCCTATGGGCTGAGACGTGGCAGATGGAGTTTAATTCAGATAAATGCGAGGTGCTGCATTTTAGGAAAGCAAATCTTAGCAGGACTTATACACTTAATGGTAAGGTCCTAGGGAGTGTTGCTGAACAAAGAGATCTTGGAGTGTAGGTTCATAGCTCCTTGAAAGTGGAGTCGCAGGTAGCTAGGACAGTGAAGAAGGCATTTGATATGCTTTCCTTTATTGGTCAGAGTGTTGAGAAGAGGAGTTGGGAGGGCATGTTGCGGCTGTACAGGACATTGGTTAGGCCATTGTTGGAATATTGCATGCAATTCTGGTCTCCTTCCTATCGGAAAGATGTTGTGAAACTTGAAAGGGTTCAGAAAAGATTTACAATGATGTTGCCAGGGTTGGAGGATTTGAGCTATAGGGAGAGGCTGAACAGGCTGGGGCTGTTTTCCCTGGAGTGTCGGAGGTTGAGGGGTGACCTTATAGAGGTTTACAAAATTATGCGGGGCATGGATAGGGTAAATAGACAAAGTCTTTTCTCTGGGGTCGGGGAGTCTAGAACTAGAGAGCATATTAAAGAGACCTAAGGGGCAACTTTTTCTCACAGAGGGTGGTACATGTGTGGAATGAGCTGCCAGAGAATATGGTGGAGGCTGGTGCAATTGCAAGATTTAAGAGGCATTGGATGGGTATATGAATAGGAAGGGTTTGGAGGATATGGGCCGGGTGCTGGCAGGTGGGACTAGATTGGGTTGGGATATCTGGTTGGCATGGACGGGTTGGATGAAGGGTCTGTTTCCATGCTGTACATCTCTATGACTCTATGAATAGCCCAAGCCAGCAATACCCACAGCCTGAATATACATAGAAGAAAAAAATGAGGCCATTCAGCCCTTAGATCCATCTTTTCACCATGCACACAAATTAGATCTGATCCTTTTCATTATTCCATTTACATGGTTCCTCATTGCTTGACACACCTTGTTTTACAAAAATTCCCAACCCCACCTTTGAACTTTTCACCTGAATACGAACTACCCCCCATCCCCATCCCCTCCCAATAACCCCCCCCAAACTCAAAAGCTTTCTGGGGGAAGAGTTTGAGAGTTCCACCAGTCTTTGCCTGAAGACGTTTTTCCTAACATCAGCATTCAACAGTGTAGCTCCAATGTTAACCTTATATTTCCCTGTTCAATACTTGCCTACCCTGCAACAAAGGACATAACTTCTTTCTCTATCCTCACCCTATCGAATCCTTGAGTCATAGTAAGCACCTCAACTAGATCACTCCGTAATCCTGCATATCCAAGGGTGTACAAACTAAGTCTATGTAACCCTATCCTTCCAAGGGAACCCTATTATTATCTCACCAGCCCATTCATCTGCCAACCCTAACCACCCGAAACCTGGAGGAAGAACTCCTTGTCTTCCCCCTTGGGACCCTGCAACCACATGGAATCAATGTGGGCTTCACGGGTTTTGCCATTTCCCCTCCCCCCCACCTTATTCCAGATCCAACCCTCCAATTGGGAACCACCCTCTTGAACTGTCCTTCCTGTCTATTTTCCTTCCTACCTATCTGCTCCATTCCAACCTATCACTTTCACCCCCACCTCCATCAACCTATCACATTCCCAGCTACCTTCCCCCAATCCCACCTCCTATTTATCTCTCAGCCCCCTTCCCGCCCCCACATTCTTGATGAAGGGCTTATGCCTGAAACGTTGACTCTCCTGCTCCTCGGATGCTTTTCCAGTGCCACACTTTTCGACTCTGACTCTCCAGCATCTGCAGTCCTCACTTTCTCCGAATACAAACTTGGCCTCTGACAAAGATGAGAATTGTGAAGTGCGCTTGGCCCTTATGCCAATGAGGGACAAAGTCAAGAAAGGAGTCTTGGATCTAACTATTAGCCAGGTCCTGTGTTACACTGTCTGGGTTTTAGACAGAGTTGGCCAAGCTCATTCATTGACAATGAGGAGCCCAGTTTGTAAAAGAAGAGATAACTGCATTAAAGAATAGATGAAGACAGATGGAGAGGTTGTTTTCCCTTGTTGGGAGAGTCTAGAAGCAGAGGGCATCGTCTCAGTGTAAGGGGTCACCCATTTAAGACAGAGATACGGTCATTAAGTTTATTAAAGGCTGAGATAGAGAGATTTCCAATCAATAAGGGAGCCGAGTGTTACGGGGAAAGGCAGAAAAGTGGAGTTGAGGTTTATCAGAACAACCGTGCTCCCATTGAATGGTGGAACACACTCATAGGGTCTCTACAGTGTGGAAGCAAGCCATTCAGCCCACACCATTGCACCCTATGTCTCCCATCCACCCAGCCTGCACACTTTCCCATGGCCAATCCATCTAACCTGCACATCTTTACACAGTGGGAGGAAACCCACACAGACACAGGGAGAATGTGCCAACTCCACACAGACAGTTGCCCGGGGCTGGAATCAAACCCAGGTCCCTTATGCTGCAAGGCAGCAATGCTAACCACTGAGCCACCGTGCCACCCAGACTCAATGGGCTACCACTCTAAGGTTTTGTTATGTGTGTTTATTTAGTGACTTCCATGTCTCATTTATTTCTGGCCTGAAGTTACTGATACTTTCTTGTCATAGAGTGTGAGGCCATTCACTCCATCAATCCTGTGCTACAGATTCTGATCACCTCCTTAAAAGGAAAGACATTTCGAGACTTCATGATATAAAGTCATGGAGATGTACAGCGTGGAAACAGACCCTTCAGTCCAACTCATCCGTGCCGACCAGATATTCTAAATGAATCCAGTCCCATTTGCCAGCACCTGGCCCATATCTCTCCAAACCCTTCCTGTTCATATACCCATCCAGATGCCTTTTAAATGTTGTAATTGTACCAGCCTCCATCACTTCCTCTAGCAGCTCAGAAAAAGTTGTCCCTTAGGTCCCTTTTAAATCTTTCCCTGTAAACTTATGCCCTCTAGTTCTGGACAACCCTACCCTGGGGAAAAGATTTTGTCTATTTATCTGATCCATGCCCCTCATGATTTTATAAACTTCTGTAAAGTCACTCCTCAGCCTCTGTCGCTCCAGGGAAAACAGTCCCAGCCTGTTCAGCCTCTCCCTGTAGCTCAAATCCTCCAATCGTGGCAACAACTTTGTAAATCTTTTCTGAGCCCTTTCAAGTTTCACAACATTGTTCCTATGGCAGGGAGACCAGAATTGCACGTCTCAAAGTGTTTTACAGCGAACACCTCCAAATGTAATCCCTATGGTAAAGGAGGGAAAACAGGGGAGACTGGGGACTCAGCGTATAGGCACTGCATGAGTCACCTGGATACTGTTTAGAGGAGAGTGACTTCAAATCCCATGTGGAACTTAAGTTTAGTTCAGTAACAATGTGTATTGGAAAGCTAGTATTCGTAATAGTGACCGTGAAACTATTTTAGAAAGCTCATCAGAATCACTGATGTCCTTCAGGGAAGGGAAATCTGCTGTCCTTCTCTGAGCTGGCCTACATGTGACCTGACTCACAGCAGTGTGGTTGGCTCTTCTGAACTGACACAACAAGGGTTTAGGGAATTAGGGATGGGTAACAAATTCTGACCTTGCCAATGATCCTTGCAGCCCACTTAGGGACAAAGAAAACAGAACAGCAAGATCCCACAAGCAGGCTCGAGATAATGCTGAGAGGATAACTTGATTGATGCTCTTCAATATAACAGCATGGAAGCATTTATTCCCACCTAAACTGACAGACATAGCACCAGAGGTGAATCACAGCACCCCCAGTGTAAACGTTTCAGTACTGCATTCCAGGTGCCAGGCTATGGTCATAGAATCCCTACAGCATGGAAACAGGCCCTTTGGCCCAACAAGTCCGCACTGACCCTCTGAAGAGTATCCCACCCAAACCTATTCCCCTACCCTATTACTCTACATTTACTACTGACTAATGCACCCTAACCTACTCATCCGTGAACACCGTGGACAATCCACCCAACCTGCACATCTTTGGATTGTGGGAGGAAACTGGAGCACCCAGAGGAAACCCACACAGACCCGGGGAGAATGTGCCCAAATACCACACAAGGTTGTCCAAGGTTGAAATCGAACCCAGGTCCCTAGCACTGTGAGGCAGCAGTGCTAACCACTGAGCCATCGTATGCCATATGACAGATCATTGAGTCATGTTGGCATTTTGTGAAGAAGGAGGCCATTTATGCCATTGAATGAATGCAGGCTCTCTGTAGAGCAATCCACTCTGCCCCATTACCCTTGCTCAATCCCTGCAGCCTTGCAACTTTAATTCCATCAAATTCCTATCCAATTTCCTAATGAATCTCTTACACTTGCATGGCCCCTGTGGGTAGCAAGTTCCAGGTCATTACCACTCGCTGTCTAAAAATATTCTTCCTCATATTTCTATCAAGTCTCCCCTCAGCCTCTGCCGGTCCAGAGAGATCAAGCTGAATTTTTCCAGCCATTTCCTGTGGATCATACCCTCTATCCTAGGCAGCTTCCCCAGTAAACATCTTCTGCACCCTCTCCAAAACCTCCACTTCCTTCCTGTAAGGTGACAACCAGAATAGAACTCAATAAAAATCATCAAAACGGCTCCTAAACCAAAGCCCCAGATCATACCCAACCTTCATGAGATTTTTACTTTCAGTGGGGATTCAAGCTACGTGAAGAAGGGAGGAAATTAAAAATAACTTTGTTTGGCTGCTGGGTAAATAACTTTACACTGGAACACTCTCTTTATTTTTTAAGTTTGTAATGATTCAGGTCCAGAGAGGTTTTTCCATTAAGGTGGAAAATTAGTATGCACTTATTTCTGTACATGTCCCTCAGCACTAATCCCCTTATATAAACACCCACAGGGGCCTTTGTTTTTACAGTTCTCCCTGACGGGTTGGTTTAATAGGCAATGATGTCAAACCCAGCAACTACCTCAGTATTAAGCAGGTTTATAAATAACATGGCAGCCCCCAGTGAGTGCTTCCTATAGTTCTGCAATACTGGAGTTGGTTGGTGAAGGTGTTCTACAGGGAACACCAGTCCCCCCTCTCTCAAAAGCATCTGCACTTAGTGCAAAGACGGCTCTTTGCAAGTTTCTCCCCAGCTCATGAGCTGAAAACAACAACTTGTATTAATACAGACCCCTAAAACAATAAATTACACCCCTTCCGCCCCGACATAGGGAATAATTCACCTGCCCATCCCCGAACCCTTCCCCTCCACTCAAGAGCTATGAGCTATGGCGGACGGAGAGCCTCCATTTTGGAAAAGCTCAGTTTGAAAGATGGTGTTTCTGGCAGTATCGCACCCCCTCAATAGTGCACCGGGGGTATTATCCTGAATTCTGTGCTCAGGTGGGATTTGAACCCAGGACTTCTTAACCAGAGACAGGAGCACTACTTCTCAGTCATGGCTGATGTGCACCTTAAGGTCACCTAAAGGCTTTGGTGAGGAAAAAAATGTTTTTGGAGAGAGCTAAGGGGAGATTTGATAGAGGTTTCCAAAATCATGAGCAGAGTGAATAGAGAGAAATGCTGTCCCCTCATAAAAGAGAAAAGAACAAGGGACTATTGATTTAAAGTAATGCACAAACAAAGTGAGAGCAACGTGAGAAAAAAAAATTGCTTTGATTTGATTTATTACTGTCACATGTATCTAGGTACAGTGAAAAGTTTTGTTTTGCTTGCAGTAAAGACAGATCATACCTTACAATGGTCATAAGGTGATTGAGGTAGAATACAGCTGTAAAGAAGGTGCACAAAAGCAAGGGCTTATGCCCGAACCGTCGAATTTCCTGTTCCTTGGATGCTGCCTGACCTGCTGCGCTTTTACAGCAACACATTTTCAGCTCTGATCTCCAGCATCTGCAGACCTCACTTTCTCCCTGCACAAAAGGAAGGGCAACATTAGAATTGAAATTGGAGGGATCCATTCAGAAATCTAATGATAGCGGGGAAGAAGCTGTTCATGAACTGATTGGTGCATGTGTTTAAGGTTTTGTATATTCTGCCCAATGGAAGAGGTTGGAAGAGATTACAACCAGGGAGGAAGGGGTCTTTGGTGATGTTGGCTGCTTCTCTGATGCAGTGGGAAGTGTAGGTGGAGTGAATGGATGGAAGGTTGGCTTGTGCAATGGAGTGAGCTGTGTTCATCACTCTCTGTAGTTTCTAACGTCCTTGGGCAAAGCAGTTGCTGTACCAACCCATGATGCATCCGGACAGAAACATTTTCACCCAATGGAATGCACTGCCTGGAAATGTGGTGGGGGCAGGTTCAATTGATGTATTCAAGATGGTTATTTGGATAGAAATGGTGTGTAAGGGTAGAGGATAGGGGTAAAAGCAGGAGATAGGCACCGGGTAATTGAACCAGTGCAGGGAGATGGGCTGAATAGCCTCCTTCTACACTGTAACAATTCTGAGATTGTGGGACTTTGCCAGCTCTGAGCACTGGCAATTGCTTTAAACCAGCCTTTTGCAGAATATGCTGGAGGGCGTGGAAAGGGGAGCGACAGACAAAGCTAAGGGCTGAAGGAGCATGCCCTGAGCTCAATAAGACATCAGCAGCAAGGGAGAAACAGGCCAGGGTTCCTACTGCTGAACATTGCTTAGCATATGGCTCAAATGGCAGGTCCTTGTGGCATTGTGGTAGTGTTCCTATCTCTGTGACAGGAGGCCCAGGTTGTGGTCCCACCTGCTGCAGGGGTATGCAATAGCATCACTGAGTAGGTTGGTTAGAAATTGTTCTGCTGTAAAGTGTGTCTGCTGCAGGAGAACAAGAAAGCACAGAAGGAGGCCATTCAATCCATCGCGTCTACACCAGTTCCCGAAAGAGCTACCCTGCTAGTCCCACTCTCCAGCCCTATCTTCATAGCTTCATCACTTTCAAATATATCCAGTTCTCTTTTGAAACCCCCTACGGAATCCACCTCCTCCACTCTCCCAGGCAGCGCGTTCCAAATCCCAGCAACTTACTGAGTAAAGAGATATCTCCTCATCTCGCCCCAGCTCTTTGGCTGACATTGTGACCCCGGGTTACTGACACACCAACTAGTAGAAACAGAATATCTTTCTTTACCCTGTCAAAATCGTTCATAATTTTGACCACCTCAATAAGGCCACCTCTCAATCTTCTCTGGCCCAAGGAGAATAAGCCAAGTTTCTGTCAGAGAGAGAGAGAGAAAACCTGCACAGTTACTGCCTTTGCTGTTTGAATTCGTATATCGCTGGACGTCGGAGTGCACCTGGGAAAATTAACAAACAGTGAAATTCACAACTAACCTTTAAGGAACTGTTGGGTGAAGTTCACATCACAGAATCAGATAAAGTAATTCTTGTTTTAAGTCTGTCCAAGAGAAAGGCTGCAGTAGTGAGTACAATGGATTCTTTCTTGATTATAAGTTTTTGGAAATAAGTCTCTTGATTAAACTTAAAATATAAGCAATAGCTACTAATTTAACCTGGGGCAGTGTTTTGTAGAGGAATAAGACGGTGTTATTTTCTGGGTCTGTAGATTGTGAAGGAGCAAAAATGGCCTTTGCAGTGATATGTACTTCTTGTCAGATGTGGGAGTTTAAAGAGAGTTTAAGGGTTACTGCGGATTATATCTGCTATAAATGCTGTTGGATGCGAATCTTAACAGATCGAGTGGATCGGTTGGAGAAACAGATAGAAGGGATGAGGAATTTGCAACAGCAACAGTATGTGATGGATGGCAGTTAAAGGAAGGGGGTAAGTCCCAGATACAGTCACAGAGATGGGTTAACTCCAGGAAGGGTAAGAGAGCTGGAGCAGGAGTCTTTTATGGATATACCCATTTCAAACAGGTCTGCTGTTTTGGAAAATGTAGGGGGTGATGGATTCTCAGGGGAACGTAGCACAAACAGCTAAGTTTCTGGTATTGAGACTGGCTCTAATGCAACGAGGAGTATGTCGGCTTCCAAGAGATCAATTGTGTTAGGGGATTCTGTAGTCCGAGGTACAGACCGACGTTTCTGTGGCCAGCAGAGAAAAAGCAGAATGGTGTGTTGCTTCCCTGGTGCCAGGATCAAGGATGTCTCAGAGAGGGTGCAGAATGTTCTCACGGGGGAGAGGGGCCAGCAGGAGGTCATTGTCCACACTGGAACCAACGACATTGGAAGGGAAAAGGTTGAGACTCTGAAGGGAGTTTACAGAGAGTTAGGTAGAAATTATAAAGGAGGTCCTCAAAGGTAGTAATATCTGGTTTACTCCCAGTGCTACGAGCTAGTGAGGGTAGGAATAGGAGGATAGAACAGATGAATGCATGGCTGAGGAGCTGGTGTATGGGAGAAGGATTCACATTTTTGGATCATTGGGATCTCTTTTGGGATAGAAGTGACCTGTACAAGAAGGACGGATTGCACCTAAATTGGAAGGGGACTAATATACTGGCAGGGAAATTTGCTAGAACTGCTTGGGAGGATTTAAACTAGTAAGGTGGGGGGGGGGTGGGGGGCAGGGGGGAGGGGGGGAACCCAGGGAGATAGTGAGGAAAGAGATCAATCTGAGACGTGCACAGCTGAGAATAGAAGTGAGTCAAACAGTCAGGGCAGGCAGGGACAAGGTAGGACTATTAAATTAAACTGCATTTATTTCAGTGCAAGGGGCCTAACAGGGAAGGCAGATGAACTCAGGGCATGGTTAGGAACATGGGACTTGGGATATCATAGCAATTACAGAAACATGGCTCAGGTATGGGCAGGACTGGCAGCTTAATGTTCCAGGATACAAATGCTACAGGAAGGATAGAAAGGGAGGCAAAAGAGGAGGGAGTGTGGCATTTTTGATAAGGGATAGCATTACAGCTGTGCTGAGGGAGGATATTCCCAGAAATATATCCAGGGAAGTTATTTGGGTGGAACTGAGAAATAAGAAAGGGATGATCACCTTATTGGGATTGTATTATAGACCCCCCCAATAGTCAGAGGGAAATTGAGAAACAAACTTGTAAGGAGATCTCAGCTATCTGTAAGAATAATAGGGTAGTTATGGTAGGGGATTTTAAATTTCCAAACGTCGACTGGGACTGCCATAGTGTTAAAGGTTTAGGTGGAGAGGAATTTCTTAAGTGCATACAATACAATTTTCTGATTCAGTATGTGGATGTACCTACGAGAGAAGGTGCAAAACTTGACCTACTCTTGGGAAATAAGGCAGGGCAGGTGACTGAGGTGTCAGTGGGGGAGCACTTTGGGGCCAGCGACCATAATTCTATTCGATTTAAAATAGTGATGGAAAAGGATAGAGCAGATCTAAAAGTTGAAGTTCTAAATTGGAGAAAGGCCAATTTTGACGGTATTAGGCAAGAACTTTCAAAAGCTAACTGGAGGCAGATGTTCGCAGGTAAAGGGACAGCTGGAAAATGGGAAGCCTCCAGAAATGATATGACAAGAATCCAGAGAAAGTATATTCCTGTCAGGGTGAAAGGGAAGGCTGGTAGGTATAGGGAATGCTGGATGACTAAATAATTTGAGGGTTTGGTTAAGAAAAAGAAGGAAGCATATGTCAGGTACAGACAGGATGGATCGAGTGAATCCTAAGAAGAGTATAAAGGCAGTAGGAGTATGCTTAAGAGGGAAATCGGGAGGGCAAAACGGGGACATGAGATAGCTTTGGCAAATAGAATTAAGGAGAATCCAAAGGGTTTTTACAAATATATAAAGGACAAAAGGGTAACTAGGGAGAGAATAGGGCCCCTCAATGATCAGCAAGGCGATCTTTGTGTGGAGCCACAGAAAATGGGGGAGATACTAAATGAATATTTTGCATCAGTATTTACTGTGGAAAAGGATATGGAAGATATAGAATGTAGGGAAATAGATGGTGACATCTTGCGAAATGTCCAGATTACAGAGGAGGAAGTGCTGGATGTCTTGAAACGGTTAAAGGTGGATAAATCCCCAGGACCTGATCAGGTGTACCCGAGAACTCTGTAGGAAGCTAGAGAAGTGATTGCTGGGCCTCTTGCTGAGATATTTGTATCATTAATAGTCACAGGTGAGGTGCCGGAAGACTGGAGGTTGGCAAACGTGGTGCCACTGTTTAAGAAGGGTGGTAAGGACAAGCCAGGAACTATAGACCAGTGAGCCTGACCTTGGTGGTGGGCAAGTTGTTGGAGGGAATCCTGAGGGACAGGATGTACATGTATTTGGAAAGGCAAGGACTGATTAGGGATAGTCAACATGGCTTTGTGCGTGGGAAATCATGTCTCACAAACTTGATGGAGTTTTTTGATGAAGTAACAAAGAAGATTGATGAGGGCAGAGCAGTAGATGTGATCTACATAGACTTCAGTAAGGCATTCGACAAGGTTCCACATGGGAGCCTGATTAGCAAAGTTAGATCTCATGGAATACAGTGAGAACTAGCCATTTGGATACAGAACTGGCTCAAATGTAGAAGACAGAGGGTGGTGGTAGAGGGTTGTTTTTCAGACTGGAGGCCTGTGACCAGTGGGGTGCCACAAGGATCGGTGCTGGGCCCTCTACTTTTTGTCATTTACATAAATGATTTGGATGCGAGCGAAAGTTTGCAGATGACACCAAAGTTGGAGGTGTAGTGGACAGCGAAGAGGGTTACCTCAGATTACAACAGGATCTGGACCAGATGGGCCAATGGGCTGAGAAGTGGCAGATGGAGTTTAATTCAGATAAATGCGAGGTGCTGCATTTTGGGAAAGCAAATCTTAGCAGGACTTATACACTTAATGGTAAGGTCCTAGGGAGTGTTGCTGAACAAAGAAACCTTGGAGTGCAGGTTCATAGCTCCTTGAAAGTGGAGTCGCAGGTAGATAGGATAGTGAAGGAGGTGTTTGGTATGCTTTCCTTTATTGGTCAGAGTATTGAGTAGAGGAGTTGGGAGGTCATGTTGTGGTTGTACAGGACATTGGTTAGGCCACTGTTGGTATATTGTGTGCAATTCTGGTCTCCATCCTATCGGAAAAATGTTGTGAAACTTGAAATGGTTCAGAAAAGATTTACAAGGATGTTGCCAGGGTTGGAGGATCTGAGCTATAGGGAGAGGCTGAACAGGTTGGGGCTGTTTTCCTGGAGTGTCGGAGGTTGAGTGGTGACCTTATAGAGGTTTACAAAATTATGAGGGGCATGGATAGGATAAATAGACAAAGTGTTTTCCCTGGGGTCGGAGAGTCCAGAACTAGAGGGAATAGGTGAGAGGGGAAAGATATAAAAGAGACCTAAGGGGCAACTTTTTCACGCAGAGGGTGGTACGTGTATGAAATGAGCTGCCAGAGGATGTGGTGGAGGCTGGTACAATTGCAACATTTAAGAGGCATCTGGAAGGTATATGAATAGGAAGGGTTTGGAGGGATATGGGCCGGGTGCTGGCAGGTGGGACTAGACTGGGTTGGGATATCTGGTTGGCATGGACGGGTTGGACCGGAGGGTCTGTTTCCATGCTGTACATCTCTATGACTCTATGACTCTATAACCTTTCCTTGGGATCTAAAATCTCTCAGTCCTGGTATCATTCCAGTGGATCTTCTAGGTATAGACAATGAATCCTGGCCTAGCCAGTGTTGCCCAGATCCTGTAAATGTTTTATTAAAATTGAGTGACTTAGAACTCTGTTCACTGGAGAAGTCTGTACTGAGAGAGTGCCACACTGTCAGACATGCTGTTTGTCGCCAGAATCAATTCCTCGTTCGCCCTGTCTGATGGAGATAGCATGATTTTGAGGTGAGCAGGGAAATTTCACCCGGTGTCCTGGTCGAATACTTTCTCTGAATGAACCTGACAAAAAGACAGATTATCCCATGATCAAGTAGCTGCGTGTGGGAGCTTGATGTGAGGGAACTGATTGGTCTGTTCCTGATATGACTACATTTCAAAAATATTCCACTGGTTGTGAAGTATTTTGGGGTTTTCTGCTATTGTAGTTACCGTAGCAACCCAATTGATGCGTTTAATGAGGCACATTTACCCGAAATGAATGATTAGACCGGACTGATGACCCATTAATTGCTGAGTTACAATGGATGTGAACTCTGTGCAGAGACGCCTCCACACAAACAACACCTCCACCAGCAGAATATAAATCAGGGAACTGTGGATAATGGAAATCTGAAACAAAAGTAGACATTGCTGGAGGAACTCAGCAGGTCTGGTAGCAACAGTGGAGAGAAAGTAAGGTTTTGGGTCCAGACTTTAGAGGCATATATGCTGGAGATAGAGGTTGGGGGATGTGGGGGAGGGAAAGGAGCAAGCAAATAGTTGGAGACATAGCCTAGAGAGAAAGAGAGAGAGAGAAAGACGATCAGACAGACAAAGCGAGGGATAATGGAGAGAAGGTGCTGCCAGGGGGGACAACCATCTTTGGGAGGGGTATAGAGACATGACGACCAATAAATCCTCACTGGATTCTCTCTGTACAACCCAGGAGAGGGAGACGCACAACAGAACTGGGAATGATGCCCAGGGTTTCAAAGTGTTGTGTACTCTCCATCCATTCCTTTCGCTTCCTGTTACCCTGTCATTCATTTATAGCAACCCAGAATCTCACTAGGATTTCCAGCAGCATTCTCTGTGTACTGAGGAAGAGCACAAAGCCTTCTGTGCAAACAATGCCAGTAATGTATGGACAGTCAGTGTCAGCGATGAGATAAATATTGACCCTATGCTTGTATGGGGCACCAGTATATTGCCCTTGATATGTCCTTGAGTTCACACCCCCCCCCCCCCCCCCCCCCCCCCCCCGGATCATCTCTAAGTATTAGGTTACGGGGGCTTTTGTTCCCAGCAGAGAATGAGGACATTGTAATGTATCAGACTCCACTGAAAAACTAACCCTTTACTGTAGAAAAGAGCAAACATAGCCTCCAGGTCACACACAGTGATCTTGGGGGGTTGTGGACCAAGCAATTGTTAAATGTGCAGAGCTCGTTTGCAAATGCATGCCTGCATTCAGGGAGATCGGGAAGATGATCAGGCCAGTAGGAATGTCATGAGAGAAGCTTCATTACATGGTCAGGGGCCTGATCCACCCATGTCCGATTCCTCACTGTTAATGTCTGCAATCATTCTGCACTTTGAACCACTCCCTCTACTGTCCTTCCCATCTCTGTCGACTGGTGTAGCCACCTCACAACACACTGACGCTCATTCTGATCTCACATACCTCCTTTTTCTCCTCCTTGCTTATAAATTTCGTCTTCTGAGCGTTTTAGCACAAGCCTTGCGTAAGTCGATCCAAACCCAGCACCCCCCCCCCTCCTTTACCAGCTGAGAAACTGTCTCTGGCTGTCCAGCCCCACCTGCCTCAGGTCTCCTAGCTGCTCACAGCTGTAATGTAACAAGTGATGAAGGGATATATATAGGAAACCTGCTTAGAGTTCATCAAGATTAACCCCAGCTCCTGCTGTGGAGTTTCTCTGGACATCCTTCCCGACTTGCTGAGACTAATATTAACGAGAGAGATTGGGGCACATTAATCTACCTGAGGCTTCTCAGCTGCCAACATCATTGCACGTGGCAAATGCCATGTTGGCTCAGTGGTTAGCACTGCTACCTCCCAGTGTCAGGGACCTGGGCTCAGTTCTAGCCTTGGGTGATTGCCTGTGAGGAGTTTGCATGTTAAAACATAGAATGGTACAGGCCTTCAGCTCTCGATGTTGTGCCAACCTTTGATCCTACTCTAAGTTCAGACTAACCTACATATCCTTCATTGTACTATCATCCATGTGCCTATCCAAGAGTTGCTTAAATGTCCCTAATGTATCTGACTCTACTACCACTGCTGGTAGTGCACTCCACACTCCCACCACACTCTCTGTAAAGAACCGACCTCTGACATCTCCCCTAAACCTTTCTTCCAATCACCTTAAAATTATGACTCTCATAATAGACCTTTCTGCCCTGGGAAAAAGTCTCAGCCTATCCACTCTATCTATGCCTCTCAACATCTTGTACACCTCTATCAATGCACGTCTCATCCTTCTCTGCTCCAATGAGAAAAGCTGAACAGTTCATCCACTTTACTAACACCTTCCACCCCAACCTCAAATTCACCTGGACCATCTCAGACTCCTCCCTCCCCTTCCTAGACCTTTCCATTTCTATCTCGGGCGACCGAATCAACACGGACATTTACTATAAACTGACCGACTCCCACAGCTACCTAGACTACACCTCCTCCCACCCTGCCTCCTGTAAAAAATCCATCCCATATTCCCAATTCCTTCGTCTCTGCCGCATCTGCTCCCAGGAGGACCAGTTCCAATATCGAGCAATCCCGATAGCCTCCTTCTTCAAAGACCGCAATTTCCCCCCAGACGTGATCGCCGATGCCCTCCACCGCATCTCCTCCACTTCCCGCTCCTCTGCCCTTGAGCCCTGCCCCTCCAACCACCACCAGGACAGAACCCCACTGGTTCTCACCTACCATCCCACCAACCTCCACATATATCGTATCATCCGCCGTCATTTCTGCCACCTCCAAACGGACCCCACCACCAGAGATATATTTCCCTCCCCTCCCCTATCAGCGTTCCGAAAAGACCACTCCCGCCGTGACTCCCTCATCAGGTCCACACCCCCCACCAACCCAACCTCCACTCCCGGCACCTTCCCCTGCAACGGCAAGAAATGCAAAACTTGCGCCTCCTCCCTTACTTCCCTCCAAGGCCCCAAGGGATCCTTCCATATCCGCCACAAATTCACCTGCACCTCCACACACATCATTTACTGCATCCGCTGCATCCGATGTGGCCTCCTCTATATTGAGGAGACAGGCCGCCTACTTGCGGAACGTTTCAGAGAACACCTCTGAGACACCCGGACCAACCAACCCAACTACCCTGTGGCTCAACACTTCAACTCCCCCTCCCACTCCACCAAGGACATGCAGGTCCTTGAACTTGTCCATCGCCAGACCATAGCAACACGATGGCTGGATGAAGAGTGCCTCATCTTCCGCCTAGGCGACTGACTGTGTGGAGTTTGCATGTTCTCCCCGTGTCTGCGTGGGTTTCCTCCGGGTGCTCCGGTTTCCTCCCACAGTCCAAAGATGTGCAGGTTAGGTGAATTGGCCAGGATAAATTGCCGGTAGTGTTAGTTTAGGGGCAAATGGAGGGGTAGGGTTTCGCTTCGGCGGGTCGGCGTGGACTTGTTGGGCCGACCACACTGTAAGTAATCTAATCTAAAAAAAACCCTCCAACCACAAGGAATGAACTCAGATTTCTCCAGTTTCCTCATTTCCCCTCCCCCCACCTTGTCTCAGTCAAATCCCTCGAACTCAGCACCGCCCTCCTAACCTGCAATCTTCTTCCTGACCTCTCCGCCCCCACCCCACTCCGGCCTATCACCCACACCTTGACCTCCTTCCACCTATCGCATTTCCAACTCCCCTCCCCCAAGTCCCTCCTCCCTACCTTTTTATCTTAGCCTGCTGGACACACTTCCCTCATTCCTGAAGAAGGGCTCATGCCCGAAATGTCAATTCTCCTGCTCCTTGGATGCTGCCTGACCTGCTGCGCTTTTCCAGCAACACATTTTCAGCTCTGATCTCTAGCATCTGCAGTCCTCACTTTCTCCTCCAATGAGAAAAACCCTAACTCCCTAAACCTTTCTTCATAAGACATGCCCTCCAGTCCAGGCAACATCCTGGTAAATCTCCTCTGCACCCTCTCTAAAGCTTCGACATCCTTCCAGTAATGATGTGACCAGAACTGAATGCAATATTCCAAGTGTGGTCTAACCAGGGCTCTATAGAGCTGCAGCATAACCTTGTGGCTCTTAAACTCAATCCCCGTGCTAATGAAAGCCAACACACCATATGCTGAAAATGTGTTGCTGGTTAAAGCACAGCAGGTTAGGCAGCATCCAAGGAACAGGAAATTGAACGTTTCGGGCCAGAGCCCTTCATAACAAATCCGAAGCCTCCAGCAACAGACCTCCTTCCGGATCCTCCGCTCCACCCTTGCAGCCATTCCCTGCAATCAGCCCTACCCCAGCTCAGGACAACACTCTCACAAACTTGTAAAGGACCTCTACTGTTCTTCATCTACAGAAGAAAATCTCCTCAACACACCTTATGCCTTCTTAACAACCCTATTAACTTTGGTGGCAGCTTTGAGGGAGCTATGGACAGAGACCCAAAGCTTCCTCCACACTGCCAAGAACCCTGCCCTTGCCCTGAATTCTGCATTCAAATTCGACCTTCCAAAGTGAATCCCTTCACACTTTTCCGGGTTGAACTCCAGCTGCCATGTTCTCCCTGAGTCTGTGCGGGTTTGCTCCAGTTTCCGCCCAAGGATGTGCAGGTTAGGTGGATTGGCCACGCTAAATTGCCCTGTCGTGTGCTGGGTTGGGGACGGGTCTGGGCGGGATGCCCTTCAGAGGGGCTCAATGGGCCAAATAGCCTCATTTTGCACTGCAGGGATTCTATCAGGAAGGTAAGCCCATGTGGTTACCCCTCCCAGAGGCTGTTTTTACATGTCTTTAATTTGGCTTCAAGTTTAATGCAGCCCTCCATCACCCTCATTAACCCCTCTGCCCTTTGCTTTTCCATTTGCATCAATGTAATGATGACAACACCTGTCTCACCCACATTATCCCTGTCCCTGACCAAACTGCAACGTGTTTAAGTGAAACACTCTCTGAAGTAATCCTCTGACAACACCTTTTTGGATCAGTCCCTGAAGGGGCAGAAATGAATTTAGTCCCCTAGCCTCTGGTGACCTCAGAGCCTTCTCCCTCCCCTCTCCCTCTCCATTAGCCTCAAAAGTATCCAGCACCCAAGTGTCACTCTCTCACTTTGCTTTTCGTCCATTGATGTCACTTCCCTCCTCAATCCCTTGGCAGGAAAACGTCTAAATGTTAAGAGAACGGGGGAGGGTGTGATGAGAGGTAGTGCAACACAGACAGCATCCCTTCACTGGCTGCAGGCTCTCAGTAACCACATCATAAGAGATCAACCAATAGGTGGAACTGGCTGCCTAATGGTACTGTCGCTGGGCTAGTAATCCAGAGAACCTGATATTGATCTGGGAATGTGGGTTCGAATCCTGTCATGGCAGATGGGTTTACAACAACTGTCAGTGGTTACATGGTCACTCTTGAGCTAGCTTTAGATTCCTGATTTTACCAAAATCAAATTTGACAATTTGCTGTGATGGGATTTAAATTCATGTCCTCAGAACATTAAATGCTGGAAGATCTGATGCTAACACCAGTTCTGAAGCCTGACCAAGCGATGGTTGGAATCCTGCCACAGCAGGTGGTAGAATTTCAATTCAATAACTATCCGGAATTAAGAATCTAATGTCAACCATGAATCCATTGCCGATTGTCGGAAAACCCAATCTGGTTCACTAATGTTCTTAATGGAAGGAAACTGCCATCCTCACCTGGTCTGGCCTACACGTGACTCCAGTAAAAAGTGAGGTCTGCAGATGCTGGAGATCAGAGCTGAAAATGTGTTGCTGGTTAAAGCACAGCAGGTCAGGCAGCATCCAAGGAACAGGAAATTCGACGTTTCGGGCAAAAGCCCTTCATCAGGAATCTTGTAGAGGGAGGAAGAGAGCTTCTTCAAGGAAGGCATCCTTGCAAGAGGATTCGCAGTAGGTTAAAATCTTCGAGTAAAAAGTGAGGTCTGCAGATGCTGGAGATCAGCGCTGAAAATGTGCTGCTGGTTAAAGCGCAGCAGGTCAGGCAGCATCCAAGGAACAGGAAATTCGACGTTTCGGGCAAAAGCCCTTCATCAGGACTTTTGACTCCAGACCCACAGCAATGTGGTTGACTCTTAATTACCCTCTGGGCAATTAAGGATGGGCAGTAAATGCTGACACAGCCAACGATGCCCTCATCCCATGAATGAATAACGAAAGTCCCATCTGTTCCAGAGGTGGGTAATAGCATCCCTGAACAGGGTGATTAGGAAAATAGGATACAAGTTTTGAAGAAGAGTAACAAGGTCTGAAATGTTAACGCTGTTTCTTTCTCCACAGTTGCTTCCAGGCCTGCTGAGTTTCTCCAGCAATTTCTGTTTCTGTTTGTTTCCCCAGAACATTGGTCAGGGGTTCTGGGGTTGCTAGAATTTCTTCCCCCAGAGGGTTCTGAGTCTTTGGAAGTCCTTGTGTATATGTAGGACTGAGACAGATCGATACCTGCTCAGTCAGGGAATCGAGAGTTCAGGAGAAAACATCAGAAAGTGGATGTGAGGAGTGTTAGGTCAGCCATGATCCTATTGAAAGGTGGAGCAGGATCGAGGGGCCGAAGGGCCTACCCCTGTTCCTGTCGCTTATGGTCTTATGATCTCCCAAATCCCCCCAAACCTTTCCTATTCATGAACTCATCCAAATGTTGTTTAACAGTAACTGCATCTGCCACTTACTGTGGCAGTTCATTCAGATTTTCCCCACAATTTGAAAGTACTTTATTTGGCTGTAACTTATGCTCTGGGACAATCTGTTATGCTCTGGGACACTCTCTGTGGAAAGAAAGTTGTCCCTCGCCGGCAGGTGGGACTAGTTTAGTTTGGGAACATGGTCAGCATGGACTGGATGGACCAACGGGTCTGTTTGTGTGCTGTAGGATCTGATGACTATGGTCCTACACCTCTCTCAAGTGCTCCAGTGGTGTTCTAGGTCTTTCCACTGATTGTCTCAGGATAACTGATGGCACCTGAGTGTTTTTGATGAATGTTTCGGCTTCTCTTTCTCTCCAGCAGCCTGTGGAGTCCTCCTTTGCCCATGGTGAACGGTTTGCCATGTTGAGGTTTTGTCTTGGTTCATTTTGTTGTCTGGGGGGGGATGGGTGGGAAGATGGTGGGGGTTGGGAGTAAGGGCTGCCAGGGTGAGGAGGGGGAGGGGGGAGATGGTGCGGACAATAAAGTGAAAAGGTCTGCTCCCTTCCCAGCCCCTAACACAGCCGTGTCTTTGTGGCAACGAATGGTTCGAATCTCAGAGCCTGACTCCAGTCTGAAAATGTGTTGCTGGAAAAGCGCAGCAGGTCAGGCAGCATCCAAGGAGCAGGAGAATTACCGTTCTGGACACAAGCCCTTCATCAGGAATGACGCCTCCTTCCTGATGAAGGGCTTATGCCCGAAACATCGATTCTCCTGCTCCTCGGATGCTGTCTGACCTGCTGCGCTTTTCCAGTACCACATTCTCGACTCTGATCTCCAGCATTTGCAGTCCTCACTTTCTCCACATTTTAATGAAGGGGTTTTCCTCAGGTCATTCCCCAGGGAGTGGATGAGGTGAGATAGGCAGACCCCACAGCCTGAACGGAAATACGCCGGAATTTAAAAGATGGGCAATGACTCCACTTCCTCCAATTTTCTTTAAGAACCAATCCACATTTTCCCCCCATATCTGTCATGGTAATTTAGGCTCCCCCCTACCTTTTATCTCAGCCCGCCTGGCACACCAGTCTCATTCCTAAAGAAGGGCTTATGCCCGAAACGTCGATTCTCCTGCTCCTCGGATGCTGCCTGACCTGCTGTGTTTTTCCAGCACCACATTTTTCAACTCTGGTCTCCAGCATCTGCAGTCCTCACTTTCTCTCACAAGAAAATTGAGCCCCTCACTGTTTGCCTTCCCCCCCCCCCAACTTCTCTGGGTCTCTGGACAGCCCCCCAACCCCACTCTGTTCCAGGCCACTGGACAGCGGCCCCTGCTCCAGGCCACTGGATGCATCCCCTGCTCCAGGTCGCTGGACAGACACCCCTGCTCCAGGTCGCTGGACCCTCCCATTCCGCTCCAGGCCACTAGCAGAAAAGGAAAACGTCAAAAGACGAAGATAAACACAAGAGAGAGGAGAAAAGAGAAAGAAAAGGAAAGGGAATGGATGGAGTGGATGACCTCTGACCCTATTGCACTGCCATCTTGGATTAGTGAGAGCTTTGTTCTTACTGAAACCTTGAAGCCATTGGGGGAACTCAGTAGGCTAGACATTGGGGTAGACCCTCTGCTCACTTGACCCACCCGATTCTGCTCTCACTGTGGGAACATCATGGCACAGAGCAAACGCCTCTATTGATTATCACTCAACACTACAAATTTACTCATTTCACATCTGACCCGATGGTGTTTCTGATTCTAAATCATTCACCAGACATGAAACAGTGTCAGGCCCAATGCTTCTTCCCTGGGGCTGTCCCATCTGCAAGGACTTAGAGATTGAATGGACCATCCCTTCCAATAACCGCCCTGCACCATCCTACCACACCCTACCCCCATCCTCCCAGCCCCCACCCCCACCCCTCCCAGCCCCCTGACTGTTACACTGACCCTCTCAACCTTTTGATGACTGTAAAGTGAAGAATGCCACTCAGTCCAACGCTCACACCTCCTTCAGGATGTCAGGCCCGCAGATTGATCCAATCATCTCTTACCCAGTCTTGTTGCCAAGGCAGTTCTATTCGTCTTCGCTCCTGCTCCATCTTGGAGTTTCTGCCCACCACTGAACCAGACATTTTTGGAAAGTTCACAAAAGCTCGAATAGAAGAAAAAACAACTTTGGTTCTTAATTCTCCAAGGCCTCCTGTAAGGTAAACAGTCTCTCTTCATATTTTGTTAGGTCCGTAACAAAATTCATGCAGTTGTTCAAAGCAGTAAACTACAGCATTGTAACTCTTCTCCAGCTGAGTTCATGACACATCTCTTCAGCCATTTTGACCTTCCGCTCAATGTCCAACTCCCTCCATGCACAGGATTGATTGGATTGGATTTATTTATTGTCACATGTAAGCTGTAGAAACATACAGTGAAAAGTGTTGTACAGATTAGATTACTTACAGTGTGGAAACAGGCCCTTCAGCCCAATAAGTCCACACCGACCCGCCGAAGCGAAACGCACCCATGCCCCTACATTTACCCCTTACCTAACACTACAGGCAATTTAGCATGGCCAATTCACCTGACCCACACATCTTTGGATTGTGGGAGGAAACCGGAGCACCCGGAGGAAACCCATGCAGACACGGGGAGAACGTGCAAACTCCACACAGTCAGTCGCCTGAGTCGGGAATTGAACCCGGGTCTCAGGCGCTGTGAGGCAGCAGTGCTAACCACTGTGCCACCGTGCCGCCCACTGTCTCCACTCTCTGGCACCATGTTAAAACACAGAAAAATAAACCAAAATATAGGATATAAAAACTGAAAAATGAAGAACTAAAGGAAGTGTCTAACTTTACAGTCCTTCTGGTTAAGTGCTCTGACCTGAGCCTGAGAGCCAGGTACAGATCCCCTTTCACTGCGCTCCTGCTGCTGGAATGATGAGTCCTTGTCTGACCTTGTCTGACCTTGTCTGACCTTGCCAATGTAGATGCCAGGAGAAAGTGAGGACTGCAGATGCTGGAGATCAGAGCTGAAAATGTGTTGCTGGAAAAGCACAGCAGGTCAGGCAGCATCCAAGGAACAGGAGATTCGACGAATGTAGATGCCACCCATGCTGCCGGGTACCACACCGGCTCTAACTCAACTCCGCCACTGCTAGGAGTCTGCCTCGTGCCCACCTCACCAACGCAGCCGCTGCTGATGCCGCTGATTCTTGTACTACACCCCAACTCACTTCTGTCACCACCTCCAGGAATCTGAGATGGATGTAGAAGCTGCAGAGAACCCAAACTTGCCTTTGATATCACAACCACGGGTCTGCGCTACTGGGCCTGCACGAGTCCGTGCTGCTGGGCCTACTCGAATCTGTGCTGCTAGGCCTACTTGCGTCTGTGCTGCTGAGCCTAATCAAGCCTGTGCAGTTGGGCCTACTTGAGTTCGCGCTGCTAGCCCTACTCGAGTCCGTGCAGCTGGGCCAATTCTAGTCCTTCCTGCTGGGCCTACTCAAATCTGTGCTGCTGGGCCTACTTGAGTCCTCACTGCTGGGCCTACTTGAATCCTCACTGCTGGGCATACTCAAGTCTGTGCTGCTGGGTCTACTCGAGTCCAAGCTGTTGGCCTATCCGAGTCTGTGCTGCTGGGCCTATTCAATTCCAAGCTGTTGGGCCCACTCGAGTCCGTGCTGGTGGGCCTACTCGAATCTGTGCTGCTAGGCTTACTGGAGTCTGTGCTGCTGGGCCTACTTGAGTCTGTGGTGCTGGGCCTACTCGAGTCCTCATTGCTGGGCATACTCAAGTCTGTGCTGCTGAGTCTACTTGAGTCCTCGCTGCTAGGCCTACCTGAATCTGCACTACTGGGCTTACTTGCTCCTCGCTGCCAGGCCTACTCGAGTCTTCATTGCTGGGCCTACTCGAGTCTGCGCTGCTGGGACTACACTAATCTTTGTTGCTAGATCTACTTGGATCTCTGCTGCTGGTTTTACTCAATCCTTGCTGCCAGGCTTACTTGAGTCCTTGCTGCTAAGCCTACTCGAAACTGCGCTGCTGGACCTATTTGAGTCTGTGTTGCTGGGCTGACCCAAGTCCACGCTGCTGGGCTACTCAAATCCGTGCTGCTGGACCCACTTGAATCCATGCTGCTGGCCTACTCGCGTCCTCTCTGGTGGGCCTACTCAAGTCAGTGCTGCCAGGCCTGCTTGAGTCCTCTCTGCTGAACCTATTCGAATCTGTGCAGCTGGGCCTACTTGCTTCTCACTGCCAGACCTACCTGAATCTTCACTGCTGGGCCTACTCGAGTCCATGCTGCTGGGTCCACTCAAGACTATGCTGTTGGGCATACCCAAGTCTGCACTGCTGGGCCTACTCAAGACTGTGCTGTTGGGCCTACTCAAGACCACACATCACGTTAGCTCGGATAAAGAGTCATCTAGACTTGAAACATTAGCTTGCTATCTCTCCATGGGTGCTGCCTGACCCACTGTGATCTCCAGCATTTGTTGTTTTCACTGCAGTACAATAGCTACGCAGCTGAGACACTGTTACCTCTGGCGTGTCAGGGCCTAGTTGCTGGTTGCTATGGACAGGCTGGTCCTGGTTGACGGGATACGGACTCAGACCTGCATTTCTGTCAGTTTTGTCACTGGTGCTCAACACCAACGAGAGAGAGATATAGAGATTTTTCAGAACGAACACAGAAACTAGGAGCAGGAATGAACCATTTGGATCTTTGAATGGAAAGGTTCAAGGAAGCTGAGTTCAGGGCCCAAGTCTTGGATTGATTAAAATCCATGGCACTCCAGAGGTTACAATGTAACCTGCAAATAGGAAGCAAAATTGATCCACCAGTAAGGGCTCTGTTTCTGTACAAAGTCGACCTGAACAAAGGCTTCGAGTTAATCTCCCCTCAGATCTACTTGGTCAATACTGGAGGAAATGTGCAAATTCAATGGGATAAAGAAAATCTCATTGAAATGCAAATGTTCTTCTTATCTGGAGTTAATGGTTCAGTCTGAGAGTCAAAACGAAATCTTTCAGCATCCTTTCGAGATCACCATGAATCAGCAGAGATGTCCGCACTGGGATACGTTCATCTGAGATCGGGTCATTTAATCTGGTTAAAAACCCCTCGTGTGTGTGACCAATTGTAAAGATAAAACCTCAGTAATGCCTCGAAGAGATGTTACTAACCCTCCCCACTTCCCCTCAACAACATGCATTTATATAACACCTTCCAAGTGATAAAATATCCCAACAGTCTCAGGAGTGTTGTAAAACAAACTTTGACATCGAGCCACATGGATGCGCAGAGAACGTTGGAGAAACTCGGGGTGTCTGTGGAGAGAGAAAAACAGAGTTAATGTTTCATGTCCAGTGACCCTTCAGAAATTCCCTTCCTCCTAGTTCAAGCACTGACAATTGCTGGGGTACAGCTTACAACAGACATCAGCAACTGAAGATCAGCAAAATCCTCACACCACTCCCGATATCTCCCAACCTGATTTGTGAATTTTCTGCCCACTGGCAAGCTATTTGACTGTGAGGACTTTGCAGCTGTGTTCATTTCTCCAGGAAAGAGACGATCTGAAGTTCCTGACGGAGGCCTTTCAGCTTGAAAAGGGAGGGAATAGGACCAGGGGCACATTTCCAATTGAAGGTCAGACCAAAGCTGAGAGTCACAAATAAATATAAGATGGTGGCGCGTTCCGACTCACTCAGGGAATCTGAGTTGTCATGGTGACATGCGGGTTGTAGTCTGGAGCTGTGGATGGTGACAGTGGAGAGGTCAATGTTCCTTCATGACCAGAGGACTAGTCAGTAGGCCATTCAGCCCACCAAGTCCGCTTCACCATTCAGGAGATCATGGCTGATCTGATAATCATCATCTTCACTTCTCTGCCTTTTTCCCATTACCCATGATTCCCTCATTGATTAATAACTGTCTGCCTCAGCTTGGAATATCATGACTGACCCAGCCTTGATAGCCCTCTGTGGTAAGGAATTCAACAGATTCACTCCTCAAGAAATCCCTCCTCACCTCTGTCTTAAATGGGTGACCTTTTATTCTGAGATGCTGCCCTCTAGTCCTGGATTCTCAGCATCTCCCCTGTCAAACCCTCTCAAGTACCTTTCAATAAGGTCACCTCTCATTCTTCAAAATTCCAGTTAATCCCGGCCCAACCTATTCAACCCCTCTTCATAAGACTGTCCCCCTCCATACCTCCAACAGTTGCATGCACCTTGTCTGAGCAGCCTCCAACGCCTTTAGTTAAGGGGACCACATTGGCACAATAATTCAACCCCTTGAGTGAACTGTAAAACATAGGCAATACCACAAGTTAATGTTCTTAAACCATATACAGGGCAACCTCGATTACCTGAATGACGTGGGCGGGGAGTAGTTTGTTCGGATAACCGAATATTTGGATAATCAAATGCTGGATGACACAGTTTAGCCAAGACCTTGCGATCTTGTTCGGATAATCCGAAATTCAGTTATTCAAATACTGGATAATCGAGGTTCCTCTGTACAAGGACAATCAGGTCCCTTTGAAAGCAAAGCATGTGTGTATTATATCTCAAAAGGTTATTTTCTGAAAGAACTTTGCCTTATTTGCATTTGAATGAATGAATACAATCTGTTTCCATTAACTCCCTAGGGTTCCTGTTCCACAGCGTATCCACCTGCTCACTGAAATATTGACTTTACCTGTTTTTTTGTGGTTCTGTCTCTCTCCTGGACAAGATTCTGTTCCTCTTCAACTGTTTCGGATGATCTGATCCAAGCAATTTCTTTTATTCCTGCATAGTGTGCACACATTTAGTCAGAGACAACATTTATTGCCCATCCTTGAACTGAGAGGGTTGGTAGACCAATTCAGAGCGCAGTTAGGAGTTAACCACATTGCTGTGGGTCTGGAGTCATGTGTAGTCCAGACTGGGTATGGATGGTGGATTTGACACCCTGAAGGACGCTAGGGAAACAGATGGGACTTTAACAATAATCAGCGAGAGTTCACCATGGTCACCATCTGTGATTGCAACTTCATCAGCCACCAAGGTGGGGTTTGAAACTCCTCAAATGCCTCGGCCCCCAAACCTTCTACACTGAGTAGTTCAACATGTGGCTACCCTAAGCTACCAGCAATGTCATTGCCATGACTAAATTCTCCAGCAGCTGCCGTTGACCAGACACTGAACTGCATTCACCACATAAATACAACAGCAGAGGCTAGGAACTCTGCAGCAGGTAACTCACCCCCTGTCTCCCAAAGGTCTTGATGAAGAGCTTATGCTCGAAACGTTGACTCCCCTGCTCCTTGAATGCTGCCTGACTGGCTGTGCTTTTCCAGAGCCACACGCTTTGACTCTGATCTCTAGCATCTGCAGTCCTCACTTTCTCCCTAAGGTCTTTTCCACCATCTATAAGGCACAAGTCAGGAGTGTGATGGAATACTCCCCACTTGCCCTGGATGGGTGCAGCTCCAATAACACTCAGGATGCTTGACACCATCCAGGACTAAGCAGCCCACTTGATTGGCACCACATCCACAATTGCCCACTCCCTCCACCACCGGCGCTCAGTAGCAGCAGGGTGTACCATCTCCTAGATGCACAGCAGAAATTCACTGAGGAATCTTGAACACTGCCTTCCAACCCAACACCATTTCCACCTGGAAGGACAAAAGCAGCCGTTTGTCATCCGGACTTGGAACTGTATACCCATACCTGGAGTGTCACTGGGTCGAAAATCCTGGAATTCCCTCCCTGAGTGCATTGTAGATCTACCTACAGCATGAGGTCTGCAGTGATTGAAGAAGACAGCTCGTTACCACCTTCTCAAGGGTAATGAGGGTTAGGAAATAAGTGTTGGACCAGTCAGTGACACCCATGTTCCACTGATGAATAAACAATAGAGCCCCTTTTGGGGAGTTGCATCAGCAGAGTCCTCCTGCACCTGAGGTAAGGTGAGAGCAGGTCAGCTGAGATGCCTCCTTAGTGGAATAGTCTTCCAGGATTCACTGTCTCGTATTAACACACGAGGATTAACAGAGTGTTCCCTCAGGCAGAATATTCCAGATGCTGTCAGTTGGCCTAGTTTCTTCGGGAGGGTGGAAGAGTGACTGGAAAGTCAATAGACAATAGACAATTGGTGCAGGAGTAGGCCATTCTGCCCTTCGAGCCTGCACCACCATTCAATATGATCATGGCTGATCATTCTTAATCAGTATCCTGTTCCTGCCTTATCTCCATAACCCTTGATTCCACTATCCTTGAGCACTCTATCCAACTCTTTCGAAAATGAATCCAGAGACTGGGCCTCCACTGCCCTCTGGGGCAGGGAATTCCACACAGCCACCACTCTCTGGGTGAAGAAGTTTCTCCTCATCTCTGTCCTAAATGGTCTACTCCATATTTTTAAGCTGTGTCCTCTGGTTCGGCACTCACCCATCAGCGGAAACATGTTTCCTGCTGCCAGAGTGTCCAATCCTTTGATGATCTTACATGTCTCAATCAGATCCCCTCTCAGTCTTCTAAAGTCAAGAGTATACAAGCCCAGTCGCTCCAGTCTTTCAGTGTAAGGTAATCCTGCCATTCCAAGAATTGACCTCGTGAACCTACGCTGCACTCCCTCAATAGCCAGAATGTCTTTCCTCAAAATTGGAGACCAGAACTGCACACAGTACTCTAGGTGTGGTCTCACCAGGGCCCTATACACCTGCAGAAGAACCTCTTTGCTTCTATACTCAATCCCTCTTGTTATGAAGGCCAGCATGCTATTAGCCTTCTTCACTACCTGCTGCACCTGCATGCTTACCTTCATTGACTGGTGTACAAGAACACCCAGATCTCTCTGTACTGCCCCTTTACCTAAATTGATTCCATTTAGGTAGTAATCTGCCTTCCTGCTCTTGCCACCAAAGTGGATAACCATACATTTAACCACATTAAAACTGCATCTGCCATGCATCTGACCACTCACCTAACCTGTCCAGGTCACCCTGTAATCTCCTAACATCCTCATCATATTCACCCTGCCACCCAGCTTAGTGTCATCAGCAAATTTGCTAATGTTATTACTAATATCATCTTCTATATCATTCACATATATTGTAAAAATCTGCAGTCCCAGCACTGATCCCTGCGGTACCCCACTGGTCACTGCCTGCCATTCCGAAATGGAGCCATTTATCACTACTCTTTGTTTCCTATCAGCCAACCAACTTTCAATCCAAGTTAGTACTTAGCCCCCAATACCATGTGCCCTAATTTTGCTCACTATCCTCCTATGTGGGACTTTATCAAGAGCCTTCTGAAAGTTCAGGTACACTACATCTACTGGATCTCCCTCGTCCATCTTCAGAGTTACATCCTCAAAAAATTCCAGAAGATTAGTCAAGCATGATTTCCCCTTCATAAATCCATGCTGACTCTGACCTATCCTGTTCCTACTATCCAGATGTGTTGTAATTTCATCCTTTATAATAGACTCCAGCATCTTTCCCATCACTGGTCTATAATTTCCTGTTTTCTCTCTCCCACCTTTCTTAAAAAGTGGTACAACATTAGCCACCCTCCAATCCGCAGGAACTGATCCCGAATCTATCAAACTCTGGAAAATAATCACCAACACATTCACGATTTCTCGAGCCATCTCCTTCAGTACCCTGGGATGTAGACCATCAGGTCCCGGGGACTTATCAACCTTCAGACCTAACAGTCTCTCCAACACCAATTCCTGGCAAATATAAATTCCCTTAATTTCAGGTCCTTCAGCCACTGTTACCTCTGGGAGATTGCTTGTGTCTTCCCCAGTGAACACAGATCTAAAGTACCAATTCAATTCTTCTGCCATTTCTTTGTTCCCTGTAATATATTCCCCTGTTTCTGTCTTCAAGGGCCCAATTTTAGTCTTCACCATTTTTTTGCCTTTCACATACCTAAAAAAGCTTTTACTATCCTCCTTTATATTTTTGGCCAGTTTACCTTCGTACCTCATTTTTTTCTCTGCGTATTTCCTTCTTAGTAATCCTCTGTTGTTCTTTAAAAGCTTCCCAGTCCTCAGTTTTTTCACTTATCTTTGCTATGTTATACTTTTTCTCTTTTAACTTTATATGTTTCTTAACTTCCCTCATCAGCCACGGCCGCCCATGCCTCCTCCTGGGATCTTTCTTCCTTTTAGGAATGAACTGATCCTGCAACTTCTGCATTATACACAGAAATATCTGCCATTGTTTCTCCACTGTCATCCCTGCTAAGGTATTGCACCATTGAACTTTGGCCAGCTCCTCCCTCATAGCTCCATAGTTCCCTTTATTCAACAGAAGTATTGTCACTTCCAATTGTACCCTCTCCCTCTCACATTGCAGATTGAAGCTTATTGTATTATGGTCACTGCTTCCCAATGGCTCCTTCACTTTGAGGTCTCAGACTAATTCTGGTTTGTTGCACAATACCAGATCCAGAATTGCCTTCTCCCTGGGAGGCTCCAGCACCAGCTGTTCTAAGAATCCATCTCTGAGGCACTCCACAAAGTCTCTTTCTTGAGGTCCAATACCATCCTGATTCTCCCAGTCTACCTGCATGTTAAAATCCCCCATAACAACTGTAGTAACATCTTTGCGACAGGCCAATTTCAGCTCCAGATTTAGCTTACATCCGACATCCAGACTACTGTTTGGGGGCCTGGGGATAACTCCCAAGAGGGTCTTTTTACACTTAGTATTTCTCAGCTCTATCCACACTGACTCTACATCCCCTGATTCTAGGTCCCCCCGCGCAAGGGACTGAATATCATCCCTTACCAACATGGCCACCCCACCCCCTCTGCCCGTCAGTCTGTCCTTACGATAGCACGTGTAGCCTTGAATATTCATTTCCCAGGCCCTGTCCACTCGAAGCCACGTCTCAGTTATCCCCACAATATCGTATCTGCCAATTTCCAAAAGAGCCTCAAGCTCATCCATCTTATTTCTAAGTCCCAGCCTGCCTCCAATAATAGGCCTTAATGAGGCCGGAGTCAGTTATATGCTGCTTGTGGATGGGTGGCCCTGATACCACCTCAATCCCATCCTTCAGGAAAATGGCCTGGGCCTGGGATGGAACCCACACACTGTCACTTGCACCCAAACTCAGGTGCCCCGAGGGATATAAAGGATTCAGATGCCATCTTAGTTAGGATCATTTGAAGAATGATGACAATCTACTGGAAACTTATGAACATAGAAGTAGGCCGTTCAGCTCTTCAAGCTGCTCCGCCATTCAACACAATCATGGCTGATCTCATCTTGATCTCGATGCCACTTTGCTGTTCGTTCTCCATCACCCTTCAACCCGTTACTAATGAAAAATCTAACTCCTACATAAATTTAATTAATTGACCCAACACCTACGTAGTGAATTCCATTCCTTATGCTCCTCGGATGTTGCGTGCCCGAACTGTGCTTTTTCAGCACCACACCCTTTGACTTTGATCTCCAGCATTTGCCGTCCTCGCATTCTCCTCATGAATTCCATAGTTTCACGACACTTTGAGAGCAATAATTTCTTCTCATCTCGGTGCTGAATCTGCTATCCCTTATCCGAAAACAAAGACCTCGCATTCTACGTTGCCGTACATTGGGAATCATCTGTCCTCCATCTACTCTGTCAAGTCCCTCTCACATCCGATCCACCTCAATCCCATCATTCTTTTAAACTCCAGAGACTATTGGCCTACACTGCTCAATTTCTTTTCATAAGACAGACCCCTCACCTCCGGAATTAATCTGGTGAACCTTGGTCTTGTAAATGAAACCCTTAATTTGAGCCCAGACACTTATTGTGCCTGTTAATGTATGATCACTGGGCTGCGATAAATCTCTGTTGGATTCCTCAACACCACGAAATCCATGCCCCGTTTCTTATGCTGAGATAATATAAAAATTGACATGTCGGATAAAATATCCTGCTGGAGGCAAAATCGCATCAATGCTAACTTTCAAGTAATGAGAAATATTGAAATGGAGAGAATTTGCAGGAGAGTTGGAATAATTGAAAAACTCTTTCAAAGATGTCAAGCAGCTGTGGTGGGCTGTATGAGCTTGCTCTGTGTTTAATTCTATAAAGAACAGCTTTTCTGGTTGGCACTCAGAGGCCTACAGAACAGGCATCAAGTGAGAGTCAGTGTCTTCAAGAGAGAAGATGATAAACACTGGAGGGGGATGGTGGGATAGGTGCGGAAGAATCCTCAATTAGAAGTACTTTTAACTGCAGCAAAGTCAGAACAAACATACCCCTGCTGTGTAAATGGGGCTCCTGGACCCACTGCTGGGCTGAGTCCCAAACCTCTCTGATCCACCGAGGGGAAACAAGGCTGGGTGTCTCCTCACTATTGGAGTGGTGAGATTATTAAAGGTTTATTGTGGGCTTTTAGAGAGGGGCTGACATTTGGACAGCTGAAGCTGCTTGTTTAAGCAGCTGTCTGCCTTCCTGATGGACAGAGAGCTCAGGGGTGGGGAGGGGCGGTTGAGCAAACGGAGACTGGAATGGGTTCATCAATGCGGCCCTCCCACCCAGTCACATGGAGGTGATGGAATCTACGTGGAGCAGGGGACTTTGCCTGAACTCCCTCCGTCCGGAGTAGAGACATTGTAAGCTCACCGGCTTTTCATCAATGAATGGGAGCTGGACTGTCTCCCTTGAAAGGGTAAAAATGATGCTAGAATCCCGAGTCTGAATTAGAGTGGTGCTGGAAAAGCACATCAGGTCAGGCGGCATCTGAGGACCAGGAAAATCGACATTTCAGGCAAAAGCCCTTCATTAGGAATAGAGGCAGGAGGCCTGCAGGGTGGAGAGATAATTCTCTCTCCCTTGAAAAGTTGTCCAGGTCGGGTGGGGTCATTTGCAATTTCAAAATGGAGAATGAGGTAAGGATATTCATTCCTGTAGGACCATGTTGGATTTACAATCCAGGACTGAACTGAATGGTAGAATCAGCTCAAAGGGCTGAATGGCCTCAGCATATATCCCTGTGCAGAGCCAAGGCCATTTCTGCATCTCAAACCATTTTTGAAAATTCTCTTCAGAGATGTGGGTGTCTCAGGTGAAGCCATCGCTGACCACTCGCCTGTAGTTGCACCTGGAGAAGATAATGGTGAGCCACCTTACTGAACCTCGGGAGTGTATGCCATTTGAGTACATTCAAAAACCTCGTTGAGAACTCTGAGGCACGTCAAGGGCATGTTCCGAGTGAACACAGAGTGCTTTTGTTACTGCATGAAGTCCTGCTAATCCTTGGTCCAAAATTGCATCTGACTTCTTTCATGCCCGTGGAAGTGGCAATATCTTCAATGACTTGACTCAGTAAACTCGCTGCGGTCCCATTGGGCTGCTTAGAGAGAGAGAGAGACAAGTGATGGTGGTTTAACCTGAGGGTCCCCACTCCTCAGGCAAGGGACACGTATCAGAAGGCAGAGCCTTCACAGTAACTTGAGCTGGTGTGGGAATCGAACCCATGACGTTGGTGTCACTCTGCATAGCAAACCCACTGTCCAAGCTAACTCACTCCCAGCCTGCACTAAGGATCCCATCATTCACCGATTTCACAACATGTTGTACATAAAAGTCGCACACACTCTAAGCTCCTGTTATGGTTTATTGGGCTGTCCTGGGGTGACATTCCTGATGAAAGGATAACGCTGCAAATGCTGACTCTCCTGCTCCTCGGATGCTGCCTGATCTGTTGCGCTTTTCCAGCAACACTCTCTTGACTCTGATCTCCAGTATCTGCAGTCCTCAGATTCTCTCCTCGGGAGTTGACACATTCCAGGTCATGTGTGAGAAATCAAGAACCAATCACACTACTTCTTCCCTGTGTTATCACAGGTCCATCATTCTAGCAGAATGGTTGATTTCCAAATTGGAAGCTCTAGTCCTGTGATGTGGAGAGACCCAGGAAAATGTACACATTGCCATGTTCCATCCACGAGGAACGCCTCCGAGTAAAATTATTCCACCACCAGGCGTGATCAGGTTTGGAACACCAAATTGGATCGATTTACCCCCTTTGCACCCACATACTCCGCTAGAAAAGCAACGTGTGGAATCCCAAAAGGAAATGGCCCCGTCGAAACTGCACATTCAGCTCTGCCAAAAATCACAAGCGGATCAACAAACAGGTCTGTGCTCAGGATTCAATGTGACAAATCCATGATCCCAATCCGGCTCAACAGTGAGATGGAGCTGAGGTAAAACCGGACTGTTCCAGTTTCCGATCCTCACTCCAATCCCGTTGCATTGTGAACCCAACAGGAATGATACACAAAGTCATCATTTCAAGATGTAGAATTATCAGCACTTTAATTGCATCTAATAAAGCCCCTCAGGCTATTATAAAGAGTTGAACTTGCTTTCAGAATGTACACTCATCTTATCTTTAAGAGAATTCAACTTGAAGGACTTCATGTGCTGTGTGTACACAATGTTGTGATCCTTCCTGCTGCTGGGTCTATGTGGGTTTGGACACTGCACTGTTGGTTGCTGCAATGTCAGTGTCACATTGCAATGTGTTTTACTGTTTTAAACAAACTAACCCGGAGAGTAACTCAGACCCGAATGTGAATTGATTATTTGACCATTATCCTTAACATGAGAACTTCTGTGGAATCCTTTCGTGCAATAGGCTGTCGGGGATGGCTCATTAAGTACAGTCAAGACTGAGATTTTAATCAGGAAGGCAATGAAGGGTTATGGGGAAAAGGAAATGTAGAGTTCAGATCAGCCAGGATCAGATTGAATGGCAGAACAGGCTCGATGGACTGAATGGCCTCCTTCTGCTCCTATGTCTATGGTCTCTGCAGTGATTATAATGAGGTCAGCCAGGTGGCTGAATAGAATATGGGTTTCCTGATTGGGGATGTAACCCTGGTCCAATTGGGGAGCCTTGGCTGACAGACATCAACAGGAGGGTCAAAGATTCTGTTCACTCTGAGAGCTGGCTCTGGGGGAGCAGATCAGTGTCAAGGACTCTCCATAAAGAGTGACTCAGGGACAGGGTACCGGCCTCTGTGGAGTTACATCCGTTTCTTTTGAAGCAGAAATATTAGGAGCAGAATGGGCCTCAGCTGTGTTGGACTTCCAGGGTTAAACTCTTGAAAAGCAACCATTTGGCTGATGTATCTGAGGAAAAAAAAGGAATTTGTATCTATACAGTTTCTTTCACAACTTCAGGGTGTCCCACACTATGTGACATTCAATAAAATACTTCTCCAGTTGAAATTCAGTTGAGTTGTTGGAGGAAGGATGGCAAAGGTTTAAGCATGTCACAACGTGTCAGTGAGCACAGATCCTGCTGGTTCAGGGATAGATGTTGGGCACAACATCAAAAAACCCTTTTCCTCAAAACTGGGCTGTGGGGTGCTTCAGTCCCGCAGCAGGGAGAGAGAGTAGGTTTATCAACACCCATGGGTGACACCACCTCTGACAGTGTCACACTCTGTCAGTATGGCACCAAACAGCCAGACCCAATGACAGGCTATCCTTTAGAAATTCGCTCATGGGAGGTTGGTGTCACTGACTGGGCCAACATTCATTGGTCATCCTTCATCACCCAGAAGGCAGTAAAGGGTCAATCATGTTGCTGTGGGTCTGGAGTCATGGGTAGGCTGGACCATGTAAGGATGGCAGATTTTCTTCCCTAGAGAACATGAGTGAACCACAATGAGTTTTCTCAATAATCAATGCTTGGTCACCATCAGATTCTTAATTCCAGATGCATTGAATTCAATGCCACTGTGGGATATGAAGTGAGATCCCTGGAATATTAGCTGGTGTGGGGAGTAGTCTAGATTAGTAATCTAGCAATAATACCAGAAGATCATCATCTTCCCTTGAAGCCTGTGGATTTCCACTAGGTGCTCCGGTTTCCTCCCACAGTCCAAAGATGTGCAGGTTAGGGTGGATTGGCCATGGAGAATTGCCCATAGTGTCCAGGGATGTGTAAGCTAGGTGAGTTAGCCTTGAGAAATATTGGGCTGGGGTGGGGGCTGAGTGGGACTCCTTTCAGAGAGTTGGTAGTGACATGAAGGACCGAATGGCCTCTTTCCACACTGTAGAGATTCGACACTTTTATGATTCCAAGTCCTGAAACACCCCAGATCTTCTTGGAAGGTGTGTCCTGTCACGTCTCCCTGAGGGTCCAGCCTGCGCCTTGGCTTTTTTTGTAAATATTTTTATTGAGAAAAAAAAAATTTATAAGTTTTTTACAAAATTACAAAACCACTACAAAATAGAGTGACAACTTTATAATATAATGACAATAACAAGAAAGTTCAGCCCACAAATGGCTGAAACGAGAGAGAGAAAAGACCCTACAAAAACTACAATTTAATCAATAACTAAAGGGGGGAAAAGAAAATAAACCAAATAAAACTAAACCAAGTTATACCAAGGTAACAAATTATATAGAATTGTCCTTCAGCACAATCCCACTAAAGCTCCCCACCACTGGGACCATTAGTAAGTAAACCCGTATTTATTCAGGATTCTTCCCCCCAGGAGCCCCCAGACCGCCAGACATAGCCCTCGTGACTACACAAAGGCCCTGATCAATATAGCCGACAAGTCTGCATCAATATAATTCAGAAAGGGACGCCATGTTCTAGATTAGATTCCCTATGGTGTAGAAACAGGCCCTTCGGCCCAAGTCCACACCGACCCTCCGAAGAGTCACCCACCCAGACCCATTCCCCTACATTTATCCCTTCACCTAACACTACGGGCAATTTAGCCTGGTCAATTCACCTGACCTGCACATTTTTGGACTGTGGGAGGAAACCGGAGCAAACCCACACAGACACGCGGAAAATGTGCAAACTCCACACAGACAGTCGCCCGAGGCTGGAATTGAACCGGGTATCTGGCGCTGTGAGGCAGCAGTGCTAACCACTGAGTCACCGTGCCGCCCATAAAACTGTTCTATAAAACAGTTCCATTTTTTGGTGCACCATACCCAGAAGGCAGTGCTCGATAACTAATCTACACCTCCCCGAAAGTCCCGGGGGATTCTCTGACGCCCAGCTCACTAGAATCCCTCTTTCTCGTGCAAAATGAAAGGATATTAAACAAGTTCTTCCCATGTACATCCAAAGAGTTGGAAGACCCAAGAGGAGGGACACAGGATCCAACTTAACGTCAGTTCCCAAAAACCTCTTCCAAAACGCTCGCTATGCCATCCCAATACCTACTGAGGTTTGTGACATGAGCACAAGCATTGGAGGAACACAGCAAGGCAGGCAGCATCAGGAGGGACAGGCAGGAGGCTGGGAGAACACAGCAAGGCAGGCAGCATCAGGAGGGACAGGCAGGAGGCTGGGAGAACACAGCAAGGCAGGCAGCATCAGGAGGGACAGGCAGGAGGCTGGGAGAACACAGCAAGGCAGGCAGCATCAGGAGGGACAGGCAGGAGGCTGGGAGAACACAGGTTGGGAGTGCGTCTTGGTTCAGGTCTGTACACCAATAAAGAGACAGCAGCTTCTGTGGGAGAGGGAGGGGCACGAGCGAAATTGTTGATTAATAAAAGAGGGTCAAAAAATATAATTAATGACAAAACGAAATACCACAGATAAAAGGAAAAGTAATGAAAGGGCCGCGCAACAAAGCAACATTTCTGCTTTCCACCAAGTTCAATCACTCTGCCTCAGGGGCAGGAAGAGACAAAAAAAAGTCCAGATGCTAGAATCCAAAGTAGACAGGTAGGAGGCTGGGAGAACATAGCAAGGCAGGCAGCATCAGGATGGACAGGCAGGAGGCTGGGAGAACACAGCAAGGCAGGCAGCATCAGGAGGGACAGGCAGGAGGCTGGGAGAACACAGCAAGCCAGGCAGCATCAGGAGGGACAGGCAGGAGGCTGGGAGAACACAGCAAGCCAGGCAGCATCAGGAGGGACAGGCAGGAGGCTGGGAGAACACAGCAAGCCAGGCAGCATCAGGAGGGACAGGCAGGAGGCTGGGAGAACACAGCAAGCCAGGCAGCATCAGGAGGGACAGGCAGGAGGCTGGGAGAACACAGCAAGGCAGGCAGCATCAGGAGGTGCAGAAGTCAACATTTTGAGTGTAACCTCTCCTGCCTGTCTACTCAGAGTGAGAAAGGAGCAAGAGTGTGTGGAAAGATCCCAGAGTCTGGTCCCCTTCAGCTATTTATCTATCGATTTCTCTCACAGCCTCCAGCCCTACAATCAGGCAAGATCTCTCTGCTCCTTCAAGCCTGGCCTCCTGCTCAACCCTGATATTAATTGCTCCACCGTCGGTGTCTGTGCCTTCTGCTGTCTGTGTCCTAAGCTCTGGAATTGCCTTCCTCTCTCTCTCTCCCTCTTTCTGTGTCTTTCTCTCTCTCTCTCTCTCAGTCTTTTCATAATATAACCTTTACAACATCTCTAAGCCTTTGGGTCAGTTACCTTCATTTCATGTAGCTTGGTCCTGTGAAATGCCTTGGATCATTTTACTATGTGAAAGGTGCAACACAAATGCGGTTTATCGCTTGCAGTAACTGCAGGAATTGTGGCAGGATCGGTTGATAGATGGCCAGATCTAAGCATTGGACGACAGCCGCCTGTGTCTGCTGCATTGTTTGTGCAGCGGTCTTTAGCTAAGACTCTGTTAAACTCAAGACTCTGTATCACTGAAGTGGCAGAAAGAAGCTGTCCAGTTCCCTGTGTCTGCACAGGTTTCATCACCCAATCACCTACCTTTCCTCCAGATCCCTGCATTTCTATCCAAATGATCATGCAAGGCCCTCTTGAATGCCTCAACTGAATGTCCTTCCAGGCAGGACATTCCCCACCCTAACTACTCACTGTGTAAATCAGTCTTCTCTGACATCACTTCTGCTCCCTTTTGAATCTCACTTTAACTCTACCTCCTCCTTCCTGTTCCTTTCATGCATCAGAACAGTGTCTCCCTGTCTACTCTGTTCCACCCACTCAGGATATTGAAGACCTCGGTCAAATCTCTTCATCAGTTCTCCTCATTGAGGTTCCTCATCCCTGGGACCATTTTTTGTATGTTGCGTCTGCACTCTCTCCAACGAATTCACATCCTTCCTGTACTCCAGCTGAGATCCAGCAAGTCTCTTGCTCAAGTTCAACATCGCCCAGGTGACAGTGAGGGCTGCAGACGCTGGGGATGAGAGTCGAGAGTGTGATGCTGGAAAAGCACAGCAGGTCAGGCAGCATCCGCGGAGCAGGAGAATCGACATTTTGGGCAAAAACATAGCCTAAAACGTTGATTCTCCTGCTCCTTCGATGCTGCCTGACCTGCTGTGCTTTTCCTGCACCACATTCTTGACTTCAACATCACCTGCCTATTCTTATACTCGGGTTGGTGTTGTGCCCTTCTGTCTCAGTTAGACGCCCTGGGTTCAAGTCCCAGTCTAAATGATGTTTATCAAAGTAAAACTCAGCCACCAGTATGTGAGTCACCCTAACATCTCTCAATACAGGTCACCAGCCTGGGTAAACGAAGGTAAGCAGGCAGGAGGCTGGAAGAACACAGAGAGCCAGGCATCAGGAGGTGCAGAAGTCAACGTTTCAGGTGTAAAAGGAAAGGTTACCACCAAAACGTTGACTTCTGCACCTCCTGATGCTGCCTGGCACACTGTGTTCTTCCAGCCCCCTGCCTACTTACCAAGGTATCCAGAATCTGCAGTTTTTTTCTCTCTGGGTAAATGAGGGGGCTGCTGGTAGGAGGAACATCCAGCTGTTAAAAAAAATACCCACCCAACAAGTTCAAAAACCAGGATTGATGTGAGCCAGCGTCATGGCAACTTCTTGTTATGTTGGGAAAGTTGTCAGAGTTTTATTGGGATAAGAGCTGGTTAAAATCCTTCTTTTAACCACCACCACCACTAGATCAATGGATCATCAACAACTCATCCCCTGACTCTGTAAAGCCTGCCAACTATTTACAAGACACAGGATGGGGTTGGGGTCGCTCCTGTCTGTTTACCTCACCCTCGACGACAGCACCTATACAATGCCAACTGGGCATGATTGTTAGCAGGATATTCAATGACAGTGGGAATCATTTTTAAACAGATTCAGTCCTTGCTTGCTGCGCACACAGACACAAACAGACACAGACACAGACACACACACACACACATACACACACATACACACACACACACACATACACACACACACATACACACACACACACACATTCACACAGACTTTCACACACTCTCACACAGACTCACACACATTAACACAGACACAGACACAGAATCACACACACACTCTCACACAGACACACACACACATAACACATACACTCACAGACACACACACACACTCTCACACAGGCACACACATTTTAACATAGACACAGACACACAGACTCACATACACACTCTCACACAGACACACACACATTCACACAGACACAGACACACAGACTCACACACACATTCACACAGACACACACACATAACACATACACCCACAGACACACACACACTCTCACACAGACATATACACATTCACACAGACATACACACATAACACATACACCCACAGACACACACACATTAACACAAACACAGACACAGACTCACACACGCATTCACATAGACATACACACATAATACATACACTCTCAGACACATTCACACAATCTCACATACACACTCTCACATACACTCACTCACTCAGACAGTCACACAGACACACACATACACAGAGGCACATACAGACACACATACGTTCACACATACAGACACACATACGCATGCATGCACATTCATGTACAGCATACATCTGTGTAGACCACACACTGATATGCACATGGTTTCCAGTTGTTATATCAATGTAGAGTGTAAAATTCTGTCAGTCTCACTTGTCATGGGGAACTGTTTTCTGGGCTATACACTGTATTTGGTGGCAGTCACCCACGGGAGTTTGAGGAAGTCTTTTAACTGCAGGGCTGTTTCAGGCTGATACACTAATTGTCATCCCCACCCATGATCAGTTTGCTCAGAAAACAGCAGGAACTGACTGTGAGGTCATCTGCTTTGAGATCGTTTATCAGCTGAGGCTACAAAGGAATGAGAAAGATGCTTTTTGTGAAATTATTGAAGTGAAATATGGATTTGAGTATATTACCTAGAGTGGCTCTTGCTCCCTTTTACATTGTGCACACTCACACACTCACCAACTTACTCCCTCCCTCCCTCTCCCACTCTCTCCATCTCTCACTCTCACTCCCTCACTCATTGTTCCCCCTCACTCCCTCCTTCCCTCACTCCCTTCCCTCACTTTACCTCTTGTAAGATGTGTACTTTGCAATTAAGAGTTGGTTTTTAAAATCTCTAAGTGCTTTCTGAATATGATATATGACACCTCTCTCCTACCTGTTGCCTAAGGTAAGGTTCTGAAAGGGTTACTGTGGGGACTGCATTAAGGTCCACTCAGTCGGATAATGGCATATTCGTCTGGGGGCTGGAATTGTGAAAATAGCCCGAATCTGAAAGGGAAAGATGTGTTGTCTCCGTCTCCCAAGAGACCAGATATTTTCCTAAGCAGCCTGTTTAGAGATGTTGTGATGTACCTCGGGAGCAGGTGGGACTTGAAACCCGGTCTTCTGGCTCAGAGATAGGGACACTACCATTGCACCACAAAAGCAACTTCCAACAGGCTAAGTAACAATCTCTAAACAGCTAATATAACCCGTGCCTAATTGCTGTCACATAATAAACGCCAAAGTTCCCTTGATGTTGACATCCACTAATGGCTGTTCCCTTGCCACTGTGGACTAAATAGGCCCTCAGACTTCGTCAACGACCCTCAGACACAGCACTATCTCTCCTTCCTTCCCTCCCTCCCTCCCTCTCTCTCTCACTGAGTTACATTCTTTCTCTATCGGATCTGACACTCAGCACAGATGCTAAGGTAGTGAAGACAGCCAAAATGGCATTGTTTCCCCTCGTGGTGATTGAACCTGGTTCAATCCTCCCTCTGCTGATATCAGCTGTGTCAATACACTGGGGAAGGCTTGCTCAGATTCCTGCTCCCAGTCACTGTCTAATAACCATTACCAGTTTGCTCAGATCAATAAGGTGTTCCCATGATATGGTGTACGCCTGTCAGCCCACAACCCTCCAGGCTTATCCTTCTCAATGGCTACTGGAACATGGGTGTCACCCACGGAATTTAAATTAATCTATAGAAAAATGATCATGTCAAACCTGAAGGCAGATGGCATTGAATAAGGAGTATGATAGAATTACGGAATTATGCAAGAAATAAATTGGGCCACTTATCACCTATTGGATAGGAGCTGCTGTGGAATGTTGCTGTTGCATGGTGAGGGATCGGGTGACATACAAACTATTAGATGAAAATCATCTTTAACTCAAGTTGTCAGACAAGAGGAAGTGAAATGGACTGAAATATAATAGGCAACAATAACAAATCTGATCTGCTGTGCCCCTCTGATGTTCAACACTTCATCCTCAGTGATGGGGCCTTCATGGGCTGAGACCCTAGATTTTAGAATTCCTTCCTAAACCAGTCTGTTTCACCAAATCTCCTTCCTTCCCTCCATCTCCTTCCTTCCATCCATCTCCTTCCTCCTCTATATCTCCTTCCTCCTCTATATCTCCTTCCTCCTCTACATCTCCTCCCTTCCCTCCATCTCCTTTCTTCCCTCCATCTCCTTTCTTCCCTCCATCTCCTTCCTTCCCTCCATCTCTTTCCTCCTCTACATCTCCTTCCTTCCCTCCATCTCCTTCCTTCCATCCATCTCCTTCCTCCTCTACATCTCCTTCCTTCCCTCCATCTCCTTCCTCCTCTATGGTACTCCTTAAGTCCTGTCCCTTTGACCAAACTTTCAGACCCTCCTGTGACATGCCTTGAGATGATTGTCTTAAGAAAAGTTCTGTTTAGATGACAACGATTGTGCGTTATATTTAGCAGCTTGATCTTTTACCAGAAACCAGAGTGGTCTCAGATTTGATTTCTGTGTTGAATTCTGGGGTCACTGGCTAACTCTCTCAAAGTGTTTTGCCTCTGATTGTAGACCTAAGACAATAAGATGTCAGAGCAGAAGTAGACCATTCAGCCCATCGAGTCTGCTTTGCCATACAATTACGTCATTCTGGATCAGTGGTGCTGGAAGAGCACAGCAATTCAGGCAGCATCCAACGAGCAGCGAAATCGACGTTTTGGGCAAAATTCCTGATGAAGGGCTTTTGCCTGAAACGCCGATTTTCTGCTCGTTGGATGCTGCCTGAATTGCTGTGCTCTTCCAGCACCACTGATCCAGAATCTGGTTTCCAGCATCTGCAGTCATTGTTTTTACCTATACAATTATGTCATGGTTGACCCAATAATCCTCAAATTCCTCTACCCCTTAATTCTCTTAGTGGAGTGTCAGAGGCTGAGGGGTGGCCTTATAGAAGTTTACAAAATTATGAGGGGCGTGGATATGATAAATAGGCAAAGTCTTTTCCTTGGGGTCAGGAGCCCAGAACTAGAGGGCATGGGTTTAGAGTGAGAGGGGAAAGATATAAAAGAGACCTAATGGGCAATGTTTCCACTCAGAGTGTATGAAATGAGCTGCCAGAGGAAATGGTGGAGGCTGGTACAATTGCAACATTTAAAAGGCATCTGGATTGGTATATGAATAGGAAGGGTTTGGAGGGATACGGACCGGGTGATGGTAGGTGGGACTAGATTGGGTTGGGATATCTGGTCGGCATGGACGGGTTGGACCGAAGGGTCTGTTTCCATGCTGTACATCTCTGTGACTCTATGATTAAAAATTTGTTTGTACCAGCCTTGAGTATACTACATCCAACCTCTTTAGCCCTCTGCAGTATAGAGTTGCACAGATTCATCACTGTCTGAGAGGGAAACAAAAATCCTCCTCATTTCTGTCTTAAATAGGTGCGTCCTTATTCTGGGATTATGTCCCCTGACCCTGGAGTCTTCCATCTTATGAAACCTGCTGGAAGTTATTGTGTAAGAATGAGGTGAGAGTTAGATTGCCCTGCAATATGATTCCAGCTTACTTGTGATCACTCGTTAACAAGGAATTTACAAGAACTCGACAGTAACGAGGGGTCAGCATCAACAGGAGAAGATTTCCAATAAAGTGAAGAATTGGACACTTGCATTTATGTAGCACCTTTCTCAATCACTGGATGTCTCAAAGCACTTTATTGCCAATGAGGTTCCTTTGAAGTATAGTCACTATTATATCGTAATGACTATACTTTTATTCTAATATATTAGAATAAATTATATTCAAGGCTGAGATAAACAGATTTTTAATCACAAAGAGAATCACGATTTAGAGGGAGTTGAGGATTATCAGATCAGTCATGAGGTTCAGAAAAGATATACAAGGATGTTGCTGGGCTTGGAGGGTTTGAGCTATAGAGAGAGGCTGAATAGGCTGGGGCTGTTTTCCCTGGAGCGTCAGAGGCTGAGGGGTGACCTTCTAGAGGTTGGTGTAATCCTGAGGGGTGTGGATAGGATAAATAGACCAAGTGGGGTAGTCCAGAACTGGATGGCATATGTTTAATGTAAGAGGGGAAATATATAAGGGGCAACGTTTTCACACAGAGAGTGGTGTGTGTATGGAATGAGCTGCCAGAGGAAGTGGTGGAGGCTGGTACAATTACAGCATTTAAAAGGCATCTGGATGGGTTCTCTCTGGATGGGTTATGAATAGAAAGGGGTTAGAGGATATGGGCCAAGTGCTGGCAAATGGGACTAGGTCACTATCACCTGATGAAGGAGCGTCGCTCCGAAAGCTAGTGTGCCCCCAATTAAACCTGTTGGACTATAACCTGGTGTTATGCGATTTTTAACTTTGTACACCCCAATCCAACACCGGCACCTCCAAATCGGGACTAGGTTAGGTTAGGATATCTGGTCAGCATGGCTGAGTTGGACTGAAGGGTCTGTTTCTGTACTGTACTGCTCTTTGACTCTATGACTTTATCACATTGAATAGCAGAGCAGACTAGATGGGTTGAATGTGAGAATAAGAATTAACGTTTCTGGTCATTGTCTGGTCATGTTTTTTTTCCATTGCCCTCACACTGCCTTTGGGTGGAATATTGACCCCAAACGTGACTGGAAGAAGAACATGGAAGTCCTCTTGTTCTTCCTCCAACCAATAAAAATGTACAATCTTCCCACGTACCACATTGCCAATGGTGACATTTTGCTGTGCGCCTCTTGGTCGTCACATTTGCCCGAATCCCAGCAGCTGCACACATTGTTGGTGCTCGGGTGATTGTGGATGGTCTCAGGAAATGGATGGTTAAGGCAACCCCCACTTTTCTCCTTGGAGTGAATTGTGGGGTGGTGGGAGTTGGGGGTGAGGAGGGGAGGTGGGGTTGCCCCATTGTTGAGGAAGGGTCTCAGTGGTGAGTTCACGGCCTGCAAACTAGACGACAGAGAACTGCAAGCAATGGAGTGTGTGATGAGAAGATAAAGCCTCCCAGTCAGTTTTATAAACCGGCCCTTATGTCTGGGTTGTTTAGAAGAACATACGAACTCGGAGCAGGAGAACGCCGTCCGGCCCTTGGAGCCTGCTCCACCACTCAGTACGATCACGGCTGATCTTTTCGTGAACTCAGCTCCACTTACCCACCCTCTCACTGTCTCCCTTAATTCATGCACTGTTCAAAAAATTACAAATCTTAACTTGAAAAGCCTCAACCACTTCCCTGGGCAGGGAATTCCACAGATTCACAACTCTCTGGGTGAAGAAGTTCCTTCCCAATTCAGTCCTAAATCTGCTCCCCCTAATTTTGAACTATACCCTCTTGTCTTAGTCTCACCTGCCAGTGGAAACATTCTCTCTACTTCTATCTTATCTATTCCCTTCAGAATTTTATACATTCCTACAAATCCCCTTATTCTTCTAAATTCCAATCAGTGTAATCCCAGTCTACTCAGCCTCTCCTCATAAACCCATCCCCCTCACCTCCGGAATCAACCTAGTGAGCCTCCTCTGCATCCTCCACACTGAACTATGATTTGGTGATAGCATGGCCAACTGTGACTCTAATAACAAACTGTGCTGGTACTGCAGGGCAGAACTGAAGGAGTGCTGCACTATTGTAGGTGCTGCCTTTCAGAGGCAAGGTCAAACTGAGATCTGGCTTCCTCCCTGGGGTGTCCGAACTTTATTCAAGGAACGCTGTCAAAATTCTCCCTCATGTTCAACGTTTACCCCTTCACTGAAGCAGTTACCCAGGATACTATAACAGCATCATTTGTGGGAGCTGCAAATATTGTACATTAAAGCAGAGATGATTCCTGATGAAGGGCTTTTGCCCAAAACGTCGATTTCGCTGCTCGTTGGATGCTGCCTGAACTGCTGTGCTCTTCCAGCATCACTGATCCAGAATCTGATTTCCAGCATCTGCAGTCATTGTTTTTACCATGGCTTGAAAGAGCACCAGCCCCCTGTACTGCAGGGACTGTGTTTCAATGACACAGAGGAGTGGAGGGACAGGTTTCAACAGGGATGCTTCCACCAGCTTTGATGGGAGGATGATCGAATGAGTGTTGACGAATCCTTCTTGAGATCAGCTCCATAAGTATCCAGGTCAAACTCAGGCCAAACCAACTCCAGTTAACCCGACACCGTGTCTGAACGCCTGGAAAGCATCTTGCCCGCCAAGGCCTGGTCTCTCAACTCTCGAATGGCCAGGGAACAGGACAAAGTCAAATTCGACAGGAGCACACTGAGGCTCAGCTGCATTGACCCTGAGGAGCTCATGGGGACAACTTGTTCATGGAGCTGCGAAGCTTTTTATGTCCTGATGGCTTCATGATGAGGTGTGGAATGAAGACATTCCTGTTCCCCAACTCCTACAATATCATGGGACACCCTCCCCCATTCCTGCAGGTCAACCATCGACCTGTACACTCGTGTAAAGACCCTGAATAGGTAAAATCACCGTCACTCTCCCAGACCAGAGGCTTGCTCTCTCATTAGAGAGAGAGAAAGAGAGAAAAACACAGAGAGAGAGAGAGAGAGAACTGGTGGTGGTTTATTCTGAAGGTCACTGCGCCCCAGGAGGAAGGGAGAGGTTGAAAAGGTGAGATACCCTCATGGTGACCTCGGTCAGTGTGGCACACTGTTAGCATCACTCCACGCCACAAACCAGGCATCCAACCAACTGAGCTAACCGAGAGACAGCTGGCAGCTATTCCGAAGTACTCCCATTGGCCGGAAAGCACTCTGGGACGTCCTGAAGTTGTATTGGGAGCTGTATAAAGGTCAGCTTATTCCTTCCTCGCTGTTAGCTATTTTAACCCAGCAATTCCCTGCTGGATAAAACAGCAAACATCGCTCCCCTAAGGAGAAAAGTCTCACCTGAAGCCAAGCCGTCTGTGTTGACAGCGAGCGGAAAATCTCCTATTACACTTTCACGTTTTGTTTTCCCACCAATGCCCCTTCCCTTTCCTCTGAGAAACTTTCCATTCAGGGAGGGGATTATTCGCTGGTGACGGCACTCCTCAAAAGCTGTGTTTGTGCGGTTTCTCCTTTGACCTGTGCCTGAGGAGGAGATGTGGAGGAGTTAGGTTTAACCTGCCCCCTGACTGCTTCCCCCCCCATTGAGCTGAGGGGCGGGGGGATGTCGGTGTAACAGCTGGGTTCCATTGCTGTCCCATGGTTTGGGTAATTTCCAAAACCTCCCCACCACCCCCAACAAGAGATGGTAGAATTTGAAGACTAACCTCCCAACACTGCTGTGAGCCACTTGGGTTGAAAGTTATTAATTTTTTTTCAAAAGAAAGACATTCATAGGAACGTAGGATGGGCCAGCATTTATTGCCTGGGGGAAAGTTAAGGGTCAACCGCATTATAGAATCATTACTGTTCAGTCCATTGAGTCTGCACCGACCCTGCATACAGCATCCCACCATGACCCTCCCCATCCCATAACCCTAAGTGGGGCTTTACCATAGAAACATAGAAGATAGGAGCAGGAAGAGGCCATTTGGCCCTTCGAGCCTGCTCTGCCATTCATCACGATCATGGCTGATCGTCCAACTCAATAGCCTAATCCTGCTTTCTCCCCATAACCTTCATTTGCCCCAAATGCTATATCTAGCCACTTCTAAAGTACATTCAATGTTTTGGCATCAACTGCTTCCTGTGGTAATGAATCCCACAGGCTCATCACTCTCTGTGTGAAGAAATGTCTCCTCATCTCTGTCCGAAATGGTCCACCCCAAATCCTCAGCCTGTGATTCCTGAACCCACCATCGAGAACAACCTCCCTCCTGCATCTACCCTGTTAAATGCTTATAAGCCTATATGAGCTCGTCCCTCTTTCATCTGAACCCTGCAGATTTCTGCACAACTGCATGGCCAATCCATCTAACCTGCAACCGAAACAGAAATTGGTGGAGAAGTTCGGCAGGTTTGGTAATATCTGTGGAGAGAAAGCAGAGTTAACGTTTCGGGTTGAATGACCCTTCCTCAGAAGTGTCCACCTAACATGCACATCCTTAATTCAGGTCAGGGCTCACATGGAGACCAGACTAGGCAAAGGTAGAAGACTTCCTTTCGTTATGAGTGAACCTCAGTGACAGATGTTCAACAATAGTCACAGCTATTCCAGATTTTATTGAATTCAAATTTCACCATCTGACATGGTGGGATTTGAATTCAATAAACAGCTGGATATTAAGAATCTAATCACCACCATACATCCATTGCCAATTGTCTGGAAAAGCCCCATCTGGTTCATTAATCTCCTTTAGGGAAGGAAGTCTGTAATCCTTACCTGCTTAAAACTGCTGGAAAAGCGCAGCAGGTCAGGCAGCATCCAAGGAGCAGGAGAATCGACGTTTCGGGCATAAGCCCTTCTTCAGGAATGAGGAGGGTGTGCCAAGCAGGCTAAGATAAAAGGTAGGGAGGAGGGACTTGGGGGAGGGGCATTGGGAATGCGGTAGGTGGAAGGAGGTTAAGGTGAGGCCGATAGGCCAGAGAGGGGGTTGGGGGCGGAGAGGTCGGGAAGAAAATTGCAGGTCAAGAAGGCGGTGCTGAGTCCGAGGGTTGGGACTGAGAAAAGATGGGGGGAAGGGAAATGAGGAAGCTGGAGAAATCTGCATTCATCCCTTGTGGTTGGAGGGTTCCCAGGCGGAAGATGAGGCTCTCTTCCTCCAGCCATCGTGTTGCCATGGTCTGGTGATAGAGGAGGTCAAGGATCTTCCATATCCACCACAAATTCACCTGTACCTCCACACGCATCATTTACTGCATCCGCTGCACCCAATGTGGCTTCCTCTATATTGGGGTGACAGGCCGCCTACTTGCGGAACGTTTCAGAGAACACCTCTGGGACACCTGGACCAACCAACCCAACCACCCCGTTTTTGAACACTTTAACTCCCCCTCCCACTCCACCAAGAACACGCAGGTCCTTGGACTCCTCCATCACCAGACCATGGCAATATGATGCCTGGAGAAAGAGTGCCTCCATCTTCCGCCTAGGTACCCTCCAACCACAAGGGAAGAATACAGATTTCTCCAGCTTCCTCATTTCCCCTCCCCCCACCTTATCTCAGTCCCAAACCTCGGACTCAGCACCGCCTTCTTGACCTGCAATCTTCTTCCTGACCTCTCCGCCCCACCCCCTATCACCCTCACCTTAACCTCCTTCCACCTATAGCATTCCCAATGCCCCTCCCCCAACCCCCTCCCCCCCACCTTTTATTTTAGCCTGCTTGGCACACCCTCTTCATTCCTGAAGAAGAGCTTATGCCCGAAACGTCGATTCTCCTGCTCTTTGGATGCTGCCTGACCTGCTGCGCTTTTCCAGCAACACATTTTTAAGCTCTGATCCCCAGCATCTGCAGTCTTCACTTTCTCCTGTCATCCTTACCCGGTCTGGCCTACATGTGACTCCAGACTCACAGCAATATGGTTCACTCACAACTGCCCTCTGGACAATTAGGGATGGGCAATAAAAACTGCTGAGTCATCATCCCATGAATGAATAAAGGAAAAAAAAGTGAAAGGTGCCATTGAAATGCAGGTCATTTTGCTTTCTCTCCTTCTTGCTTCTTGAAGGGATAGAACATTTTCTTCAGGCGTCTGAAGAAGGGTTACGCCAGACTCAAAACCCTTAGCTCTATTCTTTTCTCTCTCTCTCTACATAGAAGCTGTTAGACCCACTGCATTTCTCCAGCACTCTTTTTTAAAATTCCCTCAACAGTTTTTGACTCAGAGAATTCATGAACCCCTCTGTATTGACAAAGTGTAGGCTTCTCTGGATCAACTGAGGCCTACCCTGCAATCGTCCAACCTGACTGCAAAAGCAGTCACTTCACGGGAGTGGGGAGGGTTAAGTAATGGAACATATGAAGCAGGCCGGGGCCCAGGAGGGACTGACTCTGACTGTGCCTTGGAGACTTGAATTAAAAGCCACAGGAAATCTGAACTTCCCTGAGGAACAAAAGGGGATCAGAGAGGGAGAGACAGACAGGAAGACAAACAGGGAGCCCCATGATGATCTGTTTCAAAGCTTTTGGACTCATAAAAGACAGTGAAACATTCAGGGTCAAAGTCTGGCAGTTAAATGTCTGATGTGAATGAGATGCCTTTGTAGATTGGGCCGTGTGCTCCCTCGTTCAAGATCCACACTCGAAGTGACGGAGCGAACCGAGGAGACAGAAACCTGAGTCCATGAGATGTAGGAGCGGAAGTAGGCCATTCAGCCCATCAGGTCTGCTTCGCCATTTTACAAGATCATGGATGATCTGATACTCCTGAATCCCACTTTCCTGCTTTTCCCCATGAACCTCAATTCCCTTCCTGATCAAAAATCTGTCTCAGCTTTGTAGATACTGAATGACCCAGCTTGGAAAGTCCCATGTGGTAAAAGAATTCCACCTGTCTCCAACTCTCTGAGAGAGGAAATTCCTCCTTATCTCTTTTAAACATGTGACCCCTTATCCTGAGATGATGCCCTCTGATCCCGGACTCTCCCATCAAGGGAAAGCAACCGTCCAAGAAACAACCTTCCCACTTTGATCCTGTCAAGTCCCTTAAGAATCCTGCACATTTCCATAAGGTCACCTCTCATTCTTATAAATTCTAACAAGTACAGGCCCAAGCTGCTCAATATCTCCTCACAAGACAGTCCCTCCACACCCAGGAGCTGTCAAGTGAACCTTTTCCAGCCAGACCTTGCAGGGATGACATGCCCCTTTCTCTCAAAGGCACAGAACCAGCTGAAGGTTTAGGAGAATCTGACATATTTTTGGGTCCTTTGCGTTGAAACACCTGATCATCGATAAGACACTCGGAGAAAGTGAGGTCTGCAGATGCTGGAGATCAGAGCTGAAAATGTGTTGCTGGAAAAGCGCAGCAGGTCAGGCAACATCCAAGGAGCAGGAGAATCGACGTTTCGGGCATGAGCCTGAAAAAGGGCTCATGCCCGAAATGTCAATTCTCCTGCTCCTTGGATGCTGCCTGACCTGCTGCGCTTTTCCAGCAACACATTTTCAGACAAGACACTGGGTCCAGGTACACAGGATGGTGGGATGGGGTTCTAAGACCCCTGCTTTTTCTGATGTTCTGTTAATTTGGTACACAGGGATCAATTTCACAATTAGCAGATGACACAAATAATGAAGTGAACTGTGACTGTGGGGAGGATGGTGATAAGTCTCAAGAGAAGGCTGAAGCATATAGGGAAGTGGATTGGTAATCCAGAAACTCCAGACTCACGTTCTGTGGGACGTGTGTTTGAAACCTACCACAGCAGCCGATGAAAACATTGATAGGGGTCAGGTGACACGGTGGCTCAGTGGTTAGCACCACTGCCTCACGGCGCCAGGGACCCGAGTTTGATTCCGCTGCCTCACGGCACCAAGGACCCGAGTTTGATTCCAGCCTTGGGTGACTGTCTGTGTGGTGTTTGCACATTCTCCCTGTGTCTGCGTGGGTTTCCTCCCGGTGCTCCGGTTTCATCCCACAGTACGAAGATGTGCAGGTTAGGTAGATTAACCATGCTAAATTGCCCGTAATGTTCAGGGATGAGTTGGTTAGGTGGATAAATCATGGTAAATGCAGGGTTGGTGGAGGGACGGTTGGATCTGGTTGGTTCACTATGAACTCAATGGGCTGAATGGCCTGCTCCCAAGTTGTAATGATTCTACGAAGAACTGGAATGTAAAGCTAGCTTAAGAGTATCACCACTGTCAATTGCTCATTAAAACCCCATCTGGTTCACTAATGCCCTTTAGGCAAGGGGCTCTGCTGTCCTTACCTGGTCTGGCCTATATATGACTGCAGACCCACAGCAAAATGGTTGATTCTTAACAGCCCTCTGGGCAATTAGGGATGGGCAATAAATGTTGGCCTGGTCAGTGACACCTACATCCTGTGACTGATTACAGAAAAGAGGATTTAATTCAGGAATGTGTGAGGCTGGTAAAAATTATAACATTGTATTTGACAGAATGGGGAGAGGCAATAGAAACTTTAAAAGGGGTGCAGGGAAGGTGGCTAGGAATATAAAGATACAGACAAACCATTGATGGTGCCAGGGCAGTTAGAGAAAGTGGTCACACTTACCCTACAGTACTGAGAGAATACTGCCCTGTCGGAGCTGCTGCTTATTTGGATGAGATGTTAAACTCAGGGCTCACCTGCTGGGTAGACAGAAGATCCTATGGTGCTGTTCATAGCTGAGCAGCACAGCACCCTGGGCAATAGCTGTGGCTTAATGGATATCTCAGGAATCCAGTCGTTATCACGGTGCTGAGTGTGGGAGCTGCCTGTCTGCGAAATGTGGCTACACTTCATAAGCATCACATTGACCGTAAAGCACTTTAAGACTACTAGTGATTGTGAAAGATACCATGTAAATACTACCCTTTCCCTTTTTTAAACAAAGCGCAGAGGACCCTGGGCTGAAAAATGTGTTGCGGGAAAAGCGCAGCAGGTCAGGCAGCATCCAAGGAGCCGGAGAATCGACGTTTCGGGCATAAGCCCTTCTTCAGGAATGAGGAAGGTGTGCCAAGCAGGCTAAGATAAAAGGTAGGGAGGAGGGACTTGGGGGAGGGGTGTTGGGAATGCGATAGGTGGAAGGAGGTTAAGGTGAGGGTGATAGGTCGGAGAGGGGGTGGGGGCGGAGAGGTCGGGAAGAAGATTGCAGGTCAAGAAGGTGGTACTGAATTCGAGGGTTGGGACTGAGACAAGGTGGGGGGAGGGGAAATGAGGAAGCTGGAGAAATCTGAGTTCATCCCTTGTGGTTGGAGGGTTCCTAGGCGGAAGATGAGGCACTCTTCCTCCAGGCGTCGTGTTGCCATGGTCTGACGATGGAGGAGGCCAAGGATCTGCATGTCCTTGGTGGAGTGGGAGGGGGAGGTAAAGTGTTCAGCCACGGGGCGGTTGGGTTGGTTGGTCCGGGCGTCCCAGAGGTGTTCTCTGAAACGTTCTGCAAGTAGGCGGCCTGTCTCCCCAATATAGAGGAGGCCACATCGGGTGCAGCGGATGCAGTAAATGATGTGTGTGGAGGTACAGGTGAATTTGTGGCGGATATGGAAGGATCCCTTGGGGCCTTGGAGCGAGGTAAGGGGGGAGGTGCGGGCGCAAGTTTTGCATTTCTTGCGGTTGCAGGGGAAGGTGCCGGGAGTGGAGGTTGCGTTGGTGGGGGGTGTGGACCTGATGAGGGAGTGGCGGAGGGAGTGGTCTTTCCGGAACACTGATAGGGGAGGGGAGGGAAATATGTCCTTGGTGGTGGGATCTGTTTGGAGGTGGCGGAAATGACGAAGGATGATACGATGTATCTGGAGGTTGGTGGGGTGGTAGGTGAGGACCAGTGGGGTTCTGTCTTGGTGGCGGTTGGAGGGGCAGGGTTCAAGGGCAGAGAACGGGAAGTGGAGGAGATGCGGTGGAGAGCATCATCGATCATGTCTGGGGGGATATTGCGGTCTTTGAAGAAGGAGGCCACCTGGATTGTTCAGTATTGGAATTGGTCCTCCTGGGAGCAGATGCGGCGGAGGCGAATGAATTGGGAATATGGGATGGCATTTTTACAGGGGGCAGGGTGGGAGGAGGTGTAGTCTAGGTAGCTGTGGGAGTCAGTCAGTTTATAGTGAATGTCTGTGTTGAGTCGGTCGCCCGAGATAGAAATGGAAAGGTCTAGGAAGGGGAGGGAGGAGTCTGAGACGGTCCAGGTGAATTTGAGGTCGGGATGGAAGGTGTTGGTAAAGTGGATGAACTGTTCAATCTCCTCGTGGGAGCACGAGGCAGCGCCGATACAGTCATCGATGTAGTGGAGGAAAAGGTGGGGGGTGGTGCCAGTGTAGCTGGATCCTGGGCTTTACAAGGAAAAGCATAGAATATGAAAGTAAATATGATCTGATTAGATTAGATTCCCTACAGTATGGAAACAGGCCCTTCAGGCCAACAAGTCCACAGAAGAGAAACCCACCCAGACACATTTCCCTCTCACCTAATTCTACGGCAATTTAGCATGGCCAATTCACCTGACATACACATCTTTGGACTGTGGGAGGAAACCCACACAGACACAGGGAGAATGTGCAAACCCCACACAGACAGTTGCCCAAGGCTAGAATCAAACCTGGGACCCTTGTGCTGTGAGGCAGCAGTGCTAGCCACTGTGCCACCCCAGTGAACCATTATATAAACTCTGGTTTGGCTTCATCTAGAGTACTAGGGGCATCTCTATTTCATAAGTTCATAAGATATAGGAGCCGAATTAGGCCATTCGGCCCATCGAGTCTGCTCCGCCACTCGATCATAGCTGATCTGCCCCTCACCCCTATTTTCCTGCCTCCTCTCTTCAACCCATCACCAACTAAAAATCTAACTCCTCTTTATGAACATCTGACTTACAAACACTTGTATTTATGAATGTGATCCCGTACAGGGGTGTAATTTTAAAGATCTGACATACGAATATTTCCTGTACTTACCTTAATAAACGGTTACTTTTTATTGTCCTGCACTGTGTTCCAACTTGCAAACAGTCCCAGCGATGGAACCAGTTTGCACGACAGAGATTGCCTATATTGTTTAAAATTCTGGGCATCACACTCTGGGAAGGATGTGGATGTGGAATGCGTTCATGAGAGTGATTCTGGAGATGAGGAACTTTGGTTAAACAAATAGACTGGAAGGCTGTTGTTTTACAGAGAGGAGAGTTGAAAGGTGTGACAAAATCATGAGGAACTGAGGGAGAAACTATTCCCAGAGCTGGGAACGTTGAGAACAAAAGGGCACCCATTTGAGGCAATTGGCTAAAAAACCAAAGGAAGACTGCATTAGTGCAGCAACTGGTAGGGTATAGCTGGCACAGCCTGAGAATGCAATGAGGGCAGATTCATGCTGACTAGACATCCCAGTGTTTCTGGGACAGTCGTGTTTTAGTTGGTATCTGGACAATTTCCTAAAAATAGTTTAACTGTCCTGTGTTTTAACTATTTGCCACATTTAAACTGGGCCTGGGAAGGTGGGGTGGGAAATAAGTCTGTGTGAAACCCAATCCTTCTTCTCATAATCTCCCCCAGCCTCAGGAAGTAGCAGACTCCATATCCCTCCTCAAAGTGCTGCCTTGCTCAGGCACAGAGAATTATTCCTAGCTTTTAGACATTGGTGAGGCCACTTTTGGAATATTGGGATCAGATCTGGTCTCCCTACTATAGGAAGGATGTTGTGAAACTTGGAAAGGTTCAGAAACGATTTACAAGGATGTTGCCAGGGTTGGAGGATTTGAGCTATAGGGAGAGGCTGAACAGGCTGGGGCTGTTTTCCCTGGAGCATCGGAGGCTGAGGGATGACCTTATAGAGGTTTACAAAATCATGAGGGGCATGGATAGGGTAAATAGACAAAGTCTTTTCCCTGAGGTCAGGGAGTCCAGGACTAGAGAGCATAGGTTTAGGGTGAGAGGGGAAAGATATAAAAGAGACCTAAGGGGCAATGTTTTCACACAGAGGGTGGTATGTGTATGAAATGAGCTGCCAGAGGAAGTGGTGGAGGCTGGTACAATTACAGCATTTAAAAGACTGTCAAAATGTGTGGTACCAGAAAAGCATAACAGGTCAGGCAGCATCTGAGGAGCAGGAGAGTCAATGTTTCGAGTATAAGCTCTTCATCAGCTCTCTTCATTCCTGATGAAGAATTTAAGACTGAAATGTTGACTTTCCTGCTCCATGGATGCTGCCTGACCAGCAGTGCTTTTCCAGCACCACACCTTTCAACTCTGATCTCCAGAATCTGCAGTCCTCACTCTCCTCTCGCATTTAAAAGGCATCTGGATGAGTATATGAATTGGGAGGGTTTCGAGGGATATGGGCCAAGTGCTGGCAAATGGGACTGGATTAGTTTAGGATACAGGTTGGACCAAAGGATCTGTTCAGTGTTGTACATCCCCATGAATCTGTGGTAAGACACCTTTTAAATAATTGATGGAACAGGGTGCAACCTCTGACTGGACATTATCCCGGATCTGTCATCACATGCCACATTGCCCCTCCCTAACATGTCTGCCATTGGTTTCTCAATCTGTCAATCATGCCCAAGCCCCACCTTCCCATGGTTTTCCAACACGTCCCAGTCTGGTCAGCCAAGGCTGGGTCAATAGTGAAAAGGGATTAAATGGAAATAGTTCAAAGAGAAACGTCCATGGGATAATTCTAAAACATTCAGTGATGGTCCTTGTCTGGATGCATTGCAACTCCGAGGTGGGACTGTTCCCCAATGGGTGAGAGGCTGACTCTGTACAAGATAACCCTGTGAGAACAGGAATAGGCTGCACTTTGATAGTTGCTAGGGGATCCTGAGAAACAAAAAAAATCACGAAAAGAACTGACACTGAGTAACAGGGGAGCTAAATTCGATTTCAGCCTCGGGCGACTGTCGATGTGGAGTTTGCACATTCTCCCTGTGTCTGTGTGGGTTTCCTCCGGGAGCTTTGGTTTCCTCCCACAGTCCCAAAGAGGTGCCGGTCAGGTGAATTGGCCATGCTCAATTGTCCATAGTGTTAGGTGCATTACTCAGGGATAAATGTCGGGGGATGTGTCTGGGCGGGTTATTCTTCGGAGGGTCGGTATGGACTTGTTGGGCCAAAGGGCCTGTTTCCACACTATAGGGAATCTAATCTAATCTCATCTGAATGGAAGGTTGGTCTTTAATTCAAAGAGAATGGAGTATAAAAATTGGGAGGTTTCCCTAAAATTATACAAAGGCACCAGTCAGACCGCTGGTGTGATGTGGTGAAAGGTTTAGCTCCCCTTATTGAAGGCTGTCTGGAGGAAGTTCACCAGATTGACCAGGTAGGAAGGGACTGTCATCTTGGGAGAGGCTGAGTAGATTGGGTCTGTGCTCATTAGAGTATAGAAGATTAAAAGGAGACGTTATTGAATCATAAGGGGGTTTGACAGGGTAGATGGTGAAAAGTTGTCTCCCTTTGTGGGAGAAACCAGCACCAGAGGGTACAATGTCTGAACAAGTGGTCGCCATTGGAGATGAGGAGGAATTTCTTCTCTCAGAGGGGAGTCAACCTGTGGAATTCATTACCCCAGAGGGCTGTCGGGGCTGGGTCAGTGAGTATATTCAAGGCTGAGCTAAACAGGTTTTTAATGGGGGGGAAATGGGGGGATCCTAAGCTGTGGGTTATCAGATCAACCATCATGTCATTGAAAGACAAAGCAGATTTGATGGGCTGAATGGCCTACTTCTGCACCTATGCCTTATGGCCTTATGAGCATATTCCTGATGAAGGGCTTATGCCTGAAATGTAGACTCTCTGGCTCCTTGGATGCTGCCTGACCTGCTGTGTTTTTCCAGCAACAATCTTTTCAACTCTGATCTTCTGATCTCCAGCATCTGCAGTCCTTACTTTCTTTTGTGAACACATATACCCTCAAGACTGCCTCAAGTCCAAAATAAAGAGTGTTTCAAGTTGAAATAGATTTACCCCGTAGCCTCCATTTTAGGAAGTACAGGAGGGTCACCTCGATTGGGGGAATAATCATGTTTCTGGGGCTTAGACTGAGTTGTACTGATACAGGACAGATTTTCACTCTGCTCTCGGTTCTAACCTGAGGGCTCTATCTGACTGTCATGTTGATTCATGGTTCATCAATGCAGGGAGTTATGGCCAGGAAATGGAATGTGAGACTTCTCTCCAGCCCTGGTCCCTGACATCAATCACCTAACATTACCGGGCAAATTAGCAAAGCAATTGGCCGCGTTCAAATTTCCATCCTCGGGTTACGCTGTCATCCCAAAGCCAAGGCAACCATTGTTCCTCGACACAGTTGCTGAAGTTTAAGAGCATTGGGTTATTTTCCTCTCGGGCCCCTGATAAAGGAACAGAGAGTGTCGTAAATCAATGGGAACACTCCAACAAGGCAACCCAGTGGACCATCTCAGGGAGGGAAACCTTCAGTCACACCATCCGAAGGCCAGTTTCCAACCTCTGATTATTTTAATCCCTCACACAACATTGTCAAAGAAATACTTCAACCAATCCAGTTCACCTGTTCCTCTCCCCTTTCCCTTGATTCCTCCTCTCATGTCCTCTTCTCCCTGTCCTCTCCAGTCAATCCCCCCCTTCCTCTTGCCTTCCCTCTCCACCTTGCCCTTTCTCTCTCCCTCCCTCGTCCCCCTCCCCATGCCTTCCTGTTGCAGCTCCCTGTCCTATTGGTCCCTTCCTGCCCCTTCCTCTCCCATCCCCCTGCCCTCCCCATCCTCCTCACTTCCCCCTTTCCTCATCTTTTCCCACTTCTCCCCTCACTCCCCCCATCTTCTCTCTCCCCTCTCCCTCCCCCGATATCCCACCTCCCCTCAGCTAACTGTAGGCTGAAATCTCAGGGAGAGGAGCAGCTGATGAGCTGGGTCTGTCCAAGTTGTCCATGTCTCTGTAACCTCACTAACCCTTTGCCCCTTTGCCTGCTGTAGGTTCTAAGTGCAACCCCATTTCCCAGGGGAAAGGAAAGTAATGGGGGTAGGTGGGGGGGGAGTAAGTGGTGGTTTGATGTTCATTGTCAAGATTAGAGTGGTGCTGGAAAAGCACAGCAGGTCAGGCAGCATCCGAGGAGCAGGAAAATCGACGTTTCAGGCAGGAACCCTTCATCAGGAATGAGGCTGGGAGCCTCCCGGGTGGAGAGATAAACGGAAGGTGGGGTGGGGTGGGGCTGGGGAGAAGGTAGCTGACAGTGCAATAGGTGGATGGAGGTGGGGATAAAGGTGATAGGTCAGAGAGAAGGGTGGAGCAGATAGGTGGGAAGGAAGATTGACAGGTGGGACAGGTGATGAGGATGGTGCTGAGCTGGAAGGTTGGAACTGGGGTAAGATGGTAGGAGGGGAAATGAGGAAACTGGTGAAGTCCACATTGATGCCCTGGGGTAGAAGTGTTCCAGGGCAGAAGATGAGGCGTGCTTCCTCCAGACGTCGGGTGGTGAGGGAGCGGCGGTGAAGGAGGCCCAGGACCTGCATGTCATCGGCAGAGTGGGAGGGGGAGTTGAAATGTTGGGTCACGGGGCGGTGGGGTTTATTGGTGCGGGTGTCCCGGAGATGTTCCCTAAAGCGCTCTGCTAGGAGGCGCCCAGACTCCCCAATGTAGAGGAGACCGCATCAGGAGGAACGGATACAATAAATGATATTGGTGGATGTCCAGGTAAAACTTTGATGGATGTGGAAGGATCCTTTGGGGCCTTGGATGGAGGTGAGGGGGGAGGTGTGGGCACAGATTTTGCAATTCCTGCAGTGGCAGGGGAAGGTGCCAGGATGGGACGGCGGGCTGTTGGGGGGCGTGGACCTGACCAGGTACTCACGGAGGGAATTGTCTTTGTGGAAAGCGGAAAGGGGTGGGGAGGGAAATATATCCCTGTTGGTGGGGTCCGTTTCTAGGTGACGGAAATGTTAGTGGATGATAAGGTTTATGCAAAGGTTGGTGGGGTGGAAGGTGAGGACCGTGGGGTGGGGGGGTTCTGTCCTTGTTACGGTTGGAGGGGTGGGGTTTGAGGGTGGAGGTGTGGGATGTGGATAAGATGCATTGGAGGGCATCTTCAACCGTGTGGGAAGGGAAATTGCAGTCTCTAAAGAAGGAGGCCATCTGGTGTGTTCTGTGGTGGAACTGGTCCTCCTGGGAGCAGATATGGTGGATGGAGAGGAATTAGGAACATGGGATAGCATCTTTGCAGGAGGTAGGGTGGGGAGAGGTGGAATCCAGGTAGCTGTGGGAGTCGATGGGTTTATAAAAATTGTCAGTGTTGAGTTGGTCATCATTGATGGATCATCAATGTGTGATGTACATTGCCTATCCTGCCACCTTCCCCCTGAGCCCAGTGCTCACTCAGGCAGGCTGGCAGCCGTCTGATTGGTCAGTCAGTTGGCAATGAAGTTGGGGGCAGTTGGTCATGAGTGACTCTGCTAGTTTACTTCAAACGACTGGAGGTGAGATTGGCCACCAAACCCCTCCAAGTTCTTTACTCACACTGATTGTGCATGATCAGCCAAGCTAAGGCAGTGTGGTGGCTCATTGGTTAGCACTGCTGCCTTACAGTGCCAGGGACCGGGGTTCGATTCCAGCCTTGTCTGTGGCACATTCTCCCTGTGCCTGTGTGGGTTTCCTCCCACAACCCAAAGATGTACAGGTAAGGTGAACTGGCTCATAGTGTTCAGGGATGTATAGGTTAGGTGCATTAGTCAGGGGTATATGTAGAGTGATGGAATAGGAAGAGGCTTGGTGTGGACTTGCTGGGCTGGAGGGCCTGTTTCCACACGGTAAGGATTTGACGATGGTCAAGGTGAGTAGCTGTTTATTTCACAGGGTGATGTGCATTTAGAGTCAGCACCAACAGAGGATGCAAGGCACATCTCACTTCATCCCTCTATGATAACCCATATGAACACCTGGTTTGACAAAGACCTCAATTTTCAAATTCTCATCTTCATTTCGAAATGTTTCCAAGTCCTCAGTCCATTTCCTCGTTATCTCCTCCATCCTCCAAGACCCCCGCCATCCTCCAATCCTGGCCTTTTGTACAACCTTGATTCTCATCTCTCCACCATTGGCAATCTTGCCCTCAGTTGTCTGGGTCCTAAACCCTGAATTCTCTCATTAACCCTCTCTCTCACCCTTTAAGACATTCCTTAGGGACTGAAAGGTCACTGCATCAGGACCTAGCTTTCTTCAAGAATCACGTGAATGGTTTTTATAGAGTTGTACAGCACAGAAACAGACCCTTCAGTCCAA